>NC_056624.2:114690298-115304881 GCF_002870075.4 Lactuca sativa
CTGACCGGGCCCAGATATCAGCTTCTAATCCAAGAAGGAACAGATAAACTTCGACTCATATGTTTGTTCTACCACTCATTGAATTATACACAAAAGCACGTTTTATAACATCGAGTTACCAATGCGTTTTCGTACAATCAGTGCATAACCAACTCGTAAGTAACAAATCATATCTCTAGGTTTGAAGACTTATATGATATTACCGTCTCACGATCACTCGAGATAAATTCCATGAAGTGATTCCAGTGAGCGTGGGTTGAGTCCAATGCTCAGAGCTTATGAGCACTCATGATTGTTGTAGCCATGTCCAACACCTTGGACCTCTACAACCAATCATGACAATCTTGATGCATACCTACTTCCGACATATGACTGACTGTGGAGGTTTGAATAATATGATATACCAAATATAATTATTCTGGAAGTCAAAACATGCAAAAGAAAGATAGTAAACGATCGACAGGAGATAGCAACACTTTACTCATAAATAAAACACTTTTTATTCATCATCTAATGTCAATTACACTTTACAAATTTCGAGGTTATCTAACTACCAAATCTAATATCATCCTTCAGCCCTATGCTTCGAGCATGCTGGAGATGCTTAACCCGAGTCAGTCCCTTCGTGAGGGGATCCACTGGATTCTCATCCGATGATACCCTCTTTGCCACGAGGAGTCCTTCTTCTATTCGATGTCTGATAAAATGGTATTTTCTGTCGATGTGTCTGGATCTCCCGTGATCCCTTGGTTCCTTGGCTAAGGCAACAGCGCTTTCACTATTACAGAAAATTTCCATTGGCTCTTTAATAGCTGGTACAACTCCAAGGTCTCCAATGAAGTTCTTCAGCCATATCGCCTCCTTTGCTGCCTCGCTAGCTTCAATATACTCTGATTCACAAGTTGAATCAGCCACTGTCTCTTGCTTGGAACTCTTCCAAGAAATTGCTCCTCCGTTTAGGGTAAAGACCCAGCCTGACTGAGAGCGGAAATTATCCCTATCAGTCTGAAAGCTAGCATCACTATACCCTACAACCCTCAAGTCATCACTCCCACCAAGGGTAAGGACCCAGTCCTTAGTCCTCCGTAGGTACTTGAGAATATTCTTTACCGCAGTCCAGTGTGCCTTGCCAAGGTTCCCCTGATACCTGCTACCCATGCTCAGGGCAAAGGCTACATCAGGTCGAGTACACGTCATAGCATACATGATCGATCCTACAACCGAAGCATAAGGTATTCGACTCATTTATGCTATTTCAGCCTCAGTGCTAGGGCTTTGTGTCTTACTCAATCTGGCGTTACTCTGGATGGGTAACTCTCCTTTCTTGGAGTCCTGCATGCTGAATCTCTTAAGCACCTTATCCAAGTAGGTACTCTGACTAAGTCCAATTAGTCTTTTACTCCGATCTCTCAAGATCCTTATCCCTAGAATATAGGTAGCTTCTCCTAGGTCCTTCATAGAGAAACACTTCCCAAGCCAGGACTTAACTTCCTGCAGAGTTGGGATGTCATTTCCTATGAGTAGTATGTCATCCACATACAATACCAAAAAGCTAACTATACTCCCACTAGCCTTGACATATACACAAGATTCATCTTCACTCCTAGAAAAGCCAAATTCCTTGACTTTCTCATCAAAGCAAAGATTCCATCTGCGAGGTGCTTGCTTTAATCCATAAATGGATTTCTCAAGCTTACACACTCTATTAGGGTACTCGTTGCTGACAAAACCTTCTGGCTAACTCATGTAAACATCTTCGGCCAACTTTCCATTAAGGAAAGCGGTTTTGACATCCATTTGCCATATTTCATAGTCATGAAATGCAACTATGGCTAACAGAACCCTAACAGACTTAATCTTGGCCACTGGAGAAAAGGTCTCATCATAATCAACTCCTGGAGTTTGTGAGAAACCCTTTGCAACCAGTCGTGCCTTATAAGTGTGTACTTTACCATCCATGTCGGTCTTCTTCTTGAAGATCCATTTGCAACCTACCGTCTTACGACCTGGTACATTCTCAACCAAGTTCCAAACTTGATTGTCATACATGGACAGTATCTCGCTGTCCATTGCCTCTTTCCACTTGGCTGACTCAGGGCCTGCCATGGTTTCCGCATAACTGTTAGGTTCATCCAGACCTATCAGTGTCTCATCACTGATAAGTGTATCACCTTCTGTAGTAATATGGAATCCATAGTAATGATCAGGTGCATTCCTAACCCTTATGGAACGCCTCAGAGGTACAAACTTGTCAATTGGCTCAACAGGAGTTTCCTCCTCAAGTTGAGTGCTAGGGTTTGAAGTTCCTTCACCGCTTGACTCTTGAATTTCTTCAAGATCAACTTGCCTCCCACTGTTTCCTTGGCTTATGAACTCTCTCTCTCTCTCTCTAAAGAAAGCCCCCTAGCTACAAAGACCACATTTTCATTAGATCTGTAGAAGAGGTAACCAAAGGATTGCTGTGGGTAGCCGATGAAAATACACCTCTCGATTCGAGGTTTGAGCTTATCATGAGTCTCGCATCTCACGAAAGCCTCGCAACCCCAAATCTTGATGTGGTCTAGTTTGGGTACTTTAACAGTCCACATCTCATGAGGAGTTTTGGCAACTTTCTTTGTAAGGACTAGATTAAGGATATGGGCGACAGTCTCTAAGGCATACTCCCAGAATGAGATTGGTAGCAAAGCTCGATTCATCATGGAACGAACCATATCCAAAAAGGTTCGATTACGCCTCTCAACCACACCATTCAACTGCGGTGTCCTGGGAGGTGTCAATTGTGAGACAATCCCACATTCCCTAAGATAGTCGAGGAACTCTGAACTAAGATACTCACCACCTCGATCGGATCGAAGCATCTTAATGTTCCTGCCCAAATGATTTTTGACTTCCTGTTTAAATTCCTTAAACCTTTCGAAAGTCTCTGACTTATGCTTGATTAAGTAGACATATCCATATCTACTATAATCATCAGTAAAAGTCAAATAATAACGATTAGCATCCCTTGTGGCATGTTTGAATGGTCCACACACATCCGTGTGCACAAGATCCAACAAACCTTCACCCCTCTCACAAGAACCTGTGAAGGGTGACTTTGTCATATTTCCATGTAAGCATGATTCACAACTATCATCTGACTTTAGGTCAATAGACTCCAAGACTCCGTCCTTTTGGAGTTGGCCTATGCGTTTCTTGCTTATATGTTCAAGACGACAATGCCATAATGATGCTTTATCCAAGTTATTATTAATAGAATCAATACACAATACATTATTTTCTAGGTTATCAACCATAGATACTGTTTCATACACGCCATCACAAGGTAATGCTTTAAAATATAGAGCATTATTAAAGAAAGCATTAATCGAACCAACTTCAATATCAAATGAAAAGGTGAAACCTTGTTTATACAATGCATGAAAGGAAATAATATTTCTTTCCATTTCTGGCGAATAACAACACTTATTCAAATCTAAACTAAACCCACTACTTAGCGATAAAGTATAAACTCCAATCTTGATGACAGGTAAAGCTTTCCTATTCCCCATGATTAAGTTTATTCTTCCTTGCTCCACATTCTCACTTCTTCTTAGTCCCTGCAAATCAGAACAGATATGAATACCACAACCGGTATCAAGGACCCAAGAGTTAGAATGGGGTGAGTTATTAGATAAGATAGCGTAAATACCTGCATGGTTGGGTTTAACTTTCCCATCCTCTTGCTGGTATTTTGGGCAGTTTCGCTTCTAATGTGATTTTTCATGGCAATAGAAGCATTCCGCCTCTTTTGGGTCAGAAGAAGGAGTGACGAAACCTTTCTTGGTTCCACTTGAAGAAGAGCCATCAAGGGTCCTAGCCTTGGTACCCTTCGAAGAGCTCTTTCTCTTCTTCCCTCGACTTTTCCCGATTGCCAAAACCGGAGCAGAGTTTAGAGTAGGAGTGTTAACAACCGACTTCCCCTTAAGACCTGTTTCTGCGGTCTTGAGAAGACCCTGAAGTTTGCTTAGTGTGACCTCTTCCTTATTTATGTGATATGTCATGCGGAATTGATCATAGTACAATGGAAAGGAGTGCAAAATGATATCTATTGCAAGCTCCTCAGGGAAGTTCACATTAAGCTTCAGCAACCGATCCACATACCTTTTCATTTTCTGCATGTGGCTCGTGATGGATTCCCCGTCCTTCATCATGGTTGTTATCATGGAGCAGATGATTTCATACCTCTCTTGTCGTGCACTTTGATGGTATCTTTCCATCAGATCTTGGTGCATTTCAAAAGGGTAGAAGTCCTCATAGGACTTTTGGAGTTCCGCTGTCATCGTGGCCATCATGATGCATGCCACTTTGGTAGCATCCCTTTCATGTGCTTGAAAGTCAGCGATCTCCTAGGGAGTTGCAGTGGTCTCATCAATCTCCTTAAGTTCCTTGTCGATGACATATTCTTTGTCCTCGTAGCGGGTAACCATCCTGATGTTTCTGATCCATTCATTGAAGTTGGATCCATCAAAAGTGACTTTCCCACACAAGTTCATAAGGGTAAAGGAGCCATTAGGATTAGAGCCAGAAGCAGCATTGTTTGAAGACATCTGAAGGAAGAGGACAAGATTAGTTTAGATATTAAGAGAGTCCTTAATAAAACACCCAAATGTAATATTAAGGCTAGGATCCAATCACAATATATTATAACTTAGAAGAGGTATGCCGTAATCCAAGCTATAACATATTTGAAAGGTAGGTGAATGACGATTCACCAATTTCCACCACGAAAACCGAAATATTAAATATTAGGTTTTTGATTGGTTCTTAGAAATTCCTAGATTCTTTTGAGATTCAAGGAACTTTTCAAAGGCATGTTTCAATCTCAAGTGTGCCCTCCAAGTTTTGTGACTGGGATACCGATGATCACAAAACGAGGTGTGAAGTAACCATGTAAATCACTTGGTACCCTTAAAGTTTATCACTCAATCGATGTGCCGGTAAACCACACACGCTCCACCGATACTATGATAAACCTTAAGTCACCCTTTACCTACCTTGTTAAGTCCAAGTTAGTGTGCCGGTTAACCACACACGCTCCACCAACGACTTAAACAAAGTGTAAAGTGTAATTTCATGGATTAGCACCTTATTCACATTTTTCCTAAAGTAACTAAGATTGGGAATTTAATAAAACATTTAGTTACTTTATAATATTCATCATACTTTTAATGAGAATTTATAAGTCCTTGTCCTACCCGTTCGGCTAACGACCCTCCACCAGTCAAGCAAGCGGTGGGTGAGAGTGGACACCCATTAAGTTGCCATTTTATAGGCAACAACCTTATACCCACCTTATAGACCGGCTTCGTGAATGAGGCGTACTAGCGGTAAGACGACTTTGATCTTATACATATATATATTATTATTAACTTATAATATTATAAGTATAAGGGTAGAATTTGAACTTTTAAAATTCTAAGGGTTGGAACTAAAGTTTTAACATAACTTTACTTGTTCCAAAACTTGAGGGCAAGTTTTGTAAACTTTCAAAACTTTTAATTTCTTGTAACTTATGAGTTTATTAGGGTATTAAAATGAAGACTCTTCATTTTTATAACCCATGTGTTCTTTTAATGGTTTTAAAGCAAAGTGACTTTTGGTTTTCCATAACTTGAGGACAAGTTATGGACTCCATTAAAACACATAATGATCAAGAATTAATCTACCACATAGGTTACAAACAATTCCTATGATCATCTAAACATCATAAGATCAAGAACATGAACATGAACACTTTCATGAATCAAAATTACACTTAAAACTTTGTAATTTTGATAACTTTTTGTTGTAAATGGATTAGAAAAGACATTACACCATCTAAAACAAGTTTTCCAGTACCAAAACAGTTTAGGGTAATGTTTCTAGTCCATTTCCAGCAACTAAAGTCGAAAATCTGCATTCTGAGGCTCCTACTCGCCGAGTGCACGAACCTACTCGGCGAGTAGGATGAAGATACACATGAACTCGGCGAGTCCCCCCATGGACTCGGCGAGTTCATCAGGCAGATTACACAAAATCGACTTTTTTTCAACTATTTAGCACAAATAACAAACAAACAAGCCTAGGCTTTGATACCACTGATGGGTTTTGAGCATTCTAACACATCCTAAGTGTACATGCAACCCTAATAACCTTGGATCTATGTTTGTCTAATTATCATGAAAAGTTGAATTCCAAGGTTATATTCCTATCTAGAATACATGGGGAACAATTTTTAACTTGAATGAAAGATAGAATAACTTACCTTGTTGTTGCTTATGTTCCTTGAAACCTTGTGAGCCTAGTACCCCAAGTGTGATGCCTCAAATGCTTCACACAACACCAAATGCTCTTGGAAAGACTTTTGAGAGAATACACACTTCTTAAAATCGGCCTAGCCCTCTTGTTTCATATGTGTAGCCGATTTTGGTGGAGTATGAGACTCTTATATAGTGTTGACACATCTAGGGTTACACCATGTAAACCCTAATGTGTCATGACTCTTCATTTCCATGACCCATGGGTTTGTAACTCCCATGGAGCATCCATGGAGCATCCTATGGGTGGTACCCAACTTGATAATCCATGGAGCCACTTAGCCCACTATACAAGATATGGATGAGTTACATAATCAACCCATATATTTAATTAGTTATCTTTTGATCACTTAATTAATTCTAAATTAATTCTTGATCAAACTAATCAAATAATATTATTAATATATTAGAACTTATATTATATTAATAATCTCTAAGAGTTATTTCTCTCATTTAGTCTATCCAATTGCATGGTGCCATGCAACCCAAATGGACCATGCCGGGTCGGGTCAAGTACTTACCAGAAATAGTTATGGACTTAGACACCTTATCCAACAAAAGTACCATAAGCGAGCTCGTCAAGAAAAGTACGAGGTTGTAAATTCCCTCATAGTAAGCAATATGAAAGAAGAATCTGTTAGAAGCCACATGCAAAGAATGCAATGATACGTGGATCGGGTTGTCAAGATTAATGTGAATTTTGATGAGGAGTTAGCTATCAACATAGTCTTGAACTCCTTACCAAGTTGTTATGATCAATTCATCTTGACCTCTCATTTGAACAATAATGAGACCACTTTGTCTCAATTGCACAACCTCCTGTGAATAGCTGAAGCAGGGATGAAGGAAAAAAAAGGGTTGCCCAAAGCAGGCCGTTCTGGCCATTGGTCAAGGGAAAGGGAAAAGGATGAAAGGTCCTCCAAATAAAAATTGGAAGAGAAAGTCTCAAGCTGGGTCATCAAGAAATGGATCCAAAGGTAAATCCAGTTCTGATGCTCTCCCTGTCTTTGATACCAAAGAGACCACTTGCTTCTACTTCAACGACAAAAGGAATTAGAAACGAAGGTACCCAAAGTATCTGCAAGACATTAAAGATGGCAAGGTGAAGCCAACATCTACAGGTATATACACTATCTTATCTAGTAAGTCATCATCTTATCGTTCTTGGGTTCTTGATACAGGACATGGATTTCACATTTGTTCTGATTTGTAGGGGCGAGGAAGAAGTGAGGACGTAGAGCATGGTAGAATAACCTTGATCATTGGGAATAGGCGATCTTCACCTGTCATCAAGATTGAAGTTTATAGTCTAGTGATTAGTGATGGAGTTAGTTTATATTTATTAAATTGTTGCTACTTGTAAGAAACGACACGAAACATTATTTCCTTTCATGCATTGTTTAAACAAGGTTTTATATATTCTTTTAATGATTAGAATGGTTCTATTTCTGCTTATAAAAATGGTATTTTTTATTTTGAAGCTTTACCTTGCGATGGTGTGTATGAAATTGTGATGTGTGTGGACAATTTAGGAAATAATGTATTTCAAATTGATTCATCTAATGGTATAGATAAAGCATGATTGTGGCATTGTCATCTTGGACACATTAACAAGAAACGCATCACCCAACTCCAAAAGGATGAAGTGTTGGAATCATTTGACCTAAGGTCAGATGATGAATGCGAATATTGTCTTTTGGTAAGATGACAAAATCACTTTTCATAGGGTATTGTGAAAAAGGTGAAGGTTTGTTGGAACTCATAATCAAAGATATGTGTGGGCCCTTCGGATCCACCACAAGGGATGCTAATTGATTCTATACGACTTTTACTGCTGATTTGAAACATCCCAAAATTTAAGACCAAAAATTTCATTTTAAATTATTAAATAAAACCAAATTTATCAAAATATCACATGAAATAATAAATCATTGTATCTCAAAATATCATAAATATCTATCAAATATATCAGAGTAAAAACATTACAGGCTAAAATCATGGTGTGTGCACTACAGTCATCCCGATCTCTTCCCCTTGCTACCGGAAGTACTTGAAACCAAAACTGAAAACTGTAAGCACGAAGCTCAGCGAGTCTCACCAAACTACCACATACCATACACATTATCACATAATAACATATCATGGACCTTGACCGCTTCATCGGGCCCCACCCGACATTGGTCAATGATCGACATCGGACCGAACTCCGACATCGGGCCCCACCCAGCATCGAGCAAAGCTCGGTATACATATAAACATATCAACAAATACACATAAATAATCACATAACTTAAACATATAGACATTCCTCACCCCCCCCCCCCCCCCCCCCCCCCCCGACATTAGACTGAAATCCGGAAGCATACAAACATTCCTCGGGCATTGCCCGACATCGAACTGTGGTCCAGAAACATACTAAGCAGACACATGCAAGAATCACGAAGACATCTAGCATTCCTCGGGCCCCGCCCGACATCGGATCAGAAATTCGAAAACATATAAGACTACATCGGGCACTGCCTGGCATTGAACCTTGGTCCGGAACATACTAGCATACATATACAGGCCGACATTATTACCATTAACCCGTTCATACAAGAGGAAACTCACCTCACTGTCGGATGATCGCTGAAATGTCTCTGCCCGGAATCAGCTCTACTCGCTCCCAGAACCAAAACAACCACTTAGATACCATTCCATACTCATAACCCTTAAGGGTCAACTCTGGTCAAGTCCATGTCAACGCCTTGAGTTGAATCAACTCGTTGAGTTTACCCTTCAACTTGTCGAGTTCTCATGAATCAAAGAAACCGTGAAATCGCGATCCAACTCGTCGATTTTTCCTCTAACTCGCCAAGTTCTTCCTTCTCAACAGAAACGGGACTTCCTAATACAACTCGTCGAGTTCCCTTGAGAACTAGTCGAGTTCCATTAACAAAATTGGGGACCTTTCAGACCAACTCACCGAGTTTATCAGTTTGTAAACTCTTCTTAATGCATTAAGTCCTTATTCTTTAGATCTACCCCTAAACTTTGGATCCAAACTGGAAACACGCCTATAAGGGTAAAGTTTCCACCTTTACCCGTTAAGGTCTTCTCAAACCCTAACTCAAAATGGCTTAGATCCTATTCCTAAGGCCATCAAAACTTGAAGATAAACTATGAGATCTTAGATTTGAACTCAAGGGACAAGATAATCACGTAACGTTTGAAGCTTTTTTCCACATGCATGGCCATAGGAGCTTCCAAAGACCAAATAATGGTCCAAAGATTGCATGGGGCTTCCATGGCCATAAAGTTGGCACCTTTATGCCATGAAAAAACTTCAAGCTCCTAGATCTGAAATATTCCGCACTTGGGACGTCCAAATCCCAAGGATCATGTCATTTGGACCAAAACTATCAAAATAACCTCATAAAGGAGATCTAAACAACTATAAGGAAAGGTTTAAGCTTTGTACCAGCAAAATATCGTGGATGAGGCAAGGATTCTGGATCTATATGCTCCATCTTGTGTCTCTAAGCTCTTCTTCTTCCAATAGCTTCAAATACACACCAAAACTCTCAAAAATAGCTCACAAACACACAAATGGCTTTAGGGTTTTCGAGATTTAGGGTTTGGGACTTGGAGGCTGGAAATAAGGATAACATGAAGTGATTAAGATGTTTATGTTGGATTAGGTGTCTAAGTTCATAACTATTCCTGGAATGTACTTGACTCGATTAACATGGTCCATTTGGGTTGCATGGCATTGCAACATTTGGATAGACTAAATGAGAGAAAGGACACTTAGGGATTATTAATATATTATAAGTTCTAATATATTAATAATATTATTTAATTAACATTGATCAAAGAATTAATTTGGATCTAATTAAGTGATCAAAAAGAGACTAATTAAATATATGGGGTTGATTGTGTAAATCATCTATTCTTGTATAGTGGGCTAATGATCCATGGTTTGTATGGATTGGGGTGAAACCCATAGGGTGCTCCATGGATAGTCCATGGAGGTTACAAACCCATGGATCATGGAATATGAAAAGCCATGACAATTAGGGTTTAGATGGTGTAACCCTACTTGTGCCATGTGACATCCCCAAAATCTCGGCCAGAAAAGACTGATTTCATTTATGCTTTTTAAAATAATTTCAGAGTAAATCCTTTTGATTTAAAAGAGTTGCGGAATTTGTTCCCAAAACAAAATATGATAAAATAATATTTATCAAAGCATTTCATCAAGAGATGCATTTTCATTATATAATCAAAACTCAGGATGTCATGTTCCGATACAGAACATAAAGCATAAACGATAACATTACAAGTCATTCAACAAATATATACATATACAGACTTGTAAACAAAACAACTCGATGATTCATCCATCTTATGCGCTTGCGCCACTTCCTATAATACGAATAAACTTGAGTGGGTTAGGCTTGGGAGCCTGTGAGCATATAGGGTTTTCAACCCACAATAAATAAATTATATTTAATTTCACCAACCAACAATAACCCGATTACCCATTCCCGTTATCCTCAATTTACGTCCCTAAAACAACATCTATCTCAAGGGACCTAATCTAGGATTCTCATCGGGACATACATTACTGCTAAAGGGTTTCCTCAACAATAGATATCCTAAAGGCAACCATGAGGGGGATAGAGTACACCGGTGAACACATCGTTCACAACACCTACAGGTTATGAACCTGCTAGCGTTCCACAGGACTGTCTAGAAAGAGTCTATGGTCGTTATCCATACTCCGCTGAATAACTAGATCAACAACAACAACATCGAGGCCTCTCATCTGTTTATCACACATCAACTATTTACCCATGTTCTACCCAACATATTAGTAGATAAAAATATATATTTTTATACATAGTTTAAAACTTGTATAGCATATTCAATCAATATATATTCCACATAACAGATGAGGCACACACACATAACACGTATTTCATAGAGAATAAATCATATCTATAAGATAGAAGAAAGTAAATATACATTCAAACACATAACAACAAAATTATACACATAACACGTATTTTGTATAAAATACTTGATAATTATGCGTTAGAAGAAAGTAAATACACACTCACTTGATCAGAAGATGATCGGACAACACTACGACTTGTAGAAGTAGTATTCTTCGGTAGATCTGGAAGATCTTCACAAAAACCGGGCTCCTCACGGGCAGAGCTTCGGCTCGGGAATCGCACTTCTCGGGATCTTCGGGGCTTCGGGACTTGCTTCGGGGCTCGGGATTGATACCGGGGCTTCGGGATAATTCTGGCACGCAAAACGATGCAAAACGGGAGAAAGAGGAGAGAATTTGGCAAATGGAGTCGGCTGCCCTCGCAACACTTTTATATGAGGCTGAGGCCTCGCAACCCTTTTATAGGAGGCTGAGGCCTCGCAGTACGCTGGGCGTACTCCTCCGAAATCGTCATTGCATGCGTCATCCGAAGAACTCGAGTGCGAGGGTCGTCATGCTTCGCTGTACGTTGGGCGTACTTCGGATAAGTCCGGTGACTCCCCTTCGGATAATGTCGGATTTAATAATTAATTTTATATATTAATTATTTAATAAAATTCAAAAATTCATATCTTCTTCATACGAACTCCATTTTCGATGTTCTTTATATCCACGCGTAGGTGAGACTACGCTCTACAACTTTCGTTTAGACTCCGTCGGCTAATCTTGAATTTATTTTTATTATTTATTTTTAGTAGGCCAGGACAGGAAAACTTCGTTATAAATTCATAACTTCTTTATCTGACATCCATTCTCGCCTATCTTTTTATCGCTTCGCTAGCACTAACGAGATCTTCGATTCTCGTTTAGATTGTTTCGGCGAAAAACCGTTCGATCTCAAATCGAGTATTCGGGCTGCATACTGCTAAGTTGAAACTTCAGAAAATCATAACTTCCTCATAAGAAGTCAGATTTGGGCGTTCTATATATATTCGGAAACCTCGTTTCGGCCATTACAACTTTATGTAAAGATATCGAGTTTATTTTACACTTAAATTTTGACGCTTATTTTTATTCTTAATTAATCAAATCACATAATTAAGCAATTAAACACAAAAAACATAATACTCAAATAATACACTTCTATTATTTCAAAACGGGTTACAAAGATTAATTAGACTATTATATCAACATTAATGACAAGCCCAGAAACAAAGGCGTTACAATTCTCTCCACCTTAGAATGATTTCGTCCCCGGAATCACACATCAACAAACAAATGCGGATAGCGACCCATCATGTCACTCTCCGTCTCCCAGGTGAGATTCGGCCCATTCGTGTGTTTCCATCAGACAAGCACTAACTCGACCATCTTGCGTCGCAACTTCTTAGTTTTTCGGTCAAAGATTTCCTCTGGTTCTTCAATCAACCTTTTGTTCTCATCGATTCTCAACTCCGAAAGTTGAATCATGTCAAGAACTTCTCCTGTGAACTTCCTCAAATAACACACATGGAAAGTGTTATGAATTCCATTAAGTTCTTCTGGTAGTTCGAGCTTGTAAGCTTGGTTCCCAATCCTCTGAAGAACTTTAAACGGTCCAATAAACCTTGGACTTAATTTTCCCCTTTTACCAAATCTTATAAGTCCCTTCCACGGCGAGACTTTAAGCAAAACCGAATCTCCAACTTTGAAAGTCATCGGTCTTCGCTTGTTGTCAACATAGCTCTTTTGACGATCCTGAGCTGCTAACATTCTTTCCCTAATTATTTTCAACTTTTCAGCAGTTTGATGGACTATCTCCGGTCCCATAAACTGCTTTTCCACAACCTCAAGCCAACAAGATGGCATACGACACTTCTGTCCATACAAAGCTTGATAAGGTGCCATCTTAATGCTCGAGTGGAAACTATTATTGTAGGAAAATTCTACCAAAGGTAAATGTTCATCCCAATTACCTTGGAATTCCAGGGTACATGCTCTCAGCATAGCTTCAAGTGTTTGTATCGTCCGTTCGCTCTGACCATCAGTTTGCGGATGGTAAGCTGTACTTAAACACAACTTGGTACCCAATTCCTCTTGTAGACTTTTCCACAACCTCGAGGTGAAACGGCTATCACGATCCGACACAATCGTTAACGGAACACCGTGAAGCCTCACAATTTCCTTCATGTAAGAATTCGCAAGCTTTTCCATAGACCATTTCTCCTTGGCTGCTATCAAATGCGCACTCTTAGTGAATCGATCAACGACCACCCAAATCATGTCGTGACCATTTTTTGTTTTGGGCAGTTTAGTGACAAAATCCATAGCAATGTCTTCCTACTTACCCATAGGCACAGACAATGGTTCTAAACTCCCGTACTGTTTCTGATGTTGTGTCTTGACTCTCGCACAAGTCACACACTCGGCCACATACTTTGCACAAGTCACCAGTAGTAGGGTTTTAGGTCCCTATAAATTTTAGTGCTACCGGGATGAATCGAGTACACGGTCTTGTGAGCTTCTTCCATCAGAAGATCTCTGATTCCTCCTGTCTTAGGTATCCGAATCCGATCTTGGAACACCTTCAGTCCATGACTGTTTATACCGAACACTAACATTTTGCCCAAACGTTCCTCCTTTCGGTCATTCTTCTCAGAAGCTTCCTTTTGAGCTTTCTTTATACTTTCCACAATGGTCGAGACAAATTCTATTCTTAACGCTCTTGTCCTTTTCCTTTCAAGATTGACTTTCCGACTGAGAGCATCAGCAACAACATTTGCTTTACCAGGGTGGTAAAGTATCTCACAGTCGTAGTCCTTAAGTAACTCTAGCCAGCGTCGTTGCCTCATATTCAATTCTTTTTGATTAAAGAGATATGGGAGACTCTTATGATCAATGAAAAGTTTGCATTTCGTGCTATAGAGGTAATGCCTCCATATTTTCATAGCGAAAACTACCGCTACCAACTCCAAATCATGAGTCGGGTAGTTCTTTTCTTGCTCTTTCAATTGTCGAGACGCATATGCGATCACCTTATCTCTTTGGGTCAAAACACAACCCAATCCAACACCAGACGCATCGCTATAAACAGCGAAGTCTTCAACTCCATCGGGTAGAGAAAGAATCGGTGCCTTACATAGCTTCTTCTTTAGCTCCTCGAATGCTTCTTTATGCTTATCACTCCAAGCATAAGTAGCTCCTTTGTGGGTCAAAGCTGTCAATGGACTAGCAATTGAAGAAAAGCCTTGGATAAACCTTTGGTAATATCCGGCTAATCCTAAAAAGCTTCAGATTTCCGTGGGACTTTTTGGTTGTTCCCACTTCATTACAACTTCAATCTTTGCTGGATCAACCATTATCCCTTCTTGGTTGACCACGTGACCCAAGAATTGGACTTCTCGAATCCAAAAATCACACTTGGAGAACTTTGCATACAGCTTCTCCTTCTTTAAAACTTATAACACTTCTCGCAAGTGTCTGCCATGCTCCTCTTGGCTTTTCGAATAAATCAGAATGTCATCTATGAACACTAGCACAAATTTATCAAGGAATGGATTACAAACCCTATTCATTAAATCCATGAATGTTGTTGGAGCATTGGTTAGTCCAAACGACATAACCAAAAACTCGTAGTGTCCATATCGTGTTCTAAATGCAGTCTTCTCTATATCCTGCTCTCTTACTTTCAGCTGATGATATCCTGACCTCAGGTCGATCTTTGAAAAATAACTTGAACCTTGTAGTTGATCGAACAAGTCATCAATCCTCGGCAATGGATATCTATTCTTTATCATTGCTTTATTTAGCTCTCTGTAATCAATGCACATCCTCATGCTTCCATCTTTCTTCTTCACGAATAACAGCGGATCTCCCCAGGGCGATGAACTAGGTCTAATGAAACCTTTGTCCAATAACTCCTAAAGTTGCATCATCAGCTCCTTCATCTCCGTCGGTGCTAATCGATAAGGTGCTTTTGCTATTGGCATTGTCCCTGGCAACAAGTCTATTCTAAACTCCACTTGTCTATCAGGCGGTAATCCGGGAAGATCTTCGGGAAATACTTCCGGATAATCACATACGACAGGAATGCTCTACATCGCCTTTTTCTCCTTCTTAGCATCTATCACAAATGCTAGATACGATGTACATCCTTTGACCAAACACTTTCTGGCTTTCATCAATGAAATGATTCCAGAATTTACTCTGCATTTATCTCCATACACCATAAACGACTCTTTCCCAGGTGGGTTTACTTTGACTATCTTCTTCTTGCACAATATCTCGGCGTCATTGGCGCTAAGCCAATCCATTCCCAACAAGTTGTCGAAACCATTAAGTTCTATAGGAAATAATTCCTCGTGGAAGTTATTCGCATTCAAGTCAATTAAGATGTTTTTCATACGATGACTAACAGGTACAAACTTGCCACTAGCAACTTCGACTAATAAAGCGTTATCTAGTCTATCAGCAGGCAAAGCTAGTTTTCTACCAAATTCATGCGATTTAAAGGAGTAATTGGCTCCAGAATCAAATACAGTTTGGGCAGGCCATTTGTTTACGAGAAAGGTATCTGAAGCGACATCAGCTTCATCTTTAGCAGCTTCCAATGTCATCTGGAATGCTCTCGCCTTCGGCTTTGGTGGAATGTTGGGTCTTTCTGCCTCCTTCTTGTTCGGGCAGTCCCTCGAAATGTGTCCCTCCTCACCACAACCATAGCAAACTTTCTTAGAGAGGGTGCATTCATTGGCATAGTGCCCTGGTTTTCCACACTTGTAGCATGTGGCCACTACCTCACATTTTCCATGATGCTTTTTCTTACATTTGTCGCACCATTTCACTTCCCCTCCTCCTCCTCTCGAACTAGACTTCGAGAACTTGTTTTTCTTGTTGGACCCTGAGGTTCCATCGAACTTCCTTTTTTCACCAACATATATCCTTTCCAGACCCTTTTCCTTCTACTGGGCCTCCACATTCTTAGCTGCACGAACAACTGTTTTCAGAGTAATTTCCATCTTGATTGTTGGACCAAAGTCGGCAGGGAGTCCATTAGTGAACCTCTCAATCTTGGAGAGTTCCGTTGGCACTAGGTATAGAAATAACTTCATTTTCTCAGTGAATGCAGTAGCATAGTCATCTATGATCATCCTCCCCTTCTTCAAGTTTTGGAACTCATTGTTCAGATCAATCAGATCTATCTCTGAACAATACTGTACCCTTAACTGTTCCATGAACTCCTCCCATGACATTTTTAGGGCTTCTCCTCGTGGCCTAGTATCTGCCAACAACTTCCACCAACTCAAGACTCCAGTTTTCAGTTTTCTAACTGCAAAGACAGTCTTCTTGTAACGTCCCAAAATTACGAGCCAAAAGTTTCATTTTAAAACATACCATTTGCAAAACATTATAAATAAAACATTCACGGATCATGAAATTTCATAAAAGATGTTGTTTATCTGGAAACCATTTCGTAAAACATAATACTATCAGAGTACAAAACCCCAGGAGGATCCCATAGTGCGGAATACAAAGCGTGTGTGTGATATACCGCTACCGTGCCGGCTCCTTCCCCTTCGAAGAAGAAGTACCTGAAACCAAAACTGAAAACTATAAGCACAAAGCTTAGTGATTTCTCCCATATTACCACATACCATACAATTATATATCATACACACTGCCGGACAATTCTGGGGTGCCAACCTACCCGTGTCAAGCCGTTCTGGGGTGCTGACTACCCATGTGAAGCCATTCTGGGATGCTGACTACCCATCGGTCCTAACAACCGAGCCTCGGGGACTATTTCACCCCCTACTGCTACTATCACATATATCATAACATAACATATTATCAGACATATCTGGGGTGTCCGATCTACCCTTCGGTCCTAACGACCAAACTTGGGGACTATTCCCCTCCTACTACTGCTAACTCATATAATATATCATGCCAGCATATAAACATATCATCACATACTGTCAGACATATCTGGGGTGTCTGACCTACCCTTCGGTCCTAACAACCGAATTCTACTACTATCACATATACATATCATGCTAGCATATAACATATCAGGTAGTAGCAAACCTAGATGATATCACAAAGACAATCATCTAACATACAACTCCTAAGCTTCTCATTTTGATGAATTGGAAACATCTCTTTTCCATTTCTATTTACCCAGTTCATATCTTTGTTTTGTGTGTTAAGAAAGTCCCCTTTATATTATTGAATTCCACGCCTATGGGCTTCGCCTCCTCGCTTTTGTTCAATTATGAATAAATAACCACTTTAATGGAGATTTATAGCATCAGTCAAGTACCTATCTATATGTGACAACCCAAGTTTATTCCGCTACATTACCCCGTTACCGTTAACGGCATATTCCAGTTTATAAAAGTTCCATTAATTGGAGGTCGCCAAATAAATAAATGTTTTATTTATTTATATAATGTGTCGTTAAAGTCGTAATAAAATAAATAAAGACACTTACCTTACATTTCCATTTAATTGGAAAAAGGAAGTTTTTATTATTACGACCCCTAAATCGGGTGCGACCAAAAGCCCCGTTAAACGACAGTATCGGGTAGATTCCCACTGAGCTCCAACTCCCACCCATATATAAGGGGGAATGGACTTCATTCCACCCCTTTTCACTCTCTCTCTATACTCTCTCCCATAAAACCCGTTTTCGACTCAAATCCGCAACCAAACGCCTCCAAAACGTAAGTCTCTTTACCCTAACCTATTCTAAACATCATGACTCGTGATTATAGCTCAAAATTCGACCATTTAAGCTGTTAGAATGGAGTTTACGGCCTAAGAGCCTCCTTAGGCCGTAAACCCCTTAAACAAGGCCAAAATGACCCAAATTTGTCCCATTGAGCCTAGGAACCATTTAAGGAATTTATCTAGGAGTGTTTAAACATCAAAACACAAGATTTTAAGGCATAAAAGAGAGTTTATGGCCCAAGCACATGCTTAGGCCGTAAACACCTCATATCCTTGCATAAATGCCCCCAAAACACTCCCAAACCACCCTTAGGCTTAATACATAAATTAGGGGCTTTCTATTCCGGGATTAGAACATTTAAACACAAAGAAATGAGGGGTAACTTGGAGTTTATGGCCCAAGCAAGTGCCTAGGCCATAAACACCCCTAAACTATGTCAAATGATGGTTTTTGTCCCCCCAAATGGCCTTATACTTCATTATAAATTACTAGAAGGAATTAGGGACTTCAAAACTTCCATAAAATCAAGGGATAGGAGTTCACAGCCGTGAACTCCCATAGGGGTGGTTCATGGGCAGTAAACTCCCATTTGGACCCTTTAAACCCCTTAAATCCACACATACAAATTAGATTTGGACCTAGAATAATTCCACAAGCAAGTTAAAGCCTTAAAACACCCTAGACACCCCTCACCATGAGTTTACGGCCGTAAAATCATGGGGAGTTGTCCTTGGGCTGTAAACACCATAAGGTGAGTTTAATCTTGGAGAGTAAACTCCATTCCTAAGCCATTTACATCCTTAAATGTTACCCGGGACACCCCAAACACTTAATCAAAGTGTTTTATGCTCTATAGGGTGCGTATACTTGTTTGATTAGTATTAAATGTACTAATTATATGTGAACATATGTTATCATATGTTAAATTGGTCATTAAGAGTGTCCAAGTCTTTACTTGACACCGAGCACCCAACCGACACCTTCGACGGATCTACATACACCAGGTGAGTTCATACCCCTGAATGAACCTTTTAAATGCTTTTATATGTTTTATAGGGGGGATACAAGTTAAACATGCCAGTTATCATATCAATCACATGTGATTGATAACCCGCATGCACAAGGATTTACCACACTGTTAACGGTTTTACCGAGAATGACACTGTAAATGGTTTTCTAAAAACATAGTTATTTGTACAGCTTTTACTTACGATGTTTAATCAAAGTTTTGTTTTAAACTTGTTTATGAAAGGTTTTCAAAGGACTTTTAAAGATTTTCAAACTTATTTTACAAAGGAATACAAAGTCATTATTTTCTATTTATATATAAAAAGATTTTTCCAAAGTTTCCGTCTATGTTTTTATACTTCTACTTGATTAAAATACCATTGCGTTATTTCTGTTTAGTCAATACCTCCACTTCGTGATACACTTATACTTGAGAATGTCTCCACTTCGTGATACACTTATACTTGAGAACGTCTCCACTTCGTGATACACTTATACTTGAGAACGTCTCCACTTCGTGATACACTTATACTTGAGAACGCCTCCACTTCGTGATACACTTATACTTGAGAACGTCTCCACTTCGTGATACACTTATACTTGAGAACGTCTCCACTTCGTGATACACTTATACTTGAGAACGCCTCCACTTCGTGATACACTTATAACGTCTCCACTTCGTGATACACTTATACTTGAGAATGCACCCACTTCATTATACACTTATACCTAATAACAGTTCCACATAGTTAGATGTATGTCTGTGCTTGTATAGATGCATATAAATAATGTTTGAAGGACTTAGGAAGGCTTGTTCGCCCTATTTCCTTTTCTTCGTTGAGATGTGGTCTGGTGGGATCGGATGTCCGTCCGAAGGTCGTTTGATCATTAATTATATATTATGTATGCAAGCATAGTCATATGGGTTTACATTAGTCAGTTCAGTTATGAGTCTTTACCTCTAGTTCAAAACTTAAATATGAAACCCACTACCCCCTAATTGGGATGCATCTTCGGGACACGACCTTCTCCGTCGTCTAGTTGGTAACCAGAGTCTCCTGTAGGGAGAGCAGACATTGTGTGTATAGATCTATACGAGATTGACACTCCCGCACCCTGACTGCTAGCTACAGTCCACGGCCCACCAGGCCAAGGGGTGAAAAATGTCATATTTTATAGACGCTTGTAGGGCGTCAGGTACTCTAGTGTGGGTTAGTATGGTTACGAGTATCCCAGGTTACCTTATAATTCATGGCCTTAAGGTAATGGTAATTCACCAGCAATTTACACTGTATGCTGGAAACCCACTCTCGGAGTCACACTGTTTTAGACCTTGCTAGACGTATCAGTCATTTGGTACTGTCTGGGGTCTGTACTCGCTGTATTCATTGTATTCACTGTATTCACTGTTTTAGACCTTGCTAGACGTATCATTCAGTCGATACTGTCTGGGGTCTGTGCTCACTGTTTTAGACCTTACTAGATGTACCTTTCATTTGGTACCGTCTAGGGGTCTGTGTCTCTTTCTGTTAGACTAAGCCAGGCGTGTCATTCATTCGATACTCTCCTGGAGTTTATGATTCCCTTGCCTTAGTCAGTAGTCCTCACTGCTGAGGCATATGTTATTTCCTGGAATTCTCCTGCTTTCTTAATAATCAAATTCTGTATTTTGATAATGATAACGATTAAGGGAAAACTACCTTACTACCACATAACTCTCTCCAGTCATGGTAGAAGACTGCTTTTATTAAAGAAAATATAGGATTTTCTGGAAAAGACACTAATGTAATAGATACACTGAAACTACCACTTTTATTAAAGTTATTTGATTAAAATGACACTAAATACTTATGAACTCACCAGCATTTGTAAAAATGCTGATATTCGCTTTTCAAATAACTTGTATTCTCAGGTCAGCATTGGACAGGTACATTCCCGGAGGTGTTGTTGAAGATAGCTTAGTACCAAAATGTACTTATATTATTACTTGTATTACTTTGTTGCGCTGTTATCTAAACTATGTAAAACTATTACGATTAATGCAATGTTTTGTTGTACTTTGATTACTATAATTCATGTGTTGTGATACTTGACATGACGTCATCCACCCCAGAACGTTTCCACCGTTCCGGTTTTGGGGTGTGACACTATACACCTAGCATTAAGCTAAAGAAATATCGTTAGCCCTACACTAGTACCAATAGGCAGCATAGAAGAAGAAGAAAAGAAGCACTACGTCTAGGAATCTGGTGGGCCGGCATTGTGGCCGTAGACCCACCGCTACTGGAAGGTAACTCACCTCAAAGTAGTTGCTGATCTGTGTAGGAACTGATTGTCTTCTGCTGCTGCCGCTCCGGAAATCCTCCGGCTATAATTCCCACAAAACCTTTAGTCAAATACTGCTAACCGACCTCAGGGTAAAATGACCATTTACCCCTTACCAATCAAGAGTCAAAGTCAAAGTCAACTGCCAGCTGGCCCGACTCGCCGAGTTGACTTGCCAACTCGCCAAGTCACTATCCCTTTGTCCGGCCATAAACCTGTCTCTACTCGTCGAGTTAAGCATTGACTCGAAGAGTCCTTCTAAACTAAAGGCCAATAGTCCTTCATCCTACTCGCCGAGTTGTATGAACAACTCGCCGAGTTCATCTTCATCCGAAGAACACTCTATGCTGAGACTCGTCGAGCTGTATGAACAACTCGCCGAGTCTGTTCTTGAGGCAAGGAGATTGCCTTGAACTCGCTGAGTCATGGCATTGACTCGCCGAGTTACTTCATGAGTGAGTCTGGCTTTTGACCCGCTGAGTCACACCCCATGAGTCACTACTCCAACCCGCAACACGAAAAAGGGGAAAAACTTGGGGACTCGCGACTCGACTCGCCGAGTCAGATGAACGACTCGCCGAGTCTGCCACATGCAATTACTATACAAGCGATTATGCTTGAATCCAGCTCATGTCATTCATAGATCTGGGTTTCTAGGGCCTGATTAACACGTAAAGTTTCCAACTTTACGTGTAAATAATCACCCATGAGGGTTTTAGGAATCAAAATGCACCAAAAGAGTAGATCTAGGGCTTTTATGCAATATGGATCCATAAAGGCAGTAGATCCAAGCTCCTGGAGCTCAATCATGCCTAGATCTAGAGGCTAAACAACTTATTACGAACCCTAAAACACAAAGAAGCTTGGGAAAGGCTCAAGAAGGACTTTCATGGAGCTACAAGGGACAATAAGCATGAAAACATAGGGAAACTAAGTTATACCTCAAGGAATCACTGAGATAACACAAATATGCCTGGCCTCCTTCTTCTCTTCTTGATCTACTCTCCTTCCCTCTCCAAATCTTCAAGAAAACACACCAAAATGCTTTAAACTCACAAGGAACAAGGCTTGAACGAAGTATAGAGCTCTGAGGGTGAAGGGGGCGAGCTTGGGGGTGGATAAGAGGGTTTAAATAGGGTGCAAACCCTTGAAATTTAGGGTTTCATCAGACAGCGGGGACTCGCCGAGTCCAGAATATGGACTCGCCGAGTCGCCAACTTAAACGTGTTCCGGATCCCGTCTCTACTCGGCGAGTCGGACCTATAACTCGCCGAGTCCAAGGCTAAAAATGAAAAACACAAAGATAACTTTTACGTACCAGGAACCAGGTGGTACAAATCTCCCCCACTTATTTTTGACTTTGTCCTCGAAGTTTGCTGCTCGATCCTGAAACAGCTCAGGGTAATGCTCCATCATTTCTTCCACCGGCTCCCTGGTCCACTCTGACCCCTTTCGGTGCTGCCACTGCACCTTCACTAATTCCACCCTCTTGTTCCTTAGATCCTTCGACTTCTGGTCGAGGATTGCGACTAGGCGCTCAATGTAATTCAGGCTGTCATCAACCTGTATATCCTCTAACGGCACCACCGCTGAATCATCCACGAGGCACTTCTGCAGCTGGGAGACATGGAAGGTGTTGTGGATCTAACTGAGCTCGGCTGGAAGATCCAGCCTATATGCCACCTTGCCCACCCGGGCTACAACCCTGAACGGACCAATGTATGTCGGACCCAACTTGCCCCGCTTCCTGAATCGAATGACGCCTTTCCAAGGCAACACTTTCAGAAGAACCATATCCCCGACCTAGAATTCCAGGTCTGATCGATGCTTGTAGGCGTAACTTTTCTGCCGACTCTGCGTAGTCTGAAGCCTGCTTCGAACCTACTGGATCCTCTCGGTCATCTTGAGCACCACCTCGGTGCTCCCCATGACCCTCTGGCCAACTTCACCCCAACATATCGGGGTCCTGCACCTCCGTCCATACAACATCTCGAATGGGGGACGGTCAATACTCGCGTGGTAGCTGTTGTTGTATGAGAACTCAACCAAAGGAAGATAGGTATCCCAACTACCACCGAAGTCTAATACGCATGCCCGCAACATATCCTCCAACGTTTGGATGGTCCACTCGCTCTGACCTTCCGTCTGCGGGTGAAAGGCGGTGCTAAAATGCAAACGAGTGCCCAACTCATCATGAAACATCTTCCAAAACCTGGAAGTGAACCGCACATCACGATCTGATATCACTGACATTGGTACCCCATGCCATGCCACTATCTCCCTAATATAGGTATTGGCCAACTTTTCGGCCGAGACACTCTCCTAAATCGGAATAAAATGGGCGATCTTGCTCAACCGATCCACGATGACCCAAATCGAATCCACTCCTCGCGCCGTCCGGGGAAGCTTCGTGATAAAATCCATCGTAATATCTTCCCATTTCCATAACGGGATATCTAACGGCTTCATCTTGCCGTGCGGTCTCTGATGCTCGGCCTTGACCTTCCTGCAGGTCAAACATCGCTCGATGTACCAGGCCACATCCCGCTTCATGCAGGGCCACCAATAGTTTAGACGAAGATCCCGATACATCTTCGTCGCCACTGGATGAATAGAGAATCGATATTTCTGCGCCTCCTCCATCAAGATCTGGCGCATGCCTCCGTGATACGGAACCCACACCCTTCAGTGTAGTGTCAGCAACCCTCGGCTATCATAATCAAAGGAGGAGACTTGACCCACTATTCGCTCACTCTTCCAATGCTCCTCCTTCGTAGCCTCCTGCTGGGCTTCCCGAATCTGCTCTAACAGTGGTGTCACCACCGTCATCCTCATACAGACATCCCTGATCGGTGCCGACTTACGGCTAAGCGCATCGGCCACCACGTTGGCCTTCCCCGGGTGGTAAAGGATCTCGCAATCATAATTATTCACCACGTCCAACCACTGACGGTGCCTCATGTTCAGATTCGGCTGATCCATGAGGTACCTCAAACTCTTGTGGTCCGTGTAAATGGTACATCGAACCCCATAGAGGTAATGCCGCCAAATCTTGAAGGCGAAGACCACCGCCCCCAACTCTAAATCATGCGTCGGGTAATTCGCCTCATGAGGCTTCAGCTCCCTCGAGGCATAAGCAATGACATGATCCCTCTACATCAATATCGTGCCTAAACCTGAGATGGACGCATCACAATATACCACAAAATCCTCTACGCCCTCGGGCAAGGCTAAGATTGGCGCCTCGCACAATCTCTGTCTCAGAATCTCGAACGCTCCAGGATATAGTTGGGTGAGACCCGTGGGCGAGGCCCGTATGAGATTAATAGTGTAGATGAGACCTGGGAGCAGGGTTGCTCAGTAGTATGGTTGGGTGAGACCCGTGGGCGAGGCCCGAGCGAGAGTGATTAGACTAGTGGGAATATAAGGATAGATACGGGTGGGACCCATGGGCGAGGCCTATGAGTTTTAGCAGCACAGGTGGGACCTGGTAGGGACCTTAGTGTCAAGTTAGGGGATCGAGAATCCGAGGTTTGTAGTGCCTGAATGGCAGAGTAGATTGAGCAGTTAGGTGATCGAAGTTCTTTGGAAGTCGCTGGGAGCGAATAGTGGTGGTGTTGGGACTAGCTACCGGTGGGAGCCGGTAATCCAGTCATTGTTAGGTTGGTAGGGACCAGGGTGGTCTCAGTTCATCAGGAAGTCAGATGAGGAATAGCAGAATTGTCAGGCAGTGGCAATGCGAGCGTGCAGCGCATGGTGGAATTCAGTTAGTTGATCGTGGGGTGCTCTGCACCAAACCATAGTAGAAAGAAATGCCCAGTGGATACTAGCGATAATGACCCGTACTGGTAAGCGGGGGTGATGGAGTTGGTGAAGGATAGGGCCTTCACAGTGATAGAAGGAATAATTGGTTATGGAGCATTGCCTTGGGGAGGCAAGGAAATCGCGCAAAGAAGGAAGTGGAGAACCCCTATGGGTTCAGTGCGGTACTCGGTGAGTACCAGAAGGATTGTCGGTTGCGTAAGTTCTGTTTCTAAGTTGTTCAGGGTCAAGTTTGACCCAAGGTTTAACCGCGAGGTTTATGTTAGTCAGAATGACCAGGTGGAAGACCAGCGCAGGTAGGCGGCTGGTGTTGGGATAAATGGTGGGTATTGGAGGCGGATCGCAGGCGGTGGGCCATGGCAAACTTCGAGGACAAAGTTTAATTTAAGTGGGGGAGAGTTGTAACACCCAAAGTTTTGAAGGCCAAGAAAGGAAAGAAAACCCTAAGTTTAGGGGTCGACTCGGTGAGTCCAAGGAGGGACTCGGTGAGTCCGAGCGGGATCCGAGTCGAGGAGTAAGTGACCGACTCGACGAGTCGGCCAAGTGGACTTGGCGAGTCTGGTCTGTGCATGGAAAACCCTAAATCCGGGACTTGGAGCCTATATAAATGTCTTAATCTTCTTCCTAGGGCTCCTTACTGCCTCTTAAGCCCTGGATATCAAACCCTAGCCGCCATATCCTCTATTTGAACCATTTATTGCCTTCAATAGTGCATTTAGCTTGGAGGAAGAAGAAGAATCTTGAGAGTGCAAGAAGGGGGGCTGTAGATCCAGGATTGGGAAGACATTTCTGAGCTTTTGGAGGTATAAACTAGTTCCTGGACCCTTTTTGCATCTAGATTTATGTGTGGTTGTTAGGGCTGTTTAGCCATAATGATATTATGTTGAGTTAGGAGCCGGATCTGGAGTTGCTACTTCAGATCCAAGTGTGTTATGAGCTGGGGAAGCATAAAGTATCAGCCCTTGTGTCGATTTTGAAGCCCCTTGGCTTTAAACCCTAGTTTATGGTGCTTTTTGCCTAGATCTCCCTCTCTACACATAAAGTTTGCAACTTTACGTGGGGGATAGGCTTGGGAAGGGTAGATCTACAGTTTGGAGTCCATGCATGACTCGAAAGTCCTCTGCATGTATGTAGATATGAATGGACTCGGCGAGTAGCTTGAAGATGAGGAGGAACTCGACGAGTGGGATGAACAGCTCGTCGAGTCGGATGAAGATAGGCATGAACTCGGCGAGTTGGATGAACAACTCGGTGAGTTGGATGAAGATTGTCGTGTGCTCGGTGAGTCTGTTCTTAGATCAGCAAGTCAGGTCGCGTAGTCCCCAAACCCTTCGAGTTAAGACTCGAGTCAGCGAGTCGAGCAAGGACTCAGTGAGTTGGTCAGGACAGGATTCGGGAATCCGTAGACTCGGCGAGTCAGGGGCTGACTCGGCGAGTCAAGTAGCGATTGGAAGGACTTTGAGTATAAGAACTCGGCGAGTCAGTAATTGGACTCGGCGATTAGGGTTGACCTGGAAGGTTGACTTTGACCAGGACTTTGACTTTGACAAGAGTTGACTTAGTTGACCTTTGAAGGTCAGTTAGACTAATTGTTATGTTGATGTTGGTAGCTCGGGGAGCTAGTGGAGCAGCAGTCCGTAGTTAGTGGTCAGGTAGCGGTCAAAGGAATTAGTAGCAATAGTTCAGCAGTATCAGGTGAGTTAGCCTTTGTATGAATGGGTCTACGGCCACAATGCCGGCCCATGTAGTTATAAGTAGAAGACCCAGGGGTTAGCCCTAGGCCCAGTATGCTAGTATGATATTTGGGACGAGGTCCAATGATAGAGGGCGGGTGCCCAAGGAATGTTTTATGTGATAGTTTATACTTGTTGTCTGTGTGATACTTGTGTGTGCCTGGTAGGGAGGTGAGTGTGGGCGAGGTCCCGTATCTCACCAATAGCAGAGTGTGGATGGTGTTCTACATCTCAGTAGCAGCAGAGCAGGGGCGAGGCCCAAGTCAGGAAAGGAGTGAGTGTGGGATGGGCCCGTATCTCACTACCAGTAGGAGCATGGACGGGGTTTTGTGACTCATCAGTAGCAGGTCAGGGGCGGGGCCCAGAGATAGGCGAGGCCTTAGGAAAAAATCCGTTAGTATGTGTTTAGCTTATGTGAGATGTTTATGTGCAATTATATGTTAGTGGGCGAGGCCCTGTGATTGGCGAGGCCTAGGTGAAACAGATCTGTATCCAAGCGGGGCTCAAAGCTAGGCGGGGCCGTTGTAGCGGGCGAGGCCCGAGGTAGGGGGCGAGGCCTAGGATAGCAGGCACGGCCCAGTATGTGCAGTATGTAGTTATGCATGGTATGTGGTAGGGTGGGGAACTCACTAAGCTTCGTGCTTACGGTTTTCAGTTTTGGTTTCAGGTACTTCCGGTAGCAGATGATGGAGCTCGGGATGATCGCATGCCACACACCATAGCTTAGACAGCCTAGGAATGTTTACTCTGATAACGAATATGTATTTTGGAAACTAATACTTTGTTTATGTTTGAAAACGATGAATTCGCTTAATGTAATGTTTTATTAAACGAAATTTTTAGTCTTGAATTTTGGGACGTTACAAGTTGGTATCAGAGCCTTGGTTTGAGGGATTCGGACATGCTCTCGAGCGTGTCTGAACTCAAACTGAGGGATTGCTATAGAAGTTTTCAAAATGAAAAGACAGTTTTGTAAAAGGAGAGTTTTGGGAAAGAAAACAGTTTTAGAAAGGCAAAAATAATTCAGAAAGAAAAGAACTTTGAAAAGAGAAAAAGGGTGTGGTGCATGCAATCAACCGAGCTCAAGTAAGTACCCCAAAATACCCATACAAGTTTATGTTATGATTATCAGTTGATAGAACAGTATGCTAGATTAGGACTAAGGATCTAGGAATGATGCCTTATGTGCCTATTATATGTGTTTGAGCTGCATGATAGTGCTGATTAGACAGTAGTAGGATAGCCTGTTTAGGTTATGCCTGAGTTTATGAGTTTGTGTTGCATGCTAGTTTAGATTCTTGCTATGTGGATATGATTACTTGAGTATGTTATGGTTAGATTTTCCCTTGTCCGAATGCTGCTTGCTTTGTGCGTTGTGGGATTTTGAGTGATGGGAGTTAGCCATTAAGTGGATACGCCACATCACATGTGATCAGGGTTGAATAATCTCAGAGTGCTGGATTGGGCCCTATTGCGCAGCTCTCGTTTGAGTCCAACCGTTGTAGGGACGAGTCCTTTACTTGAAGGATTATCTGAGCCTCGTCACATGTGATGATATCCAGGTGATGGCTAATTGGCATCACAAGGAGACCTTCAGCAGCTGAGGACTGGTTGAGTTGAGTCAGAGGTTTCCCTAGGGTAAGCCTAGGATGAGATAGTGCTGGGAGCAGTAGTAGTGGATAAGGGACCTGGTGGAGTCAAAGCAATTCCTGAGGAAAGTACGGATAGATGTGGAAGGTAGTATGGGCCCGTACTATTGAAAGCAGAGGATCTGTACTTGATTCGGGAAGGGCCAAGACAAGACAGGGAACCTAGTAGGGGGTGTGTTCGGTCTCGCAGCAGTGATGAGTTTTCTGATAGTGGTTGTGTTATATGTTTCAGCATGGTGACGTTGCGAGAGAGACCAACAGGCGGATTAGGCGCCAGAGAGGGATCAGGCTTGGGTTCAGGGGCCGAGCAGCTCGAGGAGCGGATGAGAAAGTTGATATCAACTGAGGTTATGCGCTGTATCCTAGCTCAGACTCCTGTGATCTTTGGCACGATCATGGAGGGTATACTGGAGATCTTAGATGAGAGGCTGGGAGCCTTCCGTACCGAGATGATGGCGTTGTTGGGAGCACGTACCTTGACATTTCGAGAGTTCAGGGCTTGCGGGGGACCAGATTATCATGGGGCTAGGGACCCCATTGCTAGCAGCAGATGGTTGGCTGATGTTGCCAACGCTTTTCGTATGAGCAAGTGTCCCGAGGGGGACAAGGTTAGACTCGCCTCCTGTCTTCTGAAGGACAGAGCGAGGGATTGGTGGGAGGAGATTGGTCATGCTTTGGGGGATGATGCCGCGTTGGACGCGATGACTTGGAGCGATTTCTCGGCCAGGTTCAGGGCGGAGTTTTCGCCGATTATTGAGGTGCAGCAGCTGGCACGAGAGTTTCAGGATTTGACGCAGACTACTGAGACTGTAGCGGAGATCACCGCCAAGTTTAGGGAGAGGGCTCTTCTTGTACCGCAATATGTCGCGGATGAGGAGATGAAGAAGGCTTGGTACCATGAGATGTTGAGGGATGACATCAGGGAGTTCGTGAGCAGATCCAGCTGTAAGACGCTGGAAGATATGATTTCTCGGGCTAGAGAAAGGGAAATTGATTTGGAGCAAATCCGGAAGAGAAGGCCGGATGAGGTTCAGGTAGCTACGGGCTCGGGTAAAAGGCCCAAGGGACCGAATTCGAGATCGAGGGATCATCAGGACCGTAGTCGGTGCGGAAAGTGTGGCAGGGCGCACGGGGGCGCGTGCAGGAGTGGTAGCGGTGGTGAGTCTGGTTGTTTCAAGTGCGGTCGGACTGGTCATTTCAGCAGGGATTGTACTGTTACCGCCGCGCAGGGATCAAACTTGATATGTTTCCACTGCAACCAGCGGGGCCACAAGAAGGCCCGGTTTCCCAGTTTGTTTTCGGCAGGACGGGTGATGGCACCTGCCCCTGCAACTTTGAGGATCAAGGATGGCCGTCAGGGCCGGGTAGAGGCACCTGCGGCAGGGAGCAGGGCTTTTCAGATGACGACCTTGGAGACGCGAGCAACGCCGGACGTTGCAGGTATGCAATTTTCCCATTTTCAGTTCTTTTATTTGTGCATGATTTTATTGTTATTTTTCTGCATCATTATTGGTAAAAGTATTTTATTTTGAGTGGTTGATTGTGATCGAGTTATATGCCATCTGCATACCTTGGATATTTGTATGGTAGTTAGGGGATGTGCTCTAATGAAGAAGGTTTCGAAGGATGCAGTAACTGTATCATGCTTGGGAGAGATTTGGTACGTCTCGCTAAGTTCGGAGTGGTACAACGATTGTGATAGATTGGCTAAATCCCTAGCTATGGCGGGCTTGGGTTCCTCAGTAGATGGGTTATGAAATGGTAGCAAAGATCGGGATCTCTTTTGAGTATTGAGCAGCAAGGGGTAAGCAGGATTGAAGTGGGGGAGAATCCTCCGGTTGTGCCCAGAGAGGAGCACGCAGACCCAGAATGAGTACGTGACCTTCGAGAAGGAAGAGAAGTAGTTCAGCGTTTCATGGATTGAGGATTTCAGGGTTGGGAGTTTGAGAAACTCCCCATCAGCTAGTGCGTGTGAAGGTAATGGTTAGCTATGGTTGAGAATTCAGGTTGTGGATCGCCCGTAGGACTCGAGGGAGTCGGAATGAGGATCCTGAGAGCTAATGGCACATGGCTGCCTTCGTTCTAGCAGTCAGCAATGGATGGTGATATAAGACTACGGGTAAGCCGTAGCATTCCTTAGTAGTTTTGTTAGCGGAGTTGTGGCGAGGCCCTTATCTCCTAGTGATCAGATAGGGATCAGGAATGGGTAGTGGACGAGAATGATATGGATTTTGCCTGTATAGCCCTAGAGGGGTGAGACCTTGGGAGAGGCCGCTCCAGGATATAGTTAGGTGAGACCCGTGGGTAAGGCCCGTATGAGATTAGCAGTGTAAATGAGACCTGGGAGCAGGGTTGCTCAGTAGTATGGTTGGGTGAGACCTGTGGGCGAGGCCCGAGCGAGAGTGATTAGACTAGTGGGAATAGAAGGATAGATGTGGGTGGGACTCGTGGGCGAGGCCTGTGAGTTTTAGCAGCACAGGTGGGACCTGGTAGGGACCTTAGTGTCAAGTTAGGGGATCGAGAATCCCAGGTTTGTAGTGCCTGAATGGCAGAGTAGATTGAGCAGTTAGGTGATCGAAGTTCTTTGGAAGTCGCTGGGAGCGACTAGTGGTGGTGTTGGGACTAGCTACTGGTGGGAGCCGGCAATCCAGTCATTGATAGGTTGGTAGGGACCAGGGTGGTCTCAGTTCATCAGGAAGTCAGATGAAGAACAACAGAATTCTCAGGCAGTGGCAATGCGAGCGTGCAGCGCATGGTGGAATTCAGTTAGTTGATCGTGGTGTGCTCTGCACCAAACCATAATAGAAAGAAATGCCCAGTGGATATTAGCGATAATGACCCATACTGGTAAGCGGGGGTGATGGAGTTGGTGAAGGATAGGGCCTTCACAGTGATAGAAGGAATAATTGGTTATGGAGCATTGCCTTGGGGAGGCAAGGAAATCACACAAAGAAGGAAGTGGAGAACCCCTATGGGTTCAGTGCGGTACTCGGTGAGTACCAGAAGGATTGTCGGTTGAGTAAGTTCTGTTTCTAAGTTGTTCAGGGTCAGGTTTGACCCGAGGTTTAACTACGAGGTTTATGTTAGTCAGAATGACCAGGTGGAAGACCAGCGCAGGTAGGCGGCTGGTGTTGGGATAAATGGTGGGTATTGGAGGCGGATCGCAGGCGGTGGGCCATGGCAAACTTCGAGGACGAAGTTTAATTTAAGTGGGGGAGAGTTGTAACACCCAAAGTTTTGAAGGCCAAGAAAGGAAAGAAAATCTTAAGTTTAGGGGTCGACTCGGCGAGTCCAAGGAGGGACTCGGCGAGTCCGAGCGGGATCCGAGTCGAGGAGTAAGTGACCGACTCGGCGAGTCGGCCAAGTGGACTCGGCGAGTCTGGTCTGTGCATGGAAAACCCTAAATTCGGGACTTGGAGCCTATATAAATGTCTTAATCTTCTTCCTAGGGCTCCTTACTGCCTCTTAAGCCCTGGATATCAAACCCTAGCCGCCATATCCTTTATTTGAACCATTTATTGCATTCAAGAGTGCATTTAGCTTGGAGGAAGAAGAAGAATCTTGAGAGTGCAAGAAGGGGGGCTGTAGATCCGGGATTGGGAAGACATTTCTGAGCTTTTGGAGGTATAAACTAGTTCCTGGACCCTTTTTGCATCTAGATTTATGTGTGGTTGTTGGGGCTCTTTAACCATAATGATATTATGTTGAGTTAGGAGCCGGATCTGGAGTTGCTACTTCAGATCCAAGTGTGTTATGAGCTGGGGAAGCATAAAGTATCATCCCTTGAGTCGATTTTGAAGCCCCTTGGCCTTAAACCCTAGTTTATGGTGCTTTTTGCCTAGATCTCCCTCTCTACACGTAAAGTTTGCAACTTTACGTGGGTGATAGGCTTGGGAAGGGTAGATCTACAGTTTGGAGTCCATGCATGACTCGAAAGTCCTCTACATGTATGTAGATATGAATGGACTCGGCGAGTCCTTCGAGTGGACTCGGTGAGTAGCTTGAAGATGAGGAGGAACTCGACGAGTGGGATGAACAGCTCGTCGAGTCGGATGAAGATAGGCATGAACTCGGCGAGTTGGATGAACAACTCGGCGAGTTGGATGAAGATTGCCGTGTGCTTGACGAGTCTATTCTTAGACTCGGCGAGTCAGGTCACGTAGCCCCCAAACCCTTCGAGTTAAGACTCGAGTCAGTGAGTCGAGCAAGGACTCAGTGAGTTGGTCAGGACAGGATTCGGGAATCTGTAGACTCGGCGAGTCAAGTCGCAATTGGAAGGACTTTGAGCATAAGACCTCGGCGAGTCAGTAAGTGGACTCGGCGAGTAGGGTTGACCTAGAAGATTGACTTTGACCAGGACTTTGACTTTGACAATAATTGACTTAGTTGACCTTTGAAGGTCAGTTAGACTAAGTGTTATGTTGATATTGGTAGCTCGGGGAGCTAGTGGAGCAGCAGTCCGGAGTCAGTGGTCAGGTAGCAGTCAAAGGAATTAGCAGCAGCAGTTCAGCAGTATCAGGTGAGTTTCCCTTTGTATAAATGGGTCTACGGCCACAATGCCGGCCCATGTAGTTAAGAGTAGAAGACCCAAGGGTTAGCCCTAGGCCCAGTATGCTAGTATGATATTCAGGATGAGGTCCAATGATAGAGGGCGGGTGCCCAAGGAATTGTTTATGTGATAGTTTATACTTGTTGTCTGTGTGATACTTGTATGTGCCTGGTAGGGAGGTGAGTGTGGGCGAGGTCACATATCTCACCAGTAGCAGAGTGTGGATGGTGTTCCACATCTCAGTAGCAGCAGAGCAGGGGCGAGGCCCAGGTCAGGAAAGGAGTGAGTGTGGGCTGGGCCCGTATCTCACTACTAGTAGGAGCATGGACGGGGTTCCGTGACTCATCAGTAGTAGGTCAGGGGCGGGGCCCAGATATAGGCGACGCCTTAGGACAAGATCCGTTAGTATGTGTTTAGGTTATGTGAGATTTTTATGTGCTATTATATGTTAGTGGGCGAGGCCCTGTGATAGGCGAGGCCTACGTGAAACAGATCTGTATCCGAGCGGAGCTCGAAGCCGGGCGGGGCCTGGAGCGGCGGGGTCGTTGTAGCGGCAAGGCCCGAGGTAGGGGGTGCGGCCTAGGATAGCAGGCGCGGCCCAGTATGTGGTTATGCATGGTATGTGGTAGGGTGGGGAACTCACTAAGCTTTGTGCTTATGGTTTTCAGTTTTGGTTTCAGGTACTTCCGGTAGCGGATGATGGAGCTCGGGATGATTGCATGGCACACACCATAGCTTAGACAGCCTAGGAATGTTTACTCTGATAACGAATATGTATTTTGGAAACTAATACTTTGTTTATGTTTGAAAACGATGAATTTGCTTAATGTAATGTTTTATTAAACGAAATTTTTAGTCTTGAATTTTGGGACGTTACAATCGGTCTACACACGCGGTTCATGAGGTCCATGAACGCGGCAGGAGCATTGGTGAGCCCAAACGGCATCACCACGAACTCATAATGGCCATAACACGGTCTTCTGTATGTCCTCCTCTTTGACCCTCATCTGATGATAAGCTGAACGCAAATCGATCTTGGAGAACCAAGATGCTCCCTGTAACTGATCAAAGAGGTCATCAATCCTCGGGAGTGGGTAACGGTTCTTCATTGTTACCTTATTCAGCTCTCGTTAATCTATACTCATCCGATGCGAACCGTCCTTCTTCTTCACAAACAGGATCGGGGCTCCCCAGGGTGAACTTCTCGGTCGAATAAATCCCTTGTCTAGCAGCTCCTGCAACTGCGTAGACAACTCCTGCATCTCGGGAGGAGCCAACCGATATGGTGCTTTGGCTATCGGAGCCACACCAGGAACTAGGTCGATCCTGAACTCTACCTGACGCTTCGGAGGTATTCCAGGTAGCTCCTCCGGGAACGCATCAGTGTAGTCTAGCACCACTATAACCTCGCTCATCGTCGTCTTACCCGCGTCCCGGGCATCCATAACATACGCGAGGTATCCCGCGCAACCCTGCTGAAGGTAGCGCCTAGCTCTCGCTGCTGAACATAATGTGGGTCCACGCTGTGGCCTCTCACCGTGGATCACGAACTCTCCCCCACTTGGGGTCCTGATCCGCACTAGATGTTGTGCGCAATCTATCACCGCCCCATTAGGGCTCAACCAATCCATGCCTATAATCACCTTGTTCCCCCGCAATGGGATGGGAATCAAATCCACTAAATAGCACTCCTCAAATAACATTAGGACACAATCCCTGAATACTGCCGACGCTCGCACCAAACGATCATCGGCAATCTCTACCTCTAAAGGGCAATCCAACATGCCTGAAGACTCTGTAAACCTCTTGCTAAGTGCAAGGGAAACAAATGATCAAGTGGCACCCGAGTCAAACAACACCTGAACAGGAATATCATTCACATGGAATGATCCTAATGCATATACATAGAGCACATATCAATATCATAACATTGCAAAAATAAAGTAGAGGGAAAGAATCATACCCGTCACCACATCGGGTGCGGCGCATGCCTCCTCTATCGTCAGCTGAAATGCCCGGCTCCTCACCACTGGAGCCTCTGACTTGACCTGCCGGCCATCTGTAATCCAAAGGGTAGCTGGAGCTGGCGCCTTAGCCGGCGCTGATGCTGTCAACTCGGGGTAATTGGCCTTCTTGTGGCCCCTCTGGTTGCAGTGGAAACACAACAACTCCGATATTTGGATCACAGGTGCAGGAGCGGTACAATCCCTGCTGAAATGCCCCGTCTTGCCGCACTTATAGCAGCCCGATGCTCCCAACCTACATGCCCCCTCATGAGGCCTGCCGCATTTCTTGCAGTGGCTCGGTCCTGACTGGACTTTCGGCCTACCATCTAGTCCCTTGGGCTTCTTCCCCGAAGCCCCTCCTGCCTGGCCCTCCTCTGTCTTCCTCTTCTGGATGTGCTCCAGATCTATCTCCCTCTCCTTTGCCCTGGCAATCATAGAGTCCAGGGTAGGGAAAGCTGAAAAACTAACATGCTCTCAAATATCAGCTCGTAGCATGTCATGATAGCAGGTCCTCCTCATATCCTCATCACCCGCGTACTGGGGTACCAGCAACGCTCTCTCCCGGAACTTGGCGGTGATCTCTGCCACAGTCTCCGTCGTCTGTCTCATATTCAAGAATTCCCTGTCCAGCTGCTGAAGCTCGACAGTCGGCGCAAACTCTGCCCTGAACCTGGTCGCGAAGTCCGACCAAGTCATAGCCTCAACAGCCGAGGCTCCCAACGAGTCACCCACGGACTCCCACCAATCCCTAGCTCGATCTCATAAACACCCTGCTGCAAACCTCACCTTCGAACCCTCAGGGCAGAAACTAATCATCTGAGCGGACTCAATGTCTTCAATCCATCGCCTGGCAGCTATGGGGTCCTTCGCCCTGTGAAAATCCGGCGCACCACTGCCCCGGAAGTCCTTGAAGGACAGTGTGCGAGATCCTGACTGGCCAGATGCCATGTCGCTCCTGAATGCCCTGAGGCGATCCTCCATCAACTCCAATATCCCTTCCTTGATCGACCCGAAGATAATGGGGGTCGACTCAAGGATGGCTCTGATGATCTCTGACGCGATGAACCCATGTAGCCCCTCATCTACTGGCTCGGAACCTGATCCCAAACCCGATCCCTCTCCTGAACTGCCAACTGCTGGCCTCGAGCGTAGTACCACCATTCTGAAATACAAAAATAATAATTGTTAGCGATACTGACACCTCTGGAGGGATCACACTTACTACAAGTTCCCTGGTCTTATCTTGGCCTTCCTTAGTTCAGGTACATATCCTCTGCTTTCAGTAGTACGGGTCCATACTACCTTCAACATCTATCCGTACCCTTTCCAAGGACTGCCTTGACTCCACCAGGTCCTTTTCACTACCGCTGATCACTGCTAACTCATCCTAGGCTTACCCCAGGAAATCTCTAACTCCACCCTACCCGGTCCTCAGCTGCTGAAGGCCACCTTGTAATGGCAATTAGTCATTACCTGAATACCATCACATGTGGTGAGGCTCAGATAATCCTTCGAGTATCAGACTTGGCTTTACATGGTTAGACTCAGACAAAAGCCGCGCAGTAAGGCCAAATCCAACACTCTAAGATTATTCAACCCCGATCACATGTGACGTAACGTATTCATCTAATGTCTAACTCCCATTACTCAGAGTCCCCTCGAAGCACAAAGCAAGCAGCATTCAGACACAAGGAACAATCTCAGGCAATTCCAACCTCATAGAGGACAGTTGTACTAGCATACAATGCTAAACTCATACTATCAGGCATAACCCTAACAGGCTATCCTACTGCTGTCTACTCAATTCTAACATGCAATTTTCATACACTGAAGCACATAAGGCAGACACATAAGGCATCACTCCTAGATCCTTAGTCCTATTCTAGCATGCTGTTCTATTGAAACTGATAAACATAACATAAGCTTGTATGGGCACTTTGGGGAATACTTACTTGAGCTCGGCCGGTCGCGCACATCACACACATTGTTCTTTCTTGAAACCCTTTACTTAGCCTTTTAGAAAACACTTTTCCTTTTTCTAAAATCTTTTCATCCCTCGATTTGAGTTCAAACACCCCCGAAGGTGTGTTCGAATCCCTCAAACCAGGGCTCTGATACCAACTTGTAACGTCCCAAAAATACGAGCCAAAAATTTCATTTTAAAACATACCATTTGCAAAACATTATAAATAAAACATTCACGGATCATGACATTTCATAAAAGATGTTGTTTGTCTGGAAACCATTTCGTAAAACATAATACTATCAGAGTACAAAACCCCAGGAGGATCCCATAGTGCGGAATACAAAGCGTGTGTGTGATGTACCGCTACCGTGTCGGCTCCTTCCCTTCGAAGAAGATGATGGGTTTTAGCCATAAGATCTTTCCTATGTGCGCATGCAAAACCCTAATGCTTGGATCTAGGCTTTCTAATAAACATGCATTGAATCCAAGTCTTCTAATGACTAATTAGGTTAAATAACAACATTGAAACAGATCTAGAATCATACCTTTGAGTTCCTTGTTGATCTTGAGGTCTTGGAGCTTCTAGAGTCACAAATGTCACTCCTCTAATGGCTTACAAACACCAAAGCAAGGAGGATGATTTGGGAGAGAGGAGAGGGGAGGAATTCGACCAGAGGTTCCTTACTTTAGGTTAAGTGTCGAATTCCATCAGCCATGGGGTCTATTTATACTTGTAGACTCCTTAAGGGTTACAACCTAAACCCTAATTGGATAATCTTCTCTTAAGGCTATCCAAATCCATTCCATAGATAAGTATATGGACGATTTTAGCTTTCCTAAAGCTCTTAGAATCCGTCCAAACCATATCCAAATGGATTTACAGTCTAAAGCTTAACTATCAAACAATTGACAGTTTATACCCCTTTATTTAATTAATCTCTTTAAGTCACCAAATTAATTCTAATTAATTCTATGACTTATATTAATCAAATAACAATATATTATTCCTTATATTATTCCCATAATATATTAATAATATTTATTCTCTCTTAATAAATCATCCTATCAAGTTGCTATGGTGAAGGCAACCCAAAAGGACCATGCACAACCGAATATAGTTACAGCCTTAGACACTATTCCAACAGTCTCCCACTTGGATAAGTCTAGTAACTATACAAGTACAATTCGGTTTGCAATCATAGCTCTCAAAGACGCTGTCAACTCTGATCTAATCAATCTTGTCCTTTAGATAAGGGAACGTACAGTCCTCTGTTAGATATCATGCTGACAATCCTATGGAATGGTTAGTCAAGCATTTAGGTTTCTCGATCTCTGATTTATTTGACATAGAACTTAATCGAACACATCAATTTAGTTCTGACCGGCCCCGGCACATAAGTCAAATGAAATCATCGAGCGGCCGAGATATCGCTTTTACCTTCTTAGATAAAAGTTACAGATAAACTTCGACTTATATGCATTTACTTATTCATTAACCAACTATACACAACAATACGTTTTATAACACCAAGTTACTGATGCGTTTTCGCATTATCAATGTACAATCAATTAACAAATAATAAACCATATATCTAGGTTTTAAGACTATATGATATTATCGTCTTGCGATCACCTTTTTATCTTATTCCATAAGGTGATTCCAGCAAGCGTGGGTTTATTCCAATGCTCAAAACTAGTTCATAAGCACTCATGAACGTTGCAGCAATCCTTTGCTATGTCTAACGTCATTTAGACATTCTACACACCAATTCACGACAATCTTCTTTCATATCTACTTCCAACATATGAACGATTGTGGATCATTTGAATAATTCGATTATTCCTAATAAACTCAATTATTCTGGAAGTCAAAACATGCAAAGTGAAACAATAGCTAAACAATTAACATAAGATAGTATCGTTACTCATAAATAAAACTCCTTTATTTAATCATCAAATGTCAATTTACATTTATCTATTACACGTTTCTAATACTATCTAATCTATGCTAATATCATCCTTCAGCCCAATACTCCTAGCATGATGTAAGTGCTTAACCCTACTCAGTCCCTTCGTAAGCGGATCTGCTGGGTTATCTTCTGATGATATCCTCTTCACTACGAGTTGTCCTTCTTCTACACGATGTCTGATGAAGTGATATTTTCTGTCGATATGTCTTGATCTACCATGATCCCTCGGTTCCTTGGTTAAGGCAACCGCACCTTCGTTATCACAAAAAATCTCCATTGGCTCCTTTATGGCAGGTACGACTCCAAGATCACCGATGAAGTTCTTTAGCCATATTGCCTCCTTCGACGCTTCGCTCGCTGCAATGTACTCTGATTCGCACGTTGAATCAGCTACGGTCTCTTGCTTGGAACTCTTCCAGGTCACTGCTCCTCCATTTAGGGTAAAGACCCAGCCCGACTGCGAACGGAAGTTGTCCCTGTCGGTCTGAAAACTGGCGTCACTATACCCTCGCACCTTCAAGTCATCACTCCCTCCGAGGACTAAGAACCATTCCTTTGTCCTCCGAAGGTACTTAAGGATATTCTTCACCGCAATCCAATGTGCTTTGCCAGGATTCCCTTGATATCTGCTAACCATGCTCAAAGCGAAGGCTACATCAGGGCGAGTACAAGTCATAGCGTACATGATTGAGCCAACTGCGGAAGCGTATGGTACTCGGCTCATTTCTGCTATCTCAGCTTCGGTACTCGGACTTTGAGTCTTACTCAATTTGGCATTACTTTGTATCGGTAATTCTCCCTTCTTTGAGTTTTCCATACTAAAACGTTTCAGTACCTTCTCCAAGTAAGTGTTCTGACTAAGTCCAATTAGTCTCTTACTTCTTTCTCTCACTATCCTTATTCCCAAAATGTAAGAAGCTTCTCCGAGGTCCTTCATAGCGAAGCACTTCCCGAGCCAGGACTTAACTTCCTGCAGAGTCGGGATGTCGTTTCCTATGAGCAATATGTCATCAACATATAGGACGAGAAAGCTTACTATACTCCCACTGGCTTTGACATATACACAAGACTCGTCTTCGCTTCGTACAAATCCAAACTCTTTGACTTTCTCATCGAAACAAAGATTCCATCTGCGAGATGCTTGCTTAAGTCCATAAATGGACTTCTCAAGCTTACACACTCTATCCGGATGCTTCGGATCCACAAACCCCTCTGGCTGAGCCATGTAAACATCCTCAGCCAACTTTCCGTTAAGGAAAGCGGTCTTGACATCCATTTGCCAAATCTCATAATCATGAAATGCGGCAATTGCTAACATCACTCTAATAGATTTAATCTTCGCAACTGGTGAGAAGGTCTCATCATAGTCAACTCCAGGAGTTTGAGTAAAGCCCTTCGCAACCAATCGTGCTTTATATGTGTGTGCGTTTCCATCCACGTCGGTCTTCTTCTTGAAGATCCATTTGCACCCAACGGTCTTACGTCCGGGCACATAATCAACCAAATTCCAAACTTGGTTATCATACATGGATTGGATCTCGCTATCCATTGCCTCTTTCCATTTTGCAGACTCCGGGCCTGCCATGGCTTCCTTATAGCTATTAGGTTCATCGAGGTTTACTAGTGTACCATCACTAATATACGTGTCCCCTTCGGTAGTAATATGAAAACCATAAAGCTGGGGTAGAACTCTAACTCTATCGGAACGGATAAGAGGTAAGGATTCGTCAATCGGTTCAACCGGAGTTTCCTCCTCGGGTTGAGTGCCAGCGGTAGAGGTTCCTTCATCTATCGACTCTTGAATCTCTTCAAGCTCGATTTGCCTCCCACTGTCTCCTTGGCTTATGAGTTCTCGCTCTCGGAAAACTCCTCTCCTCGCAACGAAAACAACATTGTCCTTCGGTCTATAGAAGAGATATCCAAAGGATGTCTGTGGGTAGCCGATGAAAATACATCGCTCACTTCGAGGTTCAAGCTTGTCGTGAGTATCTCGTCTTATGAAAGCCTCGCAACCCCAAACCTTGATATGTGTCAACGAGGGAGCTTTCCCTGTCCACATCTCGTGAGGTGTTTTGGCAACCTTCTTAGTAGGGACTCGGTTAAGGATATGGGCGGCAGTCTCTAAGGCATACCCCCAAAAAGAGATTGGTAGTGAAGCACGACTCATCATAGAGCGAACCATATCCAATAAGGTTCGATTACGCCTTTCTGCCACACCATTCAACTGCGGTGTCCTAGGAGGCGTCAATTGCGAAACTATTCCACACTCCTTGAGATAATCGTGGAATTCAAGACTTAGGTACTCTCCTCCTCGATCGGATCGAAGCATCTTGATTTTCCTGCCCAATTGATTCTCCACTTCATTCTTGAACTCTTTGAACTTTTCAAAGGTGTCTGACTTTTGCTTGATTAAGTAGATATACCCATATCTACTATAGTCATCGGTAAAAGTCACATAGAAGCGGTTCCCATCCTTCGTGGTTGATCTAAATGGTCCACATACATCGGTATGTATTAGGTCCAATAGACCCTCGCCCCTTTCACAAGTACTTGTGAAGGGCGACTTAGTCATCTTTCCAAGCAAACAAGACTCGCATGTGTCATCTTCCCTAAGGTCGAATGACTCCAACACTCCATCCTTTTGGAGTTGGGCTATGCGTTTCTTGTTGACATGTCCAAGACGACAATGCCACAAGGAAGCTTTATCCATACTAGTGGAAGAATCAATATTCAAAACATCATTTCCAAAGTCATCAACAATCATAACAGTTTCATATATTCCATTACATGGTATAGCTTCAAAGTAAAAGACACCATTTAGATAAACCAAAATAGAACCATTCTCATTATTAAAAGAAAATCTAAATCCTTGTCTATATAAACCATGAAATGAAATGATGTTTCTTGCCATTTCTGGCGAATAGCAACAATTGTTCAAATCTAAAACTAAACTATTCCTAAGCACTAAGGAATACACTCCAATCTTGGTCACAGGCGACGATCTTCTGTTCCCCATGATTAGATTGATCCTTCCTTGCTCCACATCCCTACTTCTTCTTAGTCCCTGCACATTAGAACAAATGTGATAACCACAACCGGTATCAAGAACCCAAGAAATAGCATGATTAGAATCGTTAGATTTGATTGTATATATACCTGCGAAAGATGGCTTGATCTTTCCTTCTTTGATTGCTTGCAGGTAATCCGGGCAGCTTCTCTTCCAATGTCCTATCTTGTGGCAGTGGTGGCACTCTGCCTCCTTCGGGTTAGAGCAGGGCTTGGCGGGATCAACTTTGGTCCCACTAGAAGAGGCACCATCTCGGGCTTTCACCTTGCGATAGTTCTTCGATGAAGCTTTCCTCTTCTTTCCCTTCCCTTGTCCAATAGCCAAGACAGGAGCAGCGGGCGGATTGGGAGTGGGTGCAACATACTTGTCCTTGAAGTTGCTCTCAGCAACCCTCAAGAGACCTTGGAGCTTGCTTAGGGTGACCTCTTCTTTGTTCATGTGGTAGGTCATCCTAAATTGGTTGTACATCGGAGGCAAAGAGTGAAGCACCATGTCGATCGCCAAATCCTCACCGAAGTCAACATTTAACTTGCGGAGGTGGTCAACATACCTTTGCATCTTTTGCAAGTGCACGGTAAGTGATTCTCCATGACCCATCTTCGCGGAAATCATGTTAGTGAAAATCTCGTACCTCTCTTGTCTCGCGTTTTGGTGATACCTCTCCAATAAGTCTTGATGCATCTCGTATGGGTACATGTCCTCGTAGGACTTTTGGAATTCGGAGTTCATGGTGGCGATCATGATGCAATGTACCTTCGTTGCATCTCGCTCATGAGTTTCAAAGGCGGTGATTTCGGCGGGAGTAGCAATTTCGGGGTTGATTTTCTCGAGCTTCTCATCGAGGACATACTCCTTATCCTCATAGCGAGCAATGGTGCGAATGTATCTTATCCATTCGCTAAAGTTCGTTCCATCAAAGGTGACCTTTTGGCAAAGGCTCATCAACGTGAAAGAACTAGCAGCAGCGTTGTTTGCGTTTGACATCTATAATTAGAAAAGGACAAAGATAGATTAGAATAAGAATCCCTAATTATCACCCAATAAGAAAATTAGGGCTAGGATCCAACAATAACATTTACATACTAGAAAAGGGATGCCGTAATCTAATATGCAAATAAATTGAAGGTAAGTGAATGACGATTCACTAATTCTCCATCACGAAACTTAAACTATTAGTCCTAAGTGTTTTTGAGAATTCCTAGGTTCGGATGAGATTCATTGAAACTATTCAATGGCATGTTTAAATCTCGATATGCCCCTCTTGTTTGTGACTGGGATGCCGAGGATCACAAAGCGGGTGTGAATTACCATGCAAATTCACATGGCGCCTTCATTGTAACAATCACCTATTCAATGTGCCGGTAAACCACACACGCTCCATTGAACTATGATAAACAACGAATCACCCTTTGCCACCTTCGCTTAGAACCAATTAGTGTGTCGGTAAACCACACACGCTCCACCAACATCTTAGCAAGGTGTAAAGTGTAATTTCATGGGATTGCATCAATTCACTTTTCCTAAAGTAACTAGGATTGGGAAATTTTGAATTATGTGTAGTTACTTGTATTTCTTATTATACTTTTAATGAGAGGATGAGGTTGCCCTATCCTACCCGTTCGGCTAACGACCCTCCACCAATCAAGCAAGCGGTGGGTGTGAGTGTACACCCATTAAGCGCCATTTTATAGGCCGCAACCTTATGCCCACCTTATAGATCGGCTTCGTGAATGAGGCCTACTAACGGTAAGACTAGCTTTTAGTTATACATATATATATTATTCTAGTAATATCATATTAGTATAGTGTTGTATTTTAAAACTTTTAAAATCTAGGGTTTGAAATTTAAGTTGTCTAAATTAAAACTTTTAATCACAAAAGTAAATTTCAAAACATGAGGGTAGGTTTTAAACATTTAAAACATGGAGGATCAAATAACAAATAATTCCAATTAACAATTAATATCCTAATTATCTATATTTGATTTATTCAAGATTTCTTTTTAAGATAATTACCAAAATAATTAAAATAATTAATTAATTATCATATAAGGAAATTAAATATTTAATTAGTTGATAATTACCCTTAACTAGATCAAGATAATAGTTATATTTATCAGAAAAACGAATTCATGTTGATCTAATTAGTTTATGGTAAGTTAAGATAAGATAAACACAAAGAAATCCCGAATCTGGCCATTCCTGACGCCTGGACTCGCCGAGTGCACAAATGGACTCGCCGAGTCAGGCCTACTCGCCGAGTCCACTTTGAGACTCGCCGAGTCCATGACTCAGAAACCAAAAATTCGAATTTTGCAGGTTTGTTTCAGTTAATCAAGCAACAATTTACAGAAAACCAAGCTAGGCTCTGATACCACTGATGGGTTTTAGCCATAAGATCTTTCCTATGTGCGCATGCAAAACCCTAATGCTTGGATCTAGGCTTTCTAATAAACATGCATTGAATCCAAGTCTTCTAATGACTAATTAGGTTAAATAACAACATTGAAACAGATCTAGAATCATACCTTTGAGTTCCTTGTTGATCTTGAGGTCTTGGAGCTTCTAGAGTCACAAATGTCACTCCTCTAATGGCTTACAAACACCAAAGCAAGGAGGATGATTTGGGAGAGAGGAGAGGGGAGGAATTCGACCAGAGGTTCCTTACTTTAGGTTAAGTGTCGAATTCCATCAGCCATGGGGTCTATTTATACTTGTAGACTCCTTAAGGGTTACAACCTAAACCCTAATTGGATAATCTTCTCTTAAGGCTATCCAAATCCATTCCATAGATAAGTATATGGACGATTTTAGCTTTCCTAAAGCTCTTAGAATCCGTCCAAACCATATCCAAATGGATTTACAGTCTAAAGCTTAACTATCAAACAATTGACAGTTTATACCCCTTTATTTAATTAATCTCTTTAAGTCACCAAATTAATTCTAATTAATTCTATGACTTATATTAATCAAATAACAATATATTATTCCTTATATTATTCCCATAATATATTAATAATATTTATTCTCTCTTAATAAATCATCCTATCAAGTTGCTATGGTGAAGGCAACCCAAAAGGACCATGCACAACCGAATATAGTTACAGCCTTAGACATTATTCCAACAGAAGAGGTACCTGAAACCAAAACTGAAAACTATAAGCACGAAGCTTAGTGAGTTCCCCCATATTACCACATACCATACAATTATATATCATACACACTGCCGGGCAATTTTGGGGTGCCCGACCTACCCGGTACGACCATTCTAGGGTGCCGACCTACCCGTGTCAAGTCGTTCTAGGGTACTGACTACCCATGTCAAGCCATTCTAGGGTGATGACTACCCATCGGTCCTACTAACCGATCCTCGGGGACAATTTCACCCCTACTGCTACTATCACATATATTATAACATAACATATTATTAGACATATCTGGGGTGTTCGATCTACCCTTCGGTCCTAACGACCGAACTTGGGGACTATTCCCCTCCTACTACCGCTATCACATAAAACATATCATGCCAGCATATAAACATATCATGACATACTTGTTGGATTAATGTCTAAGTCCATAACTATATTTGGTAAGACTTGACCCGACCCGGCATGGTCCATTTGGGTTGCATACCATCATGCACTTGAATGAGAGAAATAAGACACTTATGGTTATTAATATATTATAAGTTCTAGTATATTAATAATAAGAATAATAAGATTATTTAATTAGTATTGATCAAGAATTAATCTAGGATTAATTAAGTGATCAAAAGAAGACTAATTAAATATATGGGTTGATTGTGTAAATCATCCATACTTGTATAGTGGGCTAATGGATAATCAAGTTGGGCTAAAACCCATAGGATGGTCCATGGATGCTCCATGGTGTATTTGAACCCATGGATCCAAGGAAATGGAAAGTCATGACAATTAGGGTTTTCCCTAATTGTATAACTATATAAGCATCTTATTATTGAGGAAAAATCGGCCACTAGAGATAGTGAAGAAAGGGCTAGCCGATTTTGAAGAGTGTAGAATTCTCTCAAGTCATTCCAAGTGTTTTGATGATTGTGATTCCATTTGAGGTGTCACACTTGGGGCACTAGGCACTCAAGCTACATGAAGATTGTCTACACCAAAGAGGTATGTATTCTATCTTGCTATAGTTATTGTTTTGTATGCTAGATTAGGATAATACCTTGGAAGTTCTTATTTGCATGTATAATAGAGAAAACATAGATCCAAGGTATTTAGGGTTGCATGTACACTTAGGAAGTGTTAGAATGCTCAAAACCCAACAGTGGTATCAGAGCCACGGGTTGTTTTCTGTTATATTGATGCAAGTATTTTATTTTCAAAGTTGAAAAAAAAAGAAAAAAAAACATGAAGTTCGTCAAATTTTAAGATAATTACTAGTTCTTGTGAAAAACTAATTATTTGTAAAATTTGAATAATTTGCTTCATGAGTTGAATTAGGTCAAAATTTAATAAAACATAAAATAATATGATTATTTTATTAGTTTTAAAAGTTTGATCTAAAGAGTTTTATTTTTTGAAACCTCCATAAGTTATGGATATGAAAAGGTTTTAAAAAAAAATTGATTCAAAGTTTTTTTTGGAGTTACAAAATTTGGTGTTAATGTTTTAAAGGATTCCATAACTTAAGAATAAGTTATGGATCACCAAAAGTTTTTTGTGTTACCTTGTTTTATGAGTAAATTTAGATTAATGAATAAAATTATGTGATAGTTGGTTTTAATCCAAATTAATCTAAGAATTGATTCTAAAATGTGTTTTTGTAACTTGTCCTCAAGTTATATGAAAAGTCACATTTAAGAATCATAAAACTCATAAAAATTGGCAAAGGTTACAAAAATGAAGAGTCAAGTTCTAATTAAATGGTTTTATGACTCCATAACTTGTCCTCAAGTTATGGAGGACCAAGAGTCTCTTCATTTAATAAAATAAAAAAAAAGGTGTAACCTTAATTAATTCCATAAGTTATAAAATAAAGAAAAAGTTAATTCTTTTATTAGTTTAAAGTCTTCCATAACTTGTCCTCAAGTTATGGAACTTGAAGAGTTTTTGGATTAAAACTACTTTAAACACATAAGTTATGGAATTAATTAGTTTTGAATAGTTTCAAAACTTGCCCTCAAGTTTTGGAATTTGTAAAGTTTTCTCTTATGAATACTTTAATTCCAAGTTAGCCCTTAGAATTTTAAAAGTTAAAATTCAACCCTTATACTTTATAATATTATAAGTTAATAATATATATATATGTATAAGAGTAAAGTCAGTCTTACCGCTAGTACGCCTCATTCACGAAGCCGGTCTATAAGGTGGGTATAAGGTTGTTGCCTATAAAATGGCAACTTAATGGGTGTCCACTCTCACCCACCGCTTGCTTGACTGGTGGAGGGTCGTTAGCCGAACGGGTTTGACAGGACTAGAATTCTCCCTTCATTAAAAGTATTAATGAAAATACTAAGTAACTAAACTTTTAATAATACCCAATCTTAGTTACTTAGGAAAATGTGAATAAGGTGCTAATCCATGAAATTACACTTTGCACTTTGTTTAAGTCGTTAGTGGAGCGTGTGTGGTTAACCGGCACACTAACTTGGACTTAACAAGGTAGGTAAAGGGTGACTTAATATTTATCATAGTATCGATGGAGCGTGTGTGGTTAACCGGCACATCGATTGAGGGGTAATTTATTAAGGGTACCAAGTGATTTGCATGGTTACTTCACACCTTGTTTTGTGATCCTCGGCATCCCAGTCACAAAACCTGAAGGGCACACTCGAGATTGAAACATGCCTTTGAAAAGTTCAATGAATCTCAAAGATCTAGGAGTTTCAAAACCAATTAAAACCTAATAATACATTTCGTTTATCTTGGTGGAAATTGGTGAATCGTCATTCACCTACCTTCAAATATTTTATAGCTTGGATTACGGCATACCTCTTCTAGGTTATAAAATAGTTTGTTGGGTCCTAGCCTTAATATTTCATATTGGGTGTCATATTAAGGACTTTAAATCAACTATCTTGAATATCTCCCAAAAGATGTCTGTAATAGACACCTATGATCTTCCCAAATCTAGTGAAACAAGGTTTCCTAAATGAAGATGATGTCCTTTGGAAATCATACTTCTTTCACCTCCTCCAATTATTCTCCCCAACCCACAAGTTCTTGAAAAGTTTAAGGTCACTCAAGCCCTATTGGCAAGGAAAGGTCTAGGTGTGAACACATCTTGGAGATGTAGTCACATATTGACAAGCCGGGAGAGTTGGGTGTCAAAGTCTTGAGAAAGTTGGTGGTTCAATCACTTTCTAAGTCACATAGTGAGTTCCTTTGGGACACCTATGAAACAGACTATGACAAGACCCTTAATGATCTTATCTATTTGCTAAGATCAACTTCCTAAAACTTTATGGACATTGACAATGATGACATTGGATATCCAGTAAAGCATTCTCTTCCCAATGGAAAGGGATCGGCTATAGTCAACTCGGTTGACCAAATGGTAAAGAGAAAAAGCTAAGTCTGTGATAGTCCTGTGTACCATTATCAAAGGGTCCATATGTTTGTATTGCCAAAGAAAGGGGCATTGGTTGCGAAGCTGCCAAGATTTACCTAAGGATGTTAAAGTCAATAAGTTTGACTCTACTTCAGGTAAATCCCACTATCTAACTCTGTTAAGTTTCTATTCTGAGATTCTTGATACATGATGTGACTGGGTCACATGGTGATGTTTTAAGAATCAAAGAAAAAGTGAAGAAACTTAAAGAAAGAATATGCTGAATCTGATGGCGTAGATGGATTTCTATCGCATAGTTTGAAAAATCGGATTCTTGAGCTACTTCTTAGGAGTTATGAGATATTGCTTAAGGAATAGATAACAACAAGTTTTCATATGGATTGTAAGGATAAGTTTTTCCGCAAAGTTTTAAAATAAAAGGAAAATTTTTTGATTTTATTTATTTTAAAATATCCTTACAATGCCATTTGAGGAAAAATTGTTGCTTATATGATTCCATTAATAGCAAAAGTGGAAATATGAAATTGATTCTTTCATTTGTGGTAATGTCTATATTTACCAAATAAGGAAAGATTCTCATCACCCAAGTTTCAATTGGACCGGAACTTGAAATCATGCAAGTTGTATAGCATGATGAATGAGAACTTTCAAGTTTTGGAAAATTAAGACTAATTACTTGTTCACATGGATGTGTGAGTCAAGTAAAGGACTTAAGGATCGAGTACACATTCTTGTGCACTGATTAAGTCCACCACAAAAGAGCGAATAAGAAGAATCAATTTAGGCAGAAGGATAAAAATTTCTCAAATCTGAAAAGATGGGAGAGTACTTTAGTATCAGCTTTTGTGATCATCCTATGGTTAAATCAAGAAGATGAGTCATACTTCGTTCCAATACAAGTCTTAGAGTCATACTCCAAGATTGTAACTTGAGTGACATGTCTCAAAAGAAGGTTTAAAACACTTGTCAAATGTAAGAGTAAAAGTTTTCTACTCTTGTACATTTGAAATTGGTAAGTTGTGATGTTTTGGATAAAACAAAGACCAACTAAGGCCAATTGTGTGAAGTGTTTATCTTGATTAGAATCTACACTATCTCTTGGATATTTGACAAGGGAGTCTTATAGGTCAAGAGGACAGTGGGAGTCTTAAAGGTCTTGAGAGTCTCAGGAACTAATCAAGAATAAAAACCTGAATTTCTTCACTAGCACACAACTTGAGGTTTATAATCTGTCGTGTTGACATATTCTGTGCCCATTCCAGTTAAAGTTGGTTTTGCATATGAGTTCTTAGAGTTCTCAATTTGTTGCACAACAACTTGGAAGCAATGGCAGGCCCTTGAGCTGCCAGGTGGCAAGAAGTTAAGATTGAGTTCGGTCCATATGAGTTTGGATTAGTCATTATCTTTGTCTTGTGATTATGGTTTTGACAATTCACATGGATAAGAACACATACACCATTAAATCTAAGTGTCATAAGGTTTCTCTCCGATTCATGAAAATGATGGTGAGGAAACACTTTCACTAAGTAGATTTTAGCTAGATAGCAATTGTGATATTTGCATTCTCAAAGTCGTTAGTGGAGCGCGTGTGGTTAACCGGCACACTAATTTGGACTTGTGAGAAGTGGCAAAAAGGTCTAAACATTATGATTACGGCATCCCTCTTCATAATTGTTTAGACACACAAGTGTGCTATCTAAGGGAAGGTGTATGATTTTGATAAAGTTTTATCAAAGCAATCTAGTATCAGAAATCTGAACTTTGGTAAGAAAGTCAGCTGATTTCTGAGTACATGTCAAAGCTAGTGGGAGCATAAGTGTTATGCTAATAATCATCATGTTAGTGGGAGCATGATAATTATGATAAGTATTGCAAGTTAGCAATGTTAATTATAGAAAACAAAAGTTTCAACTGGGAAAAGTTGTTTTGCTATAATTAAGGGAGAGGAAATTATACTTCATATCAAATCTATAAGGTTTAGATTTGAGGTTTTAATCATTTAGTCAAGGAAATATATGAATTTCATGTTGGAATGGCTCAACATAAGGAAATTCTGTATATGGGTCCATTATTTGCGTTCTAAAATTCGATTATGGTTACGGCATCCCTTTTCATAATCTGAATTATGAGAACTTGGCAAATTGAAATGGAAATGTTATAGAAAAAGACTGGTTTAGTCTTTATGTGAGACATCATGAATCGTGTCCCATATGCTTCGGATATAGGATCGATTACATGTGCTATAATCATCCGTTCTAAAATTTTCCAAATGCCTGGGGCATTAAGAAGGGAAAAGGTTTAGAACTGGATATGACTAAAAGGATTAAACAATTGTCGAGGACAATCTAAGGTTTACCAAAGATTGGTTGCTCAAGGACAATTGGAAGTATAGTGATAATTCTGGAAGGACCATATTGACATAGTCTGTAAGGAGGCAACTCTTGTTCAGAAGTGATAGTCAAAATGGAATCTGGAAATGTTTCAAAGTTAGAATTTTCAATCTGTTTAAGATTAGGAAACTTAATGCAAGAAGGATGTTTCCAAGGAGCTGATCTCCTTTGGAATACTCTGTAATGATTGTTGTCAAGTCTTTCTGACTTTGTGCATAATCATTACAAGAGGATCAATGCATATAAGTTTAGAATCTAACAGATTTCAGTAAATGGCATGAATTTGGAATTCTTGCATTTGCAGTAAGGATTTGGGAGTGTGAAAAGAGAATCATTGAAGTTATGTTCAATTGATCTAGTTCACAAAGTAAGGATCATAGACAAACATAGTATGCATACTTGGTGTGTGGCATGACTAGTGTTTAGAAAACATAGTGTACATGCTTGGAGCATGGGACAACTGTTGTTTTAAATTCAAGATTAAAGTTGATAGCTGAAACAGTATACAATGAATAATGTGTAATCATATGGTGATAAATAAAAGGTGTTTTATTTATGTTCAAAGGGTTGATACCATATTGGATTCTATTATTATTGTGTTTCACTTTGCATGTTTTGACTTCCCGAATAAACTGGGTTATTCTTCCGGAATGACTAAGTTATTCAAACCATCCACAGTCGGTCATATGTTGGAAGTAGATATGAATTAAGACTGTCATGATGGGTTGTAGAGGTCTAAGGTGTTGGACAAGGCTACAACAATCATGAGTGCTCATAAGTTCTGAGTATTGGATTCAACCCGCGCTCATTGGAATCACTTCATGGATTTTATCACGAGTGATCATGAGACGATAATATCTTATATTCTTCAAACCTAGAGATATGAGTTGTTACTATGAGTTGATAGTACATTGATTGCACGAAAACGTATTTGGTAACTCGGTGCTATAAAACGTGCCTTTGTGTATGATTCAACAAGTAGTAGAACAAGCCATATGAGTCGAAGTTTATCCGTTCCTTTTACCTTCGGGATAAAAGCGATATCTGTGGGCCCCTCGATGATTTGATGATGACAAATGGAAGTGCTCGGCCGGGCCAGGACTGATTTGATTTGTTCAATTAGTCAGTCGTCATAAATCGGAAATCGGGAAACAACAAATGGACAGAGAGAATGATTATAATCCATGTCTCAGTCCATATGATATCTAGAATGGAGGAATATATGATCCCTTATCTAATGGACAAGTCACTGACAAAGGTCAGAGTTCATCGACAAGGTCAGAGTTCGACAGAAGCTTTTGAGAGCTACGATTGCCGGTTGGTTCCTGAAGTCATACGCAATAATAGTTTTAGACTTATCCAAGTGGGAGACTGTTGGATTAATGTCTAAGTCCATAACTATATTTGGTAAGACTTGACCCGACCCGGCATGGTCCATTTGGGTTGCATACCATCATGCACTTGAATGAGAGAAATAAGACACTTATGGTTATTAATATATTATAAGTTCTAGTATATTAATAATAAGAATAATAAGATTATTTAATTAGTATTGATCAAGAATTAATCTAGGATTAATTAAGTGATCAAAAGAAGACTAATTAAATATATGGGTTGATTGTGTAAATCATCCATACTTGTATAGTGGGCTAATGGATAATCAAGTTGGGCTAAAACCCATAGGATGGTCCATGGATGCTCCATGGTGTATTTGAACCCATGGATCCAAGGAAATGGAAAGTCATGACAATTAGGGTTTTCCCTAATTGTATAACTATATAAGCATCTTATTATTGAGGAAAAATCGGCCACTAGAGATAGTGAAGAAAGGGCTAGCCGATTTTGAAGAGTGTAGAATTCTCTCAAGTCATTCCAAGTGTTTTGATGATTGTGATTCCATTTGAGGTGTCACACTTGGGGCACTAGGCACTCAAGCTACATGAAGATTGTCTACACCAAAGAGGTATGTATTCTATCTTGCTATAGTTATTGTTTTGTATGCTAGATTAGGATAATACCTTGGAAGTTCTTATTTGCATGTATAATAGAGAAAACATAGATCCAAGGTATTTAGGGTTGCATGTACACTTAGGAAGTGTTAGAATGCTCAAAACCCAACAATACTATCAGACATATCTTGGGTGTCTGACCTACCCTTCGGTCCTAACAACCGAATTCTACTACTATCACATATACATATAATGCTAGCATATAACATATCAGATAGTAGCTAAGCTAGATGATATTACAAAGAGAATCATCTAACATACAACTCCTATTGGTGGGCCGGCATTGTGGCCGTAGACCCACCACTACTGGAAGGTAACTCACCTCAAAGTAGTTGTTGATCTGTGTGGGAACTCACTGTCTTCTGCTGCTGCCGCTCTGGAAATCCTCCGGCTATAATTCCCACAAAACCCTTAATCAAATACTGCTAACCGACCTCAGGGTAAAATGATCATTTACCCCTTACTAATTAAGAGTCAAAGTCAAAGTCAACTGCCAGCTGGCTCGACTCGCCGAGTTGACTTGCCAACTTGCTGAGTCCCTATCCCTTTGTCCGACCATAAACTCGTCTCTACTCGTCGAGTTAAGCATTGACTCGACGAGTCCTCTTTCTAAACTAAAGGCCAATAGTCCTTCATCCTACTCGCCGAGTTGTATGAACAACTCGCCGAGTTCATCTTCATCCGAAGAACACTCTATGCTGAGACTCGCCGAGTTGTATGAAAAACTCGTCGAGTCTGTTCTTGAGGTAAGGAGATTGCCTTGAACTCGCTGAGTCATGGCATTGACTCGCCGAGTTACTTCATGAGTGAGTCTGGCTTCTGACCCGCTGAGTCACACCCCATGAGTCACTACTCCAACCCGCAACACGAATAAGGGGAAAAACTCGGGGACTCGCGACTTGACTCGTCGAGTCAGATGAACGACTCGCCGAGTCTGCCACATGCAATTACTATACAAGCGATTCTGCTTGAATCCAGCTCATGTCATTCATAGATCTGGGTTTCTAGGGCCTGATTAACACGTAAAGTTTCCAACTTTACGTGTAAATAATCACCCATGAGGGTTTTAGGAATCAAAATGCACCAAAAGAGTAGATCTAGGGCTTTTATGCAATATGGCTCCATAAAGGCAGTAGATCCAAGCTCCTGGAGCTCAATCATGCCTAGATCTAGAGGCTAAACAACTTATTACGAACCCTAAAACACAAAGAAGCTTGGGAAAGGCTCAAGAAGGACTTTCATGGAGCTACAAGGGACAATAAGCATGAAAACATAGGGAAACTAAGTTATACCTCAAGGAATCACTGAGATAACACAAATATGCCTGGCCTCCTTCTTCTCTTCTTGATCTACTCTCCTTCCCTCTCCAAATCTTCAAGAAAACACACCAAAATGCTTTAAACTCACAAGGAACAAGGCTTGAACGAAGTATAGAGCTCTGAGGGTGAAGGGGGCGAGCTTGGGGGTGGATAAGAGGGTTTAAATAAGGTGCAAACCCTTGAAATTTAGGGTTTCATCTGACAGCGGGGACTCGCCAAGTCCAGAATATGGACTCGCCGAGTCCAGAATATGGACTCGCCGAGTCGCCAACTTAAACGTGTTCCGGATCCCGTCTCTACTCGGCGAGTCGGACCTATAACTCGCCGAGTCCAAGGCTAAAAATGAAAAACACTAAGATAAATTTTACGTACCAGGAACTAGGTGCTACACTTTTGTTTGTTGCTACAGTCGAAACTTTCAAATACCATCTCCATTTCGGAGATCCAATCCATAATCTCAATAGGCTTCGGGTTTCCAGAAAGACTTGGCGGCTTGGCGCCCAAGAAGTTCTTGTACATTCGCCCATCCTTGTTGTTTCTCCTTTCGGGATCGTTCCTTCGTTCTCCTTGAGTCCCAACTTGACTCACCATGTGACTATTGTTCCCTTCCTCCGATTGCTCGGGAATCAATTTGGGTTCCTCAATAGGTATGATAGGTTAATCCCTATTATCATGTAACATCTGTCGCATCTCATCCCTTTGTTCGGCTAACATAGCCTGAATCATGGCTTGCACCCCAGCCATCGTTATTGGTTCTGGTGTTGCTGCTACAACAGGTATTTGCTCAATCACTGGTGGTTGATTCCTGTTTTCATCCGCGTTTCCAACGCCACTTCTGGTTCTCACCATTTTTGATCTATACACCGAATAAGGTGAAATTAGATCCTCATTCACGATAGATATTCAAATCATCCTTATCACTCCGAAACGTTTACATGCTAGTTCTAGTATCGTACACATACGCTTAGAATCCTAAACACATAAGGTTTCCAGATCCGGTCGGCAACTGACCATAGATCCGAACAAATAATATCATTTATGGCAACATATAACATTTAGCACAGAAAAGCATTTTTGGCTGCTTCCTAAAATATACTAGTGCTCGTGTCTATAATATATCAGACACACATTTCACAATCTCCACTTAGCATTCTAAGTTTAAGTCTAGAAATCCTACAAATTCCTAGTTCGCTTAAACTAATGCTCTGATACCAACTGTGACATCCCCAAAATCTCGACCAGAAAAGACCGATTTCATTTATGCTTTTTAAAATAATTTCAGAGTAAATCCTTTTGATTTAAAAGAGTTGCGGAATTTGTTCCCAAAACAAAATATGATAAAATAATATTTATCAAAGCATTTCATCAAGAGATGCATTTTCATTATATAATCAAAACTCAGGATGTCATGTTCCGATACAGACCATAAAGCATAAACGATAACATTACAAGTCATTCAACAAATATATACATATACAGACTTGTAAACAAAACAACTCGATGATTCATCCATCTTATGCCATTGCGCCACTTCCTGTAATACAAATAAAACTTAGTGGGTCAGGCTTGGGAGCCTGGTGAGCATATAGGGTTTTCAACCCACAATAAATAAATTATATTTAATTTCACCAATTAACAATAACCCGATTACCCATTCCCGTTATCCTCACTTTACGTCCCTAAAACAACATCTATCTCAAGGGACCTAATCTAGGATTCTCATCGGGATAGACATTACTGCTAAGGGGTTTCCTCAACAATAAATATCCTAAAGGCAACCTTGAGGGGGATAGAGTACACCGGTGAACACATCGTTCACAACACCTACAGGTTATGAACCTGCTAGCGTTCCACAGGAATGTCTAGAAAGAGTCTGTGGTCGTTATCCATACTCCGCTGAATAACTAGATCAACAACAACAACATCGAGGCCTCTCATCTGTTTATCACACATCAACTATTTACCCATGTTCTACCCAACATATTAGTAGATAAAAATATATATTTTTATACATAGTTTAAAACCTGTATAGCATGTTCAATCAATATATATTCCACATAACAGATGAGGCACACACACATAACACGTATTTCATAGAGAATAAATCATATCTATAAGATAGAAGAAAGTAAATATACATTCACACACATAACAACAAAATTATACACATAACACGTATTTTGTATAAAATACTTGATAATTATGCGTTAGAAGAAAGTAAATACACACTCACTTGATCAGAAGATGATCGAACAACACTACGACTTGTAGAAGTAGTATTCTTCGGTAGATCTGGAAGATCTTCACAAAAACCGAGCTCCTCACGGGCAGAGCTTCGGCTCGGGAATCGCACTTCTCGGGATCTTCGGGGCTTCGGGACTTGCTTCGGGGCTCGGGATTGATACCGGGGCTTCGGGATACTTCTGGCACGCAAAACGATGCAAAACGGGAGAAAGAGGAGAGAATTTGGCAAATGGAGTCGGCTGCCCTCGCAACACTTTTATATGAGGCTGAGGCCTCGCAACCCTTTTATAGGAGGCTGAGGCCTCGCAGTACGCTGGGCGTACTCCTCCGAAATCGTCATTGCATGCGTCATCCGAAGAACTCGAGTGTGAGGGTCGTCATGCTTCGCTGTACGTTGGGCGTACTTCGGATAAGTCCGGTGACTCCCCTTCGGATAATGTCGGATTTAATAATTAATTTTATATATTAATTATTTAATAAAATTCAAAAATTCATATCTTCTTCATACGAACTCCATTTTCGATGTTCTTTATATCCACGCGTAGGTGAGACTACGCTCTACAACTTTCGTTTAGACTCCGTCGGCTAATCTTGAATTTATTTTTATTATTTATTTTTAGTAGGCCGGGACAGGAAAACTTCGTTATAAATTCATAACTTCTTTATCTGACATCCATTCTCGCCTATCTTTTTATCGCTTCGCTAGCACTAACGAGATCTTCGATTCTCGTTTAGATTGTTTCGGCGAAAAACCGTTCGATCTCAAATCGAGTATTCGGGCTGCATACTGCTAAGTTGAAACTTCAGAAAATCATAAATTCCTCATAAGAAGTCAGATTTGGGCGTTCTATATATATTCGGAAACCTCGTTTCGGCCATTACAACTTTATGTAAAGATATCGAGTTTATTTTACACTTAAATTTTGACGCTTATTTTTATTCTTAATTAATCAAATCACATAATTAAGCAATTAAACACAAAAAACATAATACTCAAATAATACACTTCTATTATTTCAAAACGGGTTACAAAGGTTAACCTAGACTATTATATCAACATTAATGACAAGCCCAGAAACAAAGGCGTTACAATTCTCTCCACCTTAGAATGATTTCGTCCCCGGAATCACACATCAACAAACAAATGCGGATAGCGACCCATCATGTCACTCTCCGTTTCCCAGGTGAGATTCGGCCCATTCGTGTGTTTCCATCAGACAAGCACTAACTCGACCATCTTGCGTCGCAACTTCTTAGTTTTTCGGTCAAAGATTTCCTCTGGTTCTTCAATCAACCTTTTGTTCTCATCGATTCTCAACTCCGAAAGTTGAATCATGTCAAGAACTTCTCCTGTGAACTTCCTCAAATAACACACATGGAAAGTGTTATGAATTCCATTAAGTTCTTCTGGTAGTTCGAGCTTGTAAGCTTGGTTCCCAATCCTCTGAAGAACTTTAAACGGTCCAATAAACCTTGGACTTAATTTTCCCCTTTTACCAAATCTTATAAGTCCCTTCCACGGTGAGACTTTAAGCAAAACCGAATCTCCAACTTTGAAAGTCATCGGTCTTTGCTTGTTGTCAGCATAGCTCTTTTGACGATCCTGAGCTGCTAACATTCTTTCCCTAATTATTTTCAACTTTTCAGCAGTTTGATGGACTATCTCCGGTCCCATAAACCGCTTTTCCACAACCTCAAGCCAACAAGACGGTATACGACACTTCTGTCCATACAAAGCTTGATAAGGTGCCATCTTAATGCTCGAGTGGAAACTATTATTGTAGGAAAATTCTACCAAAGGTAAATGTTCATCCCAATTACCTTGGAATTCCAGGGTACATGCTCTCAGCATAGCTTCAAGTGTTTGTATCGTCCGTTCGCTCTGACCATCAGTTTGCGGATGGTAAGCTGTACTTAAACACAACTTGGTACCCAATTCCTCTTGTAGACTTTTCCACAACCTCGAGGTGAAACGGCTATCACGATCCGACACAATCGTTAACGGAACACCGTGAAGCCTCACAATTTCCTTCATGTAAGAATTCGCAAGCTTTTCCATAGACCATTTCTCCTTGGCTGCTATCAAATGTGCACTCTTAGTGAATCGATCAACAAATATATACATATACAGACTTGTAAACAAAACAACTCGATGATTCATCCATCTTATGCCATTGCGCCACTTCCTATAATACGAATAAAACTGAGTGGGTTAGGCTTGGGAGCCTGGTGAGTATATAGGGTTTTCAACCCACAATAAATAAATTATATTTAATTTCACCAACCAACAATAACCCGATTACCCATTCCCGTTATCCTCACTTTACGTCCCTAAAACAACATCTATCTCAAGGGACCTAATCTAGGATTCTCATCGGGACATACATTACTGCTAAAGGGTTTCCTCAACAATAGATATCCTAAAGGCAACCATGAGGGGGATAGAGTACACCGGTGAACACATCGTTCACAACACCTACAGGTTATGAACCTGCTAGCGTTCCACAGGACTGTCTAGAAAGAGTCTATGGTCGTTATCCATACTCCGCTGAATAACTAGATCAACAACAACAACATCGAGGCCTCTCATATGTTTATCACACATCAACTATCTACCCATGTTCTACCCAACATATCAGTATATAAAATATATATTTTTATACATAGTTTAAAACCTGTATAGCATGTTCAATCAATATATATTCCACATAAGAGATGAGGCACACACACATAACACGTATTTCATAGAGAATAAATCAGATCTATGATATAGAAGAAAGTGAATATACATTCACACACATAACAACAAAATTATACACATAACACGTATTTCGTATAAAATACTTCATAATTATGTGTTAGAAGAAACTAACTACACACTCACTTGATCAGAAGATGATCGGACAGCACTACGACTTGTAGAAGTAGTATTCTTCGGTAGATCTGGAAGATCTTCACAAAAACCGGGCTCCTCGCGGGAAGAGCTTTAGCTCGGGAATCGCACTTCTCGGGATCTTCGGGTCTTTGGGACTTGCTTCGGGGCTCGGGATTGATACCGGGGCTTCGGGATACTTCTGGCACGTAAAACGATGCAAAACGGGAGAAAGATGACAAAATTTGGCAAATGGAGTCGGCTGCCCTCGCAACCGTTTTATAGGAGGCTGAGGCCTCGCAGTACGCTGTGCTTACGCCTACAAAATCGTCATTGCATGCGTCATCCGAAGAACTCGAGTGCGAGGGTCGTCATGCTTCGTTGTACACTGGGCGTACTTCGGATAAGTCCGGTGACCCCCCTTCGGATAATGTCGGATTTAATAATTAAATTTATATATTAATTATTTAATAAACTTCAAAAATTCATATCTTCTTCATACGAACTCCGTTTTCGATGTTCTTTATATCCACGCGTAGGTGAGACTACGCTCTACAACGTTCGTTTAGACTCCGTCGGCTAATTTTGAATTTATTTTTATTATTTATTTTTAGTAGGCCGGGACAGGAAAACTTCGTTATAAATTAATAACTTCTTTATCCGACATCCATTCTCGCCTATCTTTTTATCGCTTCGCTACCACTAACGATATCTTTGATTCTCATTTAGATTGTTTCGGCTAAAAACCACTCGATCTCAAATCGAGTATTTGGGTTGCATACTGCTAAGTCGAAACTTCAGAAAATCATAACGTCCTCATACGAAGTCAGATTTGGGCGTTCTATATATATTCGGAAACCTCGTTTCGGCCATTACAACTTTATGTAAAGATATCGAGTTTATTTTACACTTATATTTTGACGCTTATTTTTATTCTTAATTAATCAAATCACATAATTAAGCAATTAAGCACAAGAAACATAATACTCAAATAATACACTTCTATTATTTCAAAACGAGTTACAAAGGTTAACCTAGACTATTATATCAACATTAATGACAAGCCCAGAAACACAGGCGTTACATACCACAACTATATAAAGACACCAATGCAAGCAAAATCGGCACTACTTGTACAAGAAAAAGAGGGCTAGCCGATTTTGAGGTTTAGTGAACTTTTCTCAAGGTTATTCCAAGTGTTGTAGTCTTGTATGAGACATTTGAGCCATCACACTTGAGGTGCTAGGCTCACAAGGTTCTCAAGGAATCCAAACTACAAAAAGGTATGTTCTTCTTCTAGCATTTATGTTTAAAAATTCCCCATGCTATGCTAGATAGGTTAAGAACCTTGGAAAATCAAATTTTCATTTATCTTAGTAAAACATAGATCCAAGGTTTCTAGGGTTGCATGTACACCTTAGGAGTGTTAGAATGCTCAAAACCCTTCAGTGGTATCAGAGCCTAGGCTTGTTTTCTTGATACTTGATGCATATTGTTGAAAAAACTCAAGTTTTCTGCATTCGGCAGCATGAACTCGCCGAGTCCATGGGGGGACTCGATGATTCCATGTGTAAATTCATCCTACTCACCGAGTAGGTTCGTGCACTCGACGAGTAGCAGCCCCAGAATGCAGATTTTCGAGTTTTGCTGCTGGAAATGGACTAGAAACATTACCCTAAACTGTTTTGGTTCTATAAAACTTGTTTTAGATGGTGTAATGGTTATGCTAATCCATTTTCAATAGATATTATCAAAATTTCAAGTTTAATATGGTTAATTTATGATTCTTGAAATTGTTGATATGCATGTTCATGAACTTATGAGTTTAGAAGATCATAGGAATTATTTTTAACTTGCTTGTTACTTTAATTCTTGATCATTATGTGTTTTAATGGAATCCATAATTTGTTACTTTAAAAGTCATCCTTTTAAAGTCCATTAAAGAAACACATAGGTTACATAAAATGAAAAGTCTCTCGTTTTAATAAACCATTTAACTCATAAGTTATGAAAGATGAAAAGTTTTGAAAGTTACAAAACTTGCCCTCAAGTTTTGGAACATGTAAAGTCACCTTAAAAACTTTAGTTCCAACCCTTAGAATTTTAAAAGTTAAAATTCAACCCGTATACTTTATAATATTATAGGTATAATAATAATTATATATGTATAAGAACAAGTCATCTTACCTTTAGTAGGCCTCATTAACGAAGCCAATCTATAAGGGGGGGTATAAGATTGCTGCCTATAAAATGGCAGCTTAATGGGTATCCACTCTCATCCACCGCTTCCTTGATCGGTGGAAGGTCGTTAGCCAAACGAGTAAGACAAGGACTTTAAATTCTCATTAAAATTATGATGAATATAAATTAACTAAATGTTTTTTTTATAAATTCCCAATCTTAGTTACTTTAGGAATATGTGAATAAAGTGCTAACCCATGAAATTACACTCTGCTACTCCTGTGGAGATCGTTGAATATCAGGCACATGAGAGAGATGCTACCAAAGTGGCATGTATCATGTTGGTCACCATGACAGCAGAGCTCCAAAAGTCCTATGAGGACTACTACCCTTTTAAGATGCACAAGGACTTGATGGACTGCTACCATCAGAGTGCTCGTCAAGAGCGGTATGAAATAATCTCCTCCATGATAACAACCCGAATGAAGGATGGTGAACCCATCACGGGACACATGTAGAAAATGCAAAGGTATGTGGATCGTTTGCTGAAGATAAATGTGAACTTCCCTGAGGAGTTTTCAATTGACATCATTTTGCACTCCTTACCTTCGTGTTATGATTAATTCCGTATGACATACCACATGAACAAGGAGGAAGTGACACTCAGCAAACTTCAAGGACTCTTGAAGACCGCAAAAATTGGTCTTAAGAGTAAGTCGGTTGTTACCACTCCTACTCCTACCACGACCCCTGTCTTGGCAATCGGGCAAGGCAAAGGAAAGAAAAGGAAGAGCCCTCCGAAGGGCACCAAGGTGAAGACCCTTTATGGCTCCTCTTCAAGTGGAACCAAGAAAGGTTCGTCACTCCTTCTGCCAACCCTAAAGAGGCTGAATGCTTCTATTTCCATGAAAAGTCGCACGGGAAGCAAAATTGCCCAAAATACCAACAAGATGTGAAGGATGGGAAAGTGAAACCCAGCCATGTAGGTATATACATTATATTGTCTAATAATTCACCCCATTCTAATTCTTGGTCCTTGATACAGGTTGTAGTATTCACATATGTACTGATTTTCAGGGACTACGAAGAAATGAGAATGTGGAGCATGGGAAGATAAACTTGATCATGGGGAATAGGAAAACATCACCTGTCACCAAGATTGGAGTTTATTCATTGTTGCTAAGTAGTGGATTAGTGTTAGATTTGAATAAGTGTTGTTACTCGTCTGAAATGACGAGAAATATTATTTCCTTTCATGGTTTGTACAAACAAGGTTTTACCTTTTCATTTGATAATGATAGTGGTGGTATTAATGCTTTCTTTAATAATGTTTTTTTATTTTAAAGCATTACCTTGTGATGGTGTGTATGAAATTGTGTCGGTTGTAGATAACCTAGGAAATAATGTATTGTGTATCGATTCTTCCACAAGTTTGGATAAAGCATCATTATGGCATTGTCGTCATGGACATGTAAGCAAGAAACTCATAGACCAACTCCAAAAGGATGAAGTATTGGAGTCATTTGACCGAAAGTCAGATGATAGTTGTGAATCTTGTTTACTTGGGAAAATGTGAAAGTCACCCTTCACTGGTTCTTGTGCTAGGGGTGAGCATTTGTTGGATCTCATACATACTGATGTGTGTGGACCCTTCAGAACCGCCACAAGGGATGCTAACTGCTTCTATGTGACTTTTACTGATGATTTTAGTAGATATGGATATGTCTACTTAAGCAAGCATAAGTTAGAAACCTTTGAAAGATTCAAAGAGTTCAAAGAGGAAGTGGAGAATTAGTTGGGCAGGAACATTAAGATGCATCGATCCGATTGAGGTGGTGAGCATCTTAGTACAAAGTTCCTCGACTATCTTAAGGAATGCGGGATTATCTCACAATTGACACCTCCCAGGATACCACAACTCAATGGTGTGGTTGAGAGGCGCAATAGAACCTTGTTGGATATGGTTCGTTTCATGACGATTCGAGCTTCACTACCAATCTCATTTTGGGGGTATGCCTTAGAGACTGTCGCCCATATCCTTAATCTAGTCCCTACAAAAAAGGTTGCCAAAACATCTCATGAGATGTGGACCGGAAAAGTTCCCAATCTGGACTACATCAAGATTTGGGCCTGCGAGACTTTCATAAGGTGCGAGACTCACAATAAGCTCGAACCTCGAAGCGAGAGGTGTATTTTCATCGACTACCCACAAAGATCCTTTGGTTACCTCTTCTACAGACCCAGTGATAATGTGGTATTTGTAGCAAGGACAGGAGTCTTTTGCGAGAGAGAATTCATGAGCCAAGGAAACAGTCGGAGGCAAATTGACCTTGAAGAAATTCATGAGTCAAGTAGTGAAGGAACCTCAAACCCTAGCAATCAACCCGAGGAGGAAACTCCTTTTGATCCGACAGAAGAGTTTGTACCTCTGAGGCGTTCCACGAGAGTTAGGAATGCACCTAAGAATTACTATGGTTTCCATATTACTGCAGAAGGTGACACACTTATCAGTGATAGCACACTGCTAATTCTGGATGAACCTAACAGCTACACAGAAGCCATGGCAGGTCCTGAGGCTACTAAATGGAAAGAGGCTATGGACAGCGAGATAGAATCCATGTATGACAATCAAGTTTGGAACTTGGTTGACAATGTACCAGGTTGTAAGACAGTCGGGTGCAAATGGATCTTCAAGAAGAAGTCCGACATGGATGGTAATCTACACACCTATAAGGCGCGACTGGTTGCAAAAGGCTTTTCTTAAACCCCAGGAGTTGATTATGATGAGTCCTTTTCACCAGTAGCAAAGATTAAGTCTATCAGGGTTATGTTAGCCATTGCTGCATTTCATGATTATGAAATATGGCAAATGGATGTCAAAACCGCTTTCCTTAATGGAAAGTTGGCTGAAGATGTTTACATGAATCAACCAGAGGGTTTGTCAGTACAGAGTACCCTAATAGAGTGTGTAAGCTTGAAAAATCCATCAATGGATTAAAGCAAGCACCTCGCAGATGGAATCTTTGCTTCGATGAGAAAGTCAAAGAGTTTGGCTTTTCGAGAAGTGAAGATGAATCTTGTCTATATGTCAAGGCTAGTGGGAGTATAGTTAGCTTTTTGGTACTGTATGTGGATGACATACTACTCATAGTCATAGGAAATGACATCCCAACTCTACAGGAAGTAAAGTCTTGGCTTGGGAAGTGTTTCGCTATGAAGGATCTTGGAGAAGATGCCTATATCCTAGGGATTTTGAGAGACAGGAGTAAAAGACTAAATGGACTTAGTCAGAGTACCTACTTGGAGAAGGTGCTGAATAGATTCAGCATGCAGAATTCCAATAAAGAAGAGTTACCAATCCAGAGTAATGCCAAACTGAGTAAGACTCAGAGCCCGAGTATAGAGGCTTAGATAGCATAAATGAGTCGAGTAACGTATGCTTCCGCTGTAGGCTCGATCATGTATGCTATGACTTGTACTCGCCCTGATGTAACCTTTGCATTGAACATGGTCAGCAGATATTAGGGGAACCCTGGCAAGGCTCACTAGACTACGGTAAAGACCATTCTGAAGTACATACGGAGGATTAAGGACTGGGTCCTTACCGTCAGTAGGAGTGATGACTTAAGAGTATTAGGGTACAGTGTTGCTAGCTTTCAGACTGATAAGGATAATTTCCGCTCTCAGTCAGGCTGGGTCTTTACCTTAAACGGAGGAGCTATTTCTTAGAAAAGTTCCAAGCAGGAAACAGTGGCTGATTCAACTTGCGAACCAGAGTATATAGCGGAAAGCAAGGCAGCAAAGGAGGGTATATGGCTAAAGAACTTCATTGGAGACCTTGGAGTTGTACCAGCTATAAAGGAGCCTATAGAGATTTTTTGTGATAGTGAAAGTGCAGTTGCCTTAGCCAAGGAACCAAGGGATCACGGGAGATCCAGACACATCGACAGAAAATACAATTTCATCAGACATCGAATAGAAGAAGGAATCCCCGTCGCAAAGAGGGTATCATCAGATGAGAACCTGGTAGATCTCCTCACGAAGGGACTGGGTAGGGTTAAGCATCTCCAGCATGTGAGGTGCATAGGGTCGAAGGATGATATTTGTTTTAGTAGTTAGATAGCTTTGAAATGTGTAAAGTGTAATTGACATTTGATGATGAATAAAAGTTGTGTTTATTTATGAGTAAAGTGTTGCTATCTTTTGTCAATCGTTTACGATCATTTCATTTTGCATGTTTTGACTTCTAGAATAATTATGTTATTGTATTTCATATTATTCAAACTCTCCATAGTTGGTTATATGTTGGAAGTAGATATGAATCAAGACTGTCATGGGTTGGCTTGTAGATGTCGAAGATGTTGGACATTTCAAAGTGTTGCTACAACACTCATGAGTGCTCATAAGTTCTGAGTATTAGATTCAACCCACGCTCACTGGTTTCACTTCATGGAATTTATCTCGAGTGATCGTGAGACGGTAAACAGACTGCTGGACAATAAGTAAGACATTGTTCCATGTATTTGTCCGACTGATATCTAGAACAGAGGATTATATGATCTCTTATCTTAAATGGCGTATCATCATCATCTCAGTTCCGTGAGACCTTGAAAGAGCTGCGTTTGCTGATCGGTTCCCGAAGTCATTCTTGCAGTTATAGTTATTAGACTTATCCAAGTTGGAGACTGTTGGATTAGGTTTCTAAGTTCATAAGTATTCCTAGAATGTACTTGACCCGATTAACATGGTCCATTTGGGTTGCATGACATTGCAGCATTTGGATAGACTAAATGAGAGAAAGGAAACTTATGGATTATTAATATATTATAAGTTCTAATATATTAATAATATTATTTAATTAGTATTGATCAAAGAAATAATTTGGAATTTATTAAGTGATCAAAAAGAGACTAATTAAATATATGAGGTTGATTGTGTAAATCATCTATTCTTGTATAGTGGGATAATGATCCATGGTTTGTATGGATTGGGCTAAAACCCATAAGGTGCTCCATGGATACGCCATGGAGGTTACAAACCCATGGATCATGGAATATGAAAATCCATGACAATTAGGGTTTACGTGGTGTAACCCTACTTGTGCCGCAACTATATAAAGACACCAATGCAAGCAAAATCGGCACTACTTGTACAAGAAAAAGAGGGCTAGCCGATTTTGAGGTTTAGTGAACTTCTCTCAAGGTTATTCCAAGTGTTGTAGTGTTGTGTGAGACATTTGAGGCATCACACTTGAGGTGCTAGGCTCACAAGGTTCTCAAGGAATCCAAACAACAAAAAGGTATGTTCTTCTTCTAGCATTTATGTTTAAAAGTTCCCCATGCTATGCTAGATAGGTTATGAACCTTGGATAATCAAATTTTCATGTATATTAGTAAAACATAGATCTAAGGTTTCTAGGTTGCATGTACACCTTAGGAGTGTTAGAATGCTCAAAACCCTTCATTTTAAATAAGGTGCAAACACCTTAAATTATGGTTTCACCTCTGTGAGCCTACTTGTCCAGTTGAGGCCTCTAAACTCGTCGAGTAGGTTACTTAAATCACACGTCCCATATGGTTTCTACTCGACGAGTTTTGGGGATTCCAACTCGTCGATTTTCTCTTATAATTTGAATAATTATCAAATTAATTACGTACCAGGAACTAGGCGTTACAAATCTCCCCCACTTGTATTGGACTTCGTCCTCTAGAGGTACAACTGCGGAATCATCCACCAAACACTTCAGCAGCTGGGAGACATGAAAAGTGTTGTGCATCTGACTGAGCTCTGATGGAAGATCCAAATGATAGGCCTTGTAAATCTAAAAGGACCGATATACCTGGGGCCTAGTGTGCCCCACTTCCTGAACCAGATGACACCTTTCCAAGGTGATACCTTCAGGAGGACCATATCTCCTACGTGAAACTCTAGGTTTGAACGGTCCTTGTCGACATAGCTTTTCTGCCGACTCTGAGCAGTCTGGAGCCTGCTCTAAACCTGTTGAATCTTCTCCGTGGTCTTGAGTACCACCTCAGTACTCTCCATGACTCTCTGAACGACCTCGCCCCAGTAGATCGGGGTCCTACACTTCCTCCCGTAGAGCATCTCGAAAGGAGGTTGATATATGCTGGCGTGATAACTGTTGTTATATGAATATTCCGCTAATGGAAGATACGTATCCAAACTACCGCCGAAATCCAATACACATGCGCGCAACATATCCTCGAGAGTTTGGATCGTCCTCTCACCCTGTCTATATGACTGAGTGTGAAAAGCGGTACTGAAGTGAAGACGAGTACCCATCTCGTCATGAAACCGCTTCCAAAATCTGGAAGTAAAATGAATGTCTCGGTCTGACACCACTGAGACCGGCACTTCATGATGTGCCACTACCTCGCGTACGTAGATCTCGACTAGCTTCTCATTCAATATACTCTCTTGGATCGGGATAAAATGAGCACTCTTGGTCAACTGATCCACAATGACCCATATCGAATCCACTCCACGTGCAGTCCTGAGAAGCTTTGTGATAAAATCCATAGTGATGTCCTCCCATTTCCACACGGGAATCTCCAATGACTGCATCTTGTCATGAGGTCGATAGTGCTCGGCCTTGATGTTCCTGCAAGTCAAGCACCGCTCCACATACCAAGCTATGTCCCGCTTCATGAAGGGTCACCAATAATCAGGGCGAAGATCCTGGTACATCTTCGTCGCCCCGGGATGGATAGAGAACCTCGACTTGTGAGCCTCATCCATTAGAAACTGGCATACCCCACCCCAGTAAGGAACCTAAACCCTCCGATGTAGGGTCAACAACCCATGGCTGTCATAATCAAATGAGGTCACCTGTCCTATGATCTGCTCATACTTCTGGCGCTCTTCGTTCATACCCTCGACCTACACCTACCGGATCTGTTCCAGCAACAGAGTAATCATTGTCATCCTCAGACATATGTCTCGAATCGGAGTTGCCACTTTCCTGCGGCTAAGAGCATCGACCACCACATTGACCTTGCCCGAGTGATAAAGTATCTTACAGTCATAATCCTTCACCACATCTAACCACCGATGCCGCCTCATGTTCAGATTTGGCTGATCCATTAGGTACCTCAGGCTCTTATGGTCTGTGTAAATGGTACACGAACCCCATAGAGGTAATGTGGCCAAATATTGAGGGCGAAAACTACAGCCCCTAGATCCAAATCATGTGTCGGGTAGTTCGCCTCATAAGGCTTCAACTGCCTCGAAGCGTAAGCTATCACGTGACCTCGCTGCATCAGCACTGTTCCCATACCCGTGATCGAAGCGTCACAATAAACCACAAAGTCGTCGACGCCCTCCGGCAAGGTCAGAATCGGTGCCTCGCATAACCGCTATCTGAGAGTCTCAAAGGCTGCCTGCTGCTCAAGCCCCCAATGGAATGTCACTGACTTCTTGGTCAGTTGGGTCATAGGAATAGTGGTCTTGGAGAAATATTGGATGAATCTCGAATAGTAACCCACTAGACCAAGAAAACTCCAAATCTCAGATGGAGACCTCGGAACCTACCATTGCATCATGACCTCTATCTTGGTCGGATCGACCACAATACCCTTTTGGTTGACAAGGTGCACCAGAAACTGTACCTCGCGCAATCAGAACTCACACTTGGAGAACTTTGCGAAAAGTATCTCCCTCCTCAGTGTCTCCATCACCTCCTTCAGGTGCTCCTCATGCTGCTCCTGAGTCTTGGAATAAACCAAGATATCATCGATGAAGACAATCACAGACCAGTCCAACATCGGTCTGCACATGCGGTTCATGAAATCCATGAACGCAGCAAGAGAATTGGTGAGCCCAACCGGCATAACCACGAACTCATAGTGACCATAGCGAGTCCGAAAGGCTATCTTTGGCATGTCATCATCCCTTACTCGCATCTGGTGATAGCCTGATCGCAGATCAATCTTGGAGAACCAAGATGCACCATGAAGCTGGTCGAATAAGTCATCAATCCTCGGGAGGGGATAATGGTTCGAACCCATACAAGCTGATGCTCACAGTCGATCACCACTCCATTGGGGCTCAACTAGTCCATACCCACGATAAACTTATTCCATTGTAGGGGAATAGGGACTAAATCCACATGAAACTGCTCATCAAATAACTTTAGTCTACATCTAGTGGACAGTCTAGCTCCCTTGGAGCTCCCAGAGATCGCTTGGTGAGCATGAGCGACACAAAAGATCGGATAGCTCCTGAATCAAATAATACCATAGCAGATATACTGTTCACAAGGAGTGATCCTATACAGAAACACATAAACATAAGCAATAAATCAATATAAGTAAAGAGATAAGGAGAAGATACATACCCGTCTCCACATCGGGAGTTACACGTTCCTCCTTTGTTTTCAATTGAAAGGCCTTGCTCTTTGCCACAGGCGCCTCCGTACGACCCTGTCGGCCATCTGTAATCCTCAATGTAGCATGAGCAGGTATCCCCACCTATCCCACTACTGATAAACTCGGGCACTGGGACCACTTGTGTCCCTTCTGATTGCATTAGAAGCAAATGAGATTAGATACTGTCGTGGTGGTAGCAGTACAGTCCCTGTTGACATGACCAGTTCGACCGCACGTAAAGTAGCCCGAATTACCCGCCCTGCATGCCCCTGCGTGCATCTTGCCACACTTTCCACAACGGCCGCGGCCCTGCTGGCTCCTCAATCGGTGATCTGATACCTTGGTCTCCTTGCCTAAACTCCATGTCTGAACCCCCTATGGCTTCCTCTTCTTCTACATCTCCAAATCTAAATCCCTTTCCCGATCCCTCTCAATGATATCCTCCAGCGTCTTGTAGCTGGATCGACTCACAAACTGGCGGATATCACTCCGCAACATCTCATGGTATCAGACATTTTTCATCTCCTTGTCCGCCATGTACTGTGGAAAGAGAAGGGCCCTCCCCCTAAACATGGCGGTGATCTCAGTCACCGTCTCAATAGTCTGTTGAAGATACTGGAACTCCCTACCAAGCTGTTGCACCTCAATCACAGGTGCGAAATCGACCCTAAACCTAGTCGACAAGTCACTCCAGGTCATAGTGTCAAGGGCATCACCACCAACCGCATGCCCAACTTCCTCCCACTAGTCGCGTGCCTTGTCCTTCAGGAGACAGGAAGCAAGTCGGACCTTGTTCCCCTCGGGACATCTGCTGGTGAGAAAGGAGTTGGCGACATTAGCCAACCACCTGCTGCTAGCAATGGGGTCCCGAACCTTATGATAGTCTGGAGCTTCACAAGCTCGGAACTCCCTGAAAGTCATCGTGTGCGCCCCCATCATGGCCGCCATCTCGGTGCATGAAGTACTCAACCTCTCGTCCAGAATCTCCAGAATGCCCTCCTTGACTATACTAAAAATCAAAGGATTCTGGTCCAATATAATGCAAGTGATCTCAGGTGAAATGAACTCCCTTATCTGATTATCAAGTTGCCTGACTCCAGAGCCCGAGCCTGATCCCTCACCGGTGCCAGAGCTGCCAACTGATCTCGTGCGTAGTGTCACCATACTGAAAATACACCATAAAAATATCAGTATACTCATCATAACTCGAGGGATCACACATACTACAAGTTCCCTGGGTTCGTCTCGGCATTCCTTGATTCGAGTACGGATCCTTTGCTTTCTGTAGTACGGGGCCATACTACCTTCCACATCTATCCGTACTTTCCTCAAGATCCGCCTTAACTCCTTGAAGTCCCTTTCACTACTACTGCTCTCTGCGCTAATCTCATCCTAGGCTTGCCCTAGGGTAATCTCCGACCTACTCTCCGCCATCAGCTAAATAAGAAGTCCCTGCTATATCCCCCTAACTAGCTCCCGAATACCATTACATATCACTAAGACAGGATAATTCTTCGATTGAGAGGTCCTACCATACAACGGTTCGACTCAAACAAGAGCTACAAAATAGAGCTAAACCTAACCTTCTGAAATTATTTAGTCCTCACAATATGTAACTTAACATATTCGTTCATTAGTTAGTTAAAGATAACTAGAGCTCCTAAAATCACAAATCAGACAGTATTCAAGCAATGAGTAACCATAATCAAGCATATCCTAATTAGGCCATCGTATAATTGACTAATCAGTAGTAGCATGCAGTTCAAATAAACTCATATAGTAGGCATATAAGGTGTCACACCCCAAAACCGGAACGGCGGAAACGTTCGGGGGTGGATGACGTCATGTCAAGTATCACGAGATATGTATATGGTAAGCAAGTAATGAACAAACATTTCATTTAGAAAGAAAGTGTTTACAATGCGTGTGTTCACAAAACATAGAAGTCATAAACAAATAACAAAACAAGACTTGAAGTTGTAATGCTCCATCTTCTAAATTCCCAGCACGAGCACCTGTCTAATAATCTCCTGAGAATACAAGTTATTTAAAAGAGTTGATCAACAATTAAGCTGGTGAGTTTATAAGATTTTAGTGATGTGAGTAAGCTGTAAAATGTGGTTGAAAATGTATAAGCACAAGTGATGTAAGCTGTAAGTTCTGTTTTGAAATGATCGCCTGTTCCTCTAGAAAATCCTATATTTCCTACTTTAATGGAAGTTAAGTAAAATGACACTACAAGCCTTTCTATGCATACTAAGTGGGTACAAGTTATATATACTTGGAGTAAATAAAAAATCGATTGTGCGCATCTGCCCTAAACTCACAACCCAACGGGGAACAGCAAGTAAGGCGGATAGCACACATTCCATTGGATGTTAGATCGTTGTCATATATAACCTTGGTGTATTCACTTGTTACTCATGGAGTTATTTGTAATGGTTCATTTATATCTAATGGAGAGTTCTTTTAAGAAAACCTATTTTTCTTATAATAAAATATTGACTACGGTGATTACTTTTATAATAGCTTTGTTTATACTGGTATATATAATCTGATATCGGGTAGATAGTTAATTGGGGGAATCTGCCCTAAGCCCACATCCAACGTGAACAGGACGTCGGGGGAAAACACACATTTAGCTATATATCAAATATTAGTTTTATATATAAACATGGTGTATAAACTAAGGTGTTATAGAGTTAACTCACTTAAAGTCTTTAAAACTGTACCGACTTAATAAAATGGATTAAGCCCTTTTCTGGGAAATCTCTGTGTCCTATGACCTGATCCATACCTGGTACCCTTATGATGACTTAATGTATACTAAGCATAGATATATATAGATTCGGGTAGATAATAGATTGGGTGACCTCGGTGGAAGCCCACATCCAACAGGAACAGGAATTACAACGAAGAGCACACATCCTATTAACTATCGGAATCTACTAGTATATATGTATCCTATAGCGTATACATTAAGGAATCATAAATTTAGCATCATGATCCTAACCTTTAATCGTAGCCTTCTACCAAGGCATCTTCTGTTCTTAGTTAAACCCGACTGTTCCTTTGTCAAATGTAGAAGTATATTCTCCCTAGTTTATAACTATCTCGACTAGAAAATAGATCAACTTTCAAGTGTTACTGATAGGGTTGTTCAATATTCGGATAAAACTGAATTATCCAATTGGACAATTTGGATTGGACTATTTGGTTCGGATATTCGGATTTTTGGATTGGTTTTCAACAAAACCGAATTATTATTTTGTATTTCGGATTGGTTTTGGTTTATAAAATAAGAACCGAATAGTCCAAAAAACCAAATAAACATTTATTATTTATCTATTTATAATATATATCTATAATTATTTATTAATTTTGTAATTTATTTTTTCAAGAAGGTTCAAAACGTTTCACCCGATAAAAAAATATTAATATGCATTTTCTCTCGAAATTTTGTATCTATAAAATATTTAACTATAATATATCTTCTTATTAGTTTATAAATTTCAAATCACAACTAAATTATTTGTTTTTGCTTCTTGTGTAAAGTTGGGTAATATTATAATTATATGTCGTTTTAAAATGTTTCGGTTTTTGAAAACCAAATTATAAAAACCGATCCAACCGAATTGTAATTGGATCGGATCGGATCGGATTTGAATTTAGTTTGGACAATTCGGATTCATGGTTTGAAAACCGAAATCAATTTGGATTTAGTTGATTGCATCGGATCAAACTGATCCATCCAAACGAACACCCCTAGTTACTGACACTTTATGAAAGTAATGGGAGAAGTAAGTACACAGATGTCGTTTATAATGACCTGCGGATGTACTAATAACCTAAAACATATTTGTTTTATTACTGTCATAATGTGAAAGCTAGAATCCCTTACGAAACGCTCTCAATGTAAAGAGATTGAGGGAACCAAACGCGACCCCAGCAAATTCATGCAAGCCGTGTAATTCACATTAAAGTTATATGATCATGTATACCCAATATAACTATCACTGATGTGTTAGTGATTCATTGGTATAATTAGATCCTGTCTGTGTGTTATCATGCTATAGCAACTTAACTTGTTTGTGATGTTCTGTTCTGGTATTGTTTGATTCTCTTCACTGTTTGTTCTATTCTGGTATTGATTCTTTGTGTTCTTCATTGTACTAGAAGTAATGAATAGCATTCTCCTAAACTATACCTATTATAGTTTACTAATGGTCTACTTGGACTATTACTGAAATGACTCCTTTCTCTACTAAGTTATGCTTTAACCTTAATAACGGAGTTTTGAAATGTGTTGACAACTTATAAATAACATAAGTAATATTTTGAAGGATATTTAACAACAAACATTTACACAATTAACATTGTGTTTAACCTGTATCCCCCCCCCTAAAACAGTTAAAATAGTTAAATGATTCATTATGGGGTATGAACTCACCTGATGTGGGTGATCCAAATGGGTATGCGTGTAAGGATGAGAAGTTCCACGAATGAAGTCCCGAGACACAATAAGTCCTAAATGATATATAATGACACATATTGGCATGAATATAGTGTTTATAAACAACTATATGAAAGGAAACACCTTGACCAAGTGTTGGATCACATGTGATTCAACATAGGAAGGTAGAATGGCACTCACATGAGTTTACTACCATGGGTTTACGGCCCAAGGGAGTTTACGGCTGTAAACTCATGCCTACTCATGTGTAAGTGCAAGTTTTGAAGGCTAGGGATGATTTAGGGACATTAACTCTACCCTAGGATGAGAAAGACCACCTTCTTTGCAGTTTTTGAGGAGTTCATGGCCCAAATGAGTTTACTACCGTAAACTCATGGCCATTTATGTTAATGAGGGTCCTAAAGGTCATAAGGAAGCATCCTAAATTCAAGCCTAAGCCTTAGGAAGTGTTTGTGGCATCAAAACACCCCTAACTTGAGTTTACGGCCCATGGACCATTTGGTCATGTGCTTGCGGCCGTAAACACCTATGGGTGTTGGTATTTTGGTTGCTTTGGGTCCTAAACACATCATGGTAAAGTGTTAGGCTAGTCTCTTGGCTTAAGGAATGCATTTAGGGCATTTTGGCACCCTAAAATGGAGTTCACGGCCCAAGAATATCCTTGGCCGTGAACTCACTTCTAGCCCTTGATTCTTAATGTTTTTGAGGTCTAAATAAGTCATGGGTAGTCTCTAGGTTAAGTTCCAAGGTTTGGAGGGACATTGGGCACACTTTGGCCCTAAATTTAGTGTTCACGGTCCAAGACGATCTTGGGCCGTGAACACCATTTCCTTGGTGTTTTGGCTGATTTTTCATGTTATCAAGGCATATAACACACTTAAATACACTCTAGGTTGAAGTACTTACAATCCGGGGTGATCGGGTGAAGATCCTTGAGAGAGAAATCGGCTTTTCTCTAGTTGGAAATGTGAGAAATGAATCCAAAATGGCTAAGTTTTCCTTATATAGTCTTGAGGGTTTTTGGCAGAAAATATTTTATTCAGGCGTTGAACTCTAATATCAATGAGTTTTGGAAAATCATAGTTGCACAATACCCTAGTGCATCGTCTCTCCTGATATCTCTTTAAGAGTAAATCCTGAAACACTCAAACTTATCCCAAAAGTTTGAAAGTTAGCAGAATGGATTTGACTTCGATTGTTGTGGATGGTTTTACAGAATGGAAACTTTTGGGTTGTCACATAAGGCATCATTCCTAGATCCTTAGACCCTAATCCAACATGCACTTCTCATACTCATATCATATCAAAACATGTATGGGTAATTTGGAAGAACTTACTTGAGCTCGGTTGATTGCATGCACCACACCCTTTTCTTTTTTCAAAATCCTTTTTATAAAAATGGTTTTCTTTTGAAATTTTCATACCAAGTCCTCAGTTTGATTTCAAATACACCCGAGAGTGTGCCCGAATCCTCAAACCTGGCTTTGATACCAACTTGAAACATCCTAAAATTCAAGACCAAATATTTCATTTTAATTTATTAAATAAAATCATACTTATCAAATTATCACATGAACTCATAAATCATTGTATCTCAAAATATTATTAACATTTGTAAAATATATTAGACTAAAAACACACCAGGCTAAACTCATGGTGTGTGCACTGCAGTCATCCAGAGCTCTTCCCCTTGAAGTACCACATACCATACACATAATCACATAATAACATATCATGGGCCTTGCCCACTTCATCGGGCCCCGCCCGACATCAGACCAAAGTCTAGCATCAAGTCCCGCCCGGCATCAAGCAAAGCTCGGTATATATATAAACATATCAACAAATACACATAAATATTCACATAACGTAAACATATAGACATTCCTCGGGCCCCGCCGGGCATCAGACCGAAATCCGGAAGCATACAAACATTCCTCGGGCATTGCCCAACATCGAACCGTTGTCTGGAAACATACTAAGCAAACACATGCAAGAATCACGAGTCTAGCATAAAAGCATTCCTCAGGCCCTGCCCGACATCGGATTGGAAATCCATAAACATATAAACCTACATCAGGCACTGCCCGACATCGAACCTTGGTCTGTAACATACTAGCATACATATATAGGCCAGCATTGGTGCCTTTGACCCGTTCATACAAGAGGAAACTCACCTCATTGTCGGATGATATCTGAAGCGTCTATGCCCGGGTTCAACTCTACTCGCTCCGTGAACCAAAACAAACCCTTAGATAACATTCCATACTCATAACCCTTAAGGTTAACTATGGTCAAGTCAAAGTCAAAGTTAAGTTAAAGTCAACTCCCGAGTTGAATCAACTCATCGAGTTCTTATGAATCACAGAAACCGTGAAATTGCGATCTAACTCGTCGAGTTTTCCTCCAACTCGCCGAGTTCCTCCTTCTTAACAGAAATGGGACTTCCTAATACAATCATCGAGTTCCCTTGAGGACTCACCGACTTCCATTAACAGAATTGGGGACCTTTCAGACCAACTCGTCGAGTTCCCTTATGAACACATCTAGGTTATCAGTCTGTCAACTCCTCTTAATGCATTAAGCCCTTATTCTTCAGATCTACCACCTAAATTTCGGATCTAAATTGGAAACATGCCTAAAAGGATAAGGTTTCCACCATTACCTGTTAAGGTCTTATCAAACCCTAACTCAAAATGGCTTAGATCCTATTCCTAAGGCCATCAAAACTTCAAGATAAACTATGAGATCCTAGATCTGAACTCAAGGGACACGATAATCATGTAAAGTCTGAAGCTTTATCCACATGCATGGCCATACGAGCTTCAAAAGACCAAATAATGTTCTAAAGGTTGCATAGAGCTTCCATGGCCATAAAGTTGGCACTTTTATGCCATGAAAACCCTTCAAGGTCCTAGATCTGAAATATTCCCCACTTGGGATGTCCAAATCCAAAGGATCATGACATTTGGACCAAAACTATCAAAATAACATCATAAAGGAGATCTAAACAACTATAAGGAAAGGTTTAAGCTTTATTCCAGCAAAATGTTGTAGATGAGGCAAGGATTCTGGATCTATGTGCTCCCTCTTGTGTCTCTAAGCTCTTCTTCTTCCAATAGCTTCAAATACACACCAAAACTCTCAAAAATAGCTCACAAACACACAAATGGCTTTAGGGTTTTTGAGATTTAGGGTTTGGGATTTGGAGGCTGGAAATGAGGCTAACATGAAGCGATTAAGATGTTTAAATAGGGTGTAAACCCCGGAAATTAGGGTTTCACCTCTTCCAACCTACTCGTCGAGTTGAGGCCTTTCAACTCGTCGAGTAGGTTACTTAAATCACGTGACCCATATGGTCTCTACTCGACAAGTTTGGGGCTACCAACTCATCGAGTTGCTCTTATAATTTGAATAATTATTAAATTACGTACTAGAAACTGGGCGTCACATGATTATAGCAGATATGGTTATATCTACTTAATCAATTAGGATAATGCTCGCCATAGCTGCATTTCATGACTATGAAATATGGCAGGTGGATGTCAAAACCGCTTTCCTTAATGGGAAGTTGGCTGAGGATGTTTACATGAGTCAGCCAGAGGGTTTTGTTTATGAATTGTTTCCTAATAGAGTGTGTAAGGTTGAGAAATCAATCTATGGATTAAAACAAGCTTCTCGCAGATGGAATCTTTGCTTTAACGAGAAGGTCAAGGAGTTTGGCTTCCCCAGAAGTGAAGATGAGTCTTGTATATATGTCAAGGCTAGTGGGAGTATAGTAACCTTCCTGGTTTGTATGTTGCTGACATACTTCTTATAGGAACCAATATTCCAACTTTCCAAGAGGTACAATCTTTTCTTGTAAAGTGTTTCTCTATGAAGGATCTAGGAGAGGTTGCTTATATTCTACCGATAAGAATTCTAAGAGACATGAGTATAAGACTAATTGGACTTAATCATAGTGCATAGTTGGAAAAAGTGCTAAAACGTTTTAGTGTGGAGAATTCCAAGAAAAGAGAACTTCCTATACAGAGTAATACCAAACTGAGTAAGACACAGAGCCCGAATACTGATGTTGAGATAGTAGAAATGATTAGATTTCCATATGCTTCTGCTATTGGATCTATCATGTATGCTATGACATGTACTCGCCCTGATGTGGCCTTTGGTTTTAGCATGGTCAGTCTGATGGGTTTTAGTATACTATAACATCCTATGGTACACATACAACCCTAAATACCTTGGATCTATGTTTTCACTAATTATACATGCAAATGGTTTCCAAGGCATTAAACCTATAACTAGCATGCAAATGACATAAACAATACAAGATACTAGTTAGGGTAACATACCTTTTGTTGTAGCTTGATTCGATGGAGCTTATGAGCCTAGTGCCCCATGTGTGACACCTCAAATGGTTTACACAACACCACCAACAACTTGAAATAACTTGAGAGAAAAGTTCTTATGCTCGAAATCGGCTAGCCCTCTCATCTCAATCCTTAGGGCCGATTTCTTGAGCTATGTGGTCTTTATATACTGTGGTTACACCATGTAACTCATGACTTTTCATATTCTTCATGCTCCATGGGTTAAAACCTCCATGGAGTATCCATGGGTTACTCCATGGGTTTAGCCCAACATTAAGAACTATGGATCATAAGCCCACATATATAAGTATGAATGATTTACACAATCAATCCCTATATATTTAATTAGTGTCTTTTGATCACAAAATTAATTCCAAATTAATTCTTGATCAATACTAATTAAATAATATGATTTCATATTAATATATTAGAACTTATAATATATTAATAAATCATAAATATCCTTTTCTCACACAAGTCTATCAAAATTGTTCTGATGCCATGCAACCCAAATGGACCATGCCAACTCGGGTCAAGTACATACCAATTATAGTTATAGACTTAGACACTAATCCAACAGTCTCCCACTTGGATAAGTCTAATAACTATTATTGCAAGTATGAATTTGCAACCTGACTAGCAATCGTAGCTCTTAAAACCCGCTGTCGAACTCTGAACAAATCAATGACGCGTCCATTAGATAAGGGATCATATATTCCTCCATTCTAGATATCATATGGACTGAGACATGGATTTTAATCATTCTCTCTGTCCATCTGTTGTTTCTCGATTTCCGATTTATGAAGACCGACTAATTGAACAAATCAAATCAGTCCAGGCCTGGTCGAGCACTTACGCTTGTCATCACTAAATCATCGAGGGGCCCACATATATCGCTTTTATCCCTCCAAGGGTAAAAGGAATGGATAAAATTCGACTCATATGCTTTCTCTATATACTTATCAAATCACACACAAAAATGCGTTTTACAACACCAAGTTGATTACTCATTATTTATTGTATAATGTATCAAATAATCAACTTTATACTTGAATTAAAACAATAGTCATGCCATGCTCCAAGCATGCACACTATGTTTGTCCAAACAATAGTGATGCCATATTCCAAGTATGCACACTATGTTTGTCTATGATTCTTACTTTGTGAAATTGATCAATTGAACATAATTCCAATAGTTATGCCATACTCCAAGTATGCACACTATGTTTGTCTGTGATCCTTACGTTCGTGTTCCTGACTCCACTTCGGTTTCTTGCCATCTTGTTCGATACACCAAATCGGACGTTCAGGGCGAAACGACGAGAATTAAGATAGGAAAGATTTTATTTATGTTCGACGTGTAAATCTCCCTATTACTTCAAAAAGTTACATTCCAGTTCTAATACCATAATTAAACGTTTAGAAATTTGAACACATAAAGTTTCCAGGTCCGGTCGGCAACAGACCATAGATTCGATCATACATTTAGCATCATAAAGCATCATAAATCATTTAGCACATAAAAGCATGTTAGACATTTTCCCTAAATAAGATACTGCTTGTGTCTATTCAGGTGTATTACCTAAGACACACTCCTCACAATCATTACCTAGCATTCTAAGTTTAAGTCTAGAAATAGATCCATATTCCTAGTTCGCTTAAACTAATGCTCTGATACCAACTGTGACATCCCCAATTTCACGGCCAGAAAAGACCGATTTTGTTTATGCTTTATAAAAATCAGAGTACTTTTTTAATAAAAAATGTTGCGGAATTTGTACCCAGTAAAACATGATAAATTCGTTATCAAAGCATTTCCGAAGAAATGTATTTTTATTCATTTAAAACATTGGGATGTCATCGTCAATACAGAGACATAAGCATAAACAGAACTTACATTCAATATCACTAGTGATCTATATCTCCATAATCTCTTAGTGTAATGTGACTTCATATCAACACATGTGATATAAATAAACTAAGTGGGTCAGGTTGGGAAACCTGGTGAGTACATAGGGTTTTCAACCCATAATAATATAAATATTATGTTTAATCATCAAACAGTTAACCCAATTACCCATCCCCATTATCTTCTTTACTATTAAGGATCTACCCTAAGAATAAGCTATTTCTCATTAATTCATTCCTAAGGAATAGGTACGAAGTCCATTGTTGTCAATGACACAACTGTCAAGCATAGCTACTAGTTCTATCCTTAGGCGCAACTGGCATAATTGTGACATTTTATATGAGGCGCAACTACGAGTATTATGCTTCGAACACAGCTGCTAGGTTTATCTCGTTTATTGACAATATCGTTTTTGAGAGTCCACTCACAATACATGTCAATGGGTTTTTAGAGTACACCAGTGAACACGTCGTTCACAACACCTACAGGTCGCGAGCCTGCTAGTGTTCCACTGGACTGTCTAGAATAGTCTGTGGTTGTCATCCATACTCTGCTAGATGACGGGGCCAACATTTGGGAACAGGGCTTCTCACATCGTCCACCTCTCACCCTTACCTCATGGTCTATATCACTTCTCAACTCATCATCCAACTCATATTTCATTTACCCATGTTTTACCCAACATATTATGTAGATATAAATACATATACAGTTTAAATCGTATAGAACTTGTATAAAATCATTCATCCATCATAGATAGCAAGTATACAGATAATATGCACACATGGCACGTTATAAAATACTTAATATCTATGTGTAAGATGAAAGGGACCATGCACTCTGAAACATCCCAAAAATACGACCCGAAAATTTCATTTTTAATATAACAAAAATCATAGAACTGAGTATCACATAATAAAACCATACGTTGCGTATCTCAAAACCATACTAAAATACTGTGAGAAAAACTGTGTCACAACTGTATCAAAACATATTTAAGAAACTGAATCAACTCCCAGGACAAAAACTGAAGCTGTGGTGTGTGCGATGCCATCATCCCTTCCTTTACTTGCGGAAGTACCTAAAACCGTAAGCACGAAGCTTAGTGAGCTCCCCCAAACTACCACATACCACACAACAACAAATAAAGCACACACTGGGCCTTGCCCACTGCATCAGACCGAAGTCCGGAACTAGCTGCATCGGACCGAAGTCCGGAACTGGCTGCATCAGATCAAAGTCCGGAACTGACAACATCGGACCGAAGTCCGGAACTGACTGCATCGGACCGAAGTCCGGAACTAGCTGCATCGGACCGAAGTCCGGAACTGACTGGGACCTTGTCCCCTGCATCGGACCAGAGTCTGGAACTAGCTGCATCGGACCGAAATCCGGAACTGTCTGAACATAGCATAACATAAACACGTATTCGCTAACATAACACATATATAGCATCAGACTTAAGTCCGGAACACATAACACAAAACATGCTTGAATCACAAAGATATCAAGCACTCTAACTACTGCATCGGACCGAAGTCCGGAACTACTGCTAACTAAACGGGCTGGCATTGTGGCCGTAGACCCGTTCCTACTGGAAGGAAACTCACCTCGTGAACTGGCTGTTGAGTGTATGGCTCTGGAAGCTATCTGCTGCTGCTCTGGTATCTCTCCGGCTACAATTCCATAAACACACTCAATCAAATACTAATCACTGTATTGGGGTAAAATGACTCTTTTACCCCTGGTCAAAGTCAACTCTCCAGGTCAAAGTCAACCTACAGTTGACCTGACTCGCTGAGTTGGGCCGCCAACTCGCCGAGTCCCTATTCTCACTTCTCAACCCTACTTGCTTCTACTCGTCGTGTATGACATCAACTCGACGAGTTCCCTTTCGATTCTAAAACTCAGGCTATCTGCATCCGACTCGCCGAGTCGTATGAACAACTCGACAAGTTGTTCTTGAGCTAAGAAGATTGCCTTGGACTCGCCGAGTTGTATGAACAACTCGTCGAGTCCCTCCATCACTGAGTCTGAAATCCAACTCACTGAGTCCACTCTAATACTCACTGGTCCCCACTCGGCATCACTCAAAAGGAGAAAAATCGGGGACTCGCGACTCGACTCGCCGAGTCGTTCTTCCGACTCGCCGAGTCGCATGCATGCAGCTACTCTAAACTCGATTCTTCTTGAATCCAGTGCATAAAACTTATAGATCTGGGTTCCCTTAGCTCGATTAACACGTAAAGATTCTATCTTTACGTGCCCATATGCACCCATGAAGATTAAAAGGCTCAAAAATCACAATAAAGGCTAGATCTAGGGTTCTCAAGCAAGGAAACTTCGAAAAGGCACTAGATCAGGGCTCTAACACTCCTAAATGAACAGATCTAGGGATGTCTCGACCCAACAAGGCATCCATACAACTATAAAGCTTGGAAAATACATTAAACTAGCCTTAGAGGGGTTCTAATGGAGGTTTTAACCACAAAACAGGATAATTCCGAGACGTACCTCAATGAACTCTGACTTTGGTCTTGGATCTTTGCTCTACACTTTCTCTTTTTGGTCCTTTCTTCTTTTTCTTCTTCAATCCTTCAAGAATCCACACAAAAACACTTAGATCATACAAGGGACGGTTTAGGGTTTCTCACAAGCTCTCTGAGGGTGAAGGAGGCGTGTTTGGGGGAACATAACATTGCTTAAATAGTGAGCAAACCCGGGGATTTAGGGTTTCTTCCTGGCAGGCGGACTCGCCGAGTCCCGAATATGGACTCGCCGAGTCGCCGACTTACACGTGCTCGAAATCCCGTCCCTACTCGACGAGTCGGGCTATAGACTCGCCGAGTCCCTCTTGAAAACATCAAAATAAATACCATGGAAGCAACATACCAGAGACGGGTCATTACAATTCTCCCCCACTTGACTCAGACTTCGTCCTCGAAGTCTGCTACGACTGAATCTGCAAATAACTCCGGGTAGTGCTCTCTCATCTCCTCCTTAGCCTCCCATGTCTACTCAGACCCCTTCCGGTGCTGCCACTGCACCTTCACTAACTGAATTACCTTGTTCCTCAAGGTCTTTGTCTTCTGGTCCAGAATCACAACCGGCCTCTCAATATAATTCAGGCTGCTATCAACCTGAATATCTTCTAAGGGAACAATTGCTGACTCATCCACCAAACACTTCCTCAACTGAGACACATGGAAAGTGTTGTGGATCTGGCTAAGCTCTGCTGGAAGATCCAACCGATAAGCAATCCGACCCACTCGGGCCGAAACCCTGAAAGGACCAATGAACCTGGGGCCCAGCTTGCCCCTCTTCCGAAACCTGATGACACCCTTCCAAGGTGAGACCTTTAGAAGGACCATATCGTCCACCCGAAACTCCAAGTCTGAACGCCTCCTGTCGGCGTAGCTCTTCTGCCGACTCTGCGCAGTCTGCAGTCTACTACGAACCTGCTGAATCAACTCGGTCGTCTTGAGCACCACCTCTATGCTCCCAATGACTCGCTGACCGACCTGGCCCCAACAAATCGGGGTCCTGCACTTCCTCCCATAAAGCATCTCAAAGGGAGGTCGATCAATGCTCGCATGATAACTGTTGTTATACGAAAATTCCGCTAACGGAAGATACGTATCCCAACTGCCATCGAAGTCTAGGACACATGCCCGTAGCATGTCGTCGAGAGTCTGAATCGTCCTATCGCTCTGCCCGTCCGTCTGAGGGTGGAAAGCGGTGCTGAAATGGAGACGAGTACCCATCTCGTCGTGAAACCGCTTCCAGAATCTGGATGTAAAACGGACGTCTCGGTCTGACACCACCGATACCGGCACTCCATGACATGCCACTACCTCCTGCACATAGATATCGGCTAAATTTTCTACCGATATGCTCTCCTGGATCGGTATGAAATGCACACTCTTTGTCAACCGATCCACTATTACCCAAATCGAATCTACCCCACGTGCGGTCCTGGGAAGCTTAGTGATAAAATCCATGGTGATGTCCTCCCATTTCCACACGGGAATGTCTAACGGCTGCATCTTGCCGTGAGGCCTCTGGTGTTCTGCCTTGACCTTCCTGCAGGTCAGGCACCTCTCTACATACCAGGTGACATCCCGCTTCATGCAGGGCCACCAGTAATCGGGTCGAAGATCTCTATACATCTTCGTCGCCCCTGGGTGGATAGAAAATCAAGACTTATGAGCCTCGTCCATCAACACCTGCTGTACTCTGCCCCAGTACGGTACCCACACTCTCTCATGAAGGGTCAACAACCCCGACTATCATAATCAAATGAAGCTACTCGGCCCACTATCCTCTCACACTTCTGCCTCACCTCCTTGAGGCCCTCAACCTGAGCCTCCCTGATCCGTTCCAACAACGGAGTAATCACTGTCATCCTCAGACATAAGTCTCTAATAAGGGATGTTGTCACCTTGCGGCTTAGGGCGTTGGCCACTACGTTGGCCTTCCCTAGATGGTAAAGGATTTCACAATCACAATCCTTCAGCACATCCAACCACCTCCTCTGTCTCATGTTTAGATTTGGCTGATCCATAAGGTACCTCAAACTCTTGTGATATGTGTAGATGGTACAACGGACCCCATAAAGGTAATGTCTCCAAATCTTGAGGGCAAACACAACCGCCCCCAGCTCTAAATCATGGGTAGGATAGTTAGCCTCGTGAGGCTTCAACTGTCTCGAAGCGTAAGCTATCACATGGTCTCACTGCATCAATACTGCTCCCATACTTGTGATTGAGGCATCACAGTAGACTACAAAATCCTCTACTCCCTCTGTCAGGGTAAGGATCGAAGCCTCGCACAACCTCCGCCTGAGGGTCTCAAATGCTGCCTGCTGCTCAGGCCCCCAATGAAACACCACCGACTTCTTGGTCAGTCGGGTGAGCGGCACTGCTATCTTGGAGAAATCCTGAATGAATCTCCGGTAATACCCTGCCAACCCTAGGAAGCTCCGAATCTCGGATGGAGACTTCGGGATCTCCCACTGCATCACGGCCTCTATCTTGGCCGGATCTACTAAAATACCCTTCTGGTTGACGAGGTGACCAAGGAACTGCATCCCGCACAACCAGAACTCGCACTTGGAGAAATTTGCGAAAAGTCTCTTCCTCCTCAAAACTTTTAGCACCTCCCTCAGGTGCTCCTCGTGCTGCTCTTGCATCTTGGAATACACCAAGATATCATCTATGAATACTATCACAGACCGGTCCAGCATCGGCCTGCACACACGATTCATGAGGTCCATGAACGCGGCTGGGGCGTTGGTGAGCCCAAATGGCATCACCACAACCTCATAATGACCATACCTGGTCCTGAAAGCAGTCTTCTGCACATCCTCATCTCTGACTCGTATCTGATGATACCCGAAATGTAAATCGATATTGGAAAACCAAGACGCTCCCTGAAGCTGACCAAACAAATCATCTATCCTCGGGAGTGGGTAACGGTTCTTCACCGTTACCTTATTCGACTCCCGGTAATCTATACACATACGGTGCGACCCGTCCTTTTTCTTCACAAACAAAATCGGAGGTCCCCAAGGCGAACTACTCGGTCTGATGAAACCTTTGTCTAGCAGCTCCTACAACTGCGTAGACAACTCCTGCATCTCAGGAGGGAGCTAACCGATACAGTGCCTTAGCTATCGGCGCCGCACCCGGAATCTGATCAATCCTGAACTCGACCTGTCTCTCTGGAGGTATTCCAGTCAAATCCTCTGGGAATACATCAGAGTAGTCTCGCACTACCGGAACATCATCTACTGCCACCTTACCCTTCTCCCGGGCATCCAAAACACAAGCTATATATCCAGCGCAACCCTGCTGAAAATAGCGCCTCGCTCTCGCGGCTGAACAAAAAGTTGGTCCGCGCTGTGGCCTCTCGCCCTGAATCACTAACTCTCCCCCACTGGGAGTGCGAACCCTCACTAGCTGCAGCTCACAATCAATCACCGCCCCATTGGGACTCAACCAATCCATGCCTACTATAACCTTATTCCCTCGCAGGGGAATAGGGACCAAGTCCACCGAAAACTGCTCGTCGAACAACTGAAGAGAACATCCTCTATGCACTCTGGCGACCCTCACGGTCCTGTCATCTGCTATCTCAACCTCTAGTGGACAATCCAGCTCCCCTGGAGCTCTACTAATCTCTTGCTAAGCGCTAGCGATACAAACGATCGGGTAGCCCCCAAATCAAATAATATTGTAGCAGAAATGTCGTTCACAGAGAACGACCCTATACAAAACATATAACCATAAGCAATAATCAATCAATAATAATATAGAGATGAAGGGAAGATACATACCCGTCACCACATCAGGAGTCGCTCGTGCCTCCTCTGCTGTCATCTGAAAAGCTCTAGTCTTCGCCACTGGCGCCTCGGCTCGGCCCTGCCGGCCATCTGTAATCCTCAAAGTAGTAGGGGCAGGTGCAGCCACCTTCCCTGCTGCAACTAAACTCGGACAATGGGACTTTTTATGTCCCCTCTGATTGCACTGAAAGCAAATCAGATCTGATGCTGCAATGGCGGTAGCAGGGGCCGTACAATCCCTGCTCAAATGCCCAGTCCGACTGCACTTGTAGCAGCCGAAACTCCCTGCCTTGCACACCCCATCGTGCAATCTCCCACACTTGCCACATCGACCGTGGCTCTGCTGACTCCTGGATCTGTGATCTGAAACCTTAGGCTTTTTGCCCGAACTACCTGTACCCGAAACCGCCTCCGGTTTCCTCTTCTTCTCCATCTCAAGGTCAATCTCCCTCTCCCGAGCCCTAGCAATCATGTCTTCCAGCGTTTTACAGCTGGACCGGCTCACAAACTGGCGGATATCGCTCCGCAACATCTCATGATAACGGGCCTTCTTCATTTCCTCATCGGCTGCATATTGAGGAACGAGAAGAGCCCTCTCCCTAAACTTGGCGGTGATCTCCGCCACGGTCTCTATAGTCTGGGTGAGGTCCTGAAACTCTCTGGCTAACTGCTGCACCTCAATAACCGGTGCAAACTCCACCCTGAACCTGGTAGAGAAACCAGCCTAGGTCATGGCATCTAGCGCTACATCATCTCCAATGGTATGTCCGACCTCTTCCCACCAATCCCGTGCCCTGTCCTTCAGAAGACAAGACGCAAATCTAACCTTGTCCCCCTCGGGACACCTGCTCGTGCGGAAAGCGTTGGCCACATCCGCCAACCATCTAGTACTCGCTATGGGGTCCCGCGCCCCGTGGTAATCTGGAGCTCCACATGCCCTGAACTCCCTTAACGTAAGTGTGCGCGACCCCATCATGGCCGCCACCTCGGCACGGAAGGTGCCCAACCTCTCATCCATCAGCTCTTGGATACCCTCCTTGATCGAATCGAAGATCACATGAGTCTGCTCTAGTATGATACGAGTAATCTCTGAAGAAAGAAACTCTCCGGTCTGCTCATCCATACGCTTGGCCCCCGAGCCTGATCCTGATCCCTCCCCGGCACCGGCACTGCCGTCTGCTAGCCTCGAACGCAAAACCACCATTCTGAAACACATCATGGCAACATCAGAAAACTAAAATATCTCAAGGGATCATTGATACTACTACTAGCTTCCTGGTCTTGCCTCAGCCTTCCTTGGTTCGAGTACGGATCCTCTGCTTTCAGTAGTACGGGCCCATACTACCTTCCACATCTATCCGTACTTTCCTCAAGAACTGCCTTGACTCCACCAAGCCACTACTACTACTACTGATCTCTGCTACTCTCATATAACGACAAACTATACTAGCATACAATGCTAAGCTCATACTATCAGGCATAACCTAAACAGGCTATCCTACTACTGTCTACTCTCAAGCTGAAACACATAAAGCAGGCACATAAGGCATCCTACTAGATCCTTAGTCCTATACTAGCATGCTGTTCTACTGAAACTGAAACTGGAACTGGAACTAAAATTGAAACTGAAACTTGTATGGGTAATTTGGGAGTACTTACTTGAGCCCGACCGATCGCATGCGCCACACCCTTATCTCGTTTAAAAATTATTTTCTTTCTAAGTGCTTTTCAAAATTTCTTTCGAAAACATTTTCCTTTTGAAAATCTTTTTATCTTTCCCTTAGTTTGAGTTCAGATACACCCAAAAGTGTATCCAAATCCCTCAAACCAAGGCTCTGATACCAACTTGAAACATCCCAAAAATACGACCCGAAAATTTCATTTTTAATATAACAAAAATCATAGAACTGAGTATCACATAATAAAACCATACGTTGCGTATCTCAAAACCATACTAAAATACTGTGAGAAAAACTATGTCACAACTGTATCAAAACATATCTAAGAAACTGAATCAACTCCCAGGACAAAAACAGAAGTTGTGGTGTGTGCGATGCCATCATCCCGAGCTCTTCCCTTTACTTGCGGAAGTACCTGAAACCAAAACTGAAACCGTAAGCATGAAGCTTAGTGAGCTCCCCCAAACTACCACATACCACACAACAATTAATAAAGCACATACTGGGCCTTGCCAACTGCATCAGACCGAAGTCCGGAACTAGTTGCATCGGACCGAAGTCCAGAACTGACTGCATCGGACCGAAGTTTGGAACTAGTTGCATCGGACCGAAATCCGGAACTGACTGGGACCTTGTCCCCTGCATCAGACCGGAGTCCAGAACTAGCTGCATCGGACTGAAATTCGGAACTGTCTGAACATAGCATAACACAAACACGTATTTGCTAACATAACACATATATTGCATCGGACTGAAGTCCGGCACACATAACACAAAACATGCTTGAATCACAAAGACATCAAGCACTCTAACTACTGCATCGGACCGAAGTCCGAAACTACTGCTAACTAAACGGGCCGGCATTGTAGCCGTAGACCCGTTCCTACTGGAAGGAAACTCACCTCGTGAACTGGCTGCTGAGTGTATGCCTCTGGAAGCTATCTGCTACTGCTCTGGTATCTCTCCAGCTACAATTCCATAAACACACTCAATCAAATACTAATCACTGTATTGGGGTAAAATGACTCTTGTACCCCCTGGTCAAAGTCAACTCTCCCGGTCAAAGTCAACCTACAGTTGACCTGACTCGCCGAGTTGGGCCGCCAACTCGCTGAGTCCTTATTCTCACTTCTCAACCCTACTCGCTGCTACTTGTCGAGTATGGCATCAACTCGATGAGTTCCCTTTCGATTCTAAAACTCAGGCTATCTGCATCCGACTCGCCGAGTCGTATGAACAACTCGACAAGTTGTTCTTGAGCTAAGAAGATTGCCTTGGACTCGCCGAGTTGTATGAACAACTCGTCGAGTCCCTCCATCACTGAGTCTGACATCCAACTCACTGAGTCCACTCTAATACTCACTGGTCCCCACTCGGCATCACTCAAAAGGAGAAAAATCGGGGACTCGCGACTCGACTCGCCGAGTCGTTCTTCCGACTCGCCGAGTCGCATGCATGCAGCTACTCTAAACTCGATTCTTCTTGAATCAAGCGCATAAAACTTATAGATCTGGGTTCCCTTAGCTCGATTAACACGTAAAGATTCTATCTTTACGTGCCCATATGCACCCATGAAGATTAAAAGGCTCAAAAATCACAATAAAGGCTAGATCTAGGGTTCTCAAGCAAGGAAACTTCGAAAAGGCACTAGATCAGGGCTCTAACACTCCTAAATGAACAGATCTAGGGATGTCTCGACCCAACAAGGCATCCATACAACTATAAAGCTTGGAAAATACATTAAACTTGCCTTAGAGGTGTTCTAATGGAGGTTTTAAGCACAAAGCAGGATAATTCCGAGACATACCTCAATGAACTCTGACTTTGGCCTTGGATCTTTGCTCTACACTTCCTCTTTTTGGTCATTTCTTCTTTTTCTTCTTCAATCCTTCAAGAATCCACACAAAAACAATTAGATCATACAAGGGATGGTTTAGGATTTCTCACAAGCTCTCTGAGGGTGAAGGAGGCGAGTTTGGGGGCACATAACATTGCTTAAATAGTGAGCAAACCCGGGGATTTAGGGTTTCTTCCTGGCAGGCGGACTCGCCGAGTCCCGAATATGGACTCGCCGAGTCGCCGACTTACACGTGCTCGAAATCCCGTCCCTACTCGACGAGTCGGGCTATAGAATCGCTGAGTCCCTCTTGAAAACTTCAAAATAAATACCATGGAAGCAACATACTAGAGACGGGTCGTTACACACTCACTTGAAAAGGTGGTGATTCCGAACTCAAACAGCGCTTCGCTTCTTAAAAATAATTTCCTTCGACGAAACCTAGTATTATTACCACTAGAGTTTAGTCTATTATTCGCCGAGACTAATTAATAGTCTAGCTATTATTACTATTATATAAGCGTTAAACATTACTTATATAACCCATAATAATAGCCCAAGTACTTCTTAAAAATAGCGTACGTAGCTCACTTACAACAGGTTTTATAGAAAACCGGGCTTTGCTTGGAGCAGCGTTCTCGAGCCGAAAATCTCTTCTTCTCGGAGCCGTCGAGCACTCCGGGGCTTCCGTCTCGTGCTAGGGAGGTTCCCTAGGCTTTTCGGGGGGGGGGGGGGGGGGGTTGGGGTTAGAGAGTGGTTCTAGAGAAAGAGTAAAGAAAAGAAAGAATTGGAAATGTGTGAAAAAACGAGGGTGGGAGAGGTTCTATTTATAGGGTGAAATATGGCAGAACTTGGTGCCACATGTCACCATCTGGTGGCAAGACTTGGGGAGAAAGCAATGGCCAAGATTGTGTCATGTCACCCATTTTTGCACAACACACTTCCGACTTCTAAAGTCCGTAACTTTCACATACGAGCTCTATTTCTGATGTTCTTTATATCCACGCGTAGGTAAAAATAAGATCTACAACTTTCATTTTGATTCCATCGGCTAATTCTCGACCGACCTTAAATTTAACAGTACGAGAAGATTATAGTGTTAAATGTCCGCGTAAAATTCATAACTTCTACATACATAATCTGTTTTCGTCTGTCTTTTTACCGTTGAGTTCCTGTTAATGAGATCTTCAATTCTCATTTAGGTCGCATAGGCCAAAAACCACTCAAACTAAAATTCGAGTTTCGGATCGTGCACTGCTATGCCAAATCTTATAAGATTCATAACTTCCTCATACGAAGTCAGATTTGGGCGTTCTTTTTTTGCATGTTCTTGGTTTAACGTATACTACAACTTTTGTTTAAATCACTAAGGCTAAAAATCCCTCCATCATAAATTCAATATATACGTCTCCCGATGTTGTGTTGGTTTTGCCGTAAAACTTCGACGGGGCATAACTTCTTCGTTATAACTAGGATTTCGGCGTTCTTTATATGTACGGAACCCTCGGGACATATTCTAAAACTTGGTTAAGATTATTTATTTTAAATAATCTTTTGTCGAAAAGTCTTTTTCGACCCCTATTATCTCTAAATTGACTAGCCCGGATCTACGGGCGTTACAGTCTGAGTAGGGTCAAACACAGTCAACATGTTTGGAGCATTGGTCTGAGAGATTATATTAGTTTTAGTAGTTAGATAGTTAATTGAAACTTGTAACAAAGTAAATCTAATTGACTTTTGGTGATTAAATAATAGAGAATTATTTATGAGTTTGTTTACTACATTTTATCAATTATTTATTATTGTGTTTCATTTTTGCATGTTTTACTTCCCAAATAATTCGATTATTCAAACTCCACAGCTGATCATACTTTTAGAAGTAAGTAGTGAATTAAGACTGTCATGAATTAGATTGTAGATTGTCTAAAGAGTTTTAGACATAGCAATGGTATTGTTGCAATGTTCATGAGCACTTTGAAATGGATATTTAAGTATTGGATTAACCCGCACTCATAGAATTACTTCATGGAATTTATCATGAGTAATTCTGAGACGATAACATCTAATAATCTTAAAACAAAGATATAGGAGTTATGGTTTACAAGTTAGTTGTGCATTGATGATACGAGAACGCATCAGTAACTTGATGTTATAAAACGTATTGTTGTGCCTGATCTGATGAGTAAATGGTGCAAGCGGATAAGTCAAAGTTTATTCTTTCCTTTTACCTTAACAGGAAAAGTGATATATTTGGGCCCCTCAGTGATTTTGTGTTGACTTATAGTGTCGGGCCTGGCCAGGACTAAATTGATGTGTTCGATTAGAAGTTCTATGTCATTACAAATCAAAAAATAGGAAAAAAGTATTGGACAATGAGATTGATTTTGTTCCATGTCTCATATCTGAATAATATCTTGCAAAACAGAGGATTATATGATCACTTATCTTAAGACACATAACTGACTGGGTCAGAGTTCGACACCAGCTTTTGGAAGCTACAATTTGCTGATCAGTTAGAAGTTATACTGACAATTATTGTTACAAACTTATCCAAGTGGGAGACTATTGGATTATTTGTCTAAGCTAATAACAATGTCATTGATATATTTAAAAAACATATATTTGTAAAAATTTGAAATATATTGTTGTATTCTACGCAACGCGTGGGTATTCGCCGTGTGTGTGTGTGTGTGTGTATATATATATATATATATATATATATATATATATATATATATATATGGTTAGGATTAAATGTGAATGATATATATTGTGTGAATGTATGACAAGTTTTGGACCATTAAATTAGATTTGTATATGGATGAGATTAGATGGTGTACAATACTTACAATGGAACATAATACATATAAACATTCCTTTTTAATAATTGAAAATCATAAAAAATAATTATAAATGCGTGATTGACATTTTGATTAATTCTCATTAAAGAAGTTGATAAAAATAAGGAGAATATATTTATCTTAATTCAAAAAGAATATATTGTTTTCAAAATCAACTCTAATTTATGTGTATATATGTACAATAACATTTTAAAAAACTTAACATTTTGGTATTCTACATCCAATTCTTTTAAACCCACTTTAGTTATGCGTTTCATTATTCAATAATCATTTTTAGTTAAACATCTTATTCTTCAATAATCATTTAAATTCTGTATTCCATTGTTATGCATTCCATTCAAGAATTAGTTTTCATTATGTTAATCATTCTACTGCATTAAAAAAACATTTAAAACCATATTATATCCATTCTTAATAAATATGTGAAAAAATAATATAAGAAATTGAACAAATTTTACAAGTGTTCAGATTATTTCAGAATGAGATAAAAATACCACAAAAAACTCAAATCTTAATAGTAAATCATCTCATAACACACAAAAACTAAGGATCCAGTAAATGTCACAAAAAACATGTATAGTCTTTGGCATTCCTAAATATTGTTGTCCACTTTTTTGTCATCTTCTTTCTTCTTGTTTTTGCTTCTTGCATGACATGTTTTTTTCTAGTAAGGCATGTTTCCCAAATGCTTGCAATACAATTCTTGAACAATGTTATGCTAAAGAACCTGAAACCTTAAGTTCAATACATTAGTATAATATAAGAGCGTACAAAAACAATAAATTAATAAACAACCCAATTCAAATAGAATATCATCAAGAACAGTGAAATGTTGTCACAATTTAATCAAATTCGGCAAGAATATTATTAATATTTGTGACAACCCGAAATTTCCATTATGTGCAAACCATATCAAGTCAATAGAAGTTAGAACAGTTGCAGTAAATTTCCAGACTTTTAGTATAAGTTGAGTATTTCAGGATTTACACTTAAGGAGATATCAGGAGAGTGGATGCACTAGGGTATTGTGCAACTCTGTTATTCCAAAGCTCGTTGATATTAGAATTCAATTCTTGAATAAAAATATTTTCTGCCAAAAACCCTAGGGGTATATATATGATTCTGAGCCATAATTATTCATTAGTTACATTTCCAACTAGAGAAAAGCCGAATTCTCTCTTAAGGATCTTCGAACATTCATCCCGGAAAGTGAGTACTTCTATCTAGTGGTATTATAGAGCTTCTTATGTGCTGTCACACCCCCAAACCAGAACGGCGGAAACGTTCGGGGGCGGAGGACGTCATATTCGGTATCATAACAGTTCATAGAAAGGAAAGTACACACCACCATACATATATAAAGGTTTTAAAAATGTTTACATCATTGTATTCATTACATGCTCAAAAGATAAATGCATAAACATCTTTCAAAAGAAATAATTAACGCCAGCGCGTTAATCCCCAAAAGTTGATTTCCAAACCTGCTTAACGGTTCCCTAAGAATACAAGTTATTTCAAAGAAAAAGTGTCAACAATTAAGTTGGTGAGTTCATAAGTGATTTAGAAACATTGAATGCCATTCCAAAATGAGTGTATATTTTCCAAGAAAATCCCTTATTTTCTTATAAAAGTATGTAGTGCATGAGAGTATTTGTGTTGAAAAATGTAGATAGTTGAACCAAGAAAATCCCTTATTTTCCTAATAGTTGTTTGTTTAATGTCCAAGACTAACAATTGGAAGCAATCCACATGCTTTAGAAGATTTTAAACATAGATTTATATAATAAACCTATCAGAAGATTTCAGTTTGTTAGATAATGAATAACTTTAGTAGCTACTTATTCATCAATCAGAAGTACTATAATAGTTGTGTATCCGATGAGTTTTATAACCATACTAAACATAATATGCCTGTAGCAACGTTCTTCAGTCGGCGTTATGACAAACTGTCACCCCAAAGGAAGGACTGTAGCTAACAGTCAGGGCGCGGGATCATGACTTCCCGTATAGATCTATACACATTTGACACGTTCTCCGAACGGGAGACTCTGGTTATAGACAGGACTTGTAGCGATACCTTCTAATAAAAAGGCAGTATTTGAAGATGTACACGTCTCATGGATTCTCAACTAAGTCTGTATTAAAGTAATAGTTTTGTGTGCAAAGTTTATCCTTTTTCACAATGTTTGACAAAGAATAAATCATAAGTTTTTAGAATGTATAAAACAGTTTAGCAACGAAGGATACTTTGGAATTACTAAATACTTTGTATAAATCTAGTGCATGCAAAGTATGACAAGAGTTTTCACATAGTAGTACTAAATCACAAGTGATTCATTTGATAAAAACGAGTAAAGTGAAATTTTATGAAATACACGATAATAACCGTATGTTTATTTGTATTCCTCCCCTAAAAGAGTATAAAAGCATTTAAAATGTATTTAAAGTGTGTTTGAAGGGGGTATGAACTCACTTGAAAGTTTGAAGATAGCGAGATGGAAAACCGGGCGGAGTTTCGTCTCGGGAAACGGATTTTTCTCGGGATTCTCGGGAATCTCGGGAGTAAAATCGACCTTCGGGACTCGAGCAAAATGATCAGGGCTTCGGGGTAGTGTGGGCACGGAAATCGAGGCAATATCGTGAGAGAAATGAGAGAAATGGGGTGAAATTTCCGGAACCCTCGCATCTCTATTTATAGTGGTCTGGGAAGCCTCGGTACGCGGGGCGTACTCGTGCGTCACCCGTGACCGAGTCCTCGACTGCTTCGCTTCGGATGGGACTGATCGTGTAGACTCGCATAGGGGCGACATGAACGGACCGAGACCAAGGCCTTCGCGTACACGGGGCGTACGAGGCTACGCAGCGCGTAACTCGGATGAGGACGCTGACTCCTCCTTCGGATATTACCAGATTTTTAAATTAAATTTATATATAATTTATTTAATAAACTTCAAAAAATTATATCTTCTTCATACGAACTCCGTTTTCGATGGTCTTTATATCCACGCGTAGGTAAGACTATGCTCTACAACTTTCGTTTAGACTCTGTTGGCAAATTATGAAATTATTTTTATTATTTATTTATAAAATATCGTGATTAAGGAATTTCTTTAAAAATTCATAACTTCTTTATCTGACGTCGGTTTTTGCCAGACTTTTTACCGCTGAAATACCATTGTCGAGACCTTCGATTCTCGTTTAGGTCATTCCGGCCAAAATTCGCTCGATCTCCGATTCGAGTTTTTAGCTGTTTGCTGCTAAGCCGAACTTGGAAAAATCTTAACTTCAATATACGAAGCCGGATTTGGGCATTCTTTTTATGTGCGATCCCGGTTTAATGATATTAAACATAGTAGGAATTTAAATAGATACTTTTTGATCATTACAAAGAGTTGAAATATCGGGTTGTTACATCATCCCCCCGTTAGAGGGAATTTCGTCTCGAAATTTTAATACAAAAGAGAAGTCTTAGGGGCTGAGGAAGAGGTGCGGATACTTCTGTTGCATTTGGTCTTCCCGTTCCCATGTGAACTCGGGTCCTCTCTTAGCATTCCATCGAACCTTTACTATTAGAATGCGACTCTGTTTAGTTCGTTTAACTTCCCTATCCATGATCTCGACGGGTTCTTCCACAAAGTTAAGATTTTCATTTAGTTCGATTTCATCGAGTGGAATTACAAGTGTTTCATCGGACAAACACTTCTTCAGGTTCGATACGTGGAATACTGGGTGTATTTTGTTAAGCTCGATTGGAAGACGGAGCTTGTAGGCCACTGGACCAACTCTTGAAATGATTTCGAAGTGTCCAATGTACCTAGGATTTAGTTTCCCACGCTTTCTGAAGCGTATCATGCCCTTCCAGGGTGAGACCTTTAGTAGTAAACGGTCGCCAATCTGGAATTCCAAGGGTTTACGTCTTTTGTCGGCATAGCTCTTTTGCCTATCCCTTGAGGACTTCAGTCGTTCTTGTATTTGCACGATCTTTTCAGTCGTTTCTCTGATGATCTCCGGACCAGTGAGGGTGCTATTAGGGACTAGACCTTTTGCCAATTGCGTGTCGCCCACTTCCGTCCAGCACAGAGGTGATCTGCACTTACGGCCGTAAAGGGCTTCAAATGGAGCAGTCTTGATACTAGTATGATAACTATTGTTATAAGAGAACTCGACCAAAGGTAAGTGAACATCCCATGCCTTACCAAAGTCGATTACACATGCTCGCAACATGTCTTCCAAGGTTTGGATCGTACTCTCACTCTGTCCGTCAGTTTGTGGGTGGTATGTTGTACTCATATCCAACCTTGTTCCCGTGGATTTTTGCAATGATTGCCAGAATCTGGAAGTGAATCTGTTGTCTCTATCTGAGATGATGGACATCGGTACTCCACGAAGTCGTACGATCTCCCGGATGTAGGTTCTTGATAGTTTTTCCATCCTATCAGTTTCCTTGATCGGTAAGAAATGAGCGGACTTGGTTAATCTGTCGACGATCACCCAAATAGTATCTTGGCCACCCTGAGTTTTGGGCAGTTTCGTTATAAAGTCCATAGAAATCTGCTCCCATTTCCACTCAGGTATTTCAGGTTGTTGGAGTAGACCTGAGGGTTTCTGGTGTTCTATTTTTATTTTGGCGCAAGTCAAACACTTGCTCACATAGGTAGAAATCTCTGCTTTCATGTTTGGCCACCAGTAGAGTTGCTTGAGGTCTAGATACATCTTGTCTGACCCTGGGTGTACGGAGTATGGAGTCCTGTGTGCCTCGCTCATAACTACCTCTCTGAATCCACCAAACTTGGGTGTCCAGATCCGGTTCACGAGGTAGCGTGCTCCGTCACTCTTGATTTCTAAGTTCTTGTCCATTCCCCTAAGGGCCTCACCTGTCACGTTTTTGGGTTTCAAGGCCTCTAGCCTCCTTGACTTGCACTGACAGGTGCGAATGGATCGACATGGCTAATGACTTCACTCTTCGGCCAAAGTACTCCTTTTGACTAAGGGCATCGGCCACGACGTTTGCCTTTCCCGGATGATAGCGAATCTCACATTCGTAGTCGTTGAGCAATTCGACCCAACGTCGCTGTCTCATGTTTAACTCCTTCTGGTCGAAGATGTGTTGGAGGCTCTTGTGGTCTGTAAAGATAGTGCACTTGGTACCGTATAGGTAGTGCCTCCAGATTTTAAGAGCGAAGACTACCGCTCCAAGTTCTAAGTCATGAGTGGTGTAATTGACCTCATGCGTTTTCAGTTGTCGTGAGGCATATGCAATAACCTTTCCCCTCTGCATTAGCACACAGCCCAGTCCTTGCTTCGAAGCATCGCAATACACCACAAAATCTTCGGTCCCCTCTGGAAGAGAAAGGATGGGTGCACTGCAAAGGTCCTGTTTCAAAGTCTGAAATGCAGCATCTTGCCTTTCTCCCCAGTTGTAGGTCACACCTTTCTGGGTTAAAGCGGTAAGAGGCTTTGTGATGCTGGAGAAATTCTGGATGAATCTTCGATAATAACCAGCAAGACCTAGAAACTGGCGAATTTCGGTTGGTGTAGTTGGTGCGGACCAGTTTTCGATAGCCTTGATTTTTGTGGGGTCCACGTGGATTCCTTCCTTGCTGACCACGTGACCGAGGAAGTCCACCTTTCTAATCCAAAACTCACATTTTGAGAATTTTTCATAAAGTCTCTCAGTCCGTAACGTCTCTAAGACTTGTCTCAGGTGTTGACTATGTTCTTCTTTATTCTTTGAATAAATGAGTATGTCGTCTATGAATACTATCACAAATTTATCCAAGAATGGACGACATACCCGATTCATTAGATCCATGAATACGGCCGGGGCATTGGTTAGTCCGAACGGCATCACTACAAATTCGTGATGTCCGTACCTCGTTAGGAAGGCCGTCTTGGGAACATCACTCTCCAGGACTCACAGCTGGTGATATCCCGACCTCAGATCGATCTTGGAGAAGTAGTTGGCTCCTTGGAGTTGATCGAATAAGTCGTCGATTCGGGGTAGGGGGTATCAGTTCTTGATGGTAAGTTTGTTGAGTTCTCGGTAGTCGATGCACATCCTGAACGATCCATCCTTCTTTTTCACGAACAACATGGGTGCTCCCCATGGCGAGAAGCTCGGCCTAATGAATCCTTTTCCAAGTAGTTCATTCAGTTGGCTGGATAGCTCTTGCATCTCTGCCGGGGCTAATTGATAGGGTGCTTTGGCTACTGGGGTAGCTCCGGGAACCAGATCGATTCTGAACTCGACTTGTCTAGCGGGTGGTATTCCTGGAAGATCCTTGGGAAAAACGTCGGGAAAATCGCATACGTCGGGCACATTCTTGACGTCCGGGACTTCGCGCTTCACATCTACAACATGAGCCAAAAACGCGTGACACTCCTTGCGTAGGTACTTCTGAGCCTGGATACTTGAGATGATACGAAGAGTGGTACTAGGTTTGTCGCCCAAGACAAGGAAGGTTTCGCCGGTTGGCAGATTAAGGCGAACGGCCTTATCGTAACATAAAATGTCCGCACGATGTGAGATAAGCCAATCCATGCCAATGATGACATCGAAACTCTTAATCGAGACTGGCATGAGGTTGATTGGAAAGGGATTATCGTTTAGAGTTAGGGTGCAGTTTAAGTATATCTCCTTAGTGCCTTCGGTTTTCCCGTTGGCCATTTCTACTATGAATGGTTCACTTAATGATTGTGGTATTGGTTTCAGCATGCCTTTAAAGTCATGACTCACAAAAATCCTTTCCGCTCCACTATCAAATAAAATGCATGCATACGAGTTATCGAGAAGAAACGTACCCGTAACAACAGTAGGGTCCGCAACGGCTTCATCTTGTCCCATTGCGAAAACTCGGCCCCTTCCGTCAGTATTCCTGTTGTTTGCCTTCGGGCAGTCCCTGCGGTAGTGTCCCGTGTCTCCGCACTCAAAGCAGGCGCGGCTTACTCCAGTATTAGCAGTGGGGGCGGATTGTTGGGTTGGCTCTTTGCAATAGCGGGTTGTATGTCCCTTCTTATTGCACCTGGTGCATTGAAGGTCACGGCAGAGTCTGTGGTGGTGGAAGTTGCATTGGTTGCACTTTGGAAGTTTTCCATTGTATGAGATTGTGGGGGCAGAGTTGGTAGGCACAGTAATCGCGTGGGTCGCTACTACTTGTTGTTTCTTGGGGTTCTCCTGGAGGGTTTGTCCCCTCCTCTTGTTCCAAGGCCTACTCTGGCCCTGAGCCTCCTTAGGTGGATTTGCGGTTGCTGCAATGGTACCCTGTTTTACTCCGTGGTCGATGAGTCGTTGAGCCAGGCGTTTAGCGCTGTTGTAGGTGATAGGGTTGGAAGCTAGGACATGCCCTTGAATCCGGGGTGACAACCCCCAAATGTACCTTTTGACCTTCTTTGATTCTAGTTTGACCATGGTAGGGCACAAAGCAGCGAGGTCGTTGAACCTAGCTGTGTAGGCGACTAGATCAGACCCAGCCATTTTCAGATTCCAGAGCTCCTGCTCAAGTTTTTGCACTTCGCCCCTTGGGCAGTATTCTTCCAGTAGTAGAACCTTCAGCTCTTCCCAACTCATGGCGTTAGCGACTGTGAGCGTCACTGAATTCACATGGCTTTTCCACCAAGTGAGGGCTCGATCTATGAAGGTGCAAGCAGCGAACTTAACCTTGCTTGTTTCTTGGCACGAGCAGATCTCGAAGACTGTTTCGGTCTTTTCGAACCATTGCATTAGTGCAATGACTCCTCCAATGCCATTAAAAGTCTTTGGCTTTGAGTTGGAGAACTCCTTGTAAGTACACTCCCTTAATTTCCCATGGACGGTGCCACGATTTGAATGATTAGTGCTGCTTCCTGTACCTCCATTTGCATTGGAGTTTATTTGAGAGAGAGCTATCGTTACTGCTGCTGTGATAGCAGCCTGGACCATGGCCGGATCATATGTCAGTGGTGGAGGTGGTGGTGGGGTTGCGTTGGTACGTGCTGATCTACGAGGAGGCATTGCGCTGCTAAAAGAAAAAAAAATGAGAGATTATAAGTTTTGGTGGTTGCGAGTTGAATGATATTGAGTTAACTTCCTTTAATAGTTTAAGAATTTGGTTTGGCCAACACAGGGTTTTGAGCTTGGTTCATAAATAACGTTTGAATAGATGTACTTATGAATTGATCGGACTACTCATAATTAAAACAAGAAAGAGATATGCCCTATATATATTAAACATATAGTTGTGTTACATCCGAGTTTAGACAAAACTTTTTGACCTTTCTAAAGGTCTCCGATTACAGAAAGTTTTAAAGAAAATTATATTCTTATCCGAAGTCCTAATTTATAACAAAATTTGAAATCCTGGCAAGCACTATTTGCGACGTAGGTTGCACTTGGAGCTTGACTCCGCATCTGATTGCTTCGATTCCATTAGACGCCTATCAAAAGCGGTTTGTTGCTCCCTTAACTCGGCTACGGCTGCAATCATTTGTGCCCGAAATGCCTCAGTTTGGAGTTGGGCATGGTTCTGAATCCCATCCAGCCTACGGATGTCAGAAGTGTGAACCTGTACTTCTACGTTGATCTCACGGATCCGATTGGCTTGAACTCCGGATTGATAGCATTGGTTGGCTAGTTTTCCAACCATGACCGGAAGTGCTCGGTCTGCCGATCCCCCGCCTCTGACATCATAAACGTCTCGGCACATGTTGTAGGGAGGGCGTAAGCTTTGTTGTTGGCTCCAATGGCGGAGGTGACTTCCCCACACAGGAGTGGGTCCTTGGAAGTTCCTCACATGGACAGGAGGTCGTGGGGCCGGTGGATTGATAACCTCTGGCTCTGAATCCGTACCAAAGTCATCTCCCTCATCCAATTCTATCGGCTCTTCGTCTTCTTCGGGATCTTCTTCAACCCATCCTCCATTACCTTGGTTGGGGTAGTAGGGGTCATTGGGGTGGTGGAATCCATCCATTGAGTCTGTACGAGAATAGGGTTAAGAATTGACTATAAGCTAGAGTACATGAAATTTACCCTTAAGTTTAATGGCTGATGACAACACAAAAACTCCCTTAGTAATATGTAATGATGTGCTTTTTGGTAAGTTTTAAAATTATTGTCCACTGCAGACACTCCTTGGTACATGTTAGTCGACTCTCGGACAAATATAGTTGATCAGGCTATATTCTTCCCAGTTCCGATTACATGTCCCAAGGCGTACCTGTACTGAACAACTTATTTATAATACTTCTATAATTATCCGATATGAAACTGTTATTAGTAAGAAATGAGTGCATGCCTACTTTAAAAACTAATTAAATTTAATTTCAAAAGTATGATTCTTCTCAGAGTGTTTTTTGCCCAGTTGAGTTTATAGTTGTACACCAAAAACAAATGGTTTTGATATACTTAATTCCCTATAAACAAAGCTCTGATACCAATCTGTCACATCCCCAAACCAGAATGGCGGAAACATTTGGGGCGGAGGACGTCATATTCGGTATCATAACAGTTCATAGAAAGGAAAGTACACACCACCATACATATATAAAGGTTTTTAAAATGTTTACATCATTGTATTCATTACATGCTCAAAAGATAAATGCATAAACATCTTTCAAAAGAAATAATTAACGCCAGCGCGTTAATCCCCAAAAGTTGATTTCCAAACCTGCTTAACGGTTCCCTGAGAATACAAGTTATTTCAAAGAAAAAGTGTCAACAATTAAGTTGGTGAGTTCATAAGTGATTTAGAAACATTGAATGTCATTCCAAAATGAGGGTATATTTTCCAAGAAAATCCCTTATTTTCTTATAAAAGTATGTAGTGCATGAGAGTATTTGTGTTGAAAAATGTAGATAGTTGAACCAAGAAAATCCCTTATTTTCCTAATAGTTGTTTGTTTAATGTCCAAGACTAACAATTGGAAGCAATCCACATGCTTTAGAAGATTTTAAACATAGATTTATATAATAAACCTATCAGAAGATTTCAGTTTGTTAGATAATGAATAACTTTAGTGGCTACTTATTCATCAATCATAAGTACTATAATAGTTGTGTATCCGATGAGTTTTATAACCATACTAAACATAATATGCCTGTAGCGACGTTCTTCAGTCGGCGTTATGACAAACTGTCACCCCAAAGGAAGGACTGTAGCTAACAGTCAGGACGCGGGATCATGACTTCCCGTATAGATCTATACACATTTGACACGTTCTCCGAACGGGAGACTCTGGTTATAGACAGGACTTGTAGCGATACCTTCTAATAAAAAGGCAGTATTTGAAGATGTACACGTCTCATGGATTCTCAACTAAGTCTGTATTAAAGTAATAGTTTTGTGTGCAAAGTTTATCCTTTTTCACAATGTTTGACAAAGAATAAATCATATGTTTTTAGAATGTATAAAACAGTTTAGCAACGAAGGATACTTTGGAATTACTAAATACTTTGTATAAATCTAGTGCATGCAAAGTATGACAAGAGTTTTCACATAGTAGTACTAAATCACAAGTGATTCATTTGATAAAAACGAGTAAAGTGAAATTTTATGAAATACACGATAATAACCGTATGTTTATTTGTATTCCTCCCCTAAAAGAGTATAAAAGCATTTAAAACGGATTTTTCTCGGGATTCTCGGGAATCTCGGGAGTAAAATCGACCTTCGGGACTCGAGCAAAATGATCAGGGCTTCGGGGAAGTGCGGGCACGAAAATCGAGGCAATATCGTGAGAGAAATGAGAGAAATGGGGTGAAATTTCCAGAACCCTCGCATCTCTATTTATAGTGGTCTGGGAAGCCTCGGTACGCGGGGCGTACTCGTGCGTCACCCGTGACCGAGTCCTCGACTGCTTCGCTTCGAATGGGACTGATCGCGTAGACTCGCAAAGGGGCGACGTGGACGGACCGAGACCAAGGCCTTCGCGTACGTGGGGCGTACGAGGCTACGCAGCGCGTAACTCGGATGAGGACGCTGACTCCTCCTTCGGATATTACCAGATTTTTGAATTTAATTTATATATAATTTATTTAATAAACTTCAAAAAATCATATCTTCTTCATATGAACTCCGTTTTCGATGGTCTTTATATCCACGCGTAGGTGAGACTATGCTCTACAACTTTCGTTTAGACTCCGTTGGCAAATTATGAAATTATTTTTATTATTTATTTATAAAATATCGTGATTAAGGAATTTCTTTAAAAATTCATAACTTCTTTATCTGACGTCGGTTTTTGCCAGACTTTTTACCGCTGAAATACCATTGTCGAGACCTTCGATTCTTGTTTAGGTCATTCCGGCCAAAAGTCGCTCGATCTCCGATTCGAGTTTTTAGCTGTCTGCTGCTAAGCCGAACTTGGAAAAATCTTAACTTCAATATACGAAGCCAGATTTGGGCATTCTTTTTACGTGCAATCCCGGTTTAATGATATTAAACATAGTAGGAATTTAAATAGATACTATTTTGTCATTACAAAGAGTTGAAATATCGGGTTGTTACATGTGCTTAATACACTTGAAATCATAGGAAAACATCAAGATTAAAGATATTACGGCCCAAGAACATCTTGGACCGTAAACCCTTCTTTAAGGGGCAAAGAGTGCCCTAGTCCCTTCCTATTGCAATGAAACTAGTTTAGACTTGTACCCTAATGTGTTTAGGACTAGAAAACACCCCTAGAACACCAAGAGTAAGGTGTTCACGGCCCAAGAAGTTCTTGGACCATGAACTCCAAACAATAGGGCCAAAAGGTGCTTTAAACTCTCCTAAAGCCTTGGACACTAGCCTAGGTTAGTTCTTAGTTAAATTAGGGACTTGAAATCACCAAAAACACCCTTTCCATGGGAGATTACGGCCGTAATCTCCAAGGGGTTTGGTCCCAGGGCCGTCAAATCCTCAAAGGAGTTAAAGGATGCCCTAAACTCTTCCAAAGACCTTCCCATTAAGTAGAAATGCTTCTTAGGGTCTTGTAGAGCCTCAAACATCAAATGACCAAGTAAGTATGAGCTTACGGCCGTAAACTTATGAATTTACGACCGTAAACTCATTTGTTGGTGACATTAGGGCCGTGAACTCCATTAGGGAGTTTTCCTTGAACCCTACACACAATAGCTTTTCCCTACAACACTTAGATGCAATCCTAGAGGCTAATAACACTTGTTAAAGGTGTTTAGCATGTCCTAGGGTGTCTTGACTTTGTTTATTAGTTGTTTATAGACTAATTTGTTACATATATGTGATATTATATGTTAACTAGGATCATAGAGTGTGTTCAAGACTTCACTTGACACCTAGCAGGCCTACATCTTTAGTTCATCCGTACCACTCACTACAGGTGAGTTCATACCCCTTAATCAATGTTTTAAACGTTTTTAAATGTTTTATAGGGGGATATAAGTAGAATCATGCTAGTTATTATATCAATCACATGTGATTAATAAGCAGCATTCAAATGATTTACTACTCATTAGCTGTTTTACCAAACAGTTTTCTTCACATGATTTTCATAAACGTTTCATATGTTTAAAACTCCTTATTAAACTGTTCATTTTACACTGTAGGTTTCATTTCAAACTCATTTACAATTGTGTTTCAAACAAATGTTTCTTTACACTTAAATTGTTTTATCAAACAAATGCTTTCAACCTGTTTTATAGATTGACATCAAGTCGATCTTTTCTTAGATAATAATCATGTTCAAAGGTTTTACAAAACTCATTTTATGCTTTTATATGTCAATTGCATGCCTATATATGTATAGTTATATAAGAAATGTTTAAAGGACTTAGGAAAGCTATCCGCCTTATTTCCTTTTCGCCGTTGAGATGTGGTCTGGTGGGGTACCAGGTATCCGTCCGAAGGTCGTTTAAATATTAGTTATGTATCATGTGTACTTATATGGTCATAAAGGTTCTACCAGTCCATTCAATACCCTTGGGTAGCAAGGGTATACTTCCATGTTCATACGTACCAGTTATATTACTAGTAAGCTACCATATGGGTAGTTTAGGAAGATACTAATACGTTTACTAGAATGCGGAATCATACCACGAGTCAGTTTATTCATGAGTCTACACATGCTAGATAGAGAGAGAACAAACATTACAGCTAGTACTTACAATACATTACTATACATGCTAGATAGAGAGAGAACACACGCTATAGCTAGCACACGCAGAGCATTATAGTACATTAATATACTATTACATAGATAAGTTTACATGATTACGCTTACATGAGTACGTTTACATGAGTGCGTTTACATATACGATAATAGGATAGACATCACTAGGTGCTATAGCATGGAACGATTTCAGGATCTTACTATACCAATGAATCACAACGCATTGTGATAGTTATATTGGGTATACATGATCATAGTAATGTGGATGTTCACGGCTTGCAAATATGCAGGGGTCATGTATGGGTCCCAAAATCCCTTTGATAAGGGAGCGTCTAGCATGGGATCTAGCCATCACATTATGCCTTATCCCTCAAATAAGTCAATATTAGTACAGAAGTAGTCACTTATTACAAATACTATAGTACTTACAAGATTACAATAGACTTAAGGTAGTTAGTATCGTTGTGGTTATTCGATACTACACCATAGTACTATTCCATTTTCCCATTACATTCACTTCGTGAACATTCACACGATGCACGGTAATGTAGAAGCTATATTTTTGGTTAATGATAGTCATATTTGGGAAAATACACACTCTTACAAGAGACACACACAGATACTAAATGCCTTGGTAGAAGGATACGTTTAGTAGGGAACATATGGTTTTCTAGGATGTTCAAAACATTTTCATACTTACAGTTCATATACATACAAATACATTCTTACAAATTAAGACACTAAAATACTTATGATCTCACCAGCTTTAAAGCTGATACTCTCTTTCAAAATAACTTGTATCCTCAGGTCCACGATAGACAGGTACCGATGCAACGTTTAGAGAAGATGGAGCTCGTTCGAGACTCATCTTTCATTTTGATTATTGTGGATATAGTGGATAAAACCAAGGAAGAGGTTAGCATTCAAGACATTTCAGTAGCGCGTGAATTGCCAGACGTATTTCCTAAAGATCTTCCTGGAGTACCCTCAGAGAGACAAGTTGAATTCCGAATTGATATTGTTCCAGGAGCAACTCCCCTCGCTAAATCGCCTTACCGACTTGCTCTGGCTGAGATGCAGGAATTGTCCAGCCAACTCAGCGAACTCCTGGGCAAAGGATTCATCCGACCCAGCTACTCTCCATGGGGAGCTCCGGTCCTCTTTGTTAAAAAGAAGGACGGATCTTTTAGGATGTGCATCGATTACAGGGAGCTAAACAAGCTCACTGTCAAAAATCGCTATCCACTCCTACGAATCGACGATCTATTTGACCAGCTCCAAGGAGCTAGTTACTTCTCTAAGATAGATCTACGATCCGGATACCATCAACTCAAGGTCCGGGAAGAGGATATTCCCAAAACCGCTTTCCGAACTCGTTACGGACATTATGAATTTATCGTAATGCCCTTCGGTCTAACGAATGCCCATGCCGCATTCATGGACCTAATGAACCGAATCTGTCGACCATTCCTCGACAACTTTGTTATCGTTTTCATTGATGACATTCTAGTCTATTCCCGAAGCGAAGAAAAGCATGGCCAACATCTCCGACAAATCCTGGAAACCCTGCGAACGGAGAAGCTATACGCAAAACTCTCCAAATGTGAGTCTTGGCTCCATAGCGTGAACTTTTTAGGTCATGTTGTTAGTCAAGAAGGAATACATGTGGATCCTTCTAAGGTCAAAGCCGTTGAAGGATGGGCGGTTTCGACGACACCCACAGAAATTCGCCAATTCTTAGGCCTAGCAGGCTACTATAGGAGGTTCATTCAGAACTTCTCTAAGATCGCCAAGCCACTTACCTCGCTTACACAAAAGGGCGTACCATTCAAATGGACGGACAAACAAGAAGTTGCATTCCGAACTCTGAAACAAGCACTCTGCAGTTCCCCGGTACTATCTCTACCAGAGGGAACGGATGATTTTGTGGTCTACTGTGACGCGTCAAATCAGGGTTTAGGTTGCGTTCTCATGCAGTGTGGAAAAGTGATAGCTTACGCATCCCGCCAACTAAAGACACACGAAGTGAATTATACAACCCATGATCTGGAATTGGGAGCAGTGGTCTTCGCTCTGAAGATTTGGAGGCATTACCTCTGTGGTACGAAGTGCACCATCTTCACGGACCACAAGAGTTTCCAGCACATCTTGAATCAGAAAGAGCTGAATATGAGGCAACGAATATAGGTTGAACTATTAAATGATTACGAGTGTGAAATCAAGTACCACCCAGGCAAGGCCAATGTGGTAGCTGATGCCTTGAGCCGGAAAGAGTACTCTAATCGTCACGTGAAAACTCTCTCAATAACCATCCAATCTCACCTAACTACTCAGATTAGGGTAGCCCAGTCAGATGCCATAAAGGCGGAAAACAGAGCAAGCGAAGCATTACGCGGAATGGAGAAGAATCCTGAGGTGAAAGAGGACGGAGTATACTATTTCATGAACCATATTTGGGTCCTTAAATTTGGAGGATTTAGGGAGGTAGTCATGAATGAAGCTCACAAGACGCGATACTCCATCCATCCAGGTTCGGAAAAAATGTACTTGGATATTAAACAACATTATTGGTGGCCTAACATGAAGGCAGAAATTGCCACCTATGTCAACAAATGCCTTACTTGCGCCAAAGTAAAGGTGGAATACCAGAAGCCCTCAGGGTTGTTACAGCAACCAGAAATCCCCGAGTGGAAATGGGAAGGGATTTCTATAGATTTTGTGACCAAGCTACCCAAGACGTCAGATGGATTAGACACAATATGGGTAATAGTTGACCGACTGACGAAATCCGCCCATTTCCTGCCAATAAAAGAATCCTACAAGATGGAGAAACTGACAAGAATATACATCCGAGAAATCGTGAGGCTTCACGGAGTGCCAGTATCTATCATCTCAGATAGAGATAGTAGGTTCACTTCACGTTTTTGGCAATCACTTCAGAATGCACTTGGAACCCATCTCGACATGAGCACTGCTTCTTACCCACAAACGGACGGTCAAAGTGAACGAACCATCCAGACGCTCGAAGACATGCTTCGCGCATGTGTGATAGAATTTAGGAAGTCCTGGGATACCCACTTACCCTTAGTTGAATTCTCGTATAACAACAGTTACCATTCGAGCATCAAAGTCGCTCCTTTCGAAGCGCTATATGGACGTAAGTGTAGGTCACCGTTGTGTTGGGCTGAGGTGGGCGACACCCAGCTAGCAAGGGAACTAGCATCAGACAAGACGTTAACAGGACCGGAGATCATACGTGAAACCACAGAAAAGATAGTTCAAATCAAAGCTCGACTACAAGCCTCGCGCAACCGACAAAAGAGCTACGCTGATAGACAGTGAAAGCCTTTAGAATTTCAGGTCGGGGATCGAGTACTGTTAAAAGTTTCACCCTAGAAAAGGGTCATTCATTTTGGAAAACGGGGAAAACTGAACCCACAATACATTGGACCTTTCGAGATCCTTGCCCGAATAGGTCCAGTGGCGTACAGACTACAACTACCCGCTGAGCTCAGCAGTGTACACCCCATGTTCCATGTTTCCAATCTAAAGAAGTGCCTATCCGATGAAACTCTCTTCATTCCCCTTGACGAAATTGAAATCAATGAAAATCTCCTGTTCGTTGAAGAACCAGTCGAAATCATGGACAGGGAGGTGAAGCGTACTAAGCAAAGTCGCATCCCGATCGTAAAAGTACAGTGGAACGCGAAGCGTGGGCTAGAATTCATGTGGGAACGTGAAGAACAAATGAAGCAAAAGTACCCTCATTTATTCTAGCATTCTCAAATCTAGCTTTCAAAAGAATTTAGGGACGGAATTCCCTCTAACGGGGGGATGATGTCACAACTAGAAATTTGGGTGCCATGTAACTACAAAACTTATGTCAATTATGAATCAAAAACATGAAAGCATGTATGATGCTTACTCTATGACGACAAAATTTCAATCAAACACTTCATACAAGCATTGCAAATAGTCAACAAACAATTGGAAACCTTAGAAATCCTTGTTTAAGTCCATTTTGGATTAGGATTTCCTTATTGGGCCCAATGGACCAATAAGCTTCCAATTGGACTATCTTGGGCTTAGAACTCTTGAATGGGCTCTAATTGGACCCACTTCCATTTATTTCAATATTTTGGGCCATATTGGGCCTAGAATGAAATAAATTATTTAAATGAACCATATTGGGCCATAATTAACCTAATTTAGCTCTAATAGGTCATAAAAATCACATTTATATTTATTTGGACCAAAAATCACTCAACATAACCATGAAAATTGGGCTTAAGCATTTAAGGCCCAAAACTCTCTTCTCTTTCCTCCAAATCTCGGCCCAATCCCAACCAAAGAAGGAAGAGTTGACTTGTGAGGTTGCCATCTCATTTATACGTCATATACCTCCATGCATGGACCAACATGCATCTAAGTTAGTCACCTCAACTCTCTCTCTCTTCTTCTTCTTGATTCTCGGCCGAGAGCCTCCCAAACATACACACTTCATCTAATTTTCTTAAACAAACTCTCTCAAAGAACATCCTCACTTTTCTTCATCAAATTTTCGAGAATCAAGGGCTTTTCAAAGAGACTTTCCACAAAAATCATCATCCAATGTAAGTTTATATTTAGATTTATGATCTAGATTCTTTGTTTTATCAAACATCTCATCTTAACTCATGCAAATTCATGATCTAACTCCCTAGAACCATCTAAGTTTGAAAACTTCCTCAAAAAGTTACTAGGGCCGAAATCTTCTCTCAAATCTTCATCAAAACCAAATCCATACCCCCTTCTTTTTGGTTTTTATGAGTTTTTATGGGGGAGAAAACAATTAAATGTGTAGATCTATGTGTATATGTATGCTATGTGTGATTTGATGCATGTATATGTGTGATATCATGTGTTTGTGATGAATATGTTATCCAAAAAGTGTGTAAAAACCGAGATCTAAAGCATGGGGAAGGAAATAAACATAACTTAAACTATTTTACACTAATCAAGTCAATAAAAATAGTTTATATGGTTAGGATGAACATACTTGAACATAAAACTCATTTTTGGGCTTAAATTGTCAAAAATACAAAACTTGGGGTCCAAACCGACAAGTTATAAATTTTGGAGGATCAAAAGGGTCCAAACAGTTTCTATGTTAATTTTTCTGGACAACAACATTTCTGAGGGGCTTAAAATGTAAATTTTGGATTTAATGGGCTAAAATTGGGCTTTTCGGCCCAATAAGCTTCAAATTTGCGAGATTTCTAAACTTGAGGGGCTGAAAAATGAAATTTTCTATAAAACAAGGGATTTGAAGTGTATAAAAACTATTTCGATGGTCAAAAATGCTTTTCAAATTCAAAAAGGATCAAAAATGTAAAAATTCTCTATTTTGGGCCAAAACTGTAAAAGTTGCGAAATTGGGGGTTTTAACCGAGAAAACATTATTCTGGAAGGACTAAAGCTATTACAAAACAAAATTGGGTTAAAAATGTCTTTTCAACAAGTTTATGATACAAAAGTGTCAAAATAATGTTTTAAGGACTAAAATGAAATTCTTTTATATAAAGGACTAAAATTGCTATTTTTATAAAAGAAAGGTTGTGAAAAGGTAAAAATCCTGCTTTTAAACAAATTAATTCATTAAGACAAAATACAAGATCTACGAACTACCGACGAAACGTAAAAACAAATACACTCTCAATAACAAATATCGTTACAAAACGAATTGATTCGGTCTCGAATCAATAACAAAACAAAAAAAAATCAATCAATAAACCAAAGTATTTCAATAAACACGCGATAACTATGAGGAGCCAATAAACAAACTTTGGGCTTGAAAGTTTCAAATCGTGCTTGTTGGGCCTTGCTAGCCCAATAACATGATCTTTGGGCCCGAAGGGAATATGCTTACATGTTAATGGTCCTTCTATGACCCAATTCCATGTAAAAGGACTTCAATAGCTCTAATGTGTTATTGGGCCCTAATGGTCCATTAGTACTGCTAGTGAGGTCAAGAAGTCAAATGCGAGTTGGGCGAAGTGCTTTTCGCATTCCCGATAGCCTTGATTAACTTATGGAAATAAAGGGAGCTTCGTACCCTCCTTTCTCCTCGGTTGACCGGCTTATGAGAATTCGAGTAAACAGATTCGTGACGTTAAAAAAGAGAAGTCAGGGTGGTTGGATTATGTGAGTAGTATGGACGACGCCTCAAGGATCGTTCATAATTTGTAGTTATAAACTAGTCATTTTCATTAATGCGTGATTGTAACAACTCACAAACCTTAATTAATCCAATGTCACCTGGGTAATCAAAAACAATCGTTGTATCGGTATAACAGTAAACAAGTCATGTAATTTACGTATTGGGAAAACATCGGGTTTTCCCGGGAAGTTCAACATTTTCACCTATGTGATGTAAACAGAATTCAACAATTATACATGTTTTCAAAATCGACAAGCATATTTCTGGATCTTCACACTTTTTATCAACAAATACTCTTTTCAGAAAATATCGGATTTTCTGGGTTTTTCAAACTTCACAAAAATAATTTTTCCATAACATTACTTATGAACTCACCAACATTTCATATGTTGACGTTTTCCAAAATAACTTGTATTCTCAGGTACCAGGTAAGCCGAAGAATAAGTATCAAGTTATGTCATGGTGTTTTGCTTAGATTATTTATCGAACGGTTTATGTTATGAAAATTGTAATGTTTAAAACAATGTACTGAATGTAAACAATATCAGTGTTAATATTTCAATGCATGGTGATGAATAATGTTATGATTCATGTATAATCATTGTGATGGTATTCAATTTAAGTCACAAGAGCCCTCGGACGTTTCCACCGTCCGGTTCGGGGGTGTGACATACACCATAGTACTATTCCATTTTCCCATTACATTCACTTCGTGAACATTCACACGATGCACGGTAATGTAGAAGCTATATTTTTGGTTAATGATAGTCAGATTTGGGAAAATACACACTCTTACAAGAGACACACAGACAGATACTAGATGCCTTGGTAGAAGGATACGTTTAGTAGGGAACATATGGTTTTCTAGGATGTTCAACACATTTTCATACTTACAGTTCATATACATACAAATACATTCTTATAAATTAAGACACTAAAATACTTATGATCTCACCAGCTTTAAAGCTGATATTCTCTTTCAAAATAACTTGTATCCTCAGGTCCACGATAGACAGGTACCGATGCAAGGTTTAGAGAAGATGGAGCTCGTTCAAGACTCATCTTTCATTTTGATTATACTTTAGTGTCTATTATAATCTGACAGAACTCACTTGTATTAAAATTATATTATTAATGCAATGGATGATGTTGTTTCTTGTTTACTACTTTTCATTGTTGTGATACTGTACATGACGTCCTCCGCCCCAGAACGTTTCCGCCGTTCATGGTTTTGGGGTGTGACAGATTGGTATCAGAGCATTGTTTATAGTGAATTAAGTATATCAACCCATAAAAGATATACAGACTATAAATACAATGGGATTAAAAATACTTTGACCAAGATTTTATTCTTTAAATAATAAAATATTTAATTAAGTATACGTTCCTGTATTCATACTAAAATCAGTGTCACTAGGACAGTACAAAAGAATTACGATTGTTGGGCAACACAGGTGGACTTAGAGACATATGGTCAAAACTGGGAAGATATAGCCTGATCAACTATATTATCTGAGGGTTGACTAGCATGTGCCTAAGTGTAGTTGTGTGGTTGCAACAAGTCTAAAATCTTACCAACAATACCACAATGAGAACAGTAGAACATAACATTAAACATAAAATACTATAGGGGTATTTGGCGTTACTATAAGTACTTTATACTTGAGAACTAAAACGGGATCTTCATTACTAAGTTGATAGTTTCTAAGTGGATACACTAAAGTTATATGTAACTAGGATGTTATAGACTTAGAATCTGTGAAAATTTTGCTTTACCCTTATTCTGTGTGAATTTGGAGTTAAGGTCACTTATTCGAAGGCCTATCCTGTTTCGATTACATATAACTGGTATGCACTTCACAAATAGTGATGTAACTAATGAAGATTTTCTAAATAATTATCTAGATAGTTCGTCTAATAATTATTTTCTTACCTCAATTCTCGCATAGATAACATGGTTGGACTCCATCCCCACGGTAACCAGTACCTTCCGAATGAGGTCATTGCTAGATGGTTTGAAGAAGAACCAGAGAATGATCATCCTATCCCTATGAATGATCACCTTGATGAAGACCTTTCGGACGGCGCTAACTCCGAACCCGAGGTTGAGAACCTACCCCAGGCAGCTCCCTTTCCAATTCCTAACCCTCGTCCGGCTTTTCATGGCCCGACGCCTGAGTGGGTGGAATGCTTGGAAACATGGAGCCAAAGACAAGATCAGCCCGTGCCATTTAATGGTGACCGAAGCTTTTATGACCTGAGCAATGGGGGCTCAGCAGACAGAATCTTGCCAATCTTAGTCCGCAGAGTGGCCCGAAATGAGATTCACGGTAGGACAATCCTACATCAGATCACAGAAGTTGTCGTCGATGCGAGAATGCATACCCTCCGCACCATTCTTCTAGAAGATGCTCGTGAGTGATCTGAGAGAAACCATGAAACCCTGTTGCAAGCACTGGCTAAATCACGAGCCGAAGTCATAGAGCTCCGAGTACGCCAGAGGGTGTACGAAAGACACCTACTTGATGTGGAACGTCAACTGGCTGAACTGAGAGTTCACCAGAGGGATGACCGTCGCCAATAGTAGATGCTTTACTTTATGTTTCCTTGTAAAAAGGAATTGTTTTTCTGTCTATGCCCGATGTGGCATTTTCTATGAAACTATTTTGTACTGTAAGTACTTTTGGTTAGGTCTTTATGCTGTCAAGAACTATCTTCTCTGGATATGATGTAAGACCTTTTACAAGGTCATTTTCCCGAACTTTTACGTCATGAATATCAAAGATATTGGCAGTCGGCTGACTTCTGTGTTATTCTTTATTTAAGTACTCTTATCATACTTTCATTGGAGTCTATCTGGAACATGCTTTAGTCAAGTCATTGGACTATAGAAAGTTAGCTCCAGAGACATTTCCAAGTCTCTTTTAGTGGTTGGATAATGTTATTCACCAACCAACGATACCTCAGCTTGAACGACAAACGTCTTGAGACCATTCTACGAACTTACTTCCACTCAGTACTAGGACTACATCATGGGGATGTAGGTCAAACCTTCGCGAACATACTTCCAATCCGTACTAGGACTGCATCATAGGGATGTAGGTCAAACTGTCAAAAACATACTCTTACTCTTTACTTGAACAATCGAACTACATCTAGGGTCAACCAGAATCGCTCACAAAATCCTTATCTTTCGTGTTACAGAATCATGTCGTCATCCGGAAACAATCAGCCGAGCAACGAAACCCCTGCCTTTCCTATGGATGCCGCTACTTTTCAAGCCGCCGTTACAGCTGCCGTGATGGCTGCCGTGACAGTTGTCCTTCCAAACCGCAGCATTGTCAACGCAAACAAGACTGAAAAATGAGTTGACAATCCCGATCGTGTTAACGATCCGAGAAATCAACAAATAGTAACAGTCGCCACCGTCCAAAACAACAACTCAGAGTTCAAGAAAAGAAAACGTCAAGCCAAAGTGGAATGCAAACGATTTCAGAGGATGGCCATGCAACAGCAACCAGTGACAACCCCTGCCATCACAACACCGGTCAAACGATATGAGGGAACACTCCCGAAGTGTGACAGGTGCAACTATCACCATGCAAGAATTTTCCGAGCAAGGCAATGCAACAATTGCAACAAGATGGGACACATTGCTCGCTATTGTAGAACTACCCCCACCACTGGAGCTAGCCTAGTTTGCTATAATTGTGGTGAGGCAGGGCACTATTACAGAAATTGTCCAAAATAGAAAATCAACGAAAGCAACCGTGTCCCTATAACTTCTACTCGACACTTCACTTCCATCACCAATGTTGGTGCTATCCAGATATGTCACCAATGTTGTGAAATTGGACACCTCAAGGAGGATTGCCCGATAGCGCAGAACTCTGGCACAGACGAGAAGAGTCTCAGGATCACGGCTACAGGAGAGCCTACTCCGGACCCACGTTAATGTAATTTAGGCGTTTCGTTGTAACAGACTTTTGAACCATCCAAAAATAGTGCAACCAGAGTCTTATCTTTTGCGAGATCCCGTCCGTTTAGGGATGCTCATGCTGCGTATACTTGTCTTTTGTAGTATACCTCATTCGCAGCAATGGTCTTGTAGTAAGTCTAAAGTACTGTAACTCTATTGATGGTTGCACGGTTGTGTTTGTCTGTAACGTCTTATGTTCAAATCTAATGTCTTTAATTTTCCTTATGATTCTGACATTATCATACAACTAGATTCAATTTGATCCGTACCATACCAGCTTCATAAGTACATCTCTTTCTCAGTAAATGTCTTTTTAGTGAAGTCGTCATTTCAGAACACCGAAGTACTCATGCATAGAGTACCTCATATTTCTTTTCCTTCCGAAGAAATCCCCGAAGTACCACTCGTACAGTACGTCAAGTTAAATCCAAAGATCCATATGGTTGATCTGTCGCTGAAGAATGTATACATAGGGGTGATATATAATCAAGGTTCTACAGGTTTAGAATTGATGATTCCACTTTAACTTCTTTTCCTCGATTGGATGTGAGCTTAAAGAAGAATCAGTTATTCGACTACCTTTTCAATCTTAATTATATACGACTCGTATACACGAGATTGTGATCGTTGTACCATGTATGAATTCTAATATGAACTTCAGGACGGAGACTGCCCAAGACTACGAGTAATCGCATCGTCATGTGAACAAACTTAGAACCCAGTATGACTTCTGTAAACCGGTCACCTTACAGTCTAAACACCTGCGGAGATACAAGAACGGTCCGGACAACTTAGCGAACTACTCAGCTATAGAATTGGAAGACCAGGCTTCTCACCCTGGAGAGCTCCGGTCTTATTCTTCCAGAAGTCGACGGATTGCATCATATGTTCCTCAGCTATCAAGGACTCCGTCAAGATTTCCATTAGAAATCATTATCTCTGCCTCACATAGATGAATTGGTTGAGAAAATGCAAGGAAAGAATTACTTTCAGAAATGGACCTGAAATCCGAATATCACCGGTTCGAGTGTTAAGGGAAGGATGTCCTGAAGACTACCCTCCAAACTCGATGCGGACACAACGAGTCTGTAGTGATACCCCTCGGATAGGACCAATACGCCCATAATATTCATGAGTTGAATGAGTAGGGTACGCCATTCTTACTTGGATCAGTTTGTCATTCTCCTTGTAATGACTTACTTATCTACCCTCGTAGTAAGAAGGAATCCGTAGAAACATTACCCTTAGAGATACTTTCCGCAAAGTTCTCTGTCAATTTATCCAAAACCGTTGGGAAATTGTCGGCACCGTAGACGCCGACAGGAAGTCGCCAAATTCTAGGTCTTACAGACCTACTATCATAGTCCATTCAGAACTCCTCGCAAATTACAGAAACCCTTTCGACTTTGACCCAGCAGGGGGTGGCCCTTGACTGGGAAGATAAGCAAGAGAAAGAACCTCTGGAATTCCAAGTGAAAGACCAAATTCTTTAGGACGTCTCACTCTGGGAATGGCTTAATACGCTTCGTAAAGCGTGGAAAGCTAAATCCAAGATAGTTAGGACCTCCGAGATTCTTACCAGAATCGGTCCTGTATCGCACAAACTAGATCTACTCCACGAACTCAGTAACGTACATTTTACCCTTCGCGTCTCGATCTTGAAACCGTACCTTTCCGTTAGGAATCTTGTAAGTCCACTCGACGAGATCCACGCCTTCATATTAGAACCGTAGTGACCCTCGGCCGAGAGGTCAAGCGGACGAAGCCACGTCGCCTCCCTTTAGTGAAGGTTCGTTGGGATACCAACCGAGGACCCGAATTCACTTATGGGCGCGAGAACCAATCGATGAGGAATTTTCCACCTCACGACTCGATCATTCATACCTACTTCCTTACCTAAATTCTAATTTCGGGACGAAATTCCCTTTAATAGGGGGATGATGTGACAACCTGAAATTTCCATTCTGTACAAACCATATCAAGTCAATAGAAGTTAGAACAGTTGCAGTAAATTTCCAGACTTTTAGTATAAGTTGAGTATTTCAGGATTTACACTTAAGGAGATATCAGGAGAGTGGATACACTTGGGTATTGTGCAACTCTGTTATTCCAAAGCTCATTGATATTAGAATTCAATGCCTGAATAAAAATATTTTCTGCCAAAAACCCAAGGGTTATATATATATATATATATATATATATATATATATATATATATATATATATATATATATATATATATATATATATATATATATATATATATGATTCTGAGCCATAATTATTCATTAGTTACATTTCCAACTAGAGAAAAGCCGAATTCTCTCTCAAGGATCTTCGGACTTTCGTCCCGAAAAGTGAGTACTTCTATCTAGTGGTATTATAGAGCTTCTTATGTGCTTAATACACTAGAAATCATAGGAAACATCAAAATTAAAGAGTTTACGGCCCAAGAATATCTTGGACCGTAAACCCTTCTTTAAGGGGCAAAGAGTGCCCTAGTCCCTTCCTATTGCAATGAAACTAGTTTAGACTTGTACCCTAATGTGTTTAGGACTAGAAAACACCCCTAGAACACCAAGAGTAAGGTGTTTACGGCCCAAGAAGTTCTTGGACTGTGAAGTCCAAACAATAGGGCCAAAGGTGCTTTAAACTCTCCTAAAGCCTTGGACACTAGCCTATATTAGTTCTTAGTTAAATTAGGGACTTGAAATCACCAAAAACACCCTTTACATGGGAGATTACGGTCGTAATCTCCAAGGGGTTTGGTCCCAGGGCCGTGAAATCCTCAAAGGAGTTAAAGGATGCCCTAAACTCTTCCAAAGACCTTGGCATTAAGTAGAAATGCTTCTTAGGGTCTTGTAGAGCCTCAAACATCAAATGACAAGGTAAGTATCAACTTACGGCCGTCAACTCATGAGTTTACGACCGTAAACTCATTTATTGGTGACATTAGGGCCATGAACTCCATTAGGGAGTTTTCCTTGAACCCTACACACAATAGCTTTTCCCTACAACACTTAGATGCAATCCTAGAGGCTAATAACACTTGTTAAAGGTGTTTAGCATGTCCTAGGGTGTCTTGACTTTGTTTATTAGTTTTTTATAGACTAATTTGTTACATATATGTGATATTATATGTTAACTAGGATCATAGAGTGTGTTCAAGACTTCACTTGACACCTAGCAGGCCTACATCTTCAGTTCATCCGTACCACTCACTACAGGTGAGTTCATACCCCTTAATCAATGTTTTAAATGTTTTTAAATGTTTTATGGGGGGATATAAGTAGAATCATGCTAGTTATTATATCAATCACATGTGATTAATAAGCAGCATTCAAATGATTTACTACTCATTAGTTGTTTTACCAAACAGTTTTCTTCACATGATTTTCATAAACGTTTCATATGTTTAAAACTCCTTATTAAACTGTTTATTTTACACTATAGGTTTCATTTCAAACTCATTTACAATTGTGTTTCAAACAAATGTTTCTTTACACTTAAACTGTTTTATCAAACAAATGCTTTCAATGTGTTTTATAGATTGACATCAAGTCGATCTTTTCTTAGATAATAATCATGTTCAAAGGTTTTACAAAACTCATTTTATGCTTTTATATGTCAATTGCATGCCTATATATGTATAGTTATATAAGAAATGTTTAAAGGACTTAGGAAAGCTATCCGCCTTATTTCCTTTTCGCCGTTGAGATGTGGTCTGGTGGGGTACCGGGTATCCGTCCGAAGGTCGTTTAAATATTAGTTATGTATCATGTGTACATATATAGTCATAAAGGTTCTACCAGTCCATTCAATACCCTTGGGTAGCAAGGGTATACTTCCATGTTCATACGTACCAGTTATATTACTAGTAAGTTACCATATGGGTAGTTTAGGAAGATACTAATACGTTTACTAGAATGCGGAATCATACCACGAGTTAGTTTATTCATGAGTCTACACATGCTAGATAGAGAGAGAACACACATTACAGCTAGTACTTACAATACCTTACTATACATGCTAGATAGAGAGAGAACACACGCTACAGCTAGCACACGCAGAACATTACAGTACATTACTATACTATTACATAGATATGTTTACATGATTACGCTTACATGATTACATTTACATGAGTGTGTTTACATATACAATAATAGGACAGACATCACTAGGTGCTATAGCATGGAACGATTTTAGGATCTAAGTATACCAATGAAGCAAAACGCATTGTGATAGTTATATTGGGTATACATGATCATAGTAATGTGGATGTTCACGGCTTGCAAATATGCAGGGGTCATGTATGGGTCCCAAAATCCCTTTGACAGGGGAGCGTCTAGCCTGGGATCTAGCCATCACATTATGCCTTATCCCTCAAATAAGGCAATATTAGTACAGAAGTAGTCACTTATTACAAATACTACGGTACTTACAAGATTACAATAGAATTAAGGTAGTTAGTACCGTTGTAGTTATTCGATACTACACCATAGTACAATTCCATTTTCCCATTACATTCACTTCGTGAACATTCACACGATGCACGGTAATGTAGAAGCTATATTTTTGGTTAATGATAGTCAGATTTGAGAAAATACACACTCTTACAAGAGACACACACACACAGATACTAAATGCCTTGGTAGAAGGATACATTTAGTAGGGAACATATGGTTTTCTAGGATGTTCAAAACATTTTCATACTTACAATTCATATACATACAAATACATTCTTACAAATTAAGACACTAAAATACTTATGATCTCACCAGCTTTAAAGCTGATATTCTCTTTCAAAATAACTTGTATCCTCAGGTCCACGATAGACAGGTACCGATGCAAGGTTTAGAGAAGATGGAGCTCGTTCAAGACTCATCTTTCATTTTGATTATACTTTAGTGTCTATTATAATATGACAGAACTCACTTGTATTAAAATTATATTATTAATGCAATGGATGATGTTGTTGCTTGTTTACTACTTTTCATTGTTGTGATACTGTACATGACGTCCTCCGCCCCAGAACGTTTCCGTCGTTCATGGTTTTGGGGTGTGACAATATTTTAGAATGTTATCACACTAACAATAAAATTCTTCAACAACAACAACATGCACAACATAATGATAACATAATTATAAAAAAAAAAGACATACTCCCTCCGTCCCATAATAATTGTCCACTTTTGACTTTTGAAGTCTTTATTCATCAACTTTGACCTTAAATATTGTTATTTGTTTTACATATTACTCGTTGAAACTCATAGCAATGAAAAAACATTTAAAATACAATCCATTCATAAATTTTACATTAAGTTTTATATATCAAGGACAAAAATATTTAAGGTCAAAATTGAAGAATAAAGACTTTATAAGTCAAAAGTGGACAATAAATATGGGACGGAGGTAGTATTATAAGAACATTACTTGTATTCATCAATAATTTGTAAATAACTGTAACCTAAATTACTATTACACTAAACAAATTAACCTCATTCTATGATAAATAATCCAAAGAAAATGCCCATAAATTTAACATGTAACAATATTTATAGCATATTATAATAGGATCACATTTGGTTTGTGAAAACATCCTTGAGATGCAATACGCAATTGGTGAAACAAATATAAAGTAACTTAAGGAACTAAAAGCTTGTAAATTATTAGCATTCTTCTAGAATTATCAGCATTCTTGCATAATAATTAACAATCGCTAACAAATATGGTTGCATCTTTCAATACACAATAGTACTGTTTAGGAAAAAACAATATTCTTCAAGAATACTTTCTATATTATTCAAGATTATTTGCTAAATTCTTAAGAATGTCTCCCGACTTCTATACTGACTAGTAAATTCTGAAAGAATATTTTCAATATTCTTGAAGAATAAAACTAAACTAATATCAGATTACGATCTATAAATATATTACACTCAATAAGCTAAAACTGAAATTGCACTATAGTCTTCAAGAAAAAATAAGCAATTCTTAAACATTTTAAAAATCAATGTTTCATTGTTGATTGTTGGCTTCAAATATAAAGGTACGAAAAACACTAACCTTGTAATGGAGCAACAAAATTGTCATCGTCATCAAGATTGAGCGGAGCATTCCATGTGTTCTTTAATTCCGATTTCCAATTTTCTTTTAGTTGGGAGCTTGATCTTCGATGCTCCATACTCAAAGAACCACCACACACACAAAAACACTTTCTCTACATTTTGTTTCTCGCTGGAGCTAGAAATTGGAACTGTAGCAGTGTGTTGTTTCTTTTAATATATCTGCTACATTTTTATCTTGTTTAAAGATCACCATGATTAATTTGAAATCCCTATCTCACCGGAAATAATTTGAAGAATAAATTGTATCAGTCATAATCAAAATTGAGATAGATGAGAAATTGAGGGCCACTCTTGCTCCCCTTTTTTCAGGAACGATTGGTTTTACCTTCATACATATAGAATAGCGATTTAGTACGGTACACGATCCATTAGACATCAAGAATATCTTGATTCTTGATTTTCAAGTGTAGAATCAAAGAACGATGACCGATTAGGGCATAACAAGGAATGGATATCTTGAAATCATGGAGATAATGAAGTCCAAAAGGTGAAGGTCGTGCTAGGCGTGATCTTTAAAGTCTTTGGCTTTTATTTTTGAATATACCTTAATTATAGGTTGTTAATTTTGGATATAATTGTAAAATTGAAATTTTTCCTTATAAAATGATTGGACCATATTTGGTCATACAACCACACAATAGTTGTGGTATATATATGAACATAATTCTCTCTCTCTATCTCTCTCTCTCTCTCTCTCTCTCTCTATATATATATATATATATATATATATATATCATTTTCTTCATCTAACCGATTTCCCAATCCACAACAGGTCATTTTTTTTGTCATTTTCTACTTACGTGGCACTGATGACTGGGCATTGTGTTGAGCTGAGGCGGGACCTATACACCAATGTATTCTTTGATAATAAAAAATTTGGATGAGGGCAAGGATAATTGTTGTTAGCGAGAATCGAACCCTTGCCTCCTCCATATCTGAGCAGTACACATACAACCATGATCAAACGTTTTTTGTGTTATTCATTGTAATATTGTAACTATAAAGAATATCACTGACTTAGTAATAATAATAATAATAATAATAATAATAATAATAATAATAATAATAATAATAATAACAACAACAATAACAATAATATATATATATATATATATATATATATATATATATATATATATATATATATATAGGGAAATCTTCCAAAATGTCTCAAACTTTTGGGAAAAGTTACACTTTTGTCGCAACATTTTTTTTGAACAAAAAAACCTAGGAAACCGGGTAAATCGAACATTTTGGCCCTATGTTACCGGCAACCCTCATTTAGCCGGTTAAATTGGCTTATGTGGCAAGGAGTTACTTACATGGGTTTAATCGATCTCATTTACACACATACATACACAATACAACTTACCTCTCTCATTTCACTTTCTCCCTCCCTCTCAGTAAACTAGGGTTTTTTTACCCTCGTTCAGTTGAAATCATGGATGGCATCCATGATTTTGATACAATAGATGTGGAGCTGGATGCGTACTTGAAAAAGAAACAAGCTTCCCAATGCAAAGATGAATTTCTCAATATTCTATGTGAAGAAGATGATTACAATGCAGTAGATGATGCCCAAACTGAAAATGATGCTCAAACTGGAATCACTAAAGAAGAATCAGATGAAGATTATCTAGAAGGTAGTAACGAGGAAGGTAGTGATGAGGAATTTGAGTATTCCACCCACAATCCAAAGGTGAAATGGAAAAAAATGAGACCAATGCTTGGTGAAAGGTATGAATCCCCACATGAACTGAAATTGTGTTTGACCAACTATGCTGTTAGTAAGGGTTTTCAAATCCGTTTCAAAAAATGTAATAGTGTTAGACTAGTGGCAATATGTGGAAGTGATCCAGAGAAGTGTCCATTTGTGGTTAGGTCTTCTTGGATGAGTACTGAAAGGTCTTTCCAAGTCAAAGAGACGATAGACATTCATAAATGTGTTAGGAATTTTAACAATTCAAGGCTTATGGATCCTACCTGGTTAGCTAGGAAATTCGTGAAGGATTTGATTAGGAAACATAATTTAAAATGCAAAGAGATGCAGGTAATTATAAAAAGTAAATTTCATTGCAAAATTTCATGGTCAAAGTGTTATAGATCAAGGATGAGGGCACTGTCATTAATTCATGGGAATTTGAGTGACCACTACACAAGAGTTTGGGATTATGGGCATGAGCTACTGAGATCCAATCCAGACATCACAGTTAGGATTACAGTTACTGTAAACCCTGATAATACCACATCATTTCATAGATTCTACATTTGCTTTAAATCAATAAGAGAAGGGTGGAAAAGGGCATGTCATAGAGTAATAGGATTGGATGGTTCTTTTTTGAAGGGACAATGTAAGGGTGAATTGTTAACTGCAATAGGTAGGGATGCCAATAATCAGGTGTATCCTATAGCTTGGGCAGTTGTTGATGTAGAGAACAAGAACAACTGGAAATGGTTCCTGGATTTGGTTAATGATGATCTTGGATTACAGGGTGGAAAGGGTGTGTGTGTAATCAGTGACCAACACAAGGTAAAGTAACTATCTCTTTATTTTTCATTATTTACAATAGTGTGTGGTGTTGCTAATTAACTTTTTTTTTCATGTTATAGGGTCTTGTTGAAGCTAGTAAAGATATTCTACCATATGTTGAGCACAGGCAATGTGCAAGGCATATCTATGCCAATTTCAGAAAAGTTTATAGTGGAGTGCAGTTCAGAAACATGTTTTGGGCAGCTGCAAAATCTACCACAGAAGGAGATTTCAAGTTTAATATGGAAAGGATTAGGGCAATAAGTTATGCTGCTTATGATCATCTCATGGCAAGGGAACCAACTTCATGGTGCAGGGCTTATTTCTCTACTGGCTTGGCTTGTGAGGCTGTAGAGAATGGGATTGTTGAGTGTTTCAATGCAATCATTGTAGACGCAAGAAATAAACCTTTGCTAACTATGCTTGAAGAGATTAGGATTTACATGATGGAAAGGGCTTTCAATCTGAAACAAGAGGCTGAAAAATGGGTTGGTGAAGTTTGTCCTTTCGCGATAACAAAGATGGAAGAATTTGGAGAAGACATTAAGTAAGTATTATCAATTGTTTTGTTTTTACATGTTCTATCTTATGTGTTTGTATCTTATGTTCTGTCTTATATGTTTGCAAAAGTTGACATGCAGTTCCAAGTGGAGTGAATGAATATGAAGTAAGGAATGGGTTTCGAAACTATGGAGTTAACTTGAAGGAAAAAATATGTGCTTGTAGATTATGGGAACTTTCAGGAATACCTTGTGTGCATGCACAAGTGGAAATATTGTACACCAATCAAGATCCCGTTAACTTTATAAGTAGTTGGTTCAACAAGAATAATTACAAGGCAACTTATGATCAGAATATACACCCAGTTAATGGAAGTATCTTATGGGAATAAACAAGTTACACGAAGCCCCTTCCACCCATTGAAAGGAGGATGCCAGGAAGGCCTAGTGTTAAAAGAAGACATGTTTCAAAAAATTAAGACAAGTACTCTCAAGTGTCAAGCAAGGGTAGAACTGTCCAGTGTAAAAATTGTCTACAAAGGGGACACAATAAAACATCATGCAAGAATCCTACAGTGGTTCCAAAACCTCAACCAAAGAAAAAAATGGTCAGGCCTAGGTTGGAGCCTAATTTGCTTAATTGGTCAGGAACTAAAACAGGATCTAGAGGTGGTGGAGGAAGGAGTAGAGGTGGTGGTAGGGGATCTAGTGGAAGAGGCAATAGAGGTGGTGGTAAGGGATCTAGTGAAGGAGTCCAAACAGAATATGGGGAGGGTACTTCTGAGTTTCCTAAATGTGAGCCTGAACTTGTTGCCATTCCAAATGTTGAGAGTGAAAATGATGCAAGTCCAGATTTTCACAATCATATAAGCTTAACAATTGACAACCTAAGAAATCTTTATACACTACAGAAGAGATCATGGACTATCTTGGACTCAGTGAAGCAGAATTACAACAAATTGAAGGTCTTGGATTGAGTGAAGCAGAAGTACAACAAATTGAAGATGTGGATGTTGTTATGTCATAAGTATGCTTTCTCATTATTCGTTTTGTGATGTTAAATCTTGCTAACTGGCCTTTTTGTTATGCTTGTTACAGGATGTTGGAATTTTTAGCCAAATAAGAGTTGAAGAACTCCCTACAAATCAAGCACTTAGAGATGAGGAAAGGATGAATGAGGAGGATGGCATAGATGAGCCCTGATGGGTGAGGTAATGATGAATGAGGAAATGATGGATGGTGAGAGAGAAATACCTATCACACAACAATTGAATCAAGTCAGAAGGAGGCCTACAAAGAGGAGCAAAGTGAATCAAGTCAGGAGGAGGAAGCCTTCAGAAAGCATAATAGAGATCAAGTTGCAAAAGGTGGTAGTTGTCAAGAATGGAAAGGGTATGAGTTCATCCAACCCCCTTAGTCTAGATTAGGGTGTTTCTAATCCCTACTTTTGTTAAGAACATGTATAAAACTTTTGGGTTTGGGCAAATGTTGATAGCCCTTTTTGTTGATAAGCCTCTACTGTTGATAGCCTTTTTTTGTTGATAGCCTCTTTTGTTTACATCCATATAAACTATAGGCTTTGGGCCCTTGATCATGTTTTTGGGCATTTACACAACTTGCCATAAAACTTGTTTGGCTTTGGTTAATATTACTACATGTTCTATGATTAACAATGTTTATGTTCCCTTTGGTTATATTGATTCCTTGTTTTATATATTCCAATCATGCATACATTACTTGTGCTTACAATGTTTGCTTATATGGATACTAGTTATGCATGATTTCGGTCATGCATGATTCCAGTCATGCATGATTCTGGTCATGCATGATTGACTCCATTATGTATTGATTTGTTTGTGTATTAAGTCCATTATTAACTTATTGTAGTCATACTTTGATTCCATTCGTTGATTATAATCAACACATTTAAAGTTCATACATACACTAGATACTTCATTCATAATCATATGAGTCACAAGATACTACATTCATAGTAAACTAACAACCCTTAGTCATAACCAAAACAAACACAACCAAAATATATTAAAACAACTTTCTATCCTACCAATCCATCAACATAACCAACAAAAACACAAAAGAAACCATAGAGACATAAAGCAATGATTTCCATCTTCCTCCTTCCACTGCTTGTTGTGCAACTGGTATTGGTTGTTCCACGGCATCTCTAAAAAAGTTCCCAGCTGGTTGTTCGTGCCCAAACTCCCCAAACATTCGATGGTTCTCCAAATTGACATTGTTGTGTAATACTAATAACAAATCTGCATACCACTGGCTTGGTAGAGGACGATCCACCCAACGAAAGTACTTGCAATCTTCGAGTCTTTCTGGTAATTTGGGCATCCTATAAACCTTCTTCCTGGGTTTAATGGAGTCCATGAAGTCCATCTTCCTACCGGATCACCACATTAGCACCTCTTTTTGAGACGATTCATTGAAGATGAAGAAGACGAAGAAGACATTTGTCTTGGTCCTCCACTGCTCCTGCTTCAATCGTTGTCTGCTAGGGCACGAATGAAGTTTTCCACTATATTTAGAGTTTAATACAAGGCCATTAAATAACTTACCAACCACCTCGGCAAGTCCTTGCCACATAAGCCAATTTAACCGGCTAAATGAAGGTTACCGGTAACATAGGGCGGAAATGTTCAATTTATCCGGTTTTCTGGGTTTTTTTTGTTCAAAAAAAATGTTGGGACAAAAGTGTAACTTTTCCCAAAAGTTTGGGACTATTTTGAAGATTTCCATATATATATATATATATATATATATATATATATATATATATATATATATATATATATATATATATATATATATATATATATATATATATATATATATATATATATATATATATATATATATATATATATATATATATATATATATATATATATATGAACATTAGTAAAGGTGAAAAAGAAACCTTAAGAAAAGAGGGCCTCATGTCTCTTAGTCCTCTTAGATCCCAGGAAAAAATGGCCTCTTATGTGTGTACGCATGTATAGAAATATAGAATCTGTTAGCATTCCACCACACAATAAGTAATGTTTTAAAAACGTTTACAAAGACTTATTGTTGTTTACTTTCATTTGGTAGACCCTATTTGCATAAATGGAGAGCAATAGACCTCTTGTTTATTGCATAATTTAACGTAGTTATTGATTTTTCCCGTGCATGCTTTGATATCTTTTTTGGGGGTTTCTTTTAGTGTGAAAAAGATAATTTCTTTTATTGTACTGCCTACACGTCTTTTTTTTTAATAGTAGATGCCCTATTTGTATTTGTTCTATTCATTTTTCCCTCTAATATGTTAAGATCCAAAAAAGAACAGCAACGATTTGGTCATAGTTGTTTTCTTGCCAAAATTAGAATAATAATAATAAGGTTGAAATGCATGTTACCTTCTAATTCGCCTATAAACATGTGCCAATCATGAGTTGGTCCTTTCTTTGATGCCAAAACACAACCATCAACACCTACAGCCTTCAATATTTTATATTATCTCTAAACTTGTTTATCATATTCTTAATCTAAAGACAAAGTCTAATCATTAACCAAAAAAAGTAAAACAAAAATATAGAAAAAGAGCAATAAAGGTTCATTAGACATCACATGATCACTACTAATAAACTTGCAAGCCTGTGTGTTCTCAAGTTTCACCAGCAAGAAACAATATACAACAATATCTATTAAACCTCACAATAACACAAAAACTCCCAAGAGATGACGTGTCAATACTTCATTTGTCAACAAAAGAATATCATGAATGGTGAGCACGAAAGCGTGGAACTTTTTTGTGGGGTTTTAATCTTGATGAGCCTTTTTAACTCTAGATCTGACTTTTGAGTATAAAATATAAATCACCAGTGACATCTGGTGGCCTGTAACATAAAATATAAAAAGTCATACTCCCTTCATACTTCTATATAATTCGAACCTCTCATTTTTCGTCTTCCTAAATTCCAATTCACAAAGTAGATCACTACCAATGGAGAATCATCAGTTTCCTAAGATCGATACTTTCCTCCAGAAAGAAACAATGAGTTCTACTTCTTATTTTCAAGAATATGCCAAACATACACAGTTTTTTGGCAATTCCATCATCTGGAATGGCGTTTCAAGATCATCATCATCATCATCATCATCATCACCATCATCATCATCATCACCATCATCATCCTCATCATCATCATCACCATCGTTTCCGATAAATTTTCTTGAAACTTTCTCACAGCTCAACCTACCTTCATCACAAGCCACTGAACCATCATTCACCACCATTATGCAACCTCAAAACATGTCAAGTTATGGTGACTACTGGTTGAAGGCTACCAAAACTCAGCCGATGAAGTATACAGGGAGGCAAATTCCCGATACTACCCTCAAAAGAACATCCTTGTTAGCATCAGTTTGTTCACCAGGGAAGCTATTTAGAGGGGTAAGGCAACGTCATTGGGGAAAATGGGTGGCAGAAATCCGATTACCAAGAAACCGAACACGGGTTTGGCTTGGGACATTTGATACAGCTGAAGACGCTGCTTTTGCATATGACACAGCTGCTTATTTATTAAGAGGTGATTATGCGCACTTAAATTTTCCGAATTTGAAGAACCAGTTGAAAGCCAATTCAATAAATGGCAACACTGCAGCTCTTCTTGAAGCAAAGTTACAAGCTTTATCTCAAAAGGGTATCGCTAAACTATCACCACCATTGCAAGAAAACACCTTATCAGAAACTTCAAGAAACTCGGAGGTAAACAATGAAAAAATCAAGAAACAGATGGAAGAAGAGGTATCAGATGTTGTAGAAGGGGTTCAGCTAAGTCGAATGCCATCTTTGGATATGGATATGATATGGGATGCTATTCTTGTTTCTGATTCTTGACTACATATGCTCATAGATTGTACTTTTTTTTTTCGTTTTATGATGTTTTTGCTCCTTAAGGCACAAATCAAGAATCTACCCATTGTTGCATTTTTGGGTTTCTTTTTCGGTTACCCTTTTTCTTTTTTTAATCTTGATTCCAAGTTTTGGTTTTGGTAGGCTTTAACTTTCAAGTGTTAATGGAAACAATTATTCTTTAAGGGTTTGACTTTTGTTTATTTTTATTTGGAATTATTAATTGAGGTAGTCACTTTCAAATTTAGGATTTTCTATATGGACCCTCTAACTTGAAGCATCTTCTCAAGAACCTATATGGACCCACATAAGGAGTGGGCTTCAATCTTTGGATACATGAGTAAAAATAAAACACTGAATCACAGGTGTTTTCATAATGATACACTAGAAGAAAAAGGTCAACGATTTGATTGGACTACTTGTAGCTACTAAGTATCAAGCTACTGTGTTGTTAGAATAATAACTCTTTTATTGAAACAACTTTATTTGGCCAAATCAACATTCATAATACCGATTTTGTTCGAATGTAAACAAAGTATCATGTCTCGGAATTACAAAATTAAACACTACTTTTACCAACATATTACCAACAAATTAAAAACATAGATATAAAAACATAAAAGGTAAAACTAAAATCTCTAAAAGCAACATTGTTGAGGAAAGCTAAACTTGATAAAGTCATGAACTACTATTCTCTCGTGTCAAAAATGGAGTCCTAATCAAGAAAGGATCCTTCCTTCACTTGTCTTCTGTTTCTTGCTCAATCTTTTCTGTTTCTTTAAAAACTTGTGGATCTTTCTCAAAGTTTTCTGCATTGTACACTAAATCCTTTTCTTGATTGTTATCCGATTCTCTCTTGTTTTCATCACTAATATCAAGAATCATCGGTTGATTATCAGAACTCTTTCCATCTTTCTTTGATTCATTTTCAATTAGTGGTTCGTTTTCTTGAACAGATATTGAGTTTTGTTGAAGTGATCCATGAAGAAACACCGACTGATTATCTTCATGAACAATATCAAATGATTTTTTATTACCAAATGCTAACTCCTCCTTTGGCTTCATTATAGCATCATCATTTTCACCTCCCATTTCAACTTCTAATGGCATTTCATGATTTAAGTCCTTATCTTTAGTACCTTCTTCAGCTTCACTGCTGCTCTTTTCATTGTCATAATACCCTGAATTCAGTTCGTTTTCAGCAGTTTGATGAGAATTTTCACCATCGTTTTCAGGGTTGTCATCCAGCATCATATTTGTGAAATACTGTTGCTGCAATGGCACTACTGTATTGTTTATGAGTGACTCTCTTCTGAAATTCTCTCTATAATGCTCCATTTCAGTTCTGTAGCGTTCCTTATCTTCAACCGCTTTTTCCTGATAAACCTGAAGCAAAAAAATAAATAAATAAAAACAATATCAAGAATCCAACAGAACATTACTGGACAAAAATTGCAACTTTTGTTACACCAAAAAAGAGGAGAAACAATGTGGGATTGGGATTGTGTCAGTGAGACAAAAATTGTCACTTCTGTTCCACCGAAAAAGGTGAACATGACATGACAGACATGACAGTAGACATGACATGATATGACAACATATGAATTATTGAAAATGAATCAATAATTCATGTAAAAAATTGAAACTTTTGTCCCATCCAAAAAAATAGACATGACATGACATGACAACATATGAATTATTGTATTTGGACTGTCATCATGTAAAAAATTACAACTTTTGTCCCATCCAAAAAAGTAGACATGACGTGAAATGACAGAAACAAGTTTCACTGTGTTTAGTGCACATTTGGACCGATACCAGTGAAACAAAAATTAACAACTTCTATCCCACCCAAAAAAGTCAACATGACATGACAGTATAGGTTTTACTGTATTTGGACCATAAAATTGCAACTTTTGTCCTATCCAAAAAAATGAACATGACATGACATGGCAAAACAAATTTATTGAGTTTGGTGCACATTTGGACTAGTGGGACAAAAATTAACAACTTTTGTGCCACCCAAAAAAGGTGGAACATTTGGACTTGTTTTCGATCTGTCTTATGTGCAAAAGATGTGAATGACCTCATACTGTGTAACACATGCAAACAAAAATAAGAATCTTTCTTCTAATTTTGCATGCTCACCGCCTTTTCGGAATCTGTTAAATTGTTCCAAAGTTCACCGATCATCCTACTAATCCCTCTATCCTTTCCCGTATGAAGTAATTTAAGCCTGGCATGTTGTTCAGCAAAGAAGAAGTTGTACCCACTTCTATTAGGTTTTGGATGCGCAGGATCCCTCTTCTTCATTTCAGATTTCTTCCTACGTCTACGCCTACACCTAACCATGGTTGCATCTTGAGTTACTTCACATAATGGGGTACACACAGTCGTCTGATAAAGAACCCCGTGTAGCTGCTCTCCACCTATCCCGACACTACAAAGATACCCACTTTCGAATTTTCCGTCGATTATTCCGGTCACCGGAAAACCTAATTCCGGCGAACCGTCATCTGTCTCCACCCTCTGCCTCTTCCCTGATGCGAGTTCTTGATTTTCAGGTAATGGGAGCATGACTTTATTCATTTCGGACATTGAAGTGAGAGTTGACTTTGTACTTTGCCAAGTATCTGAATTTAAAAAACGGGATAATGTCATAAAAGGTCTCAAGTTTTCATGAAATTTCTCTTTTAGCTTTTTGTTTGTTTTTGGTTTTACCAAAACAAGAGGTTTGAACATTTTTAAATTTTACGTTTTTGTATATTTTTGGTTCATTAAAGCCCTTAAATTTGGTAGAAATGTTCGGTTTAACCAGGTAAACTTGCAAAAAGGGTAACATTGAAAAAAAAAGTTGCAAACCTTAAGGGTTTTTAAGGCATTATCCCATTAAAAAATAGTTGTTAGTAAACCAAAAATATACAAAAGGGTAAAATCGAATATTTCATGAAAACTTAAGGGTTTTTAAGGCATTATCCCATTAAAAAATAGTTGTTAAGTACACTATTCATGTTTGAAAGTGTCGAAAGGTGTAAAATTTAGAATAACATGTAATTGGTCGAGTGAAGAGTTATTGGCATACCAGTAGGAACAGGAGTCCATGCTTTTGCTTTAAAGTAGTAAACTTGTTCAAAATGGTGAAGGAGTGACATGTAATACTTGCGCAAGATAAACGAAGCGTTTGTGGCTGAGGGTGGAAAGTTGAAAACATTAGTCACCTCTCTCCACTTTTTGTCTTCAAGAACCTATATTAGCAATTTCAGTTTCATCATGACATGGAAACAGGTAAGAAAAACGATAAGAAAATGAGAAGTAATGGGAAGAAAGATAAAGGGTACCCTTTTAATGCCACCACGGGAAGTGACTTCCATAAATAGGCGATGCAAGTCAAGATCCTTTCCACCAACAATCGGAATCCTACAACATGCAAAAGTATTAGAATAACATCAATCTCTTATGCAAACAAAACCAGTAAATCAAGTACACAACAACCCTGAGCTAGCCAATCACACAGTAAATCGAGTACACAACAACTTCCCATCTATATAAAGGGCAAATACCATAAAAACCCTTAAGTTTGCAAGTTTCTGTAAGTTTTACCCAAAGTCGTATTTTAGGTCCATTACTGCCTCAAATTCGCAACTTTTTTTTTTCAATTTTACATTTTTTGCAATTTTATCGGGTAAAAATGATAATTTTTGCCAAACTTAAGGATTTTAATGAACCAGAAAACAAAACTCAAGAGCTTTAATAAACCAGAGGATAAAATTGAAAAATAAATAAATAAAAATTGCAAATTTGAGACATTAATAGACCTAAAATACAACTTTGAGCAAAACCAACAAAAACTTACAAACTTAAGGATTTTTATGTCATTATCCTTATATACAACAAGCACTTTATTGAGCTTTTCCAACGATTGTTGTGGACCCCATATATATTCACCGATTGTAATTAACCAACTTATACAAAAAAACAATAGAATAATATAAATAAGTTGGATATTTCTCATACGAAAAACTCATATTGGGGGGATTAGTGACACAACCAAACCTTTATGAAAAATCTCTCCTTCTAAGGTTTTATAGCTTACATGTGGGACAATGATTGTTAGTATTGGGCTCATATACCCATATTATTGGAATTGGGCTTAAGGAGTAAAAAAAAAAAACAGAAGCTTACTTGAATTTTGTTCCCATAGCAGCATGGAATTTCCCAAGAGTATCCATGAAGAGTTTGTAACTGGCCATAACATCTTCATATTGGCCAACTGGAGGTGGATAAAGATAATACTGCATGCTCTTCTCTTTGATTGGAACTGAGAATTTATTTTCTGTAGAAGAAAATGTTGTCATCGCAACTTCACATTCAACCTTCTCCTACCTTTTACACTAATCAAACAATACGCTCGATATTCTCCCATTCATTAATTATATGAATCTTCATTGTCTACAACGTGTTTGAAACAAAAATGAAGGAAAACTGCATCCCCATTAATGAGCTTCTAAAGAACAAGGAATCACCTTCGTAAGGAACAACCACCATTTTTGTAGCATTTGTACAATATATAGCTTTCATAGCCATTGATTCTTTTTGAGTGTAATACGACAACTACAATATCTATTATTCTGACATTCTAAAGATAATAAATCTATTTGGGTAAAAGAGATCATATAATAACAATATAATATACAAGAATATACACATATATCAACGAGTCCTATGAGAAAATCTTTAATCTTTAAGTATTTAAAATACTTTTTACGAAATAAATATTGCATTTATAAATTTTTTTTTATCAAATCGCGAAAATTATTGTACGTTTCCAAATTTAAAAAGAAATAGGAAATGCATTGGAGATGATTAAGAACAAGGTTTAAACACGATTTGATTGATAAAAAATGATGAAATCGAAGATTATGAAAAAAGGTATAGAACATGATTGGATTTCTATAAAGGAAAAACACATAAAACAAAAAAGAAAACGAAAACCAAAAGGGAAAAAGACGATTGAAGAGAGATCTGTCGTCTACGAGGCTAACTAAAGTGAAGTATCAATCATTGATTAAGCAAGAAACAAAAAGAACCCTACTTTTATTATGAAAGATTACACATTTGATGATGAACAATAATAGGGTTATGTTTTTTTTTTTTGTGGGTCATCCTAAGAAAGATTGAAAATCATATCTTTGATTAAATTAATGAAAAGAATACAGGCATACAGTTAAAATCCAAGATGAATAATGCGAAAATAACTTACCAAAAGACAGTGACATGGCAGAATTTGCAGAAATGGGATATGAAATAAGCTTTTTAATGGAAGGAGGGTTTGGTGAAATTTATATCGTAAAACTAATTTAACCTTATGATTATGATGTAGAAATGTTTGTGGGATTTTCTATTTTGTTTCGATATAAACTTTGTAGATGATTGTTGAGGATGATGAGGTTGAATGATTATTACGGTTATGAAAATACCCTTTTGCCCTTTAAATCATTGGTTTCAAATTCACAAACTGAAAGTAATGAAGAGAAGATTTCGGTAAATTGGTAAATTTATAGACTAAATTCTCTCCTTTTATCTGTGGGTTATTTTTCTTGTTTTTAACACCATTAAATGATCAAATATAATGCGAAAGTGCGCCTAAAATTTACCATGTATGTAATTCATAAGCCTCGCATATTAATTTCTCAAATATTTTATCGCTGATCTTGATAGATAATAATAATGCAATATGAAAATAATCACTGCAACAAAAAAAGATCCATGATGATCAGTAGAGTCGTCGTTTACGTTTTATTTTCTATGATCTTTCAGATTATTTTTAAATGGAAGATCATCCCAAACCTAGTCTCGGCCCATTGGGTTATCAGTTAGCAAATAACCATCGTACTTATGGATTTATGGGTATACTCGTGGGTATCATGTATCCCAATTTTTGTTCTTATTAGGTTAATTACTATTTTTCCACTGAAAGCTCCATTTACCTAAAAAGAATCATTACATAAAACCCAACCAATATATATATGATCGAAAAAATTATTTGAATTTTCTAATAAGATTGATAAGTTAAATGTCTAACTATGTTATACATATAATTATTACCGTACAAAGTTTATGATATCCAAATTTCATGATAAACTAATCCAAATCATAGCAACTTTAATATTTATTAAAACAGAAACGTAAACTCAAAAATAAAGAAATATGGGCCTTTGATTAAATTTCATTCATAGCTTTTCCACATTTAGATCTTTTTGTTGATATCACCTTTGACCAAAGTTTTGGTCAAACATAGTTTTTGTCCATCAATCTTTACTATGTCTAATTGTAACTTGCGATCTTATCTTCTACATGTTGAAAACCCTAATCTCCTCTATACACCATCAAACCACATCCCCTATGTCTCTTTCCTTTCTCTCTTGAGTCTTCGACAACCGTTTGTTACCACCACCCTCTATATGTCGTTGATGCAACCTACAAGAAGGTACTGGCCATCTGTTCCCCTATTATCCCTCACGTGCTCACCTAAATCTCTTTTCCTGGTCTACCTCCTTCATCAACTCTTCATTGCCTAATTGAACTATCAATATCGCTACTGATCTTACAGGGAACATCTTTGGAAAACCCTATGTGACATCCCCTGTTTTTCAGAACCAAAAAACTTTTCTTTATGCTTTAAGAATCAGAATATCTTTGTTTGTGGAAAATCCCGGTACAATAAAACATTTTGTGAAAACTATCTCGTTTTATTAACATGTCTTGAGTAAAGATATTATTTCACTATAAAAAAAACCCTAAGGATGTCATAATTAATACACAATATATGTTACAACGAAAAAACTTAATGGTCCTGAATACTATTGAAGGTTGTCTCTTAATCACTCAGCATTTTAATTAAGTTCCAACAACTTTAGCCCTATTACCTGTGATACATATAATTTGAGTGGGTCAAATTGGGAAAACCTAGTGGGACACATAGGATTTTGTCACACCCCCGAACCAGACGGCGAAAACGTCCGGGAGCTCGTATGACTAACAATTGAATAATCATCACAATGAATATACATGGAACATAACACATTCATCACCATCATTACATAATACGACCAACATTGTTCACATCAAGTACATTGTTATAATACATAAGTTCCAATTGTTAAAAGTACGATAAGTGTTATTACATAAAATAAAACCATACACACTTGCAAATCTTCCAGCTTAAAGATTACCTGAGAATACAAGTTATTTTGAAAACGGTCAACATATATAATGTTGGTGAGTTCATAAGTATGTTTGAGTAAAAGTCCTTGTATCTTTCATAAAAACCCAAAAAATCCGATATTTTCTGTAACATGTCTGAAAATGATGTGAAAATCAAGTATATAATGCATGTGTAAGTTTCATAGTTATGATCTGACTAAATATAGTTTAGATTCATTGTTTGGTGAATAAGTGATAAATGTATATGAATAATTTCTCCAAAAAATCCGATATTTTCTGTTTTATAACAAAGCCTAGATTCTTGTTTCGTTAAATAAGTTGGTTTGCATTGACACAGTCGAAGAGTTTATCTTTGACGGGTTAAATTTTTGGTATTGAATCCCTATATGAGCCGTTATAACCATGCATGATAATGACTAGGTTGCTCGTCTTGGCAATTTTCCAAATGTCAGTATTGCTAAAGATTTTGTCGCCCCAGACTGGCCTAGTCTAGCTGTAGCGAACAGCTAAGGCGTGGGGGGTCACCCCGTATAGATCTATACACAAACTCCCACTTTCCTACCAAGAAACTCTGATTATAACTACAGGATACGATTGTACACTCAGGAGTGCCAACCGACAAGTCTCACTAGATTCTCAACCCTTTGTACTATGTTTAATGTTTACGTATATGTTGTATGTTTTTTCGAATTCAGATAGTACATATATAAGTGTACGAAGTTTAATGATTACGCAAAAGGTAAAGTTACAATCCATTAGCATAAGAATTTCATTCCAAGTCCAATTAGCATGTAAATGGACCACAAGGCCCAATAACATGTAAGAGTGTAATTTGTGCCCAATAGGCATGTAAATGGGTCACAAAAGCCCAATAAACATGTAACCTAATAACTTAGGCCCAAATTAACATGTAAGTGGGTCGCAAGGCCGAATAAACACATCATGGAAAACATTGGACTTAATATACGCTCAAATGGGCCCTTAGGGCCCAATGGCAAAGTAACGTGAATATTAGGTCCAATAAATAGTTATCGACGTAATTTGTTTATTTGTTTTGTTCCGTTGTTTGTTTTATCTCGAGGTTTACTAGATTGATGTTAAGAAGCTTTCTTTTTGTAAAAATGACATTTTTGGCCAATAATCTTACAATTTTTCAATTAAGGCCCAAAGTTTTGTAAAAATGACATTTTAGTCCATAATTTATAAAATTTGCAATTTTGTCCCAAATATTTAGAAAATTCACAAATTTAATCCAAAATTTTATATTTTGACCTTTATGGCCTAGTTTTGCAGAAAATTGTATTTTCAGCCTCTTGTTTACAAAAGCTGTCACTTTCAGCCCAATTTTGGAAAAATTTACATTTTTGGTCCAATTTGAAAATAAATGTCATTTTCACCCCTAAATTTGGCTTATTTGCATTTATGATTCAAACTTTGGCCAACTTAGATTTTTTTAATCCTCAAAACCTCATTATTTTCGCAATTTTGGGCCCAAAACCGTGAGGCCCAAAATTTTTGGCCCATTAAGCTAAAATTTACATTTTTGGCCCTTTGGAAAGTATGTTTATCATAGAAATCCCTTTTTATACAAGTAGGACCTATTTGGTCCCTATAAAACATAATTTTCACTTTTTGCCCTTATCTTTTGTTTTCTTGACAATTTTTTTCATTTAACAAGGTTTTTGTTGAAATCTTTTGTATCTTAAACATGCAACACTTTTAACTTGTTAGTTTGATGTATTTAATGTCATAGTTCTTAGATATTTACTAAATAATACTTGAAATTTCGAGATTTGCTAAGATCTAGCACATTTTTACCAAATAAACTAAGAATTCACACAAAACATGCATATAACACATAGATCTACACATTTTACTTGCATTCTCCCCCAAAAATCATATGAAAACAAAAAACAATGGGGTATGAACTCACCTTTACTTGATGCTTCGGTTTTTGAAGAAGAAATGGAGAGATTTTTGGTCTTAGCAAGCTTCTTGAGTAGATTTCGAACTTAAGGAGTTCTAGGAAGTAAAATCACAAAATAGATGTTGATATGGAGTGATTTAGCTAAAGGATGAAGTAATCAAAATTAGGTGTACAAGACCTTACCAAGGATTGATGAGATTAGTGAAGGATCTTCTTAGAACACATGCAAAACCTTGAAAATCTTGGTGGAAGGAAGAGGATGATTTAGAGATGTTTGGAGAGAACTTTTGAGTGTATGTGTGTCTGTGTGTGTTTTGGCTCTCGGCCGAGAGTAGAAAAAGAGAGGGGAGAGAGAGGTGGTGAGGTGACTAGCATGAAAACATAAGAGATCATACCTTGATACATGGTATGGATTGGATGCTTATTGATCCATTAGGCCCAATAAGGAACTTCTAGTCACTTATGGACTTAAACCATGGTTCTTAGGGCTTCAGTCTCTTTGATGAACATAAATGGTGAATCTAAATGAGCATTGAGTGAGATTTACTTAGAGTATATGATTTACAATAGTTGAATGGTTACATAGGAATAGAATTTCCTAGATAAGACGCTAGTTGTGACAAATTTTGAATCCCACAATAATATTATTGATAATAATTTATAATTATCAAACCTGTAAAACCAACTGTTACCAAACAATATAGATATATTTCATAACTTAGATATCTATAAAACATTACAACCATACATACCCATCCCAACTGATTCTCATAAATCCTAGCCACGATTATCAGGAAGAATCAATTCACCTGATGAATCATTCAGAGTAATGGTTTGACTACACAGCTAGGGGCTTCCTTGGCTGGTGAATGTCATTAAGGCAATTCAAGCCATCAGAGTATTTGATGAATATGATATCCCATTTCATCTTCGTCTATGGGTTTTAAGTCCATCCTAGCAATGTTATTCATAAGACTTTCTAGAATAATCAAGTGTTGTCATCTTACTTTGGTAGATGACCATGAATACTGTTTCAGTTGCCTGACCATACCCACCACATCTGGTTGTCCAAAGGAATATAATAGCATACTCCGGTATATAATCCGTATATCGACACCTAATAGTGTCACATAACATAATTATATTCTTCGTTCCTATCACACATACACACACACACACCCTTAGTATGATGCTACCCAATATCCAAACTTAATTGAACTAAACACCCTTTATAAGTCTTAACTCATTATTAGACAAAACTATTACTTGTAATCAACTTACACAGAAACCACACGACAAATTGGAGTCGTTGAGTATTCTCGTTTGGAAATGAGAAGAGATCACAATGTATTTCATCATGAAGCTATCGTGGACAGCGCGAGGGGTGGATTCGATTTGGGTCATCGTGGACCGATTGACCAAGAGTGCATATTTGATTCCCATTCAGGAGAGCATCTATACGGAGAGATTAGCAGATGTTTACATTCGAGAGGTTGTGATACGTCATAAGGTTCAGGTATCAGTGGTCTCGGATCGGAATGTACGCTTCACTTCCAGATTCTGAAAGAGATTTCATGAGGATTTGGATACTCGAATGCACTTCAACACGACTTTTCACCCACAGACTGATAGACAGAGTGAGTGGACTATCCAAAACGCTGGAGGATATGCTTCAGACATGCGTGTTGGGTTTTTGCGGAAGCTGGGATACATATCTCCCATTGGTTGAGTTCTCATACAACAATAACTACCATGTCAGTATTGATCGACCTCCCTTTGAAATGCTCTACGAGAGGAAGTGTAGAACCCCAATTTATTAGGGTGAGGTCGGGCAGCAAGTCATGCGTAGTACGAAGGTGGTACTCAGGACTAAGGAATTGATACAACATGTGTTTGGCAATCTTCATACCACGCAAATCCGACATACAAATTATGCTGTTAAACATCAATCAAATTTAGAGTTTCGGGTCAGAGATATGGTACTCCTAAAGGTGTTACCTTGGAAAGGTGTCATCCGGTTTAGGATGTAAGGGCAATCTGGGCCCCATATATATTGGTACTTTCAGGGTTATTGCTCAGGTGGGCAAGGTTGCATATCATTTGGATCTACTCGAGGAGCTCAGTCATATTCACACTTTTCACATCTCTCAGCTACAAAAATGTTTGGTTGATGATTTTGTAGTGGTGCGTTTGGAGGATATTCAGGTGGACAAGCACATGAACTATATAAAGAGACTGGTTACGATCCTTGATAGTACGACAAAGACTCTATGAAACAAGGTGGTGGGTTTGGTGAAGGTGCAATGGAAGCACCAGAAAAGCTCATAGTGGATGTGGGAGCCTGAGGATGAGATAAGGGAGCATTACCCAGATTTATTTGCAACGACAAAGTTCGAAAACGAAGTCTGATTCAAGTAGGGGAGAGTTGTAACACTCGTTTTTCAGGTACTTTTCATTCATGGATTACGTATAATTTTTCTTGCAAAAATGGTCCTTATGTAAGGCGTAAGTAATGGCTTACGCAAGTCATAAGTCATTAAGTGGACGCGAGGGCTTTATGCTCTATGCAAGGCGTACAATCTCTATGCATGGCGTAAACCCTAATTTTTAGGGTTAAGACCCTATTTATAGAGCTTAAGTCCTTTGAGGTCTCCCTTATCATCTGTCTCCACTCTTCCAAGTTGTCATTTCGAAAACCTAAACTTTTGTGAGCTTCTTTGAACCATTTTGTGTGTTCTTGGTGCATATTGTAGAAGGATAAGTTTACCATAGTGTGTTGGTGTGGCTCAAGCTTGAAGATCTAGAGCTTTCATCTTATTTGCCAACTTCTAGAGGTATAAAGTTCTCATATTTATGGTTCATTGTCATTAGATCTAGATTAGCTTCTTGGTTTGAATGTTTTTAGTCCCATGATGTTGGTTCTTGTGAGTAAAAGCTACTTCAGAGCTTAAGGTTTTCATTTCATGTTCTTTCTGAGGATCATATGTCATAAAAATGGGATCTTTATTGCTATCTTTAACGCATGCAAGGGTTTGAGGTCATCAATGGGTGATATGGATTTACGGTTTGGTTTTGGGCCCCATTAAGCCATGCAAAGGCATAAAAGTTGGGAACTTTTATCCTTTTAGATGTCCATTAGGTTCATATATGAGTGTTAAACGTTTTGTCTTAAAGTATTAAGGACTTAATATGGGAGTTGGCAAACAGCGAGGTTACATAGGGCATAAGTCTGCCTATGTGTCACACCCTAAAACCAAGAACGGTGGAAACGTTCTGGGGCGGAGGACGTCATGTAAAGTATCACAACAATGCAAAGTAGTAAACAAGCAACAGCATCATACATTGCATTAATAGTATAATTTTAAATACAAGTGTGTTCTTTCATAGAATAACAATATAATGAATATTCAAAATAAAAGACAAGTCTTGACTGCTCCGTCTTCACAAAACCTGGTCATCGTACCTGTCTATTGGTGACCTGAGAATACAAGTTATTTTGAAAGCGAGAATCAGCATAAAGCTGGTGAATTCATAAGTATTTAATGTCATTATTTGTAAATAAAACTTGTAATAAAAGACTTGTAATTGTTTTGAGGAAAAGTTTGTATAAGTATGAAAACCCTAGAAAATCCCATATTTCCTACTAGTATAAAAAGTAGTCTTCTACCAAGACCCATATGAAAGTAAGTAAATAGTCTTCTACCAAGACCCAAATGAAAGTAAGTAAATAGTCTTCTAACGAGACTCGCTGAAAGTAAGTAGTCTTCACACGAGACCCGTTGTAAGTAAGTAAGTAGTCTTCTGACGAGACCCGCTGTAAATAAGTAGTCTTCTCACGAGACCCGCTGTAAGTAAGTAGTCTTCTCACGAGACCCGTTGAAACTAAGTAATAATGTGATTGATAGTCCCCATACTAAAAGTTCTCCTTAGAAGAGATTTTGGGAAACTAAAGGTGACTTCCTCAACGAATCGCTAGGTCGAAATCCACATTTATGTTACGTAATCATATATCTATATACCCAAAACTATACCTATAATAGTTTACTAGAAATATATGAACGTATACCTTTGCTACCCAAAGGTGCTAAACTGACTGATTAGAACCTTTATATATATATATATATATATATATATATATATATATATGTATACATAATATATAACTAATATTTAGACAACATTCGGACAACTAACTGATACCCTAAGGCCACATCCCAACGAGGAAAAGGAAACATGGGAGTTAGCAGTTCTAAGTCCTTCAAACATTATTTATATAACTATACATATATAGACATGCTTTTAACAATTGTACTAGGAATAGTAAATAGTATCTCCTAATTATACCTATTATAGCTACTAGTAATGTATGTGAATAATTGAAAGTATGCCTTTGCTACCCAAAGGTACTGAACTGACTGATAGAACTTTTATGTCTATATAGGTATACGTGATATATAACTAATATTTAGATGACATTCGGACGAATAATCGATACCCTAAAGCCACATCCCAACGAGGAAAAGGAAATAAAACGAGCTAGCTGTCCTAAGTCCTTTAAACATTACTTATATAACTATACATATATGGGCATGCATTTGACAATATAAAAGTATAAAAGAAGTTTTGTAAAACCTTTGAAAGATTTAATCACTAAGAAATGATGACTTGATGTCAGTTTATGAAATGATTTGAAAGCAGTTTGTTTGATAAGAACAGTTTTAAGTATAAAGAAACCTTTTTTTGAAACAAAATTGTAACAGAGTTTGAAATGAAACATACAGTATGTAAGAAAGTTTGATAAATAGCTTTAACATGTAAAAACATTTTAGAAAGTCATTTGAAGAAATTTGATTGTTAAAACAGCTAAAAGTGTAGTAAATCCATTTGTATGCTAGTTATTAATCACATGTGATTGATGTACTAACAAACATGATTCAACTTGTATTCCCCCCCCCCCATAAAGCATTTATAAACATTTAAAAGCATTTAAAAGGCTTATTTAAGGGGTATGAACTCAGTGGATCGTATGGAAGTGTCGGACAAGGTGCTAGGTGTCAAGTGAGGACTTGAACACACACAATGATCCTAGTTAACATATATGTATATAATTAGACACTTAACAACTAATTAATCAAGTTAAGACACCCTAGGACATGGAAACACTTTGAATCAAGTGATATAGGTACCAAAAGGTTGCATCTAAGGGATGTATGGCATGACATTAGAGTTTATGGCCCAAGGACCACTCCTTAAGGAGTTTACATCCCATGAACATTTCCCCATGATTTTATGGCCGTAAAATCATGTTACTAAGTGCCAAATTGTGTTTTGAGGTCTTACAAGTCATGATTGAGCATCCGATGATCAAGTCTAAGCCTTAGGAAAGCATTAGGGGCACACTAAACCTTCCTTGTAGAGTTCACGGCCTAAGGACCACTACCTTAGGTGTTTACGGCTGTAAACTCTCATGGGGACTTGTTTTGATTGTTGTTTAAGGTCTTAAACACTTCTAGGAAGGATCAAGGTTGGCATCCAAGGCTTAGGAAGGAACTAGGGTCCATTTAGCCACCTTAAGAGGGGTTTACGGCCCAAGAACATCCTTGGCCATAAACTCCTTTGTTCTTATGATTCTTGATTATTTTCAAGTGTTATTAAGATCATACTAAGCACACAAGAATCTAGGCAAAGTGTACATACAAGATAAAAGCTCGATTGGGTGTTTAAGGTCTAAGAACACTAGTGTGTGTTCTTGGTGTTTTGAAGAACACTTGAAGATCTAGTTGAAAAGCAATAATGAATGGATGAAATGATGTATAAACACTAGGTGATAGGGTATAACAACAAATCAAGTCGAGAAACACTTACGTTTTCGGAAGATCGGGCGAAGAACGGGATGATAGTTGAGAGAGAACGAGGAGTAAACTTGAGGGTGGAAGTGAGAAATGAGGAGTTTGGGGAGTAAACTCATGACTAAGGCATGAGTTCACGGCGACACAAGAGTTTACGGCCCAAACTCTAAAAGTTTGGCCGTGAACTCTTTATTATGGTACATTGGGTGGGTTTGCTACTTCAAGGCCTGAGACGGTACTTCCTTGCCTTCGTTCGTTTGAAGAATAAATAATTAAAACACTCAAACAGACTTTTAAATTGGCTTAAAATTATTAAAATGTAATTGACTTTTAATCGAAGTGATTGACATTAGAGTTTGTACGAATGAAAATTCCGGGTTGTCACACTATGCAGCGCGTAGCCTGATTTGGCTCCGCTTTATGTGGAAAGGCTCTATGCAAGGCGTAGAGAAGAAGTACGTATGACGTAAGCCCAAAATAAGAATTCATCATTTTTAGGACTTGAGGCCATGTTTGGAAGGAACTAGCCTTGGAAGGTAAAATGGTCTTTTATCCTAGAGAGAGAGAGAGTATGTAACAGACCCTTGATTGTGGATTATCACCTTGATTGTTAATTATGGTTGTTTTGGATATGTTCAGTGTGAGGAGCTTTTATAGCAGCAACGAGTGTTAGATTTATTTATCATCGGATAGAGGTGAGTCTCTTCATTGCACTTGTGGGTCGAAGGCACCAATGTTTGCCCATTGGATTATGTTTCTAGGATGATAGTGGTCTTTGTGACACTTGCTGATATGTATGTATGAGCTTGTTGTCTTTGTGACTCTTCCATGTGTATGTATGCTTTATACATATATATATATATATATATATATATATATATATATATATATATATAGGGTTAGGTTATTATATTATATATAGGGTTAGGTTATTATATTAAAAGTAATTATCCTGTTATTGTATTCATAAATGTGGGCCAATCATTTTACTTGTTTTAAGAAAATGATTAATACATATTATTGAATAAAATATATTTGAAAAATACCATCTAATTTAATTAGAAGGGTATTTTAGTCATTTAATATAGATTTAATAAAGGAAATTTGCATATTTTAAGGGATCATAGACTCTATTAATTTTTTAAAATCGGATTTTACGAATTATAAGGTTTTAATTCAGACATTCTGATAGAATAATTTTTAGTATGTTCAAAAATAAAAATATTCTAGAACCATAAAATAATAAAAATATTCTTGAACATATTTATTGATCATGACTTTAAAATTTTCTCGTGGAATAACAAATTCTCGAACCAGAAATTGAAGAATTAAAACAAAAATTACATTAATTCTTATAGAATACATGTAACAATTGCTAAGAATTACATTTACTGTTAAAGAATAAAACTAAAAAACTTTCAAAACAGTAAAAAAACATCAAAATCTAACAAATATACTAATTCATTCTAAAAGAATAATGTTGCTAAGAAACACTTCCATTCCAACAAGATTAGAATTTGTGGTTCCATTCTGATAGAATTTGAATTCGTGATTCCATTCCGATAGAAATGGAATGGTATAAAATACACAAACTGATTTAATGCTTCTAGAACATCAGAAGGGGTGAGATTAAGTTCATCAAGAACTATCTAATGACCATTTCTAGTCTGTTTCTTGAACATTGTATGGGATGAAGATGAACAATGACCACCATCCTCTATACCTGGGTACCTCTCTCTCAGATAACTCTTAAACTCATTCATCCATTCATCTGCCTTATCCTTGAATTTTTCAGGCACATCCAAAACATTGAGTGAATAGAATATTCTACAACAGAGACTTCGTGCTTCAAGTAACTGTCGGATGGTTGCAACAGACCCAACAGCAGCAGCAACATTCATCTTCCTTGAAATACTCTGAATAGTACTCAGCAACGGTGTGGCAAAGTTATCAGAGCAGTATATCAAGTCAAGCATTATGTTATTCCTCTTAGGTTGGTACCGAAATTTATTGAACAAAGAATTAAACCCACAACAGAATCTCTTAAACAAAGAACAAACAATAGCAAGGATACCGTTAATAGAAGTAAAATCATTTGAATTGATAGCCATTTCAAGACTGGACTAAAATTCAGGAAGAAAAAACTGCCAAAACTCAGGAAAATCATGGTCTCCAATCGCATCTATGGCTTCTCTAAGCTCGTCCTGGATTTTCCGGGTGGCGGAGAGCATAACAGGCACTATTAGAGTCCTAATTTTCTCTTTTTCACCATCGGAAATATGGATGTCAGATGAGGACATCCACCGGGTTTTAAGACGGTCCGTAAAGTTAACAGTAGCGTATCGGCGGGTCTGCTCGTCAATGGAAGGTTCAACAACCAGGCTAAGAACGACAATGTTGTAGTTAGGAGTATCGGCAGATTAGGATAACTTTTCCTCAGCATGGCGGCGGATTTCGGGTTGAGGGAATAGTGTATCGAGGAAAGATTGTGACATAACCTGCGGTGTTTGTGGATTCCAATCCATCTAGGGTTTTTACAAGATTGAAGTGCCTGAAAATCAAAAGTACATGATAAAGATATACTGAGATTTTAAACAGTGATAGGTAATAAGGATCGAAATCTGGAAATAAACCAAAAATAAATAAATAAATAACAAACACCGCACCTGCCTTGGAAGAAAAGTTCAATTTGAAGCGCCGAAGATGGTGAAGAATGAAGAAATTAAAAGAGGGGCGAAGGCATTTTTAGGTTTTATCGATCAAAAGACATAGGGTAAATTTGTAGACACCTCCAAACTTTTATATAATGATGGTGGTCGTCAGTAGCCGGTGATTGGATTATCGGCGTGAAGGGGTCTTCAACAGGAGACAACCTCCTTGCAAATTGATGACGGCTGTATATAAGAAAAGGAATTAGGTTAAAATTGAATGCTAGCATGATTATAGGACTATTTGTGGAAGCTATTTATCAAATTACTAAAATACCCTTGTTTATTTATTTAATTATTTAAATTTCTATTTAATTTTGATAGGCCCACAATTATGCATACAATAACACAATACATACTTTAAACACCTGAACCTATATATATATATATATATATATATATATATATATATATATATATATATATATATTTATTTATATTTATATATCATTGTGGGCAGAGACCATATGCAACTTAGGTGGGGCATGTTATGCCATAGGCATGGCCCATATGCAATTTGGGTAGGGCCTGATTATATGTATGTGGTATGTGGCTTTTTTGGGCACTCACTAAGCTTTGTGCTTATAGTTTTATGTTTATAGTTTCAATTACCTCTTATTCGAAAGGGAAGGGCCCGACGTGATCGCACAACATCCACCAATGTTTCGCATTCTATGAATTCTTTTGTACTCTGATAACTTCGATACATTTTCCATACACTTGATTGGGTATTTGGAATGAACGAATGTCTATTTTAGTTAACTTAAAGAAAATTTTTACTTATTATCTTTGGGACATTACATACACATAGCAAAACCGAGTACAATCATCAATAATTTTGACCATATATTTTTTTTTATTTCCCAAGAAAGGAGTAGAGTGGAAATCACAAAGGTTATTGTGTACACGTCATTGTGTACAAGTTCCAAAATAGTCGAATTTCTAGTAAAACTAGGAAATGGTTGTTTTGTAAGAATGCATGTTTATATATATATATATATATATATATATATATATATATATATATATATATATATATATATATATTCATATTCATATCAAAGGGTGGAAGAATACCATCTTTTGACATTCCCTACATTCTTCTAAAATTGACATGACCCAATATTGCATGCTAAACCATAGAGTCATCAGTTTTATAAGAAGATGAAAAAAACAAAATTTTGAATAGTTATTAACTTATCAATAACATTCAAACAAAACATTCTATTATTCAAATATCTAAAACCAATAAATATTCCACCTCGAGATAGGATATACCTATCTAATTCATAAATTTGTCTAAAACCATCAGAATTCAAACACATACCACTAACAAGATTCTTTCGAATCTTAGGAACAAACAAAACATCAAAAAGTCTAACAATCTTTTGATAAGTAAGCTCAAGATAAACGACACTGAAACATCAACAAGTCTAAAAGATACGTCTCCATATGTAGCACCAATCCATATCTTCAAGCGATGTTATTGTTTCAAACAATTGTTCATTCTTGCAGACATGGTTCGTTGCACCGGAGTCGATCCTCCAAGCAACATAATCATCCTATATATAGAATGATTCAGGAATAAGTAAAACATAATAAACATAATTTTGATTAGAATTATCAAAGTTAGTCAAATACTAACATCCTTTAACTGGTCCTTAGACTCATTTCCACTTCCATTGGCACCACTGTTATCGGCCCCATTATTACCTAGATTCACACGACAGTCATACTAGTAATGTCCTACCTTGAAGAACCTTCAACAACCCAGTTCCTTTTTTCTTTTTGCTGGAGTTATTTGGAACATACTCTTGCTTACGTTTGCTGTCATGTCTTTTGTTATTCGTGTTCCTTGGTTGGTTTTTAACCATATGAACAAAGCGTTTTCCAAGTTCAACTTTTTCTTTGTTTTTGCCATTCTCTTGTACATGAAGGGATTCTTCAATGCACAAATGACTGGAAACTTGAACCATTGGCAGTTCTTCATTTTAATGTTTCAAGTTGTTTTTGAAGACTTTCCATGATGGTAGAAGTTTGCCAATCACACTTGACACAACAATGGATTCATCCATATTCATTTTGTGCAATTTGGTTGACCCAAAATGCAAAGGAGTTTATGATATTGTTCCATGAAAGGCCTTGAATCAATCATTTTATAGTTATTAAAGTCGATAACCAATAACTTCTTGCAAGAAGCATCCTCAACGATGTGCTTTGATTCAAGGGTGTCCCGCAATTCCTTTGCACTTTTAGCATTACTATGGGTATCAAATAAAGAATCGGTCCTATCGTTCAAAATATGACCCCTGCAGATGTAGTCATCATCATCCCACTTTCTTATTTTCCTGGTCTCTTCCAATGTCTCATTTAAACCACCTCTGGTCCGGGAGTACTCAACACATACGCATTTTCAGTGTATTCAACATCAAGTGCACCTTCTTCTTCCAATGCATGAAATCATTGCCTCCAAACTTCTCCAGTTTGTTGAACTCCATAGGCGTCTCACAGATTGAATCAGTCATCTCCACCAAACACGAAATATTAGTCCAAATGTTAGGGTTTAGAGTGGATGTGGTGGAGATCTGGATTCCTCATGGATCACGTATGTTTGCTATCTACACTATGCTCGGGTTCTAAGAAATCTAGTATAGGATAATTTAAAGGGACACTTGTGAATCTAGGCACAGAAACACAAGCCAACTTACTAGAGAAATTCTAAGTTCGTTTTAGAAGAAAGAGAGATGAGAAGGGTGTGCCTCAGCTCAAATAGAAGATACGTATTTATACCTGACAAGTAGGGTTTCCATCTTCTGAATTAGTTAACTAATCTCAAAATTAATGGCATAACCAATGGTTTCCAAATTGATGAGATTTGTCAATTTTACCATAATTACCCATTAGAATTCATAATTTTCACTATAATACTAATCCAAATTTCCGAAGACCTTTTGGGGTGTTGCCCCAAACCCCATCAAGGGCTTTCCCCTTAGACCCCGTTAGGGGCACTGCTCCTAAGACCGTACAAGGGGTCGCGACCCCCTTGACCCCCACCATTTTTTCGTACCAGTTTATAATTTGATCTTATATGTGTGTGCACTCCGCATATACAAAAACATATAATATAAAGTACAAATCATAAACCACTTAGGTTACATATTAGTTCCAATTACACAAAATCTCTGGTGAAACAAAAATCAACAACAAAACTTCCCATCAATTCTTTGGTTTCACTTACATTCCTCCCATGCACCCTATGAAACCTAGCCTATCTTCAAAAGTTTTGTAGCACCTGGTTCTTGGTACGTATTCTTCCATTAATTCTTTAAAATATTTTACATTTTGGCCTTGGACTCGGCGAGTTGAAGGACTAACTCGTCGAGTAGAAGCGGGATGAGATGCGAGGTTTAAGTAGTGGACTCGGTGAGTCGGGTCCCGGACTCGGCGAGTAGGCCCTGTTTGGACAAAAACCCTAACCCGAGGGTTTGCACCCTATTTAAACACCTTAACTTGCCCTCCTTCGTCCCATTTTCTCCCAGAAGACCCCCAAAGCAAACCCTAGCTGTTATTGAAGCAATCTAAGGCATTTGGAGTGATTTTGGTGCTTTTGTGATCCAAGGAAGGAAGGAAAAGCTTGAAGGATCAAGAGGAGGCTAGAGGGATCCGATTTTGAGCATCATTTGCAGTCTACAGAAGGTATAAAGCCTATACCTTGTTTGTTCTTTTGATAGATCCCATTTTGTGGAGTTTAGGGCTTTTTTAAGCCATTTTGGTCACCAACCATGATTGCAAGCATGGTTAGGGGTTAATGTTTCAGATTTAGGTCCTTAAAGGGGTTACAAGGCAGAAAGGAGCGGCTTTTGCACTCAAGGAAGGCCCCATGCATTGTAAGAGCTTGTTTTAGGACCTTTTGAGCTCAAAGTCCCATGCAAGCACGTAAAGGTTGTAACTTTACATGCTAGATCGATTGTAGAAGCATAGATCTATCTTTTGATCAAGGGTTGTACATCAAAAATCGAAGATTTAGTGAGAGGATGTAACCGACTCGACGAGTCCATTCTTGGACTCGACGAGTCTAAGGTTTCTGTCCCATATCAGTTGAGGGTCAAAAGGACCCAGTTGAGTGTGTAAAGGTTTTAGGGAGGCCCGGGGAGTGACCCAACGTTCTGGACTAAGCCATTGTTCTGGAAATTCATGGGACTCGGCGAGTGCATGAGCAGACTCGGTGAGTCTAAGGCAATCTTCTTAAGGATGAAGATGAACTCGACGAGTTGTTCATACAACTCGGCGAGTCAAGGACAGGACCTGTGTATCAGTTGAAGATGAACTCGATGAGTTGTTCATACAACTCGGCGAGTTGGATGAAGATTAAGTTGATGTTCAATTAGAAGGAAAACTCGTTGAGTCATCGCCTAACTCGACGAGTAGAAACGGGTATAAGGACAAATGGAAGGATAGGGACTCAGCGAGTTGGCAAACCAACTCGGCGAGTCAGGTCAACTGGAAGTTGACTTTGACGTTGACTTAGTCAAGGGTAAAATGGTCATTTTACCCTAAGGACAGTGAGTAGTGTATGACTAAGTGTTTTTGGGAATTATAGCCGGAAGATTTCCGAAGCAGCAGTGGCAGCAGTCAGAGGATTCCCACACAGATCAGCAGCTACTACGAGGTAAGTTACCTTCCAGTAGCGGTGGGTCTACGGCTACAATGCTGGCCCACCAGTAGGAGTTGAATGTTAGATGATTATCTTTGTGATATCATCTATGTTTGCTACTAGCTAATATGTTATATGCTGGCATGATATGTTATATGTGATAGTAGTAAAGTTCGGTTGTTAGGACCGAATGGTAGGTCAGACACCCCAGATATGTCTGACAGTATGTGATGATATGTTTATATGCTGGCATGATATGTTATATGTGATAGTGGTAGTATGAGGGGAATAGTCCCCAAGTTCGATTGTTAGGACCGAAGGGTAGTTCGGACACCCCAAATATGTCTGATAGTATGTTTATGTTATGATATATGTGATAGTAGTAGTAGGGGGTGGAATAGTCCCCGAGGGTAGGTTGTTAGGACCGACGGGTAAGTCAGCACCCCAGAATGGCTTGACACGGGTAGGTCGGCACCCCAGAATGGCCGTACCGGGTAGGTCGGGCACCTCAAAATTGCCCGACAGTATGTATGCTTTGTGATTGTATGGTATGTGGTACGATGGGGGAACTCACTAAGCTTCGTGCTTACAGTTACAGTTTTGGTTTCAGGTAGCTCTTCAGCGAAAGGGAAGGAGCTGGCGCGGTAGCAGCACATCATACACACACAATGTTTTCCGCACTATGAGTTATTCTGGGATTGTACTCTGACATTATTAAGTTTTTACGATTCGATTTTCAGACACGAGACATGTTTTTATGAAATGATATGATCAGTTGATATTTTGTTACAAATGTTTTGCAAATCACTTAATCAAAAATGAAATTTTTGGGCGTGGAAATTGGGTCGTTACAAGTTTGGTCATGCTAAAGTCATCCTTTTGTTGTCCTTATGGCTTTGTGGAGATGTGGCTCCTTGATTACCCATATTCCCATATAATCTTTGTAGCTAATATTTTCCATTACAAATCCATCATAAACCTTTGTTTACACTCAGTTTGGATTTTAACTCCCCTTAATTGTTCTTACTACTCTCATTGGCTTTTACCTCTTAACCCCTTGTAGAGTTTGATTAGTAAAAGAATAAATCAACATATAGCTCAAATCTAGGAATTCAAGTAAATCCTCTAGAACTTTTGTCTTTTATGTAAATCTTTGAACAAAACACTAATAAGGCATCGAACTTGTGAGGCAGCACTTTAAACAACAACCAAATCACTCGGACTTGAATCTTGAACAACTCTCCAATTATAGCAATGAACTTTAAAACACCCTCCAGAAAATGGATGTTATCAAAATTTGATGCTTTATCTATTGAGGATATTGATTTATACTTGGATGACTTGGTAACACCATTTGGGGTTAGATTGTTTCTATTGGGTTTAAGTTGAAAGTATTTGTTTTATCTTATTTGGAGGATTAATTTGCTAACTTGCTTTATGTGTTAACTTTGTTTTTATTAGTGATCTTCATGCCTACAAACTCAATGTCAAAACGCATAACTGAAATAACGATTCATCGATGATCGAACATAGACTAAAGTTCATTTGTCATTGATTTTACACAATCTTTTACTTAAACAAAATGAATAAACAAAGAAATTTGATGATTTTTATAAGTTGGATAACTAAACATAATAACATTCCTCTTGTTCTGTTTTCTGTAACACTAAAAACATCAAGATTTGATTCCATATACAAACTATTTTCCATATCGAGTTCTTCACAGAAAAGAAAGGGGTGTAAATGTAATATTTCACATGTCCAAATTTTAAGGGTTTCGTATCATACTACAGAAAAATTGAAACCGAAACTGTACAACAATATGCAATGAAGTCAAGAAAACATCTACACTCCAATTTTTATTATCCTTGCAACTGATTCTAATATTCACAAGAGAAAAATACTATATTGCAAAAAAAACTAAATTAAATTTCAAAACTACCAAGTTTTTTTTTTTTTTCCACATCCTTTCTTTAGATAATCAATCTTGATGATGAGCATTTCAAGAGCTTTTTGCAGGTCCTATTGATGCACTTCTACATCGCCTTTTCTTTGACAAACTCTGCAAAATTACAATTCAATCCTTAACGTTAACGTTGTACTTTGAAAAAGATTTACGCAAACTTATAGTATATTATACTTCGAAAAATTTACTCAATTATATCAGTGAAAATTTCTTTGTATTCAGATGATACTCTGCTATAATTAGGTAGATTTTTCAAATCACAATGTTGTAAGAGGAATAAATGAGAATAGGACATTATACTATACAAGTAAATGGAAGTAAGTTGATATAGTTTGTGATTTATTACACAGAAAACAATACAAAAGGGTAAAAAGGTCATTTATCACATCGTGGTGTTCATTCTGTCCGACAAAAAAAAAAGTTTTTATGCAAGTAAATGACAATTTTACCCATCTAAGTACGTAAGTTGCTATTTTTTACATTTATTATATGGAGAAAACAATATAAAAGGGTAAAATGGTCATTTATTCACATTGCGGTCGTTCATTATGTCCGTTAAAAAACAGTATTTATGCAAGTAAATGACCATTTAACCTGTCTAAGTACGTAAGTTGCTATTTTTTTTACATTTATTATATGGAGAAAACAATACAAAAGGGTAAAATTGTCATTTATTCACATTGCGGCCGTCCGTTCCGTCCGTTAAAAATAAGTCTTTATGCAAGTAAATGACCATTTTACCCATCCAAGTACGCGAGTTGCTATATTTTACATTTATTATATGAAGAAAACAACACAAAAGGGTAAAAGGGTCATTTAACATCGCGACCTTCATTCTGTCCAACAAAAAACAGTCTTTATCCAAGTAAATGACCGTTTTACCCATCTAACAGCATAAGTTGCCATTTTTTCATTTATTATACAGAGAAAACAAAATAGTCATTTACTCACAACCTTCATTCTGTCCGACAAAAAACCGTCTTTATGCAAGTAAATGACCATTTTACCCCTCTAAGTATTATATACACATTGGAGTAACTGAAACTGTGTGCATGCAAGTAAATGATCAGTTTTCATCTAACAAACAAAACAAGTAAATGTGACACGAGTAAATGACCATTTTACCCTTCTGGTCAAAAAATCAAAAAACAGTCAGCACCTTGGCGGAAGGAAGTGGAAGAGAAGCTTGACGTCCACTCCGAGGTTCAGTCAACATCCGTATCTCCTGAAGCTGTCTAGCAATATCCTCCAAAAGCTGCAACTGCAAACTTTCTTTTTCACGATTATCAATGGAGAAATTCAGCTTTTCTCTTCCTTCTTGCACAATTCTCAACCTTTCTCTCAACCACTCAACTTCAGTATCAAGTTTCGTTCTTTCATTATCCAAAGCCGACGTTGAATTCCTCCTTAAAATCTTCCATTTCGACCCCATCGGCGGCAGTCCCATCCCGCCGCTCACCTCCGCCTTCTTCACAACACCACCGCTACTCACCTCAGCCTCCTCCTCCTCCTTCCCATTTGTCTCATAAAAAACATCAGTCTCCTTCTTGTGTTCTTCCTCTACAATGGCTATGGTTTTCTCCGACAACTGTTTGTCTATCTTCAATTTTTGTTTTGATAAGTCGATTGACATGCTGAGATCACGTAAAATCCGATCAGGGTCGTTGTCACCGGAAGCAAGGGTATTATTGTAATTTTGATTACTTTCCGGTGAAGTCTGTCTGTAAGCTTCGACTTCCTTTTCCAGGAAATGTTTCTCCATCTCTCTTCTCAGAACGATTTCTTTCAAGATGTTCATCTCTTCTGCATCGTAAGCTGATTTCTCTTCTATCATTCTTTGATACTGACGTGACTCCATTTCTATTGACGCCTTTTCTTCTTGTAATCGGAGAATCATAGCCATGGCTTCATCGGCGGCAGTGGCGGCGGCGCTTCTTTCCTTCTCGAGTTCAATATAAAGCGCTGCTCGAGCGTCTTGCTCTTCTATTAATTCTCGTGTCAATAAAAGTATCGTGTTTGCTTTATCTTCCTCGTTAATGGGAATCCGTTCTTGGGAATCGTTTTCCGCCGTGGGAGTATGTGCTTCGTCTAAATCCAACCACAAAAATTCGAAAAAAAAAAGATGAATCTTGAAAAGTGAAAAGAATTAGTTGTGAAAATTGAAATAACAAGTAATCGGATTACTTACAGTTACAGCTGTTAGCACCGGAAAGAATGGAGTTCTCTGCAACTCCGGCGACATGTTCTTTCTCATTGCTCTGCTGATCGACGCACGTAATCCAATTTGGAGAAGATGAGACAGAAGAGCGTTTACCACTATCGAGACTACTCTTTTTTCTTCTTCGAAAACTACCTCTCACTCGATGATTTAAAGCCCCTTTTCCTTTCATATCGAATCCCCTTTCCTTTTCAATCTTAACTCCAGAATCATCGGTTTCATTTTTAACAGCTTTTCTAGCATCAGATATCGAACTACTAGACGCTTCACCTTCTAATTCCTTAACCCTCTCACCTCTTCCTAAATTCAAACCATCACTCGCATTGCAATTCTGGACACTAAAGAAAATCGAATCAAAAGGGAACTTTCTAGTTACAGAGAATTGAACAGCGGAGATTTTATCAGTTGGGTAATCAAGGAGTAAACTATTCAAATCGGAATTAGGGATCCCGAACGGACTTGGCAAGCTCAAACCGAAAAAACCCAGAAATTTACCAGCAAAGAAAGCAATGGTTGATCCACAAAGTAAGAAATAAGCTATTGAAAGATCAAGAAAAGCACCCACCAAACTATTAAACGTCCAGAATCGCGTACCCTGTCTACTCATCTTCTAGGGTTCTTTCTGATCAAATAGATTGGGGAAAACCGTTGCTTGATTGTAGTTTGTAGAACCCTCCCAGTTTAATTTTGAAAAACAAAATCAAGAAACCATTAATGCAAGTAAAGATGTAATCAAGACGATTGATTTTCATTTGATTTGGGATTTGAAAGACATGTATATCCGATTATCCGCCTTCTTGATGAAGAAATGTAAATGTAAATGCAAAATAGATGAATTCGACCTGATGATTTTGTTAGCGAGCGAGACACGCAGCATTGTTATCAACGAGGCACGTGCGATTCATTAATGGAATTTTATAAAAACGCCTTCCCATTTGTCATCTTATTTATATTTTACCTTTTCTTTAACAAACAAGAACACTTTTTTAGTTCATAAGTCATATCCATAAATCACCAAACAATGTACTTTAATTGAATATGTTTGGAATATTCACTTTTTAAAAAAAAAAATGAAACCTTTTTTTTTTTTTTTTTTTTTTTTTTTGTATAATTATAGTTAGAAAATTTATAATAGTAATAAGGTTTGTTGGGTTTTTGAAAGAATCACCTTGAAATAAAAGTAAAGGGGTTGTTTTTTTTTTTTTGTGAAGAGTTGGGCAACCATTTTTGTCTGTGCCGCGTAGACAACGCACAGACATATGCCCTCGCAGAATGTTTGTTTTTTGGAAGTGCGCAGACCAAAAAACGTCTGCACGAGGTTTTCCTGGCGCATACATGGGCCACTGTCTTCAAAGGTCTTCAGACCTCATTTTAACAAAAAAAAAAAAAAAAAAAAAAGACCATCTGTTTTTTTTTTTTTTTTAATTTTTTTTCTTTTTTTGCTGAAAATGCATTTTTAATCTTTATGACATTAAATTAAGATTGAAAAAATAATTTATTTCAACGGCTGCAGACGTTAAAAACAAACAGTCTTCTTATTGCAGACCGCAGACATTTGGTCCATCTCTTCTGCCGTAGAGGCTTGCAGATGTAGTCCGCAGACTGCAGACATTTTGGCTTCAAAAAAATAAACAGCACCTAAATGATTGTGTCACACTATTTATATTACTACTATTGTTTGTTACTTTATGGATTAAACCCCACAACAAAAGTTAAATTAAACGTGGTGGTTATATTAAAATAATTTATTTAACATAATAATTGGGATATAATTATCATTTTGGCTTGATCGGCGAAAAAGTAGGTTGACAAATTTCAAATTGAATAAATATCTTACAATTCGTTATTATAACCAAATCGAACATCCAACGCATATAATCTCATATTTATTCATAGACATAAGAATGTGTACATTATACGTTATAATTCGTGGTCAAACCCAAGATTATGTGAAACAAAATTACGAAAAGGTGAGTGAGAAAGTGAAACAAATATCAAGATGTCATCTCGCAAAACTCAAAACATAATAGAATATGCAACAACCACAGAAGAAAATAGAATTGGAACTAATGCAAATCGTATAGAAATCAAATCTGATGAACCATTACCGGTCGATGGAACAGTATTTGTTCCACTACCCGAACCGGAAGGGTTGTTTGGTGTTGATGGAGAGCTTCCTGGAGATGCGGCTGTTCATTTTAAAAACATTTGTGCAAGAATTAGTACGAAAGACAAAACAAATGGCGTAAAACTAACATGTATAGATGATTGTGAATATTTTTTCTTCATATTAGTTTTAGTTTTTTTTTATTTATTTATTTTTTATTTATTTATTTTTTTATTTTTTTATAGAAGTTTAACAAATTCATTTTGGGAGAGAAAATAAAAGCAAGTTTGAACTATACTCTCTAAAAAAAACTATCATACAAAACACAAACATATTAAATACCATCAAACTAAATATCCTAGCATGTATCGGTTTTATGTCAGAAAAAAGGTCCTACCATTGCATTGGCTAGTTGGAGGCGTTTGGACATCACATGCATTAGGTAGCTCGAGAGCCTGGGTTTGGTTAATATTAAGGCCTAAGGACGAGCCACCACCACTTAGGACCTCACACAAACATTGTGGTTGCGACTTGACCACACTAGCCAATTGGGTGCAACACCCTGTTGACGGGGTTGACGAGTTGCCACTAATGTAGTTAAGACATGGTGACATACTAATGATCACGTTTGTGCACCCTGAAGACGACGTTTGAGCCATTCCACAACCACATAACACACCTATTGTGATAGCTAGGAATATGGACTTCAACAAGAGAGTGTCATGTGTTTGATTTTGTGCCATTTGGAGAGATTGTTTGATGGAAAAGAGTGATTGAAATTGTTGGTAATTTGTTTGAGTAGAGTGAAGTTGTTTTGGTTTTATTTATAAAGGGATTGGAGAAAGAAAACTCAAAGTCAACTCTTCCGGTAAGGGGGGTTGCATTTAGGTTACCAACTACACTCCTAACCCATGGCACAACCGACCTTCGTATCAATTGCTTATATATGTTTTATATTTTTTTCCCCACTATTAAACAAATTATATGATTTATTAATAGCTTTTCGTTTATTGATATATATATTAATATTAATGCTTAGTAAGGTGATTGTGATATTAATGCTTAGTAGTCCTCACGGGTCAATTAGGAAAAGTTTCCAAGTGTAAATGTGAAAATAAAGAAAAAAGAATCTTAATAATAATCCCAAATAAAATTGGTAAAATGGGCTGGTAGATCATCTCTTTGGTGTTTCAATGGTTAATTTTAGGGGTAATTTTGGTGATTGTAAATGGATAATGGATTGAATGGTTCTACTGTCATTTTTAAAATTCCGTAATCTGTTTTTCTTGTTTTTTTCCTGTCTTCTTTCTCATTGGTTGGGTTTTTGTATTTTTATAAAATTTCTCGCCGTTTCAAAAAAAAAAAAAAAGATGATATTAGATAGATGTAAACACAAACAAAAGTGTTGATTTGTAATTCTTTTTGAACCTTGTATTCGTTTATTCTTTTTAATTTAGTTTGTCAAGGTCTTGGTCTCTTTCTGTAAATGTAAACACAAACCAAAGACTATCCTTTGTTAACACAATCACGGAGGTGTTTGTGATCGTTTATTTTAAAGTTGAAATTGGTTTTTTTTAAGTGTTTATTAGTTTATTTGGTATGAAAATAGAGTTTAAAAAAATATATTATATATTAGAAAAAAAACTTTAGCCAGGAGTAGACAGAAAAAAACAAATTACATAATGACTAATATAACCAACAAACTCATTTTTTAGAGCATTTACTATTTTTATTACGGTATTAAAAAAATTATTAAATAAACAATTTGATATTTCTAATATTATCGCTCGTAAAAACATGATTGTTTATGAGCCGCCAAAAATACCAAATTATTTCCTAGGTTATCTACAACCGACACAGTTTCATATACATCGTCACAAGATAATGTTTTAAAATAAAGAACATTATTATAGAAAACATTAATACCACCACATTCATTATCAAATGAAAAAGTAAATCCTTGTTTGTACAAACCAACTTAAGCAACCTAAAATCGAAAAGAACCTACAAATTACAACTTCTTGTAAACAATTTGATATATCTAGCTTTTTTCACGATTTGTACAAACAAGGATTTACTTTTTCATTTGATAATGAATGTGGTGGTATTAATGTTTTCTATAATAATGTTCTTTATTTTAAAGTATTATCTTGTGATGGTGTATATGAAACTGTGTCGGTTGTAGATAACTTAGGAAATAATGTGTTGTGTATCGATTCTTCCACTAGCTTGGATAAAGCATCATTATGGCATTGTCGTCTTGGACATGTGAGCAAGAAATGCATAGGCCAACTCCAAAAGGATGGAGTCTTGGAGTCATTTGACCTAAAGTCGGATGATAGTTGTGAATCTTGTTTACTTGGAAAAATGACAAAGTCACACTTTCACTAGTACCTATGCTAGGGGTAAAGGTTTGTTGGATCTTGTACACACAAATATGTGTGGACCCTTCAGAACCGCCACAAAAGATGTTAACCACTTCTATGTGACTTTTACTGATGATTACAGTAGATATGGTTATGTCTACTTAATCAAGCATAAGTCAGAAACCTTTGAAAAGTTCAAAGAGTTTAAAAAGGAAGTAGAGAATCAGTTGGGCAGGAACATTAAGATGCTTTGATCCGATCGAGGTAGTGAGTATCTTAGTACATAGTTCCTTGACTATCTTAAGGAATGTGGGATTGTCTCACAATTGACACCTCCAGAACACCACAGCTTAATGGTGTGGCTGAGAGGCGTAATCGAACCTTGTTGGACATGGTTCGTTCCATGATGATTCGAGTTTTGCTACCAATCTCATTTTGGGGGTATGCCTTAGAGACTGCCACCCATATTCTTAATCTAGTCCCTACCAAAAAGGTTGTCAAAACACCTCACGAGATGTGGACTGGGAAAGTTCCCAATTTGGACCGCATCAAGATTTGGGGTTGCGAGGATTTTGTGAGACGTGAGACTCACGATAAGCTCGAAACTCGGAGCGAGCGTTGTATTTTCATCGGCTACCCACATAAATCCTTTGGTTACCTCTTCTATAGACCCAGTGATAATGTGGTGTTTGTAGCAAGGAGAGGAGTCTTCCGTGAGAGAGAGTTCATAAGCCAAGGAAACAGTGGGAGGCAAATTGACCTTGAAGAAATTCAAGAGTCAAGTGGTGAAGGAACCTCAAACCCTAGCAATCAACCTGAGGAGGAAACTCCTGTTGATCCAACTGACGAGTCTGTACCTCTGAGGCATTCCATGAGAGTTAGGTATGCACCTGAGCATTACTATGGTTTCCATATTAGTGCGGAAGGTGATACACTTATCAGTGATAGTACACTAGTATGTTTGGATGAACCAAACAGCTACACAGAAGCCATGGCAGGCCCTGAGTCTGCCAAATGGAAAGAGGCTATAGACAACGAGATACAGTCCAAGTATGACAATGAAGTTTGAAACTTGGTTGACAATGTACTAGGTCGTAAGACAGTCGGGTGCAAATGGATCTTTAAGAAGAAGACCGACATGGATGGTAATGTACACTTATAAGGCGCGACTAGTTGCAAAGGGCTTTACTTAAACTCCGGGAGTTGATTATGATGGGAACTTTTCACTAGTAGCGAAGATTAAGTCTATTAGGGTTATGCTAGCCATTGCAGCATTTCATGATTATGAAATATGGCAAATGGATGTCAAAACTGCTTTCCATAATGGAAAGCTGGTTGATGATGTTTACATGAGTCAGCCATATGGTTTTGTCAGCGTAGAGTACCCTAATAGAGTGTGTAAGCTTGAGAAATCCATCTATGGATTGAAACAAGCACCTCACAGATGGAATCTTTGTTTCGATGAGAAAGTCAAAGAGTTTGGTTTTTCGAGGAGAGAAGATGAGTCATGTGTATATGTCAAGGCTAGTGGGAGTATAGTTAGCTTTTTGGTACTGTATGTGGATGACATACTACTCATAAAAAATGACATCCCAACTCTGCAGGAAGTGAAGTCCTCGCTTGGGAAGTGTTTTGCTATGAAGGACCTTGGAGAAGATACCTATATCCTAGGGATAAGGATTTTTAGAGACAAGACTAAGAGACTAATTGGACTTAGTCAAAGTGCCTACTTGGATAAGGTGCTGAATAGGTTTAACAAGCATGATTCCAAGAAAAGAGAGTTGCCAATCCAGAGTAATGCCAGACTGAGTAAGACTCAGAGCCTGAGTACAGAGGCTAAGATAGCTGAGATGAGTCGAGTATCGTATGCTTCCATTGTAGGCTCGATCACGTATGTTATGACTTGTACTCATCCTGATGTAGCCTTTGCTTTGAGCATGGTCATCAGATATCAGGGGAACCCTGGAAAGGCTCACTGGACTGCGGTAAAGAACATTCTCAAGTACTTGTAGAGGACTAAGGACTGGGTCCTTACCCTCGGTGGGAGTGATGACTTGAGAGTAGTAGGGTATAGTGATGCTAGCTTCCAGACTGATAGGGATAATTTCTGCTCTCAGTCAGGCTGGGTCTTTACCTTAAACGGAGGAGCAATTACTTGGAAAAGTTCCAAGTAGGAGACAATGGCTTATTCAACTTGCGAATCAGAGTACATAGCAGCAAGCGAGGCAGAAAAGGAGGCAATATGGCTGAAGAACTTCATTGGAGACCTTGGAGTAGTACCAACTATAAAGGAGCCTATGGAGATTTTCTGTGATAGTGAAAGTGCAGTTGCCTTAGTCAAGGAACCAAGGGATCACGGGAGATCCAGGCACATTGACAAAAAATATCATCTCATTAGACATAGAATAGAAGAAGGGATCCTCGTGGCAAAGAGGGTATCATTGGATGAGAACCCAACAGATCCCCTCACGAAGGGACTGGGTAGGGTTAAGCATATTCAGCATGCGAGGCACATTGGGCTAAAGGATGATATTAGTTTTAGAAGTTAGATAGCTTTTGAATTTTGTAAAGTGTAATTGACATTTGATGATAAATAAAAGTTGTTGTTTACTTATAAGTAAAGTGTTGCTATCTTCTGTCAATCGTTTACTATCATTTCATTTTTGCATGTTTTGACTTCCAAAGTAATTATGTTATGGTATATCATATTATTCAAACCATCCACAGTCAATCATACTTTGGAAGTAGGTAATGAGGCAAGACTGTCAGAAGGGTCTGCAGTTTGTCTGGGACAAAGGGGCTGTAGTGTTCACGAGTACTCCTGGAATAGCGATTCGAGTATTGGATTCAACCCACACTCACTTGTATCACTTCATGGAATTTATCTCGAGTGATCGTGAGATGGTAATATCATATAATTCTTCAAATCTAGAGATATAAGTTTGTTGACTATGAGTTGGTTATTCAACATGTAGTAGAACAAGCATATGAGTCGAAGTTTATCTGTTCGTTTTAGTCCTTGGAGGATTAAAAGCGATATTTGGGCCCCTCGATGATTTTGTTTTGACCTATGTATCGGGCCCGGTCAGAACTAAATTGATGTGTTCGATTAAGCTCTATGTCAAACAAATCGGAAATCGGGAAACAAACTGTCAGAAAATAAGTACGAAATTGTTCCATGTATTTGTCTAACTAATATCTTGAGGGCAAAGGATTATATGATCACTTATCCTAAATGGCACGTCATCTTAGTTCCGCGAGACTTTGAAAGAGCTACGATTACAGATATGTTCCTGAAGTCATACTTGCAGTCATAGTTATTAGACTTATCCAAGTGGGAGACTATTAGATAAGGTGTCTAAGCCCATAACTATTTCTTATATGTACTTGACCCGGTTGGCATGGTCCATTTGGGTTGCATGGCATCATAATAATTGGATAGACAAAATGAGAAGAAGGATACTTATGATTTGCTAATATATTATAAGTTATATTATATTAATAGGAAATCATATTATTTAATTAGTATTGATCAAGAGTTAAATTTGGAATTAATTTTATGTTCAAAAGGAGAGTAATTAAATATATGGGGTTGATTGTGTAAATCATCCATTCTTATATAGTGGGCTAATGATCCATGATTTATTGGATTGGGCTAAAACCCATAGGGTACTCCATGGATGGTCCATGGAGGTTAAAACTCATTGATCATGGAGGAAATGAAAAGCCACGTCAATTAGGGTTTACATGGTATAACCCTACTTGTGACACAGTATATAAAGACCCCATGGGCTACCAAAATCTGCACTAAGTGAAGAACAAAAGGGCTAGCCGATTTTGAGTGATAGTGTACTTCTCTCAAAGTTATTACAAGAGTTGTGGTGTTATGTGAAACATTTGAGGCATCGCATTTGGGGTGTTAGGCTCACAAAGTTCTTAAGGAATCCAAGCAACAAGAAAGGTATGTTCTTCTACTAGCTTTTATATTTCAAGTTCCCCATGCCATACTAGTTAGGTTAAGAACCTTGGAAAAATCAAATTTGCATGTATCTTAGTAAAGCATAGATCCAAGGTTTCTAGGGTTGCATGTACACCATAAGAGTGTTAGAATGCTCATAACCCTTCAGTTGTTGCCTTCAACTATGGTGAAAACCGCCTTTCTCCCCAACTGGTCAGAATATAGCTGCATTGATAGACAAATTTGTAAAAATCATAGAAAATTGTAGCAAAATAATTTAGACCTTTAAAAGTACTTTTGGAAAAGATACAATTCTGAAATTATGGAATACGAAATGAAAATAGAGAATTTTGCATGTCTCAAGGGTGAGAAAACAGCCCTAAACATGTGGTTGTTTTGGGTCCAAAACTGGGAACTTTGTGTGATAATTAATTTATGTGTTTACGTTATGGAATTGTCATGTTTGGCATTGTACAACTCCAATAACCTTTATTTGTATTTTAATAGGTTCAAGGGTGATACTTCAACTTTTACAAGATTTGAAGTGTGGAAAAGGTGCTTCTTTGACAAAGGTGAGTCAATCTTTGTGGTTGTTTAAAGTACTTGTTAGGGATTCCACATCTTAGAGGGATTGAAATGAAACTAGATTGTTTAGGTTGCATGTACCCCAATTTTGAATGATATTTTGATTTGAATGATGTTACCTTCATGCTATACTTTTTGGTGGCTATTTTTATGTGAGGGTGTGATAGGTCTATGATAGAAGGAGGGATTTGTGTTGATAATGTGTAAATATGTGCATGCTATATTTTTTTGGAAATACTTGTCTATGTTGGTTAGGAAAATGCATGCTAGTGATATAATATGCCTTAATGATGAAATTATGATATGTGCATGATTATATAAATATGTAAAATGCCTTCATTTGATGTCTTATTGCTTGTTTACATATTATGTAGTAGGGAAGTAATATGCCATTTAATATTAATACAAATTGAGCATGATTACCTAGGAAGGATTGTAGTCTAATTCTTATGTGATAAATTAATAATATATTAATTAAAAAAGGGAATACACTTAGTGGGGCATAAAGGGTAGAAACCTAGGCTTAGGTGTGTACTCTTTCGGGATACTTGTGAGGACCTTAGAAGTTGGAAGATACCTGAAAGGAAAGAGCTTAAGCCACTAGTGACACCGAGTGGTTTTTCTGGACCACCACTCGGGACATGGTTCATGGACACTAAGGTGTTCAAGGACTAGAGTGATATTGGCGTAGTGATGGTGCTGGATCAAATATCACGTTTTAATGGGATGCTCTAGTGATGGGAAAAATGACAAGTACCGCTCTCGAACAACAACGTGCATACTTGTATGTGCAACATCGAAGTTGTGAATGCAGCAAACCAGGAGCAATGTTACAAGTGAGAGTCACGCCTCACTTAGTGTATTAGGTCGAGCCGATCATGTTAGTAGTGAATCAGGTTTTTACCTCTTGGGTTAGTGATGGACCCAGTGGGGTAGGGTTGGGCCAGTCACTTAGTAGTGAGCGGGTTTTGCCTTTAGGTGAGTGATGGAGCTATGTGTGGGATGTCTACCTTACGATACAAGTCATATCATACATGATCGAGCCAACAACGAAAGCATATGGTAATCAACTCATCTCAGCTATCTCGGCCTCTATACTCGGACTCTGAGCCTTGCTCAGTTTGGCATTATGCTAGATCGGTAAGTCACCTTTCTTGGAATTCTACATGTTGAACCTTTTAAACACTTTGTCAACATAGGTGCTTTAACTAAGTCCAATTAGTCTTTTACTCCTTTCTCTCAATATCCTTATCCCTAGGATATAGGCAGCTTCTCCAAGGTCCTTCATAGCGAAACACTTCCCAAGCCAGGAATTAACCTCCTGCAAAGTTGGGATGTCATTTCCCATGAGTAGTATGTCATCCACATACACTACCAAAAAACTAACTATACTCCCACTAGCCCTGACATATACACAGGACTCATATTCGCTTCTCAAAAAGACAAACTCTTTGACTTTCTCATCAAAACAATGATTCCAGCTGCGAGATGCTTGTTTCAATTAATAAATGGATTTCTCAAGCTTGCACACTCTATTGGGGTACTCTGCACTGACAAAACCTTATGGCTGACTCATGTAAACATCCTCAGCCAACTTTCCATTAATGAAAGCGGTTTTGACATCTATTTGCCATATTTCATAATTATGAAATGCAACAATGGCTAGCATAACCCTAATAGACTTAATATTCGCTACTGGTGAGAAGGTTTCATCATAATTAACTCCATGAGTTTGAGTGAAGCCTTTAGCAACCAGTCACGCCTTATAAATGTGCACTTTCCCATCCATGTCGGTCTTCTTCTTGAAGATCCATTTGCACCCGACCATCTTACGACCCGGTACATTGTCAACCAAGTTCCAAACTGGATTGTCATACATGGACTGAATCTCGCTGTCCATAGCCTCTTTCCATTTAGCAGACTTAGGGCCTGCCATGGCTTCCCTATAACTGTTAGGTTCATCCAAATTTACCAATGTACTATCACTAATAAATGTATCACCTTTGCAGTAATATGGAAACCATAGTAATGCTTAGGTGGATTCCTAACTCTAGTGGAACGCCTCAGAGGTATAGACTTGTCAGCTGGTTCAACATGAGTTTCCTCCTATGGTTAATTGCTAGGGTTTGAGGTTCCTTCACCACTTGACTCTTGAAGCTCTTCAAGGTCAATTTGCCTCCTACTGTTTCCTTGGCCTATAAATTCTCTCTCGCGAAGGACCCCCCTCCTTGCCACAAAGACCAAGTTCTCACTGGGTCTGTAGAAGAGGTAACCAAAGGATTTCTGTGGGTAGCCGATGAAAATACACCGCTCACTTCGAGGTTCAAGCTTGTCCTGAGTCTCATGTCTCACGAAAGCCTCGCAACTCCAAATCTTAATGCACTACAAGAAAAACACGATTTTGCTATGGAAGGAATCTGTTGCGAAAAGTTGAAATTCCGTTGCAAAAGACGAATAGCGACGGAATTTGCAACGACCTATTTCCGTCCCTAAAATGCCGTAGCGAGGATTTTGCAAAGAAAACGATAATTCTGTTGCAATTGTGACAACGGAATGAAATCCATGGCAAATGGTATTCCGTCGTGTATTTCGTAGTAGGTTTCCATCACAAATTTCGTGGTAGTTCTTCCGTCACAAATTCCGTTGTAGTTAATCCCTAGCAAAACCCGTGGTGATGAATCCCTAGCAAAATCCGTGGTGATGAATCCCTAGCTAAATCCGTGGTGATGAATCCATAGCTAAATCTGCGGTGATGAATCCCTAGCTATACCGTTTGATGATCTCCTAGCAAATTATGTGGTCATGAATCCCTAGCAATTTTAGTGGTGTATATATTATATACTAGATTCAATTTGGACTGATTGGTAATTGATTTATAAATTATATCCAAATAATTTTGTAGTAATATATGAAAAAAAAAAACTCATAACCATTATATCATAAAATAACAAAATAATTATTTATTACATGGAAAAAAGAACGTTGTTACTCTAAAATATATAATCTTCAATAAACATATATCAACCTACTACTCTTGTTGTTTTGTAATGACATTAATAAGATCCAATGTCTCTTGAAGTTGTTTTTCAAGATGCCCGACCCTTGCTTTGTTTTCCTCTTGTTGGGCGTTCATCATTTCTTTAAGCTCTTCGTTTTGCTGTTTTTGTTTAGCAACAAGCTCCCTCATTTCTTCTATTTCATCATTTTTTTCCCAAAATATAAGATACATCTGTTTTACCATTCCTATTGGGAACCGCCTTTGCAAAAGAGCCTAATCCATAAAGTCTTTTTTTTTTCATGACCACCAACAACAGCATAAAATAGCTTGTCCTCCTCAAATTCAACACCTTCAGCTTCCAACTCTTCCCTTTTTTCTATATAGGTCGCCTACAAAATAAAAATATTGTAAGTTAAAAGATATCAAATTTAGGAATGATATTATGGAGTAGCTACAATATAAAAGTTAATTTAAACTGAAATGAATATTACATGAATTTGTCTATGTTTTTCATTTGTGAAAGTAACTCCATCATGATTCTTAGTGTGTGTATACAGGAACAATTCACTATGGGGTGGCTCATGTCCTAAATTCCTCTTCTACATAAATACCATATAAAAAGTCAAATATATAGATAAACATATGCAAACATTGATATGATGTACCATTTAAAAAACTACCAAATCAGAAGCTATCTTCAAATGACATGCGGATCCAACGTTATGTGTGGGTTTTGCTACTCCATCAGCCACACCGTTACGTTTATTCTTCTTGTTCTGCTCAGATTTTAGCTTGTATTCTTATGTATTCCATTTTAATTGCCAGGAGTTCCAGACTTCCTGTGGAATATGAGTTGGTTTAAAGCCATGTTTGTTTTTTTTTGGGCTCCTCATGTGGAAGAGATATTGACCATAACTTTGTGCTGCTTTCCTTGCCCAAGCTTGCCTCACCAGCGAGTCTATTGTCTCATCCCAGCAACATTTTTTCTACACATTAACAATATAAACATAAGTTGAAGTGTAAATGTTTACCAAACAACAATTTATGACTTATAGTTACCTGAAACTCCTCCCAATTTAATTCGCACATTTCTTTGCTTACTTGTGCCCAAGCGTACCCTTCTGGATCTACTCTTTGTTTAAAGGGCTGACTAATAACGTGTGCACAAGGGCCTGGTGGCATTAGCCTGCAAGTAATCATGTGATGTGTTAAGTTATGAATTGATATGTAGGTGTAAACCAAAATTTAATACATAAAAAAAGTTGTAATTAAGATTTGAAGTGGTAACTCACGTATTTTTCCAAACCTGAACATTAAAACGTCCAACTAGTCCACAATCTTCAGAGGAATTGTTTTCACCTTCTACACTTTCCACTACAGATCCATTCATGGGTGGTTGTGTTGGTGATGGGGTAGATTCTAAGATAGGTGTTGTTGATGGGGTATATTTTGGGGTAGGTGTTGGGATAGATGTATATGTTAAGGATGTGGTAGTTCATTTACTTAAGGAGGGTGTGGTAGTTATTATAGTTGTGGAGGATGGTAGTGTAGAGGCAGGTTTTGAGGTTGTGGTAGTAGATATAGGTGTTGATGATGTGATAGTGGGTGTTGGTGTTGAGGATGGTTTAGATAATGTAGGTTCTAAAGTTTTTGTTATTGATGTTCGTGTTGACGATTGTATTGTTCCAGTTTCTGAAGTTTTAAATGTTTTTTCTAAGGAGGGTGTGGATGTTTTAAGTGATGTCGAGGAAGTGGTAGTCATGGGTGATGTTAATGATATAGATTTAGGGGTTTTGTTAGTAGATGTTATAGGTTCTTTGGATGTGGTTGTTGGTATTGGCAAGTCGATTTCTTCATCTTGTAACTGTCTGTTTAGGAATTTTGCAGTAGAAATCCTGTTGCGTTTCATAACTTGTGGTGCAATAAATTTAGTTGGCTTCACAAAGGATGCTCCTTTTGGTTTCGAGGTCGACATCGTTCTGACACAAACAATAAAAATAAATTATATATGAAGGCATTACTTTGCATGCAAACTATTGAATACAATCAAAACCAATTTACATGAAGATGATTAGAGAACAAAAAACGATCGATCATCACGACAACACTAAATTAAAGAAATATAAATTTTAGACGAGTGACAACCTATAACGCCAAAGTCAGTGCACAAATGTATAATGAACAAATATTTCGATCAAAAAGCCGCTGGAGATCATGATTACAGAAAATGTAAACCCTATTTATAATCGGTAAACTTAATTACCCTAATATGCAGCATAAATGTGTGTAGGTTGGAGGGAAACAAATTGTGAAATACTTTGAACCCCCGCTAATAAAAAATTTGAACTGTGCTAATTACCTCTAAATATTTAGTAATTCATTTTTTATAGTAGTTACAGATTGATAAATAGGGTATATACATATAAATAACATCAAGAAAGAACATAGAGTAACGATGTGTTCATAGTATAATTTTAACTTAAAATTATATACGAGGACTAAACATTAATAAACTATACATCTTTATGCTTTTCTGTTTAAGAAGAAATTTATATACAAAAGACGTATGGGTCATGTCAATATATATGATAGTGGCTTATGGTGTCCATGGATGACATATGGGTCATTGGTTGACATGATAGTGGCTTATTGTGTCCATGGATGACATATGGTTGATTGGTCGACATGGTAATGGCTTATGGTTGACATATGGGCCATTGGTCCACATAGTAATGGCTTATGGTGTCCATGGATGAAATACGGGTCATTGGTCAACATGGTAGTTAATTATGGTGTCCATGGATGACATATGGGCCATTGGTCAATATGGTAGTTTCTTATGGTGTCCATGGATGAAATATGGGTCATTGGTCAACATAGTAGTTGATTATGGTGTCCATGGAGGACATATGGGTCATTGGTCAACATGGTAGTTGCTTATGGTGTGATGGTATCACCCATGGATGAAATACGGGTATTGGTCAACATGGTAGTTGCTTATGATGTATCATGGATGACATATGGGCCATTGGTCAATATGGTAGTTGATTATGGTGTCCATGGATGAAATATGGGTCATTGGTCAACATGGTAGTCAATTATGGTGTGCATGGATGACATATGGGTCATTGGTCAACATGGTAGTTGCTTATGGTGTGATGGTAACACCCATGGATAAAATACGGGTCATTGGTCAACTTGGTAGTTTCTTATGGTGTCCATGGATGACATATGGGTCATTGGTCAACATGGTAGTTGCTTATGGTGTGATGGTATCACCCATGGATGAAATACGGGTTGTTGGTCTACATGGTAGTTGATTATGGTGTCCATGGATGACATATGGGCCATTGGTCAATATGGTAGTTGCTTATGGTGTCCATGGATGACATATGGGTCATTGGTCAATATGGTATTTACTTATGGTGTCCATGGATGAAATACGGGTCATTGGTCAACATGGTAGTCGATTATGGTGTCCATGGATGACATATGGGTCATTGGTCAACATGGCAGTTGCTTATGGTGTGATAGTGTCAACCATGGATGAAATACAGGTCATTGGTCAACATGGTAGTTGATTATGGTGTCCATGGATGACATATGGGTCATTGGTCAACATGGTAGTTGCTTATGGTGTGATAGTGTCACCCATGGATGAAATACGGGTCATTAGTCAACATAGTAGTTGTTTATGGTGTACCATGGATGACATATGGGCCATTGGTCAATATGGTAGTTGCTGATGGTGTCCATGAATGAAATACAGGTCATTGGTCAACATGGTAGTCGATTATGGTGTCCATGGATGACATATGGGTCATTAGTCAATATGGTAGTTGCTTATGGTGTGATGGTATCACCCATGAATGAAATACGGGTCATTGGTCAACATGGTAGTTGTTTATGGTGTCCATGGATGATATATGGGTCATTGGTCAACATGGTAGTTGATTCTGGTGTCCATGGATGACATATGGGCCATTGGTCGATATGGTAGTTGCTTATGGTGTCCATGGATGAAATACAGGTCATTGGCCAACATGGTTGTCGATTATGGTGTCCATAGATGACATATGGGTCATTGGTCAACATGGTAGTTGCTTATGGTGTGATGGTATCACCCATGGATGAAATACGGGTCATTGGTGAACATGGTAGTTGATTATGGTGTCCATGGATGACATATGGGCCATTGGTCAATATGGTAGTTTCTTATGGTGTCCATGGATGAAATACGGGTCATTGTTCAACATGGTATTCAACTATGGTGTCCATGGATGACATATGGATAGCATATGGGTCATTGGTCAATATGGTTCTTGCTTATGGTGTTCATGGATGAAATACGGGTCAGTGGTCAACATGGTAGTCTATTATGGTGTCCATGGAGGACATATGGGTCATTGGTCAACATGGTAGTTGCTTATGGTGTGATGGTATCACCCATTGATGAAATACGGGTCATTGGCCAACATGGTTGTCGATTATGGTGTCCATGGATGACATATGGGTCATTGGTCGACATGGTAGTTGCTTATGGTGTGATGGTATCACCCATGGATGAAGTACGGGTCATTGGTCAACATGGTAGTTGCTTATAGTGTCCATGGATGACATATGGGTCATTGGTCAACATGGTTGTTGCTTATGGTGTGATGGTATCACCCATGGATGAAATATGGGTCATTAGTCAACATGGTAGTTGCTTATGGTGTACCATGGATGAAATACGGGTCATTGGTCAACATGGTAGTTGATTATGGTGTCCATGGTTGACATATGGATAACATATGGGTCATTGGTCAACATATATCATTTTGTCCGGTTGTGTATTAAAATTTAAAATTTTCAAATACTTAATATTGTAGGAAATATTAATTTTTTAAATAATTTTATTAATAATTTAGGGTCCCCGATTAATCCTCGCTGAGTCTGATTAATCGCTTATCGCCAGTCGACCGCCGAGCGACGGACGAGCGATTTTTACAACCTTGATTAAAATAGAAATTGTTTTTTCTTTTAAATATGACTTTTTACAAAACTACCCTTACTAATTAAACACGAGTCATTGTATGTATTAGGACAATTTGGTCATTTTATAATGGAACATCTTCTAGGCATCATAATGTTTTCCGACGAAACATGTTGTTTCAGTTCTTCACTCTTATTTTAGTCAGTTGTAAACAATCCCAATTTCAAAATTCCGACAGTCAAAAAAACCCTAAAATCATTTTCGCAGAATCGTTATCTTAGTGAATATTTATTATTATGGAAGCCAGTACTTCTTCTAAGAATCAATCAAGAAATCAAACGAAATCGCTAACAGACATGCCATTTGAAGTGATGGAGAAAATAATAGTCGACTTGGCAAAAATTTCAGCAGTCGAGGATTTCAGGATGAATAGTGTGTAAGTTTTGCCTTTGATCAATCTATTTCACAAGTGTATTTGAGTTGTCTTTACGTTATGGAGCGAATATTGTGTTTCGTTTGCAGTTGCAGATTCTTCAACGAGGCAGGAAAAACGGATGAAGTATATAAACATATGGAGTTAGATGGATTACGATTTCGTGTTTGGTCTGATTAGAAACATGCAGTTGTCAATAAATTCATAGAGATGAGAAACTCAAATATTCTATTCAGGAATGGATTGGTACGTTGTTATATATATGCATAGTAGTAATTAATCTGTTACTTATTTTGCATAACGTTAACTAGAAATTATGTGTTTAATATTTTTTTCAGATGAAGTTATTTTTTTTAGAAGCTGAACATGAAGGGAAAATGATGCTCGAAGAAGCATCTGCATTGGGACATTTGGATTCAACATTTGTCTTGGGAATGATGCCCATGGCTGAAGGGAGACATAGGAAGCAAAAAGCTTTGGACATGTTGAACAATGCTTACCGCAGAGCAAATGGTAAGTGGAATCTTAGAGCAACTTGTTCTAAGGTTCATCTCCATTTAAATAGGGAGGGGAGGAAACATGTATACTTCCATGGTATCCATAGATCTTGTGCATTGCATAAGTCTGTAGTTAGTGTGTCAGAAGCTTTTGTGAATGGATACAGATTCTTATGTGTGAAATTTGTTTATAGGATGGTTGTTTCGTTAGGTTTTCTAGGGAGTTTGGTATAATTTATGAGTATTTTGTTGATATGTACTTTCATATTATGACAATTAATGCTTTGTAGATTCTTTTGGTTTGATATACAAATATATAGTAATTTACTTGATAAATAATTATTTGATGTTGTTACTTGATTAGTAAATATGTTGTGTTGTTAGTAAGGGACTAAAAGAGTTAAAGTTTGGAATGATGTTTAAATAATGTTTGAATAAAGTATTTTGGACTTTTAATATTAATGTTTATATTGTATTGTGATTATAGTTGTATGTAACAAATGTTTGTTCTTTCCTAGTATTAAATACATATAAAATACAATTGTAACGGCATAAACAAACATGTATTTTATTTTGGACTTGGTAATTTGGTTTAATATTAACTAGTGGAGAACCCATGCTTTACATAGGGTAAAATTGTAAAGGAATAAACATAGGGACTAAAAGTGGCAACAAAGAAAAAGTATTGTGGCTAAAATCTAAGTAAAAAAAGTTACTATAAACATAGGGACTAAAAGTGGCAACAAAAGAAAACCATTGTGTCTAAAATCTAAAGTAAATAAGTCAATTGTTAAAATATTGTTCCACTTTTAATATGTATATTACTACATGAATATATATTAGTAATTTGGTGAAATGTTAATATAAGTGTATTACATTATGGATGATGATATATATGTTATTTTTGTCATTTTCATTTCAACAATCAAAAGTCCAATGTTACCTAGCTATAAAAGGCTATAATATTTGAATATATGTTTTGACACAAATACGCTTAGTATTCAAATATTTGGAATGATTTCAGGGGCAATTTGGTCTTTTTTTTCACTCTAAATTGTTAAGGCGCCATCATACCTCTAACGTCATGTCGGTGTTCCAGTTCTTCAACCATTCAGAACATCTCAACTTTTCCGGACGATAAATCTGCATACAAACACTAAAACCCCCAAATCGTCAAAGGATAATCGTTCTCAAAAATGTTTTTCTCCGGTAATAGAGAATCCTGTACTCCTCTCGACCAGATCAACATAAAGTAAGTTTTTTTCCATACCATGTTACATTGTCTTTCAGAGTTACGCTTAATTTAAAAAAAAATTGAAATCAACTACTCCAATGTGTATCTTCTAAGTAGAATGTCGAATACTAGAAGTCGTCGTTCGTTAGATGATCTCCCACTAAAGGTTTTGAGTCGGATATTTGTAGTATTAGGGTCAGAATCTGCGAAAGACATCGTCTCTGCAAGACTTTGGTAATTCTCAATAAACATCAACTAATGAATGTATATTTGATGAAATAAAACTTTATTTGTTTGTTATTTACTGTGTATTTAAAATTTTGAAGTTTAAAGAAGATGTATGAAGCAGGGGGTGATCCTCAAATGTACAGAACAACATGCATTGGCATGTTTGAAGGAATGAGTCCCAAAAATATGAAAGCTGATTTATTTATACGCACTTGTGCATTGATAATAACATTGAAGCCATGTTTAGACAAGGAATTGTATGTGTAGTTTCAGTAATTATATGTAATCTATACCATTTATTAATATTTAGTGTCATTGATGTTATATATTGATATTGTTATTCTGTCAACAGGATGAGTGCTTTTATTATGGCAATTTTGATTTAGAAATGACTTTGTTGAGACAAGCAGCAGATGAAGATCATCTTGAGGCAATTTATTTGGAATGATCTACATTTCAAGAGGGCCTCATCAATGTGAAGAAGGTATGTATATATTGTATATATGTAAATTAAATTATATATATATATATATACATATATATATATATATATATATATATATATATATATATAGTTAATTATTAAGGCATGTTTGTAGTTTAGGGTTAGTATTTAGTTGTGTTGTGTTGTATAATATTTACTGCTTTATTGAAAAGGGTACATTGGATTAATTGATGGATATTTTAATGTGTAGGTTTACAATTACTTGATGCCTATTTTGGCTGGGCAGTTATGGATGATGGGGAGTACACGGGTGTTGTTGATAGTGCCAAAGAGTTGTTGCGGGCTGTTGATGTTGTTCGTAGACTTAAAACGAATAACATCACATTCCAATGTGAAGATCCACGACATTCAATTAAAGGTGCATTGGCAATAGGCCATGAAGAGGATGAGGATCGACAAAGATAGTGCACGGTTTGTCGATGGTATGTAGAGTATGGTAGGTTTTGTATATTTCTTAAAAATATTAATGGTTGATAATAGAATGGACATTAAATATTAGTGTTCTTATTGTACTGTATTGTATATGAAGATGTATAGTACTACTATAATTTTATTTTGGTTTTGTGTTTAGATCGTTCTGTTAAAAGGGCATTTTAGTCATTTTTGCTTGCTATGTTGTTTGAGTAGGATGAAGTATACATAAAACCCATGTTATTTTTGTGATGAAGTATATTTAATGTAATTAAGAATAAGTTTGTAATGAATTCGTTATCAAGGAAAATAATCTACATAGATTATATATACTTTAACATGCCTGGTTAATGTAATTAAAAATAACTTTGTAATGAATTCATTGTTAATTAATCATTATATACTATGTTTTCAATAAATTATAGACAACTTGATTAGCACAACTGGCTTAACCGCGCCCTTTTCTAGCATAAGCCTAAGTTCGAGTCTGCTTGCCAACAATATCTACTTTATAATTCATTTTTACATTTTTTATCCATTAGTTTATGCCACATATTACCAATTAAAAAACATTTCATTCAAACCATACCTTACAAATTCCATTGATCATAATAATAATTCATCCATAGTATAAGAAGATTAATTAAGCATACAACATCCCAACAAATGCCTTCACAAATTAGCTACGCGTTTTGTTCCATAGCAAAACAAGCAAACGAAATCATATTTCATAGCATAATTCCCTAGCAAATACCTACAAATGGTACCTCCGTAGCAATTCAACTATGGAATTGGTTTCCGTCACAAACTCCATTGCATAGTAACCAAGATGATGAATTCCATAGCAGCAGTACAAAGAAAAGTGATTTGGTAACAAATGTCGTTGGAAAATTGCTACGAATTTTTGTTCCATATAACTATCGGTAGCATAATACCAACGGATATGGAGTCGGTAGCATTTTCCCTAGCAACTCCCACTCTTGCTACCGGAAATAAAATCTGTAGACAATGTGGTAGCAACATTGCTATGGAACGACATTCCATAGCACGTTCCATTGCAGATTAACAACGAAAATACGTTCCATAGTAACCTTCCCTAGCAAAATCGCATTTTTCTTGTAGTGATGTGGTCTAAATTGGGAACTTTCCCAGTCTACATCTCGTGAGGTGTTTTGGCAACCTTCTTGGTAGGGACTAGATTAAGGATATGGGCGGAAGTATCTAAGGCATACCCCCAAAATGAGATTGGTAACGAAGCTCGACTCATCATGGAACGAACCATGTCTAACAAGGTTCGATTGCGCCTCTCAGCCACACCATTAAGCCATAGTGTTCCGGGAGTTGTCAATTGTGAAACAATTCCACATTCCTTAAGATAGTAAAGGAGCTCTGTACTAAGATACTCTCCACCTCGATCGGATCAGAACATCTTAATGTGCCTGTCCAACTGATTCTCCATTTCCTGTTGAAACTCTTTGAACTTTTCAAAGGTTTCTAACTTATGCTTGATTAAGTAGACATAACCATATCTATTGTAATCATCAGTAAAAGTCACATATAAGCGGTTAGCATCCCTAGTGGAAGTTCTGAAGGGTCCACACACATCTATGTGTATGAGGTCCAACAAACCTTCACGCCTAGTACAAGTACCAGTGAAGGGTAACTTTGTCATTTTTCCTAGAAAACAAGACTCGCAACTATCATCCAACTTTAAGTCAAGTGACTCCAAGACTCCAGCCTTTTGGAGTTGGCCTATGCGCTTCTTTTTGACATGTCCAAGACAACAATGCCACAAGGATGCCTTATCCAAACTAGTGGAAGAATCGATATGCAACACATTATTTCCTAAGTTGTCTACAACCGACATAGTTTCATATACACCATCACAAGGTAATGCTTTATAATAAAGAACATTATTATAAAAAACATTAATACCACCACATTCATTATCAAATAAAAAAGTAAATCCTTTTTTGTACAAACCGTGAAAAGAAATAATATTTCTCGCCATTTCAGACGAGTAACAACACTTATTCAAATCTAACATTAACCCACTACTTTGCAACAAAGAATAAACTCTAATCTTGGTGACAGGTGAATCTTTCCTATTCCCCATGATTAAGTTTATCTTTCCATGCTCCACATCCTCACTTCTTCTTAGGCCTTGCAAATCAGAACATATATGAATACCACAACCTGTATCAAGGACCCAAGAATTAGTATGCGGTGAGTTATTAGACAATATAGCGTAAATACCTGCATGGGTAGGTTTGACCTTCCCATCCTTAACATCTTGCAGGTACTTAGGGCAATTTCGTTTCCAGTGCCACTTATCATGACAATAGAAGCATTCAGCTTCCTTTGGGTTGGAAGAAGGAGTGACAGAGCCACCTTTGGTTCCACTCGAAGAGGAGTCATCAAGAGACTTTCCCTTGGTACCCTTCGAAGGGGTCTTCCTCTTCTTCCCTCTACTCTTCCTGATTGCCAGAACTAGGGTGGTGTTAGGAGTAGGAGTAGTAACAACCGATTTACCTTTGAGACCAGTTTCGGCGGTCTTCAAAAGTCCTTGAAGCTTGCTGAGTGTGACCTCCTCCTTGTTCATGTTATAGGTAATTCAGAATTAATCATAACAAGTAGGTAAGGAGTGAAGTATGATGTCAATAGACAAATCCTCAAGGAAGTTCACTTTCAACTTCAGCAAACGGTCCACAAACCTTTGCATTTTCTGCATGTGGCCCATGATGGATTCACCATCCTTCATTCGGGTTGTTATCATGGAAGAGATGATTTCATACCTCTCTTGACGATCACTCTGATGGTAGCGGCCCGTCAGGTCCATGTGCATCTCAAAAGAGTAAAAGTCCTCATAGGACTTCTGGAGTTCAGCTGTCATTGTAGCCAACATGATACATGCCACCTTGGTGACATCTCTCTAATCTGCCCTAAAGTCAGTGATCTGCTGTGGAGTAGCAGTAGACTCATCAATTTCTTTCAGCTCCTTGTCGAGGACATATTCCTTGTCCTCGTAATGCGTGACCATCCTGATGTTCATGATCCAATCATTAAAGTTGGAACCATTAAATATGACTCTCCCACAAAGGTTCATGAGAGAGAAGGAGATGATAGGGTTTGAGCTAGAAGCAACATTGTTGGAAGGCATCTGAAAAGAAGAAAGACAAGTTTAGATTAGATATAAAATCCTTAATAAGACACCCAAATGTAATATTAAGGCTAGGACCCAACACAAAACTTTATAACTTGGAAGAGGGATGTCGTAATCCAAACTATAAAATATTTGAAGGCATGCAAATGACGATTCACCAATTTCCACCATGAAAAATGAAATAAATTGTTAGGTTTTAATTGGATTGAAACTCCCAGATCTTTTGAGATTTATTGAACTTTTCAATGGAATGTTTAAATCTCGATTGTGCCCTCTCAAGTTTGTGACTGGGATGCCGAGGATCACAAACAAGATGTGAATAACCATGCATATTAACTTGGTACCCTTAATTTTTATCACCTAATCGTTGTGCCAGTTACCCACACGCGCTCCACCGACTATGACAAACATTATATCGCCCTTTTCCACTCTTACTAGTCCATGTTAGTGTACTGGTTACCCACACATGCTCCACCAACAACTTGGTAAGGTACAAAGTGGAATTTCATGGGTTAGCACCAATTTCACATTTTCCTAAAGTAACTAAGATTGGGAATTTATAAAAGGTTTAGTTACTTTATATTTATCGTTATACTTTTAATGAGAATTATAGTCCTTGTCCTACCCGTTCGGCTAACGACCCTCCACAGTCAAGGAAGCAGTGGGTGAGAGTCGACACCTATTAAGCTGCCATTTTATAGGCAACAACCTTATACCCCCCTTATAGACCGACTTCGTGAATGAGGCCTACTAACGGTAAGATTGACTTGATCTTATACATATATACATATATATATATATATATATATATATAAATATATATATATATATATATATATATATATATATATATATATATATATATATATATATATACCAAGACTTAAGGGCAAGTTTTGAAACTATTCAAGACTTTTCATTTCTATAACTTATAAGTTTTAATGGTTTTAAAGAAAAGACTTTTGGAATTCCATAACTTGAGGACAAGTTATGGAGCCCATTAATTGGCATTTAGATCAAGAATTACACTAACAAACAATTTGGAAATAATTCGTATGATCTACTAAAACTCATAAGTATGAACATTCATATCAACAATTTCAGGAATCATATAAACATATATAAAACTTGAAAATTTGATAATAACCATTGAAAATGGATTAACATAATCATTACCACAACAAAAACATGTTTTATAAGTCCAAAACAGTTTAGGGTAATGATTCTAGTCCATTTCCAGCAGCAAAACTTGAAAAATCTGCACATAGGGACTCCTACTCATCCAGTGCAAGAACCTACTCGACGAGTAGGATGAGTTTTCACTTGGACTCGTCGAGTCCCCCCATGGACTCGGCGAGTCCACTGAATAGTGAACAGATTTTCAACCTTTTTTCAAGCATTTTGCATCAAGTATAATGAAAAGAAGCCTAGGCTCTGATACCACTGAAGGGTTTTGAGCATTCTAACACTCCTATGGTGTACATGCAACCCTAGAAACCTTGGATATATGTTTTCTCTATTATACATGCAAATTTGATTTTCCAAGGTTCTCAACCTAACTAGCATGTTATGGGGTACTTGTAATATAAAAACTTTAGTAGAATAACATCCATTTTCTTGTGGTTGATTGCTTGGAGTCTTGAGAGCCTAGCACCAATAATGTGGATGCGTCAAGTGGAGTCACAAATCTCCAAAACACCTTGGAAGACTTAAGACAATAATATGCACTTGTAGAAATCGGACCACCCTTTGTTCTCACACACCCTAGTGCCATTTCATGTGCCAAAGACCTCTTTATATAATATGGAGGATTAGGGTTACATTCATGTAAACCCTAATACCCATGACCTTTCATTTCCATAGGATCCATGGGTTAAAAACTCCATGGACTATCCATGCAAGCTTAGCCCATCCTAAATGAACTTGGCCCATTCTATATATATATATATATATATATATATATATATATATATATATATATATATATATATATATAATATATATAAGATTCCATATTTAATTAGTTCCTTTTGACCTCTAAATTAATTTTTGATCAATACTAATTAAATAATATGATTTCATATTAATATATTATAACTAATAATATATTAATAAATCATAATTATACTATTCTCAAAAGATTATCCATATAAATTGTTTCGGTGAAGTGCAACCCAAATGGACCATGCCGGGTCGGGTCAAGTACATACCAAATATAGTTACGGACTTAGACACCTTATCCAACAATTACCACTTATATTTTTATGAGGTGATTGGATTCCTATGGTTTTATAATGATTTAAAACGAAATTTTTGGGATGTTTCAAATTGGTATCAGAGCCTTGGTTTGAGGGATTCGAGCACACTCTTGGGTTTTTCTGAACTCAAACTAAGGAATTGATATGAAAATTTTCAAATAAAATCATTTTTAAAAATAATTTTTAAAAGAGAAAAAGAACCTTGAAAAGAGAAAAGGGTGTGGTGCTTGCAATCAGCCGAGCTCAAGTAAGAACTCCCAAATTACCCACACAAGTTTATGTTATGATATGTTTATGAGAACTGCATGCTAGATTAGGAATAAGGATCTAGGAAGGTTGCCTTATGTGCCTGTTATATGTGTATCAACTTTAAGAACTGCATGCTAGTACAGATTAGTCAGTGATATGATGGCTTGATTAGGATATGCTTGATTATGCTTACTCGATGCTCGAATGTTGCTTGCTTTGTGTTTTTAGGAGTTCTAGTTATCTTTTAGTAACTAGTAAACGAATATGTTAATTTACATATTACAAGGACTAAATAATTTCAGAAGGCTAGGTCTAGCTCTATTTCGCAGCTCCTGTTTGAGTCCAACCGTTGTAGGGTAGAATCTCCCATTTGAAGAATTATCTAGTCTTAGTGATTTGTAATGGTATTCGTGAGCTAGTTAGGGGGAGATAGCAGTGACTTCTTATGTAGCTAATGGAAGAGAGTGGGATGGTGATTACCCTAGGGCAAGCCTAGGATGATATTAGTGATGGGTTTTATACAAACAATCCTATGTGTGCATGCAACCCTAATTTTGAATCTATGTTTTCACTATTAGACATACAACAAATGAACACAAAGGAAAACCCTAGCATGCATCTAAAATTTCGAAGTACACAAACAAAAGATTAGAATACATACCTTTGTTGCTATATAGTAATAACAACTAAATCTTGAAATTCCTTTACTCTTGAGAACAAGTACCACAGGTGTAGTACCTCTAATGGCTCACAAACACACTTGTGTTAGAGGATGAATATGAGAGAGGAGAGAAAGTAGCTTGCTCTAGAAATCGTCTCTTTTAGGGTTTCTCCAAGGGTGGGATGAAATCTTAAGTCTAGGGGGTCTATTTATACTTGAGGCTAGCTAGGGTTTTAGGGTGGAAACCCTAATCCCTTAGCTTAGGGACTTAGCAAGTCCATGGACCTCCTTGACTTAGGCCTTGGACGGAAACTCCTAGATCCTTCTAGGATTTTCGACATAGCCCTAATAAGGATGATCCAATGGCCCAAAGCCTCAACTATCAAATAATTACAAAACAACCCCTGTACTTTTAATCAGTTCCTTTAATTCCAAAATTAATTCCAAATTAATTTCTGATTAAATACTAATTAATAATATGATTCCAAATTAATATATTATTCTTATAATATATTAATAAATCATATTTATGCCCTAATTTATTATTCTTAACAATAAATCAACCTCTCTCCTTAACAGTCATCCTGTCTAGTCACCAATGTGAAGGCAACCCAAAAGATCCATGCTACTATCAGGTCAAGTACATCCCAATTATAGTTATTGGCTTAGACACCTAATACATAAATTAGTGTGTGAAGCATTACTAGTAGAAGGAACTTGCTGAATTTAAGGCAGTTCTTAAGGAAAGTACGGATAGATGTGGAAGGTAGTACAGGCCCGTACTACTGAAAGCGGAGGATCTATACTCGAATCAAGGAAGGCTGAGATGAATCCAAGAAACTTTTAGTATATGTGATCCATCGAGATATGGTAAGTATTCTGATGTTTATTATGATGTGTTTTTTAGTATGGTGGTACTACGCACTAGGCCAGTCGGCGATTCAAGCGCCGATGAGGGATCGGGCTCGAGTTCTGGAGTCAGGTAGCTAGATGATCAGATGAGGGAGTTCATCTCATCTGAGATCACGTGCAATATTCTGTATTAGACTCTTGTGATCTTCGACATGATCAAGTAGGGTATCATGGAGCTTTTGGATGAGAGACTGAGTGCATTCTACACTGAGTTGGCGGCCATGATAGGGTCGTGTACACTGACGTTCAGGGAGTTCATAGCTTGTAGAGCTCCCGACTATCATACGGCTCGGGACCCCATTGCTAGAACTAGATGGTTGGCTGATGTCGCCAATGTTTTCCGTACCAGCAGATGTCCCGATGGGGACAAGGTCCGACTTGCTTCCTGTCTTCTAAAGGATAGGGCACGTGATTGGTGTGAGGAGGTCAGACGAGCCGTTAGAGATGATGCAGTTCTAGATGCGATGATGTGGAGTGATTTTTTGGTGAGGTTCACGACAGAGTTTGCACCTGTGATCAAGGTACAACAGCTTGCTAGGGAGTTCCATGATCTCCAACATACGACTGAGATGGTGGCTGAGATCACCGCCATGTTCAGGGAGAGAGCCCTTCTCGTTCCGCGGTACGTGGTTGACGAGGAGATAAAAAAGGACTGATATCATGAGATGTTGCGGACTGACATCCGCCAATTTGTGAGCTGTTCCAGCTGTAAGACGCTGGAAGATATGATTACTAGGGCGAGAGAGAGAGAGAGAGAGAGAGAGAGAGAGAGAGAGAGAGAGAGAGATAGTTGGATTTAGAGATGAGGAGGAAGAGGAAACGAGATGCTTCGTTTGGTATGGAGAGTTCGGGCAAGAAGCCCACAGTAGATTCCCGAGGGACGGGCCAGCAGGGTCGAGGCTGTTGTGGCAAGTCTGGCAGGACACATCATGGGGCGTGCAGGGCAGGTAGTTCAAGCTGCTTTAAGTGCGGCTGAACTAGTCATGTTAGCAGGGATTATACTGCTACCACCACCACCACTGCAGTATTTGATCTAATTTGCTTTCGGTGCAATTATAGGGGCCATAAGAAGGCCTAATGTTCGAGTTTACCAACATCAGCAGGAAGAGTGGTGGCACTCGCACCTGCTACATTGAGGATTACCGACGGCCGCTAGGGCCGGGCGGATATGCCAGTGGCGAAGAGCAGAGCCTTCCAGTTGTCAGCAGAGGAGGCACGTGCATCACCCGATGTGGTGATGAGTATGTATCTTCTCCTTATCTATTTATTTATTCTGTTTCTTGCTTATGTTTATGTGTTTTTTTATAGAATCGTTATTAGTGAATGGTATATTAGCCTTGGTACTGTTTGATTCGGGTGCTAACCGGTCGTTTGTTTCGCTTGCGCTCAACAAGTGATTCGTAGGGGCTCCTGGGGAGCTGGATTGCCCATTTGATGCGGAGATAGTAGATGATAATACCGTTAGGGTTGCAAGGATTCATCGAGGATGTACACTGCAGTTGTTCGATGAGCAGTTTTCTATGGGTCTAGTCCCTATTCCCCTGCGAGGGAACAAGGTTATAGTTGGTATGGACTGGCTGAACCCCAATGAGGCAGTGATCGACTGCGAGTAACAGCTAGTGAGAGTTCGAACTCTTAGTGAGGGAGGGTTAGTGATCCAAGGTGAGAGGCCGTAGGGTGGACTAACCCTATGTTCAACAGCTAGAGCGAGGCGCTACTTTCAGCAGGGTTACGTAGGTTACGTCACCTATGTTATTGTAACAACGTAAATTTCATAGCAAAAATTTCATTTTTGTCACAACCATTTTCACTTAAAATATTTTATAAAATATCCAACATTAGTTATCAAAACATATCGTTTCCCAAGATCACAAAATCAAATCCTCTCTCTAGTGTGTACAAGTCATGTCGGCGCCTTTCCACGGTCCTTGCGAGTACCTGAAACACATAATACAACAACTGCAAGCATAAATGCTTAGTGAGTTCCCCAAAATACCCTTACACACATACGCCTTTCCAGGCCATACTCTACACGACCTTCCGGTCCATGTGTCTCAGGGGACTTCCGTCCCAGTCCCAGTAGACCTTCCGGTCCTACTCATATCGACCTTCCGGTCCATGACTCCCTGACCTTCCGGTCCACGTCATAATGCCTTCCAGCCCATATCATACATAACATACATATCACATACATAACGCATACAGAACATGCAACACATATCATACAAAACATGCATCTCATAACATACAAGACCTTCCGGTCACACATAGGTACCTTTCCAGGTACAGTATAGTGAAAAGACTCACCTCGTATGATTTCTAGAATCTCACGTGCTCGATATTTCTGAATCTCGAAACAACGACTTAGCCCCGCCTAATCACAACAAATAATCATTCTAATTATTATCGGCTTCCAAGGTTATGCTAAGTCTTTTTCCACTATCCGACAGAAGGGTAAAAGATCATTTCACCCCTCCCTGACTCGAAAGTCCACATGTTGACCAAAACCCTAAAAGTCAACAAAAGTCAACAGCAAGAAGTACGCGGGGCGTACCAGCTCCTGTACGTGGGGCGTACCCTTGCATTCCAGAAACGGGGGACGCGACCCACTATGCGGCACGTACTGGGATTATGCCCAGCGTACATCCCAATTTCTCACTTCCTCATTCTAATGTCTTAAACGATTAAGACATAACACCATATTCCAGATCTGGTCATTTTAATACTTCTTAATCCATAAAGTCGAAACCTTTAAGCCTTTTCATGGCTATAAAGGTTCCCCACACCGTCTAACACCTTTCCTTTCTCCTCCAAGAGTCTAGATCTCATGCATGGCTCAACATTCACGTCCAAGATTGCATTTTTATGAACGTACAACTCATATAGTTCTGGAATATGAAAGATCTAGGCCAATGGAGACTACTTGCTCATAAAGTCTCCATCTTGGGACCAAAAACCCTAGAAATTGGTCCAAGAAGCACACCATATAAACTACAAGGCAAGGTCTAAACTTTTTACCTCAGGAAGAAGCTCCAACCTTTGTAGTCCTCAGATCTACACTTGTCCACCAACTTCTAGCCTCCACAATGGTCTCCTCTTCTCTTTCACCACCTTGAAAAGGCACTTTGAAGCTTAGAACACTCACACCCAAGCTAAAAACGAAGGAAATGCTCTCTTAGGCTTCCTTTCTGAAAGATGGTGGCTGAGGGACAAGAACATCTTATTCCTTTTATAGCCCTCAAGTCATATTAGGGTTTTGAGTCTGGGCCGGTTACGCCTGGTGTAACCTTAGGTACGCCCAGCGTACCCGGATGGAACCGCATACAAAATAAGCGCGCGAGTACACGCAACGTACTCCTTGTACGCCCAGCGTACTCACAAGCTTAACACTCAACACAAAGGACCCAATATGACAACTTGGAAAAGATGAAGGGTTAAATGGTTGAACCTGAATTTCGGATTGTTACAATTCTCCCCCACTAGAACCAGACTTTGTCCCCGAAGTCTTATATCGAAAACAACTCCGGATGCTGCTCCCGCATCTCCGACTCGGACTCCCACGTCAGCTCGGACCCCTTCCAATGATGCCACTGAACCTGCACCAATGGCACCTCCTTGTTCCTTAGAACCTTGATCTTCCGATCCCGAATCGCGATAGGTCTCTCGGCATAATTCAAGCCCGCATCCACCTGAATATCCTCCAGAGGAACTACCGCCGACTCGTCGGCTATACACTTCCTCAACAGAGACACATGGAAGGTATCATGAATTTGGCTCAACTCCACAGGTAGCTCCAGACGATATGCTACTCTGCCTACTCTCGCAATCACTCTAAATGGCCTAATAAACCAGGGCCCCAGCTTGCCCCTCTTCCTGAATTGGATCACTCCTTTCTAAGAAGATACCTTCAGGAGCACGAAATCACTAACCTGGAACTCGAGCTCAGATCGTCGCCTATCCGCATAACTCTTCTAGCGACTCTGAGCGGTCAACAACCTCTGCCAGACCTGCTGTATCTGCTCTGTCGTCTGAAGCACAATCTTCGTACTACCCATCACGCGTTGCCTTACTTCTCCCCATCATATGGGGTTCCGACACCGCCTCCTATACAACAACTCAAAAGGTGGCATACCAATGCTCGAGTGATGGCTGTTGTTGTAGGAAAACTCAGCCAAGGGAAAATACGTGCCCCAACTCCCTCCGAAATCCAATACACATGCCCGAAGCATATCCTCGAGTGTCTGAATCGTCCGCTCACTCTGCCCGTCCGTCTGTAGGTGGTATGCAGTACTGAAATGCAGCCTCGTACCCAACTCCTCGTGAAACTTCTTCCAAAATCTAGAAGTAAATCGCACATCTCGATCTGAAACAATCGAGATCAGAACTCCATGCCGCGATACCACCTCTCTCACATACAACTCTACCAGCCTCTCAGCAGAAGAGCTCTCACTGATAGCAAGAAAGTGAGCGCTCTTCGTCAACCTGTCCACAATCACCCAAATTGCATCGACACCCCTTGCGGTCCTTGGCAATTTGGTGATGAAATCCATGGTAATCTGTTCCCATTTCCACTTGAGAATCTCCAATGGCTGCAGCTTACCATGTGGACGCTGGTGTTCGGCCTTAACCCTGCGACAGGTCAAGCATCTCTCTACAAACCATGCGATGTCCCTCTTCATACAGGGCCACCAATATTCCTTTTTCAGGTCCAAATACATCTTAGTGGCCCCGGGATGGGTCGAGAATTTCGATCGATGAGCCTCTTCCATCAAAATGGTACGCGTTCCGCCCACGGACGGTACCCATATCCGACCCTGAAAAGTCATAAGCCCCTGGCTATCGGTAACGAATTCCGATACTAGCCCGACAACTCGCTCTCTCTTCTGGCTTTCTGACCTCAGAGCCTCAGCCTGGGCCCCACGGATAGCATCCAACACCGGGGTCATCACTGTCAATCTCAAACAAACATCCTACAATGGGGCGCCCTCCGCCCTTCGGCTCAGAGCATCAGCTACAACATTAGCCTTGCCCGGGTGGTACAGGATCTCACAATCATAATCCTTGACCACGTCCAACCACCTCCTCTGGCGCATATTCAGGTTGGGCTGATCCATCAAATACTTCAAGCTCTTGTAGTCCGTGTATATCGTACACCGAACCCCATACAGATAATGTTGCCAGATCTTGAGAGCAAACACTACCGCTCCCAGTTCCAAATCATGAGTGGGATATCTCGACTCATGAGGCTTAAGCTGCCTCAATGCATACGCTATCACATGTCCCCTCTGCATAAGCACCGCTCCCAATCCGGATATCAATGCATCACAATATACCACAAAATCCTCCATCCCTTCTGGAAGGGCTAATACTAGGGCCGCGCATAACTTCTGGCGAAGTGTCTCAAATGAGGTCTGCTGCTCCGGACCCCATGAAAATGCAACACCCTTCCGGGGTCATCTTGGTGAGTGGCACAACGATCTTGGAGAAATCCTTAATAAATCTCCGATAATAGCCGGCCAATCCCAGAAATCTCCTGATCTCGGTGGGTGATCTCGGCACCTCCCACCTCATGACTGCCTTAATCTTGGCCAAATCGACCAATATCCAATTCTGGTTGACGAGATGTCCCAAGAACTGAACCTCTCATAACTAGAACTCACACTTGGAGAATTTGGCATACAGCCTCTTCGATCTCAGAACTCTAAGGATCTCCCTCAAATGTTCCTCATGTTGTTCTCTGGACCTCGAATATACCAAAAAATCATCAATGAATACAATCACCGACCGATTCAGCATCGGCCTGCACACCCTGTTCATGAGATCCATGAACGCAGCTGGTGCATTGGTAAGCCCAAAAGGCATCACCACAAACTCGTAATGCCCATAATGAGTTCTGAATGCTGTCTTTTGGATATCTTCATCCCGAACCCTCATCTGATGATAACCCAACCTCAAGTCTATCTTGGAGAACCAAGATGCCCCTTGCAACTGATCGAACAGATCATCGATCCTCGGAAATGGATATCGGTTCTTGACCATCAACTTGTTCAACTCTTGGTAATCAATACACATCCGGTGTGAACCATCTTTCTTCTTAACAAAAAGGATCGACACTCCCCAAGGTGAGCTACTTGGTCGAATAAACCCTTTCCCCAACAGCTCCTGAAGCTGCGGGGATAACTCCTGCATCTTTGGCGGCGTGAGGCGATAAGGCGCCTTGGCGATAGGTGTTGCTCCTGGAACCAAATCGATACGGAACTCCATTTGCCTCTCCGGAGGCACGCCCGATAGTTCCTCGGAAAAAACATCCGGAAACTCGCACACTATCGGAACCTCATCAATCGAACTTGGCCTCCCCGCGGCCACTCGTGTGTCCATCACATAGGCTACGAATCCACTGCAGCCTTGCTGCAAACTCTGTCTCGCCCTGGCAGCCGAACAAAACGCTGACCCACACCGGGTCCCCTCGCCATATACCGTAAGCACTCCCCCACTAGGGTCTCGTATCGTCACCAACTGACGCTCTCAGTCTATAACAGCTCCAAATCGGCTCAACTAATCCATGCGCACTATAACACACACATCCCCCATCGCAATCGGGACCAGATCTATCGGGAACTCCACACCGAAGATCTCAAGGATACACCCTTGAATCACCTCCGAAGCATACACTGCTCGCTCATCAGCTATGGAAACTCACAGAGGTCGACTCAACGCCTCTCGATGGATACTAATATGCTGACTAAATGCCGAGGAAACAAATGACTAACTCGCATCCGAGTCAAGTAATACCAAAGCAGGTACATAACTCACAAGAAAAGTACCAGCCACAACATCGGGCGCCGCACGGACCTCCTCCGCAGTCAATTAAAAAGCTCTCCCACGAGCCTTCGGAGCCTCGGCCTTCACCGGTCGAACCTCGGTAACCCTAGCAGCAGGCGCAGATCCCTGCTTTGATCCCTGGTGTAGCTGAGGGCACTCGGCCTTCCGATGGCCGGTCTAGTTGCAATGGAAGCAAACCATAAATCCCTTGGGGCAATCCCTGGCGATATGCCCCTCCTTGCCACATTTGTAGCAAGCACCTAATCGACAGGCCCCCTCATGACCCTTGTCGCACTTCCCGCAAGTGCGGCCCTTCTGGCCTCCAGTCCTCGAATCAGCGGACTTGGTCCGCTTGGCTACCGGCTAAGACTGAGCCGGCCGCCGATCCATCCTCTAAGACTCAGCCTCCTCCCTGGCCTGAGTCTCCAACTCAATCTCCCTCTTCCAGGCATTTGCCTGGAGCTCAGAAAATGTCCGGTACATCGAGTTCAACACGAACTCCTGAATATCCCTCCTCAGAATACCCAAATACCGGCTCATCCGTGCCTGCTCAGTAGACACCTTCTCAGGGCAGAACATCGCCTTCTCATGAAACTTCCGGGTGACCACAGTAACCGAATCATTACCCTGCTTGAGAGTCAAGAACTCCTGAACCAGCCTTTCCCTCTCCACCGGGGGAACATACTCGTCTCTGAACATGGTGGTGAACCCCTCCCAGGTCACCGCTGAAATCTTTGCAAGAGTGAAGTTCGCTGTCACGAACTTCCACCAATGCTTCGCTCCCAAGCGAAGCTGGTTCAAAGCGAACCGTACCCTCAGATGCTTCGGACATGAACACGTATAGAAGCATCCCTCAATGTTCGAAATCCATCTCATTGCAGCGAGCGGATCCTACGTCCCATCAAACTCGGGTGGCTTCGTGTTCCTGAACTCCCAGAACAACAACGAGTCACCTCCTTGAGGCCTGGAAGCAGCCACAGCTGCTGTAGCTACTGCAGCTGCGGCCTCAGTCACCGCGGCGTACCGCTCATCAAAAGTCTCCAACAATGTGGTCTTGATGGACCCAAACATCTCCGGAATCTCGGCCCTGATCGCCGCAACCACCTCATCGTGGATCATCTGACAAAGCTCCTCGTCACTCACACCGCTCGCCTCAGGTCTATGGCATGTCACAACCATGATGTCTCAAAAATTATCAGAGACTCGATCGAGCATACTCATACTCGATGACGCAACCCTACTCGTCCTCCGTTATCCAAAAGATTCTTACTTGGAATGCCCACTGATCCGGTGTCTTCAGTAGTACGGGGCCAATACTACTGACCACACCACATCAGCATTCACTCCAAGTCCTCCTCCTTGGATCCTGGATTACGAGTACTCTACTCTCATGAGCTCCTAACTGCTATCTACTCGCTCTCAAAGCATCTCAACAGCAGAAATCTCCTAGGCTAAGGCATCATAAATCAGGCCACTCTAGTCCTAATATGTATACCTAGCCTACTCTAGCATGCATAATGTAACATAACATATCTCATAACACATAATGTAAGGGTACTTTTAGGAATTCACCGTTCGGCGCTGGCTGATCGTACACACGGCTTTGCTCTATTTGTCTCAAAACTATTTTTACTCTTTTCAAAAAATTTTACTTCATTATCAAAATTTTCCTCAAATCCTCAGTTTGAGTTCAGATATGCCCGAAGGTGCATCTGAATCTCACAAACCAAGGCTCTGATACCAACTTGTAACAACATAAATTTCATAGCAAAAATTTCATTTTTGTCACAACCATTTTCACATAAAATATTTTATAAAATATCCAACATTAGTTATCAAAACATATCGTTTCCCAAGATCAGAAAATCAAATCCTCTCTCTAGTGTGTACGAGTCACGCCGACGCTTTTCCACGGTCCTCACTAGTACCTGAAACACATAATACAACAACTGTAAGCATAAATGCTATTCCAGGCCATACTCTACACGACCTTCCGGTCCATGTGTCTCAGGGGACTTCTGTCCCAGTCCCAGTAGACCTTCCGGTCCTACTCGTATCGACCTTCCGGTCCATGACTCACTGACCTTCCGGTCCACGTCATAATGCCTTCCAGCCCATATCATACATAGCATACATATCACATACATAACGCATACAGAACATGCAACGCATATCATACAAAACATGCATCTCATAACATACAAGACCTTCCGGTCAGACATAGGTACCTTTCCAGGTACAGTATATTGAGAACACTCACCTCGTATGATTTCTAGAATCTTACGTGCTCGATATCTCTGAATCTCGAAACAACGACCTAGCCCCGCCTAATCACAACAAATAATCATTCTAATTATTATCGGCTTCCAAGGTTATGCTACGTCCTTTTCCACTATCCCACAGAAGGGTAAAAGACCATTTCACCCCTCCTTGACTCGAAAGTCCACATGTTGACCAAAACCCTAAAAGTCAACAAAAGCCAACAGCAAGAAGTACGCGGGGCATACCAGCTCCTGTACGCGGGGCGTACCCTTGCATTCCAGAAACGGGGGACGCGACCCACTACGCGACGCGTACTGGGATTATGCCCAGCGTACATCCCAATTTCTCACTTCCTCATTCTAATGTCTTAAACGATTAAGACATAACCCCATATTCCAGATCTGGTCATTTTAATACTTCTTAATCCATAAAGACGAAACCTTTAAGCCTTTTCATGGCTATAAAGGTTCCCCACACCGTCTAACACCTTTCCTTTCTCCTCCAAGAGTCTAGATCTCATGCATGGCTCAAGATTGCATTTTTATGAACGTACAACTCATATAGTTCTGGAATATGATAGATCTAAGCCAATGGAGACTACTTGCTCATAAAGTCTCCATCTTGGGACCAAAAACCCTAGAAATTGGTCCAAGAAGCACACCATATAAACTACAAGGCAAGGTCTGAACTTTTTACCTCAGGAAGAAGCTCCAACCTTTGTAGTCCTCAGATCTACACTTGTCCACCAACTTCTAGCCTCCACAATGGTCTCCTCTTCTCTTTCACCACCTTGAAAAGGCACTTTAAAGCTTAGAACACTCATACCCAAGCTAAAAACGAAGGAAATGCTCTCTTAGGGTTCCTTTCTGAAAGATGGTGGCTGAGGGACAAGACCATCTCATTCCTTTTATAGCCCTCAAGTCATATTAGGGTTTTGAGTCTAGGCCGGTTACGCTCGGCGTAACCTTAGGTACGCCCAGTGTAACCGGATGGAACTGCGTACAAAACAAGCGCGCAAGTACGCGCAACGTACTCCTTGTACGCCCAATGTACTCACAAGCTTAACACTCAACACAAAGGACCCAATATGACAACTCGGAAAAGATGAAGGGTTAAATGGTTGAACCTGAATTTTGGGCTGTTACAGTTGTGGATACCCAGGATAAGGGTTAGGTGACAATGGATGATGTACCAATCGTGCAAGAATACCTAGACGTATTCTCGGAGGATTTTCCTAGTATACCTCCGAAGAGACAGGTTGATTTCAGGATTGACCGAGTCCCTGGTGTGGCTCCGATAGCTAAGACACCGTATCGGTTGGCTCCTGCCGAGATGCAGGAGTTGTCTACATAGCTGTAGGAGCTAGTAGACAAGGGATTTATCATGCTGTTTAGCTCACCATGGGGAGCCCTGATCTTGTTTGTGAGGAAGAAGGACGGGTCAAAACGGATGTGCATAGACTACCGGGAGTTGAATATGGTAACGGTGAAGAACCGTTATCCTCTCCCGAGGATTGATGATTTGTTTGACCAGCTACAGGGTGCATATTGGTTCTCCAAGATTGATCTACGATCGGGTTATCACCAGATGCGAGTCAGAGACGACGATGTTCAAAAGACATCTTTTAGGACTCTCTATGGTCACTATGAGTTTATGGTGATGTCGTTTGGGCTCATCAATGCTCTTGTTGCATTCACGGATCTCATGAACCGCATGTGCAGACCGATGCTGGATCGGTCGGTGATAGTCTTTATCGATGATATTTTGGTTTACTCCAAGACTCAGGAGCAACATGAAGAGCTCCTGAGGTAGGTGCTGGAGACTCTGAGGAGGGAGAGACTTTTTGCAAAGTTCTCCAAGTGTGAGTTCTAGTTGTGTGAGGTGCAGTTTCTGGGGCACCTTGTCAACCAGAAGGGTATTCTGGTCGATCCGACCAGGATTGAGGTCGTGACGCAGTGGGAGGTTCCGAGGTGTCCTACTGAGATTCAAAGTTTTCTTGGTCTAGCGGGTTACTACAGAAGATTCATCTAGGATTTCTCCATGATTTCTGTTCCCTTGACTCGACTGACCAAGAAGTCGGTGACATTCCGCTGGGGGCCTGAGCAGCAGGCAGCCTTCGAGACTCTCAGAAAACGGTTATGCGAGGCACCAATTCCGACCTTGCCAGAGGGAGTCGATGACTTCATGGTTTACTGTGATGCTTCGATCATGGGAATGGATGCGGTATTGATGCAGCGGGGTCACATGATAGCTTACACATCGAGGCAGTTGAAGCCTCACGAGGAGAACTATCCGACACATGATTTAGAGCTGGGGGCTGTGGTTTTCGCCCTCAAGATATGGCGGCATTACCCCTATGGGGTTACACAGACTACAAGAGATTGAGATACCTTATGGATCAGCCGAATCTGAACATGAGAAAGCGTTGGTGGTAAGATGTGGTGAAGGATTACGACTATGAGATCCTTTACCACCTATGCAAGGCCAACGTGGTAATCGATGCCCTGTGCCGCAAGGCAGTGGCGGCCCCGATTCGAGACATATGTCTAAGGATGACAGTGATTACCCCATTGCTAGAGCAGATTTGGGAGGCATATGTCAAGGGCCTAAAGGAGGAGCGTCGAAAGTGCGAGCGGATCATAGGACATGTGGCCCCCTTTTGATTATGACAACCGCGTGTTGTTGACCCTGCATGGGAGGGTCTGGGTTCCGTACTGGGGTGGAGTATGACAAGTTCTGATGGATGAGGCCCATAAGTCGAGGTTCTCCATCCATCCTAGGGAGACGAAGAGGTATCAGGATATTCACCCTGATTACTGGTGGCCCTGCATGAAGTGGGATGTAGCATGGTACATTGAGTGGTGCTTGACATACAGGAAAGTCAAGGCCGAACACAAGCGCTCACACGGCAAGATGCAACCGTTAGACATTCCCGTGTGGAAATAGGAAGATATCACTATGGACTTCATCACGACGCTTCCCAGGATCACACGTGGAGTAGATTCAATATGGGTCATCGTAAATCGGTTGACTAAGTGTGCTCACTTCATCCCCATCTAGGAGAGTATATCGGTAGAGAAGTCGGCCGAGATTTACGTACATGAGATAGTGGCACGACATGGAGTGCCTGTTTCGGTTGTGTCAGACCGAGATGTTCGTTTCACTTCCAGATTTTGGAAGCGGTTCCATGATGCGATGGGTACTCGTCTCCAATTCAGCACCACTTTCCACCCTCAAACAGATGGACAGAGCGAGAGGACAATACAGACTCCCAAGGACATGCTACGCGCATGTGTCTTGGATTTCGGTGGCAGTTGGGATACATATCTTCCGTTAGCGGAATTTCCATATAACAACAATTACCACGCTAGCATAGACCGACCTCCCTTCGATATGCTCTATGGGAGGACGTGTAGGACCACAATCTGTGTTGGATTAGGTGTCTAAGCCCATAACTATAATTGTTATGTACTTGACCCGATAAAAACGATGGTCCATTTTGGGTTGCATTCACAAGAACAATTTGACAGGATGGATATTTGAGAAAGAGGTAATTTTGATTTATTAAAATATTATAAGTATAATATATTAATTGAGAAATCATATTATTTAATTATATTGATCAAGAATTAATTTAGTGATCAAAAGAGACTGATTAAATTGACGGGGACTGATTATGTAAATCGGTGACACATATGGTTTGGGCTAATGATCCATGATTGATTTGTGATAGGCTAAGCTTATGAGATAGTCCATGAAGTGTTAGTCCAAATCAATTGGTTAATCATAATCCTAAGTGTAAGAATTAGGGTTTACAAGTGACTCTTGGAATTCTACACTATATATGTAACCTTTAAGCCCCTAAAATCGAAACCAAGAGTATTCTAAGAGGAGATAGCTGATTTTTTGGTGCTCCAAGCTCTCTCTCATTGTCATCCAATTGTTGGTGGTGTTTTGTGAAACATTTGAGGCATCACGCTTGAGGTGCTAAGCTCTTGAAAGGCCAACTTTTACAAGCTACAACAAGAGGTAATCATCTAACTAGTTTTTTTTATTCAAATATCAAATTTGTATGCTAGATAGGCTTCATGATTTGGAAAAATGAAATTACATGTATAATTAGATAAAACTTAGATCCAAAGCATTAGGGTTGTAGGTGCACCATAGGGATGTTATAGTGCTCAAAACCCTTCAGTGGTATCAACACATAGGGTGTTTTCAATTATATTGATGCAATTGTTTGATTTTCAAAGCTGAAAAAATGTCATTTTTGGCCACTGACTATTGGACTCGTCGAGTTCCATAAGGGAACTCGATGAGTAGGATCCCTTGTTTGCAGTTTTTTGAGTTTTTGGCAGAATTGAATTAGCATCATTACCAAAAACTGTTTTATATCATAAAATTCATTTTTTTATGATATGGTGATGATTATCCTCATCCAATTAAAAGAAAATTATCAAATTTTAAGATAATAAGTTGATTATTTGTATTATTTGATTTGAATTGCCTTGCTATGAGAGTTAAATTAGGTCAATTTGGTAAATAATAAATTATATGATAATTTTATTAGTTAAATTTGATCTAAATGGTTGTTGAAGAGTTTCATAAATTGTCCTCAAGTTATGGAATGTGTAAAAGTCTCATTCATGAAACATTAACTCCTTAATTTATGGACTTCAAGAGGTTTGAAGAGTTTCAAAATTTGCCCTTAAGTTTTAGAATTTGAAAAGTCTCATTTATGAAACATTAAAATTCCAAACCCTAGAATTTTAAAAGTTTAAAATTCAACCCGTATACTATTATAATATTAAAAGCTTAATACTTCTATATATATATATATATATATATATATATATGTGTGTGTGTGTGTGTGTGTGTGTGTGTGTGTATGTATAAGACAAGTCAGTCTTACCGTTAGTAGGCCTCATTCACAAAGCTAGTCTATATTGGGGGTATAAGGAAATTGCCTATAAAATGGCAATTGAATGAGTGTCCACTCTCACCCACCGCTTCCTTGACTGGTGGAGGGTCGTTAGCCGAACAGGTAGGATAGGACACTAATTCTCATTAATAAGTATAATGATATTATAAAGTAACTAAACTTTTATAAATTACCAAATCTTAGTTACTTTAGGAAAATGTGAAAATTGTGATATTTCATGAAATTGCACTTTGCACCCTGCCAAGTCGTTAGTAGAGCGTGTGTGGTTAACCGGCACACTAATTTGGGACTAGCAAGCGTGGCAAAGGGTAGCTTGATGTTTTTAATAGATCAATGGAGCGTGTGTGGTTAACCGACACATTGATTAGGTGATAAATGACATCAAGAGTACCAAGCACATTTGCATGGTTATTCACACATTGTTTGTGATCCTCGGTATCCCAGTCACAAAATTGAAGGGCATAATCGAGATTTAAACATTCCATTGAAAAGTCCAATGAATCTCAAAAGAATCTAGGAATTTTAATTCATTTAAAACTTATTACTGTTTTTTGTTTTTCATGGTGGAAATTGGTAAATCGTCATTTACCTACCTTCATATATTTTGCAATTGGATTATGGTATCCCTCTTCCGAATTGTAAAATATTGTGTTGGGTCCTAGCCTTAATATTTCATTTGGGTGTTATATTAAGGATTCTTATCTAATCTAAACTTTTTCTTTCTTTTCAGATGTCTTCCAACACCGCTTCTGACTCAAACCCTTCTGGCTCTTTCTCCCTCATTAACTTGTGTGGGAGGGTCATTTTCGATGGATCGAATTTCAATGATTGGATTCGAAACATCCGCATCGCCATTCGATACGAGCAAAAAGAGCATTTCCTCGACAAAGAGCTTAAGGAGATTAATGAATATACTATCACTCCTGAGTAGATAGTTGAGTATAGGGCTCATGAGAAGGACGCGACAAAGCTGTCGTGCATCATGATAGCCACTATGACTCCTGAGCTTCAGAAGTCTTATTAGGACTTCTGGCCTTTCGAGATGCACCAAGACTTGATGGAAAGGTTCCATCAAAGCGCTTGATGGGAAAGGTATGAAATCATTTCCTCTATGATAACAACAAAAATGAAGGATGGAGAGTCTATCACGGGTCACTTGCAAAAGATGCAAAGGTTTGTGGATCACTTGCTAAAGTTGAATGTCAACTTTCTTTGAAGAGTTGGCTGTTGACATTATCCTACACTCTTTTCCTTCTTTTTATGATCAGTTCTTTATGACTTATCATATGAACAAGGATGAGGTTATTCTAAGCAAGCTTCAAGGCCTTCTCAGAACTACTAAAAGTAGTTTGAAAGGAAAATCTATTATATCTACTCCTACTACTGTTGCCCCAGTCCTGGCAATTGGACATGGTAAAGGGAAGAAAAGGAAAGCTCCTACAAAGAATCACAAAGGAAAGTCTCGTGATGGAGCCTCTTCTAGTGGGTCCAAAGGTGGTTATGCTGCTCCCTCTTCCAACCTAAAAGAAGTAGAGTGCTTCTACAGTCATGACAAAGGGCACTGGAAACGAAGTTTCCCCAAATACTTGCAGGACATTAAGGACGGGAAGACAAATCCCACCTTCGCAAGTATTTATACTATTTTATCTAGTAACTCATCACATGGTAATTTTTGGGTCTTGGATGCAGGATGTGGTTTTCACATTTGTTCTTATTTGCAGGGACTAAAAAGAAGTAGGGATGTGGAGCACGGGAAGATGAACTTGATCATGGGGAATAGGAAAGCGTCGCATGTCACCAAGATTGGAGTTTATTTTTTATTGCTTAGTAGTAGGTTAGAATTAGATATGAATAATTTTTTCTACTCGTCCGATATGGCGAGAAACATTATTTCTTTTCATGGTTTGTATAAACAAGGTTTTAGATTTTCATTTAATAATGAAATTGGTTCTATTAATGCTTTTTTATAATGGTAAATTTTATTTTGAAGAATTGCCTTGTAATGGTGTATATGAAACTGTGATGGTTGTAGAAAACTTAGGAAATAATGTATTACATAGTGATTCGTCCAATGATTTGGACAAGGCATGTTTGTGGCATTATTGTCTTGGAAATGTCAACAAGAAGTGCATAGCCCAACTCCAAAAGGATGGAGTGTTGGAGTCGTTTGACTTAAAGTCGGATGACGCATGTGAATCTTGTTTGATTGGAAAGATGAGCAAGTCCCCTTTCACTGGTACTTGTGAAAGCGGTGAGGGTTTGTTGGATCTCATACACACCAATGTGTGTGGACCCTTCAGATCCGCCACAAGGGATGCTAACCGATTCTGTTTGACTTTTACTGATGATTACAGTAGATATGGGTATATCTACATAATCATGCATAAGTCAGAAACCTTTGAAAAGTTCAAAGAGTTTAAACAAGAAATGGAGAATCAGATGGGAAGGAAGATAAAAATGCTCCATTCCGATCGAGGTGGAGAGTATCTTAGTATCGAGTTCCACAATTATCTTAAGGAATGTGGAATTGTTCCACAATTGAACCCACCTAGGACACCACAACTTAATGGTGTGGCTAAGAGGCGTAATCAAACCTTGTTGGATATGGTTTGTTCCATGATGAGTCAAGCTTCGTTAGCTATCTCGTTCTGGGGGTATACCTTAGAGACTGCCGCCTATATCCTTAATCTAGTCCTAACTAAGAAGGTTACCAAAACACCTTACGAGATGTGGACAGGGAAGGTTCCCTCGTCAGCACATATCAAGGTTTGGGGTTGCGAAGCTTCCGTAAGATGAGAGACTCACAACAAGCTCGAACCTCGCAATGAGCGTTGTATTTTCATCGGCTATCCACAAAAATCCTTTGGATACCACTTCTACAGACCGAGTGACAATGTTGTCTTCGTTGCGAGGAGAGGGGTTTTCCATGAAAGAGAACTCATATGCAAAGTGGACAGTGGGAGGAAAATTGACCTTGAAGAGCCTCAAGAGTTAAGTGATGAAGGAACCTCAAACACTAGCACTTAACCCAAGGAGGAAACTCCTATTGAACCTGTTGACGAGTCATTACCTCTTTGGTGTTCCTCTCGTGTTAGGATGGCACCGGAGTTTTATGGTTTTCATATTACTATGGAAGCTTATATGTTTATCAGTGATAGTACACTAGTAAATTTCGTTGAGCCATCTAACTACAAGGAAGCCATGACGGGCCCTGAGTCTGCTAAGTGGAAAGAGGCAATGGACAGTGAGATTCAGTCAATGTATGAAAATCAAGTTTGGAACTTGGTTGACAATGTACCTGGTTGTAAGACGGTCGGGTGCAAATGGATCTTCAAGAAGAAGAACGACATGGATAAGAAAGCACACACATAGAAGGCACAATTGGTTGCAAAGGGCTTTACTCAAACTCTTGAAGTTGACTATGATGAGACCTTATCACCAGTAGACGAAATAAAGTCTATAAGGGTTATGCTAGGCATAGTTTCATTTCATGATTATGATATATAGCAAATGGATGTCAAAACCGCTTTCCTAAATGGGAAGTTGGCTGAAGATGTTTACATGAGTCAGCCATAAGGTTTTGTCTATGAGAATTACCCTAACAGAGTGTGTAAGATTGAGAAATCCATTTATGGATTCAAACAAGCATCTCACAGATGGAATCTTTGTGTTGATGAGAAAGTCAAAGAGTTTGGATTTTCGAGAAGCGAGGATGAGTCCTGTGTGTTTGTCAAGGCTAGTGGGAGTACAGTTAGCTTTCTGGTATTGTATGTGGATGACATACTACTCATAGGAAACGACGTTACAACCTTGTGGAGGTTAAGTCATGGCTTGGAAAGTGCTCCTCTATGAAGGACCTCGGGGAATTTGCTTACATTCTAAGGATAAGGGTATTGAGATATAGGAGTAAAAGACTAATAGGACTTAGTCAAAGTACCTACTTGGATAAGGTGTTGAATCGTTTCAGCATGGAGAATTCCAAGAAAGGTGAATTGCCTATCCTGAGCAATACCAAACTGAGTAAGAGTCTGAGTCTGAGTACTGATGCCGAGATAGCAGAGATGAGCCGAGTACCATATGCTTCCGCAGTTGGCTCGATCATGTATGCTATAACATGTACTCGCCCTGATATGGCTTTTGCTTTGAGCATGGTCAGCAGATATCAGGGGAATCCTGGTAGACCTCACTGGACTGTGGTAAAGAACATTCTTAAGTACCTGCGGAGGACTAAGGACTGGGTCGTTAACCTTGGTAGGAGTGATGACTTGAGAGTGACAGGGTATAGTGATGCCAACTTTCAGACCGACAAATATAATTTCCTCTCTCAGTCAGGCTGGGTGCTTACCCTAAATGGAGGAGTAGTAACATGGAAAAGTTCCAAACAGGAGACTATAGCTGATTCCATGTACGAATCAGAGTACATAGCAGCAAGCAAAGCTTCGAAGGAGTCGATATGGCTAAATAACTTCATCGGAGAGCTTGAAGTTCTACTAGCTATAAAGGAGCATATGGGGATTTTCTGTGATAACAAGAGTGTGATCGCCTTAAGCAAGGAACCAAGGGATCATGGCAGATCCAAGCACATTGACAGAAAATATCACTTCATAAGACATCGGATAGAAGAAGGACTCCACATAGTAAAGAGAGTATCATCAGAGGAGAACCCAACAGATCCCCTTACGAAGGGACTGAGTAGGGTTAAGACTTGCAACATGCTAGGAGTATTAGGCTAAAGGAGGATATTAGTTTTAGTGATTAGATAGCTATTTAGAAACTTGTAATAGATAAAATGTAATTGACATTTGATGATTAAATAAAAGGAGTTTTATTTTTGAGTAAAGTTACTATCTTGTGTCAATTGTTTACTATTGTTTCATTTTGCATGTTTTGACTTCCAGAATAATAAGATTATTCAAACCATCCATAATCAATCATACTTGGGAAGTAGGAATTGAGACAAGACTGTCATGAATTGGCTTGTAGATTGTCTAAAGTGTTTAGACATCGCAAAAGTTGCTACAAAATTCATGAGTGCTGCTGAAATAAGATTTGAGTATTGGATTAAACCCACGCTCACATGAATCACTTCATGGAATTTATCACGAGTAATTGTGAGAGGATAGTATCATATAGTGTTCAAACCAAGATCTATGAGTTGTTGATTACGAGTTGGTTGTGCATTGATAATACGAAAACGCATCAGTAACTTGATGTTATAAAAGGTGTTGTTGTGTATACTTTAACAAGTAATTAGTATAAGCATATAAGTCAAAGTTTATCTATTCCTTTTATCCTAAGAGGATTAAAAGCGACATCTTGGGCCCCTCGCTGATTTTTTTTTACTTATGTGTCAGGCCCGGTCAGGACTCAATTGATTTGTTCAATTAAGTTCAATGTCAAACAAATCAGAAACCAGGAAACAAACTGTTGGACAATAAGTATGAACATGTTCCATGTATTTGTCCACACGATATCTTGAAGAACAGAGGATTATATGATCCCTTATCTAAAGAACGCGTCAGAGTTTGATAGTGGCTTTTCAGAGCTATGATTGTTAATTGGATTTTGAAGTTGCATTAGCGGTTATAGTTATTAGACTTATCCAAGTGGGAGACTGTTGGATTAGGTGTCTGGGCCCATAACTATAATTGGTATGTACTTGACCCGATAATAGCATGGTCCATTTTGGGTTGCATTAACCAGAACAATTTGACAGGATGGATATTTGAGAAAGATATTATTTTTGATTTATTAATATATTAATTGAGAAATCATATTATTTAATTAGTATTGATCAAGAATTAATTTGGAATTAATTTAGTGATCAAAAGAGACTGATTAAATTAACAGGGACAGATTATGGAAATCAGTGATACATATGGTTTGGGCTAATGATCCATGCTTGATTTGTGATGGGCTAATCTTATGGGATAGTCCATGAAGTGTTAGTCCAAATCAATTGGTGGATCATAATCCTAAGAGTAAGAATTGGGGTTTACAAGTGACTCTTGGAATTCTACACTATATATGTAACCTCTAAGCCCCTAAACCCGGAACCAAGAGTATTCTAAGAGGAGATAGCTGATTTTTTGGTGCTCTAAGCTCTCTCTCATTGTCATCCAATTGTTGGTGGTGTTTTGGGTAACATTTGAGGTATCACACTTGAGGTGCTAAGGTCTTGAAATTCCAACTTCTACAATCTACAACAAGAGGTAATCATCTAACTAGTTTTTTATGATTCAAATATCAAATTTTTATGCTAGATAGGCTTCATGCTTTGGAAAAATGAAATTGCCTGTATAATTAGAGAAGACTTAGATCCAAAGTATTAGGGTTGTATGTGCACTATAGGGATGTGATAATGCTCAAAACCCTTCAATCTGTTGGGGCGAGGTCAGTCAGAGAGTCATGGGGAGTACTGAGGTAGTACTCAGGACTACTAAGAGGATCTAGTAAGTCCTGAGCTGGCTCCAGACTGCTCAGAGTCGGTAGAAGAGCTATGCCAACAAGCAGCATTCAGACTTGGAGTTTCAGGTGGGCGACATGGTACTCCTGAAGGTGTCACCTTGGAAAGGTGTCATCCGCTTCAGGAAGCGGGTCAATCTGGGCCCCATATATATCAGTTCGTTTAAGGTTTTGGCTCAAGTGGGTCGGGTTGCTTACCGTTTGGATCTCCCAGCTGAGCTCAGCCAGATCCACAACACTTTCCATGTCTCTCAACTGCAGAAGTGCTTAGTGGATGACTCGGCGGTTATGCGCCTGGAGGACAGTCAGGTCGATGACAGCCTGAATTACATCGAGAGACCGGTAGCTATCCTCGAGAAGAAGACGAAAGAGCGAAGGAATAAGAGGGTTGAGCTAGTAAAGGTGCAGTGGCAGCACCACAAGGACTCATAATGGAGTTGGGAGCTCAGGAAGGAGATAAGGGAGCACTACCCATAGTTGTTTCCAGACGCAGCAGACTTCAAGGATGAAGTCTAAGATAAGCGGGGGAGAATTGTAACACCTGGTTCCTGGTACGTATTTAATCATAATTTATTCACATTTGTAGAGCTACTCGACGAGTTGGGAGCCCCAAACTTGTTGAGTAGAAACCAGAGTGGCCGCAGGATTTTAAGTCGCCTACTCGATGAGTTGAGAGCCTCGACTCGACGAGTAGGGCTGCCAGGATGAAAACCTAATTTTGGGGTTTTGCACCCTATTTAAGCATCCTAATCCCCACTTGCTGGCCTCATTTCCAACCTCCAAGTCCCAAACCCTAATCCACGAAACCCTAGTGCCTTGTATGAGCTTTTGAGTTGTTTTTGAGTGATTATTGTGTGTTTTGAAGTTTGTTGAAGGAGGATCTTGGGGATTCAGAAGAAATCCAGTAGATCCATAAACAACATCTCATCCTCTTCATTTTATAGTAAGCAAGTGTCAAACTTGCTTAATAGCTTGTAAGATCTCCTTGTTATCATTTTATGGGGTTTTTGGTTCAAGAAACATGATCTTTGGGACATGGACGTCCCAAGTGGATATACTTTAAGATCTTTGACCTTGATGGGCTCACATGGCATAAAGGTGCAAACTTTATGGCCATGGAATCCCTATGCAAGCTATATGTTGTCATTTAAGCCTTTTAAAGCTCTAAAAGGCCATGCATGGGAGGAGAGTCAAGAACTTTATGTGTTCATGGAGTGCTTAGTGTTTATATCTCAGTAAATATGCCTTAGTTTGGAGTATGGATGGCTTGTGGACCAAGATCTAGGCCCTAAAGGGTTAGGATTTGAGCTAAAGCCATGAAATAGAAGTATTAACGGGTAAAGTTGGAAACTGTAACCTTAAAAGGACGATTTCAATGTGTATGAGAAATAAGAGGGTTATATCTAAAGTGTAGGGACTTAATCCGTTAAGATGGCCCAAATAGACATAGGAACTCGTCGAGTTCATAGAGGAACTCGACGAGTTGAGGCAAGTTGTCCTGATGATGAATATAGTAGAACTCGATGAGTCTTAGGATGAATTAATGAGTTAACTTGCTTAATCGCGATTGTGAGTAGCCAGGGAACTCGGCGAGTCAGGGGAATGACTTGACGGGTTGGATCGCGATTTCCAGGTTTTGATTTATAGAACTCGGTGAGTTGATGGAGTAACTCGGCGAGTTGAGTCAACCCAGAACATTGACTTTGACCAGGGGTTAAATGGTCATTTTACCCTAAGATAAGAAGGATTATCAATTTTTGACTAAGTGTTATTGTGATAATTATAGTCGGGGCCGGGGAGTTGTTGGAGCAGCCGTCAGAAATTCCTCGCATGATACTTCACAGCTAGCTTACGAGGTGAGTTTCCTTCGGTAAGAATGGGTCGAAGGCACCAATGTCGGCCCGTGTAGATTAGCTAATTATAGGCTGGGCCCGTATCTTAGAATTGTTTATGATTAGTAGCTAAGTGCAGGCAAGGCCCGTATCTTAGAATTGTTTATGATTAGTAGCTAAGTATGGGCAGGGCCCGTATCTTAGAATTGTTTACGATTTGTAGCTAAGTGTGTGCTGGGCCCGTATCTTATAATTGTTTACAATTAGTAGCTAAGTGTAGGCATGGCCTGTATCTTAGTATTATTTGAGTATGTTTATGAATTGGTAGATTATGGTATACTTGTTGTCTGCGTGATATTTGTTTGTATGTTTAGATTACGAGGTGTGGGTGGGGGCCCGTATCCTCCAGATAGCGGAGCGTGGGCAAGGCTCGTACCTCCTAGCTAGCTGAGTGTGGGTGAGGCCTGTATCTTATAGCCATCTGAGTGTAGGCGAGGCCCATATCTCATAGGTAGTTGAGTGTGGGTGAGGCCCGTATATCCTAACTACATGTTATATGATAAGTGTATGGTATATGGTAGTTTGGGGAGACTCACTAAGCTTCATGCTTACAGTTATCATTTTTGGTTTCGGGTACTTCTGGTAGCAAAGGGAAGAGCTCGGGATGACTGCATTGCATACACCATAGTGTTTTGCCTGGGAGGATTTACTCTAATATTTTGATACGCGATTTGGATACAATGTTTTGACATTATGTTTTAAGATATTACCACTTATGTTTTTATGTGATGATTGGATTTCTATGGTTTTATAATGATTTAAAATGAAAACTTTGAACCGTTTCTTTGGGATGTTTCACTTCAGGAGCGTTTTTGTCCTCCAGGACAGATGAAGAAGATCAACCAGGAGTTCCTTGCGTTGGAAAAAGGAGCAATGTCAGTTGCGAAATACATTTCCTTATTCTCAGAGAAGTACAGTTCGGGAAAAATTACTATCCCACCGACGAAAAATAGGTGGAACATTATGCTGAGGGATTATCGATAGAGTATCGGGCTAATGTGAGGCAACACAACACTTTGGTGGCTGCCATGGATGAGGCGATTCATATTAAAGTTGATATGGCTACATTGGGGCATGATCTTGCGAATAGCAGGGAGAAGAGGAAGTATGTCGGTTTGTCTAAATCATCTCGAACAAAGAAGGGTCACCAGGAAAAAAAGGGTGAAAGGTCGTGCTTCTGTATGATGCGTCATTCCTCACACAAGGGGTCGTGCAATGATAGTACTATGAGTTGCATCCGTTTTGGAAAATCGAGCCATAAGCAATCAGAGTGTAAGAGTGTTGAGCCACTCTGCTTTAACTTTCGTCAGACAATGCACATGAGTAGGCAGTACACAAATCCTAAAGTGTATCCAAGTGGCAATGATTAAATGAATGATGCACCAAAAGTGCAAGCGTGAGCATTTCAGATTTTCATTAAGGTGGTCAAACACGATGATGAGGTAATCTTATAACTTTTCATCTTAGTGTTTTGTTGCTATGTGTAATTGTGTTTGATGCTAGTAGTGGTAGATCATTTGTATTTGCTGCTTCATGTGCTTGTTTTGTGTTAGTTTAGAGTTTTTCTGAATTTTTGTGTTAGACATTGCGATAGTGGTAGGGAATCTTGTTTCCATGTTTGGGGAAATGTTCGATGAGCGTTCTATTGCAATGGTTAGAGACTTCCTTTTCCCTTTGACCTAGAATCCGATTGGGATCAAGTCGTACGATGTTGTCATGGATAGGTTTTGGCTGTCTTCCACTCAGACTGAGATTCTCTATGCTAGAAGCGTGTGTAACTTTTGAGTTTTGTGTGAGTGTATGTCTGCTTTGTGATGAGAAAACTATAGGTTTCATCTTTATCCTCTGTATTTTAGGGAAAATAAGTGTATGGCGAGGAGGTGATGAGGTGTTAGCATCCTTTGGCTCATGTGAGGGAGAGCTTAAGGTAATCAGTGATTGTATTCTTGTTGAGGTGTTCAAGGATTTTAGCGATAATAATTATTCGTCAAGGCAAGTTATGTGGTGAATCTCTCGTTTCTAGACAAGTTACAAGTCGATGAGTTCATGTACGAGAAGGGAGAGTTGGTAGATATTTTGGCTAGAGAAGGATCAAGAAGCGATGAATGAAATGATTCGAGCTCATCAAAGTCCAATGGGAGGATAGGTACAGGTCAGAAGTGACCTTGGTGGTAGTAGATTACATGAAGGTTCATTACCATAAGTTGTTTGTATTGGTATCTGATTCTAAGGGCGAAATCATTTTAAGTAGGGGAGGATTGTAACGACCCAAATTTCTCTACTATTAATGAGAATAGTATTTTTTTTCAACTTTATTTATTAAACTAACCATTTTTTTAACGTTAAGTTATGGGGGTCAAAGTGTAAGAAAATGATTCTTGATCATATATATGGGTCATGGAGTCATTTTCTCACATTTTAGGGGCCTAGAATGAAAGTTATGATGTATTTTAGTAACCCCTAACCCTAAATACGGGATTAAAACATAATTGGCAGACTCCACACTACTTTGAAGTGAGTTCTTGAGTACATTTCCATACTTGAATACTTGGTGAAGATCTAAGAAGTTGGAGCGGTGATTTTGGTGCTTTTGAGTGGAGATAATTCCTTATAGAGATCAAGACTTCTTCATATTTCTTTCTCCTGGAAACTGATCATATTTCTAGAGGTATGAATGAGTTTCTTATTATCAGTCTACATTTTCAAGGCCTTGTTTTAGTCTTTGAAGTATTTGGTGATTTTTTTGTCAAAAGTTAGAAATCTGGACAAAATTTTTGATATGTTTTGAGAGTGTCTTTGAGCTCAATATGTTCTAACTTAGATGATGCTCAAGAGATATGAAATTGTATAAAATCAATTCGAGTTTCTAGAAAGTCCAATAACACCCTTTTTGGAGCTGTAGATTTTGTTTTATGCTAAAAAGACTGAACATGGGTCGGGCTGTGAAACTTCAAAATTTGAAACTTAGACTTTGTTTTCTATTTTTTGATTGCTTGTTTCTATGTGTGGTTACTTTTTCAGCCTTATTGATTGTCTTTTTTATTGGCTGTCAAAATACTATCATGAATACTCTTAAAAGTGTTATTAATCAAGTCCATGAACTGCTCAAAGTTCTGGAATCATTACCTTCTTTATTGTTGCAAAAAATCCTGTTAATTTCTATCTCAATTATAATGAGTATTTTTCTGTAAAAATAGCATGTTTTAAACCATCGAAAATGTATTTAAAACAGTCCCTAAGTGTCTTCTTATGTGTCTTAATGGTGAAGAAAACCCAAACCCAAATTGTGTTTTGTCTTTATGCAGCATACATTGTTTTTCCTATAAAAGCAACGTACTTTGAGTCATGGTTTGAGGTTGAACTTGTTATTTTAACTTCTTGACATGTTCTACTATTAAGAAGTCAATTTCCATCTTTCTAGTTTATTTCGGTTATGGCTTAATAGGTTAGGTTGTCAATTAATTCATAAAGTTCATTGTTGGGAAACATTGAAAAATTCTCATTATGTCCCAGTTTTGAAAAAATCTAAAAAAAATCATCATGATTGAAATTTGTGATCCGTAAACTCACAAAGTTTTATTTTAAAGTCTAGTTTGGCCTTGAATGTTTTCAGGACATATTTTGGCTTCCAAATAGGGTGAAAACTGCCTTTCTCCCTAATTGGTCAGAATATAGCTACATTGATAGGCATTTATGTAAAAATCATAGAAAAATGTAGAAAAATAGTTCGGACCTTTAAAAGTACTTTATGAAAAGCTACAATTATGAACTTATGGAATATGAAATGAAAATAAAAATTTTACAGGTATCAAGGGTGCTAAAATAGCCCTAAACAGGTGGTTGTTTTTGGTCCAAAACTAGGAACTTTTTGTGATAATTAATTTATGTGTTTAGGTTATGGAATTCTAATATTTGGCATTGTAGAGCTCCAATAACCTTTATTTGTATTGTAATAGGGTCAAGGGTGATACTTCAACTTTTACAATATTTGAAGTGTGAAAAGGGTGCTTATTTGACAAAGGTGAGTCAATCTTTGTGGTTGTTTAAAGTACTTGTTAGGGATTCCACATCTTAGAGGGATTGGAATGAACCTAGATTGTTTAGGTTACATGTACCCCAATTTTGAATGATATTTTGATTTGAATGATGTTACCTTCATGCTATACATTTTGGTTGCTATTTTGGTGCGACGGTGTGATAGGTCCATGATATAAGGAGGGATTTGTGTTGATTGTGTGTGAATATGTGCATACTATGTTTTTATGGAAATACCTGTCTATGCTGGTTAGGAAAATGAATGCTAGTGATATAATATGCCTTAATGATGAAATTATGATATGTACATGATTATATTAAGATATAAAATGCCTTAACTTGTTGTCTTGTTGCGTGCTTACATATTGTGAAGTAGGGAAGTAATATGCCATTTAATATTAATAGAAATTAAGCAACCTAGACTTAGGTGTGTATCCTATCCGAATACTTGTGAGGGCCTTAGAGGTTGGAAGATACCTAAAGGGAAAGAGCTTAAACCACTAGTTACGCCGAGTGGTTTTTCTAGACCACCACTCGAGACACAGTTCATGGACACTAAGGTATTCAAGGACTGGAGTGATATCGGCGTAGTGATGGCGCTGGATCAAATATCTTGTTTGAGTGGGAAATTATAGCAATGGGAACAATGACAAGTATCACTCTCGAACGATAACGTTCATACTTGTATGTGCAACGTCGGAGTAGCGAACGCAGCGAACCAGGAGAAATGTTACAAGTGAGAGTCGCGCCTCACTTAGTGCATTGGTTTGAGCCAGTCATATTAGTAGTGAATGAGGTTTTTACCTCTTGGGTTAGTGATGGACCTAGTGGGGTAGGGTTGGGCCGGTCACTTAGTAGTGAGTGGGTTTTGCCTTTAGGTTAGTGATGGACCTACGTGTGGGGTGTCTACCTTACGGGTTAGTGATGGACCCATGTGTAGGGAGTCTTCCTTATGGGTTAGTGATGGACCCATGTGTGGGGAATTGTTAGTCCTAAAAACTATGGATCCAATTTAGTAATCAATGAAGCAAATAGAAATCAAAATGAAGTGTAGAAGGAGTAGAAAAGAGATAACATCAAGCATGCACACATCTATATCATAAATGTCAAGTACACCTTGAGAAGTACACACATTGCACTGTTCAGCAACAAGTACAATCTGACACAAATCAGCTCCTATAAATAGTATCCCCACTAGCACATGAGTGTGCAGCCAAACATGCGTGTGCGGCTGCACACACTGTGTGCGGCCGCATACACGTGTGAGGCTGCACACATACATCAAGTTCAAATTACTACAATGCTATATAAACACTGCCACCCTAATCAGATCTATACAAAATTAATGCCTAGCTCAAACCACAATATTATGGACTTTCAATCTCCCCCTTGGTTTGAGGCTAGCATAGTCTTGATCCTCATTCATTTGGCTTCTCAACCAGCTTTAGATCTGATCTTCCCATGGAGCCCATCCACATCCTTCCATTAATGATTATAGCCACCATTGTAGTGAATTCTTTAGCAGCAACTTCCATGACGTCTTTTCTGCAAATAATCTGGTGACAAGCCAGAGTTCGGATATCCCTCTCTCTGAATCAAAGAAGATCTTTGGCGCTTATCAATCTTAGAACTAGTTCTCGATCCTTGAATTTGATAGCAGCAGTCGTAGTTTCATCATCAAAAACCCAAAATTCCATTTTATCAAGATATCCCTCCTGGAAGTGTTGAGGGATAGGAATTTCCTTCTGCTATTTTGTCGCAGGCCAAAGAATGATCTTCATGGGTTTGACTGATTCCGAATCAAGAATTTCTTTGTCTCTTCGATACAAGGCTCTTGCAGTCTTCATTGACAGAAAATTTTCTTTTACTTGCCTGTCAAGAAACCTTTTGAAGTTAGAAGCACTTGGATTTTCTGAGGGATTATGGAATGGGGCTCTGGATAATTCAACTAGATCAACTTTGGTCCATGAGTTGAAATCGTGGGTGCTTTTGTAAAACTCAAGACTCCTAAATTTTGTTTTACAACCCAAAACTTTGTGTCTGGATAAAAGGCCCACATTCGGATTCCGGACCTGTCTCCAAACTCGTCACTGAACTTTCTTTTCTTTAAATCCGTCACGGTCAAAACAGGGTCTTTTGCCTTGCGATTCTCATTTGAGTTTTTCATGAATAGAAGGCCTTCACTTTGGTTGGCGGTTACGATTCTTTTTCCCTGTTTGATCGTTATTCTGGCTCTGCTTCCTTCTGGCTCCTTTTCAAATCTGTTGACAATAGTGGTTGTTCTTGGAGCAGGTGAATTGACTAGAAGATCATCAGATGTAGAATGTGAGTGAGCTGTGGGAGGATCATCGATTCCATGTGGCTGTTGGAAATGGGCCTTGACTTTGTCTCCAAAAGCGTCATACAAAACATTCTTGAGATTGAAGTAGCTAGCTGTCACAGATCCAAGACTCGTTTGTAGATCTTTAATCTGTTTGGTCTTCTCTTCATCCTTCGCTCTGAGCTCTACAATGTAGGAGGTAATATGATCCATCTGAATTGTCTTTTCAATGAGCTCTTGACGGAGAATCCCAATTTCTTCACGAAGTTCAGACAATGAAGATTTATCATCATCTGTGCACTCCTCTCTGAATGATATTCCTATGCCACGAGAGGAGGTTGGACTGTGTTGGGCCAAATGTTTTACCAACCTTATAGAAGCTTCATCTAGTGAAGGTCTGGTGGGAGAATATTCTGGAATGGATGATGAGCCACCAGTCTCAAACATAGTGCTCGGACCTTCACCAGATTGTTTTGGTGGAGAGTAAGTAGTGGTAGCAGTGATTGTGGAGAGAACTTGAGGAGCACTGCCAATAGTGGGTACCTCCAGACTTGCAAAAGATTGACTTGTTTCCATGGAAGACTGAGAGGTTTGGGGCTGAGTTGAGTCAGGAACAATTGGAGTAGATGTTGAGATGGATGACACAAAGGGAGGAATCTCTAATGTCACATCTCCTTGGCTTGATGCAACCTCCAGGGGCTTTGATGTAGAGAGAAAAATCTTGAGAACGTTTCCTTCTTCTCTAGTCTTGGTTGCTAAAGAAACAACTTCATCGAATTTATTAGGACAGCTGCTGGGAATTCCAGGAAAAGGACCGAATTCTTCATCATCAAGATCAAATTCTATATTTGTCGGGATGTCATCATTTATCCCTGTAAAATCAATTTCCTTCAAAAACTCTACGTCATCATAACGATCATCATCATCATCATCCTCTTGAGCATATAGTGTTTCATCTTCTTTCTGATGATCATGTTCCTCAGCCACAGCGGCTGAAAGAGAATCATGAACCTCCTCAATTTCTAGCTCGGAGGTTGAATGAACAATGTCTTCAGATTCCATAGGGATGGACTGCTCTCCTGCTTCTAATCGATAACTCTCTTCAAAGATTCCAAATTTTATCAAAGGGAACTTTCCTTCAAACACGAATTTCCCACCTCTCTTTTGTTTCATTAGCCCAAAAGCACTAGGACCAACGAATTTGAGCTCCAAGGTTTCATTTCCTCTCCGCAGCTCATGATGCATCACATTGAAGATGATTTGCAAAAATCTTGGGTACATCAAGAATTTATCCCTCTTGCTCCCTTCAAGGTTTAAAATCAGCTCATGCATTATGAACTTGGAGAAGTTGAACTCAAATCCTGCAGCCAAGGCTGCGATTGCTCCTGTGTTTGCCAGGGAGATTTCATTTGCACCTGATCTCCTGCCGGAAATACAGCTCACAAACACGTGGGCCAGATATTTCCAACAAGGAGGAAGGAACTTCTTGATGGTAGGGGGAAAAGTTCCCTCATACCCCATGTGTTCTAAGACATCCTGGGTTTGATGAATGTCAATCTCCATAGAGTACTCAGATCTGTCGTCCATTTGGAGAGATTCCCGAATGATGCTCTCTGTTACTTGAACTTTCTTTTCTTCAATTTTCGCTTCAATGAATTTTTCACCCTGATTATTCTTTTTCACAACTGCGCTCCTCCAGAAATCCTTGGTCAGATTCTGATAAATTGCAGGGCATGTGGTTAAAGCATGGACCAGGAAAGACTTCTTCAAACCATCAACAACGAACTTTAAGTCATTGTGAGCTGCAGGAGGGTCTTCGAGAAAAATGGCAGAGTTGTGGACCTTAGCAAATTCCATGTCTCCCATCTTAATATGAAAATAACCACAAGTAATTATTAGGGCAAAATTAATTTTGGAAATGGTGCAACCACACACAAAAGTGAACACAGCCGCACACGTGCAAGTGTGCAGCCATACACGCTCAACCGTTCACAAATCAATGTAGCCGCACACGGTTCAGGCGCACACGCCCGTGTGCGGCCGCACACACTGTGTGTGGTCACACTCTCATACGAAACGATTGATTCTTCGATACAACAGCAAACGATGATCAATTTTTATAAAAAAAATTCATTATTAGAGCCGTGTTCATGAGAATTACCAGGTATGTGCTTTGATTTCAAGAAAAATAATGGAATATTCAAAAAGTTGAGAGGGAGAGAAAGATGTGTGTGTGTGCGGTTGAGAGAAAAGCAAATGGAAACAGTGCCGGTGAAGTCTTCACCGCACACACCCTTTATATACACAACATATTTTCATTTTCTTCCCCTCAATCTTTTCATAATTAAAACCGGTACCCATACTCAAGTAATTTTAAAAAACAAACCATTTTGAGGATTAAAGGACTAAAATTTATTGTTCCTAAGGATTTATTTTTTTTTATTTTTTTTAAATAAAAGTAAACTTATAACAAAGAAATAAAAATAAAAATAAAAATATAATAGACTAAAATAGAATAAAATGGAAATACTTATTAACGATAATTTTTTTTTTTAATTTTAATCCTATATAAATTGTTTTAACCTTTTGAGATGAGGGATCAAAGTTGTTAGACAATCGTTGTTCATTTATCAGTTCCTTCTCCTTCATGAATAGATTTGGTCGATCACCGGTATTGTGGTCCACTTAAACACGAAAAATTTTGTGACAAATTTGGACATGCTATAAGAGACAAGACAGATTGACCCTAAGTTACTAGATAAAATTTCTAAGGACCATCTATCTGACGACGACCAAGGATATTGTTGTCCACCTAAATTGAGCAGCGAGATCTACAGACAATCTTTGAGTGTTCAATTTTAATTGTACTGGAACATGTTTCCCGCTTCCTGATATGCCCCAGTAATCAAGAACTTCCAGAGTACTCCTTACATCGGGTGAGCAGACAATCATTAGGAGAGAAGATAGATTCAGATTATTATCACTTAAAGTTTTAGAGGGATTGAAAAGTAGAAGGTTGCATATGTTGTGTACTAGGTCGGATTATTAGTCACGCAAAGGAGACAACATATGGCTAACAGATAAGAGGAATTTCATATATATATATATATATATATATATATATATATATATATATATATATATATATATATATATATATATATAATATGCAGAGAATAGAGTTGCATATGTTACAGTCCAGGTCGGATCTCTTCCAATCATGCAGAGGAGGCAACATATGACTAACAGTAAGAAAGAAAGAAAATAATTTTCTACAGACCTAATTCATCGGAATTTACCGGTCGCCCCATCAGTACCGGAATTAATGACAGAATCCGCACATCAAGGAAAAGTTAAACCACGGTTCCAGATACGGGTTCATTTAATGTGACGAGTAAATTCCCATATATATCTCCCTGCTCAACCTATCCAAGCGTCATATTGTTAGGCTAAACGGAACTATCTAGGTCAGGATTTATCAAGTCTCTAGATTCCTTAAGTTCATCTGCACCTAGTCAAGTCCGTTAAATTCTTCGTGCCTACCAGCGCATCGAACACAGAGCTTAGACAATCCAGTTTTGGTACTTTACATAGACTCAGATTGCCCGTTATCACTTGTTAATATCACTTCCCAAATCAACACAGATATATATTTTAAATTTTTATTTTTCTAACGTTTTTGGATTTTCTAATTTTCTGATGTTTTCGGATTTTCTAATTTTTTTATGTTTTTGGATTTTCTAATTTTCTGATGTTTTTGGATTTTCTAATTTTTTTATGTTTTTGGATTTTCTAATTTTTCACCCCCTAAATTTGTGCATAAAATAAAATGGAAAATAATGCGCAAATTTATCCTAAACTAAACAAAAAATTAATCCTCAAAACGGATCATTTTCAGAAAATTAACCAGCACATCGAATCGAGCTTTGTTAAACGACTTGGTGAACAGATGCGCTACATTATTATCAGAGCGGACCTGTTCTAGCCGAATGAGCGAACGCTCATAACATTCTCTGATAAAATAAATTTTGATGTTGATGTGCTTAGTTTTTGAGTGCTGGACCGGATTTTTGGCAATTTGGATCGCAACCTCATTATCACAGAAAAGAAGGGTTTCTTGAAAATTCAAACCGTAGTCCAACAGCTAATGTTGGATCCAGATGACTTGAGAACAGCATGCAGACGTAACGACATACTCCGCTTCTACTGTTGAGGTGGAAACGGTATGCTGCTTCTTGCACTGCCATGAAACCAATCTATCTCCCAGAAATTGGCATCCACCTGAAGTCGATTTTCTGTCAAGCTGACACCCGCCATAGTTGCTGTCTGCAAAAGCATAAAGGTCAAATTCTAGATTTTTCGGATACCAAAGACCCAGTTTTGGGCTACCTTTGAGGTACCGAAAAATCCGTTTAACAACAAGTAAATGAGAGAGTTTAGGATTGGCCTGGTAGCGAGCACATTGACAGATCGCAAACATTACGTCTGGGCGACTGGCAGTCAGATACATGAGTGATCCGATCATTGATCGATAATGCGTCCGATCTATGGATTCACCTTCAATATCAGGGGTCAGAAGAGGTCTTTCCGCCATGGGTGTAAGAGCAGCTTTCGCGTCTCGGAACCCGAACTTCTCCAGCACATCATCCACATACTTTGCTTGATGAATAAGGATTCCGGTTGAAGATTGTTGGACCTGAAGCCCCAGAAGCATGGTCATTTCCCCAAGCGAACTCATCTCGAACCGCTTCTTCATCACTGCTTCGAATTCTTTGCAAAGTTGTTGGCTTGTCGACCCGAAAATAATGTCGTCCACATAGATTTGAACAAGAATTTGATCTAGACCGACATGTTTGATAAATAAGGTTTGATCAATGGTGCCTCGGGAATAGTCGTGCTTGAGCAAATGCTGAGTTAGGGTAGCATACCAAGCTCTAGGAGCTTGATGCAACCCATACAGAGCTTTGTTTAACTTGTAAACATGGTTGGGAAGTTTTGAGTTAACGAAACTGGGTGGTTGGTCAACATAAATCTCCTCCTTGACCTTGTCGTACAAGAAAGCCGTCTTTAAATCCATTTGGTATACGGTGAAGTTCATATAGGAAGCATATGCAAGGAAGATACGAATGACTTCCAAGCGAGCGACAGAGCATAAACTTCCGTATAATCAAGACTCTCAACTTGCCGAAACCCACGAACCACTAATCTTGCCTTGTTATGCACAATTACACCTGAGCTGTCTTGTTTATTCCGAAAGACCCATCGGGCGTCAAGAGATTTCTTTCCTTTTGGCAGCTCCACCAACTTCCAAACCGCACTATTTATGTCACCGATGTTTGTCGGGGTTGCACTCTTGAGTTTTCTGTAGTTGAATTCCCTATTGATCTTATCCCTATTGCGATGCGAGAGCTCTGCGTTATCGTAGGCATGGATTGGCTTGATGCGTTTGATGCGGAAATCCACTGTCGTAAGAAGCAAGTTTGTGTTCGAAACCCTAGAGGTGGAGAACTTATTATTCAGGGGGAAATTCCCCACCTGGCTATGGCTTCTTGCTCTTCTGCTATAGCACTAGACGACGTTCCTATTATTTCCGACTTCAGCGATGTCTTTCCGGAGGAACTCCCTGGCTTGCCACCTATTCGGCAAGTGGAGTGTCGCATTGATTTGGTGCCAGGTGCGACTCCGGTAGCAAAATCTCCTTACCGCTTGGCACTGCCTGAAATAAAAGAGCTCCAAGATCAACTTCAAGAACTAAGTGATAAAGGGTTTATATGGCCAAGTTGCTCTCCTTGGGGTGCTCCTATTCTCTTTGTGAAGAAGAAAGATAGATCCCAGCGAATGTGTATTGATTATAGGGAGATAACAAGCGCACGATAAAGAATGGGTACCCGTTTCCACGTATTGCGATCTTTTCGATCAGCTTCAGGGAGCGTCTTGGTTTTCCAAGATTGATTTACGTTCCAGTTACCATCAGATGCGGGTTCGTGAAGAAGACATTAGAAAACAACATTCTATACTCGATATGGGCACTTTGAATTTGTGGTGATGCCTTTTGGGCTCACCAATGCACCCGCAGCGTTTATGGATCTCATGAACCGGGTGTGTAGCCTGATGCTTGACCGTTCGGTCATAGTGTTCATAGATGATATCTTGGTCTATTCTAAGAGCAAAGAGGAGCATGGGCAACACCTTCGGGAGATTCTGGAAACTCTAGCAAGAGAAAGGCTTTATGCTAAATTCTCAAAATGTGAATTTTGGTTGGAAGAAGTTCAGTTCTTGGGGCATGTGGTAAACAAACACGGTATTAAGGTCGATCAAGCCAAGGTTGATGCGGTTAAATAATGGAAGATTCCAAAAACACCTTCTGAAATTCGCAGTTTCTTGGGTTTAGTTGGTTATTACCGGAGGTTCATTGAAAATTTCTCTAAAATCGCCTTACCACTCACCCGATTGACCAAGAAATCAGTGAAATTCATTTGGGGCCCGGAGCAGCAGCTGGCGTTTGATGAGTTAACGAAACGATTGTGTGATGCTCCGATTTTGGCCTTACCTGATGGGGTTGAGGATATGGTGGTTTACTGTGATGCATCACTTCAGGGTCTTGGTGTCGTGTTAATGCAACGAGATATGGTGATAGCCTATGCCTCCCGACAGCTGAAACCCCACGAACGAAACTACCCCACTCATGATTTGGAGCTTGGGGCTGTTGTTTTCGCTCTTAAGATTTGGAGACACTATCTCTATGGAGTGAAGTTTATCATATACACTGACCATAAGCGTCTGAAATATTTTTTCGAGCAGCGGGATTTGAACATGAGGCGGATAAGATGGTTGGATGTGGTAAAAGATTATGATTGTGAAATTCACTACCACCCCGGTAAAGCTAATGTGGTAACTGATGCTCTCAGTCGTTAACAATCTGTCGAACTGATTTGAGCTAAGTGTCCCCGGATCACGATGATGTCGTCTTTGTTAGATCTAATCCGGGACGCCCAAAAGACGACAATACTGGAGGAAAACATCAGGCGTGAGAAGATTGGGAAAGATTTGCCTAAGATGGAATGAGACGGGCGGAGTTTGCTGACTCGCTACGGTAGGGTTTGGGTTCCATATACCGGGGGAAATCGGAAAACCCTAATGGATGAGTCTCATAAGTCAAAATTTGCTATCCATCCTGGTGCTAGTAAAATGTATCGGGACCTTCATGAGGCTTACTGGTGGCATGGAATGAAGAATGATGTGGCTCGATTTGTGGAAGAATGTATGACCTGTCGGAAGGTCAAGGCGGAACACCAGAAACCGCATGGGAAGTTGCAACCATTGGAGATTCCTGAATGGAAATGGGAGCATCTAACCATGGACTTCATTACAAAACTTCCTAGAACTGCCCCGAGGAGCCGATACGATATGGGTGATTGTTGATCGTTTAACTAAGAGTGCTCACTTTCTGGTTATAAAGGAGAGCTCATCGGCGGAGAAATTAGCCGAGATCTTTGTTCGGGAGATTGTCTCATTACATGGGGTGCCCGTTTCTATCGTCTCCGATCGGGACACCCGATTTACTTCTCGGTTCTGGAGGATGTTTCAAGAGGAGTTGGGCACACGATTACATTTTAGCACCGCCTTCCATCCGCAGACAGATGGGCAGAGTGAGCGGACGATTCAGACCTTGGAGGACATGCTTAGGGCATGTGCGATTGATTTTGGGGGTAGTTGGGAGGACCATCTACATCTAGCTGAGTTTTCTTATAACAACAGCTATCACTCGAGCATTAAAATGCCTCTGTATGAAGCCTTTTATGGAAGGAAGTGCAGGACGCCTGTTTGTTGGGGCGAGGTTGGGCAGAGGGTACTTGGGAGTACCGATATCGTGCTACGGACTACGGAGAAAATCCAAGTGATTCGGGATCATTTGGTCACAGCGATCAGTCGTCAGAAAAGTTATGCCGACAAAAGACGCTCCAATCTTGAGTTCCAGGTGGGAGATTATGTTTTGCTTAAAGTCTCCCCCTGGAAAGGTGTGATTCGATTTCGTAAGCGGGGAAATCTCGGACCCCGATTCATTGGACCCTACAAGGTCATAGCCCGTGTGGGAAAGGTGGCTTACCATTTAGAGCTGTCTGACGAGCTTAGTCTAATTCGTAATACATTCCACGTGTCTCAGTTACGAAAATGCATTGTTGATGAGACCGCTGTGATACCACTGGAGGACATACAGATTGATGAGCATCTCAATTATGTTGAGAAACCAATCGCTATTTTCGAACGAAAGACGAAGGCTCTCCGCAATAAGACTATAAACCTGGTTAAGGTGCAGCTGCAACATAGGAAGGGTTCGGAATGGACTTAGGAACCGGAATGTGAGATGCGGGCTCATTATCCGGATCTGTTTCTAGGCGTTGACTTCGAGGACGAAGTCCGTTCTTAGTGGGGAAGAGTTGTAACGCCCCGGTTTTTCTCGGTACATTTGGTTATTTTATTTTAATTATCCTTGTAACCTTGGGTTAATTTATTTAACCAATGCCTGATTTCTTATGTTATTGGACTCTTTTGATCATCTTGTAAACTCCTTTATTGAAGTCCATGGGCTATGGGCCTATTTGCAAAGTCCATCTAGTAAATAGTACTTAATGTGTTAATTGAGTCATTTGGAACACACACAAGAAAAACACTCTAAACCCTCCCTCTCTCTCTTAAATCGTCCTCTCTCTCTCTTTGGGATCAAGAGCAGCCAAGGGGGCTGTTGTTTGGAGCTTAATTCTTGTTCATTTCCAGCCTTGATTCATATTGGTATGAACCTCCTTATCATTTCTTACAACTTGATTCATAACCTTGTTCTAGTTTTATGATTTCATCTTCACTTCTTCTCCTTCTTATTTGATTTGTAATTGTATGTTATACATCATCTCAAGATCCTATCTTCACCCCATATATGGTGGATGATGGATCTAGGGGATTACATGTGGCAAAAGATCATGGAAACCCTAAAAGGGAGAATGGTGATTTTATGTGCTTTATGTTCATTTTCATGTTGATTATTATTACAATCTTGTGGCAAAATGAAATCCTAATGATACCTAACCCTTTTTAGTGCCAGCATGATCATGGGGACTAAATTGGGATGATGAACACATCTTAAAAGGTGTTTCAAAGGGAGAAGGATGGATAAGCCAAAAAGGAATCACGGGTGGCTACGATTCTGTTTTCCATCAGATCTGTAGTGATTTTGTAAAACTCATATCTTGAGCTCTAGAACTCAAACGGACCCCAAACCAGTTCAAAATTTTAGTTGGCTAACTTTCTTAAGCAGGCCAAACTCACTGATAAGGATTTTATCTATGGGAAAGAATGGCATCTTTGCTGTTAGGTCTGATCCGGGTCTGTTCTGATATGTAATTTTGTTTTCATCATTTCTAAGGCTTGGAAAAGGATACAGAGTGATTCCAAGTTTCTATATGTTCCTTATATTACGAATTTAAGATCTGGAGCAAATGGAGTGTTATTTCCAATTATAAATTGGTTAGAATGGATCCACACTCCAGATCAGTGAGCAGTCACCAGCTTTTGCTAGTGCTGTGATTGTCCACAATGTGAATTTTATATCTGGAGTTTGGGAGATGTTTTTCATTTAATTCCAACTCTGAGACTTTCATTTGTATGTCGTTTACTTCTCTTAATTTTTCTTTGGACTAATTCTACTCACAAGTTGGGTAGAATTGGACAACATCACTTGACTGTATTGTTGGAGACAGAAGTGATACACCATTTTGTAAAATTCATATTTAATTCATCTTTTGGAGTTAGAATGAGTTCTTTATAGTTGTGGAATCCTGAGCAATCATAGTTTCCTATAAAATTTAGTTAACGCTATGTTTCTGTTTTAGATTTTGGAGTAAATCCGTTTTGAACAGCAGGTCTGTTTTAGAAACCTTGCTGTGATTACTCTTTTCTCAACTCATAGCTTCATTACTTCTCCTTTCTAACCTTTAGTCCTTCTTAGGTGAGGTTTTGAAGTTTGCTCAAGCTTGGTAGCATTATTTGATTGTTAGCTATCCTTACTACTCACTCAAGGTGAGTTCTCTCACACCGTTGTATTGATGATTGTGTTTGCTAGTTAGCTCGTGTGTGATTATTTGAATTTATTATAAAAGCATGCTATATAAGTATTGTTTTAATTCGTACATGTGCACTGTATGTAACTAATCATGGATATGGCGACACCACCAAAGAATACAGATTTATCGCTGCGGTGGGTAGGTAAGATCACCAACGTAATACTCATCGTGAGGTGCGGTGATTAGGGCCAAGTGATACGGGATCTTCCCGGTGCGGCTCAAACCTACAAGCCCTTCTTGTATTATTGGCGTCGATTCGTTCTTTGCCCTTATTATACAACTATAATTGGAAAATGGATTAGGGTTAGTAAATGTGAATGTTAGTACAATGTATGTGTTTGAATTCACTAAGCTTTGTGCTTACGGTTTCCCTTATAACTTTTCAGGTGTTAAGATTAAAGAGGCTAAGGCTTAACTAGGATCACCGGGACATCGCTACTAGTTATTTTTGTTGGGACCTTATCATTATTATTTCTTCCGCACTTATTTTATATGATTATTAAGTAGATGGATTATGTTATGACTATTTCAGTTGTTTTAATTTAATTTAAGATGGATTTAAAAGTTTAAAATTTTTGCAAAAATTTGGGTGTCACACTTCGAGCCAACGAACATCGAAAGATTCTACGATCTATTTTGTCTTCTTGTTGTAAACCCTGTAAGCAGTTCGAGCAGCATATCCAACAAAGTAACAGTCGTCGGCTTTTGCGTTAAATTTGGGTTGGATTCCAAGTGGAGAAGGGTGCAAGGGCAGCCAAATACTCGGAAATGGCTGACAGATGGCTTGTGTCCGTATAGAATTTCGTACGGTGTCTTCATTCTGGCTTTGTTGACCAGCACGTGATTCTAAATGTAGCACACGGTGTTAATCGCCTCTGCCCAGAAGAACACTGGAAGCTTGGAGTCACAGAGCATCGTCCTTGGGGCATCTTTTAGAGTTCGATTCCTGCGTTCGGCAACCCCGTTTTGTTGAGGTGTTCGAACAGAACTGAATTGACGCACAATCCCTTTCTCAGCGCAAAAATGATCAAGAACAGCGTTCTTGAATTCTGTTCCATTATCAGTACGCTGCGCTTTCACTCGATTGTTGGTTTGATTTTCGATCATCACAATGAATCTTTTGATGAGGTCAGCGATCCCAACTTTGTTGGATAGAAAGAAAACCCAAGTGAACTGAGAGTAATCGTCTATCACAACTAGGCAATATGAGTTGCGATTGATGTTGAGAACATTAACCAGACCAAATAAATCCATATGTAACAACTCCAGCACTTGACTTATGGAGTTTATCTGCTTTGGAAAGTGTGGTTTCCGATGATGCTTTCCTTGAGCACAGGAAACACATTTTTCAAATGTAATGAAATCTCTGACAGGTAACCCTCGGACCAGTTCGTTCTTCGCAAGCCGATTCAATTTCTTTGCATTCGCATGACCGAGACGATAATGCCACATCATCGTATTTTGTTCAGAAGCTTTGGAGAAAAGGCAAGTGACTTTTTTGGGGATATTTCTGTTCATGTCTATAATGTAGGCATTCCCATCCCGCTTAGATCTTACAAAAATCCAGTCTTCAGGGATGACAACACCAGGCTTTAAGATCAGACAATCCTTATCTGTGAAATGAGTGGAGTAACCCTTGTCGCAGATCTGGGACACACTCAGCAAGTTGTGCTTTAGTTCAGGAGCAAAGTTAACATTCTCAAAATTCAGCACTCCATTTGAAACAGTTCCTTTTTGAGTAATTTTTCCGCCCTCTCTGCCCGCAAAGGAAACATATCCTCCATTAAAAGTTTGAATGTCGTGCAGTTGGGATATGTCTCCAGTCATGTGCCGGGAGCAGCCGTTGTCGACATACCAGGGTCTGACGACATTCCTCCGCAACTGTCTCTGCACGATGAGCGGAATTATTTAGTTTTGGGGACCTAGGTCATCACAATCCTGGGTTGAACCTTTCCTTTCACATATTTTTCATTTGATTCTTTCTTTTCATTTGATTTAGAGGTTAATGGTGACTGATCTGAAGTTGATTTTGAAGGAGATTTTGGTATCCACTGAAAGTTAGGTTTTGAAAATTTTTTAGTTTGCTTCGAGCCGGTGGATTTTCTACTTGAAGAATTCGAAGATCCGGTCCTGCTCTTTGACAAATTCGACTTAGGCTTAGCCTGAGTTGACTTTGGCAAACTCTTGTTGTTTTTACGGAAAACCTGTTTATTCTTTTGAGAATTTGTCATTTTCTTGTTTGAATTTCTGTTCAAGTCACCATTTCGATAACGAATTATGGGGGTTTTTCTAATCAAAAATTGTCCCCGAAATTCGTTCTCCCCTCTTTTGTTGTATGAGAAACAAACATCCGGTTCATACAATTTTTTGCAATGTGTCCAGCAGTGCCACAGTTAAAACAAATTTGTTTATTATCAATGGTTTTGGCACTGCTATCGACATATTTATTCTTTCCTTTTTCATTTCTAACACTTCCACACTCTCAAGATCCATCATAGGATTTTGAAGCATGATGTAGAAGGTGTAGAGACATTCAAATCAGATTTAGCAGTCTTATCAGAAACAATACCATCATTAACAGAATTATCAGACTGAAATAATAAACCACCAGACACAAAAACATTAGCGTTTGATTTTGAAACAGACTCATCACAGAAAATAACACCAAACTTAGACACATGATTATTTGACTCAAATGTTTCAGCTTCATGCTCCCCTTGAACTACTGATATATCTGCACTTAAGGTAGAAACGTTAGTATGCAAACTCTCATTATTAGACTGTATTGCCTGCTCAGAAGCTGACTTTCCATATACCATGTGAGGTTCTCTGTTAATTTCTTCTTGAGACAAGGGAATAGCAATGTAATTGTGATTGAAGGGAGGTGGGACACTCTCAAATCCTAAACCAACTTTTATTTGATTCCCATGAGTGATATCTCTCCAGTGCATTTGTCCCTCAATCATTTTTGCAATTGTTTCACTTGACCCATCATATTTTTTAAAATTAAATTCAACATTTTCAAAACGTGTTTTTAATTAGTCAAGTTCAATGGATACAGCTTCAAATTTTCGTTTGAGATGATCAAAATTCTCGCATTTGTTGTTGTAGTCTTCTTGCAATTTTCTAAAATCCTTTATTTTATTTTCTATTGAGTTTTTAAGGGCTTTTGGTTTTTCCTAAGGGTGTATCCCTCATATTTCAAGTCCACATTCTCTCTCTTAATTAATTCTATAGATTCTCGCAAATATTTAATAGTTTTAGCACAAGATGAAGAACAACCAGATTCACTTACCTAGGGCTTGGATGGCTCAGAAGTAGTCTGCACCATAAAGGCAAACTGAAGATTCATCATTTCTTCTTCGAGATCTGCCTCCATCTCTTTCTCCTTGCAATCCTTGATCTGCACCAGAAATGTATTTTTAGGTCCTGAAATATTTAGGGCCTGAATTTGATCTTCCCAATCAAAGGATTGGGCCACCATTGCCAAATTCTGAGGTTGGTCGGTAGATGAGGATCCCTTGTTGTTGCTGTGGACATAGGTAACTGGCACCACTATTCGATCGACATTTTCCCTTTTGTCAGGATTTGGACACTCTCTAGCAAAATGCCCTGGCTCATGGCAATTGTAGCAGCGAAGTTTTCCTTTGTTAAACCTGACCTTTTTTTTCAGAATTTACACTCCAGTTGTTTTTACCAGTTTTCTTGGAAAACTGCTTTGCCCTGAACACAACCATGACCATTTGCCAGGTTATGTCCATCTCTTCTATATCTTCAGGATGAATTTGATCAAGATCGGCAAACGAGAATTGTGGAGAGAGTTCTCCAGCCATGAAAGCATTATAGCAGTTTACCAAGCCTGTAGCTAGAGCCATGCTTTCTTCCTTTTCTTTCATCTGAGAGCTGAAAACATGAGACTGAGAAGGTACAACATTAGATGATCCAACATTGAGATTAGCATGCTGAGGCATGATCTGAGGTTGAGAAACTTGAACTTGTTGCATTGGAAGAGGAACATAGGATGTAGGTTGAATTGATTGATGAGTCATGAAAGGTTGGACTTGTGGAACATGTGTAGTTGGGGTAACTTGAGGAGCTTATGCAACTGTGATGCTTGAAAAAGCATTATTGTTTGAGTTTTGGATCCCTAAATTTGCAATGGAATAAGAATTAACATGATTAATCTCCATCTGCTTGTCATCAAGATCACAGGCCTTGATTATAGCCATTGTTTCTGCCAAACTCAGCCTGTTTAAGTCTTTTTTTTCTTAATCACTGAGACATTCATGTCCCAGGATTTTGGAAGGGAGTTCAACAATTTCTTGTTGATTTCGGATCTTGTTACTGAAACACCTGCAGAACTCATTTCTGTAGTGAGAGTAATGAACCTTTGGAGCTAATTCTCAAGAGTTTCGTCCAGGACATAGTTGAACATGTTGAACTTTTGTCGAATCATATCCTGACGACTTTGCTTCATATCCTCATTTCCCTCATAGACTTCAATAAGAGCTTCCCAAAGTGCCTTCGCAGATGTATACTCACGGAATCCCTGAGCAATATCTGGAGATAATGCCATTGTAAGCATAGCAAGAGCTTTTTCTTATTCTTCAATTCTTTCAAAATCCTCATCCGTATAATTTTCAATTTGTTTGTCAACAATGACTCCATCCACTACTATAGTGATTCAATTTGGTCCTCTAAGTATACTGCGCCAAATCTTGAAGTCTTTCATTTTGATATATTTTTCGATTCGGTATTTCCATAATGGAAAACCTTCAGCATTCAAGAGTCGAGGAATCTGAGACGTTGTTCCCATGATGGAGTCAAGTTCTTGATGTACTGTCATGTTTTGAGATTCCATTGTGAAAAACTTAAGTGAGTGTTACCACAAACACACTGTATAACTGCACACAAAGTTTCACTTATCCGTACACACTATCACAACTACAACCGCACACTAAGCAACACACTCAATAGCACTCGAATTCAATTCAATAAGTGTAACCACACACACTTAACAGCAAATCCAACCGCACACCCTTAACAGCACACTCAAGTAAACCTAGCCGCACACTCTTAACAGCACACTCAATTTAATAGTAAACTCAGCCGCACACCCTTAACATCATGCAGTTTTGAATGTAGCTGCACACACCTTAATCAACACACTCAACCGTATACACTTGGCAGCACACCTTCAAACAGTGAACCGCACACACTTAAAATGCTACCCGTACACATGATTTTCTCAGATTTTTGATGAAACGTGATTTCAAACTATTGAAAACAGGAATCAAACAGTAGTTCTTTGATCAAATGCACCTCAAAAAAAGTGAAATATTTCAACCTCACACTCTAAAAATACTTCAATTAATACCAAATTGGCTCTGATACCAATTGTTAGTCCTAAAAACTATGGATCCAATTCAGTAATCAATGAAGCAAATAGCAATCAAAATGAAGTGTAGAAGGAGTAGAAAAGAGATAACATCAAGCATGCATACATCTATATCATAAATGTCAAGTACACCTTGAGAAGTACACACACTGCACTGTTCAGCAACAAGTACAATCTGACACAAATCAGACCCTATAAATAGTATCCCCACCAGCACACAAGTGTGCAGCCATACACGCGTGTGCGGCTGCACACACTGTGTGCGGCCGCACACACGTGTGAGGCTGCACACACACATCAAGTTCAAATTACTACAATGTTATACAAACACTGCCACCCTAATCAGATCTATACAAAATTAATGCCTAGCTCAAAGCACAATATTATGGACTTTCAGGAATCTTCCTTATGGGTTAGTGATGGACCCAGGGCTTGGAATAATTATTAATTATCTAAGGTTAAAATATTAATAATAATGGTAGACCCTAATGTTACTGTAGTGAAGAACATGCGATGTATGTGATGTATATGATATGTGTGATATATGTGAGGTATGTGATGTATATGATGCTTGAGATGTATGTGATGTATATGATGTATGTGATGTATGTGTGGTATGTGATGCATGAGATGTATATGATGATAGTTTATGTGTGTTTTCCTAACATTGTACTTATGGTTGACTTACTTAGCATTTGCTGACACTTTTTTCTTTGCTTGTTGTTGCCTTGCATTGGTACATGTAGCATAGTTTGATGGCTTGTTGGTGATGGGAAATTTGGGTAGTTACATTCTAGTTTATGACTTGGTATTGATACCATGTAGACATGTCGTGGAGTTTTCTTAATACTTGTTTTTTGAGAACTTGTTTTTAATTTGATTTATGAACTATATTTTGATGAATGATGCTTTTGAAAATAAAGGTAACATTGGTGATGTTTCCTTTAAACCTTAAATAAGTCTTCTGCTATATTCTGTTAAATAAATGTTTTAAAAATAAAAAAATTGGGTGAAAAATCATGATGTTACACTATCACTGACTGATCAGTACTAGCATGCAAGTCTACAAGATCATACAATAGGAATACAAAGGCATCTTTCCTATCCTTCTATCATGCAAAAACTGAGCAAATCCTTAGCCTAACTAGCATGTGATTCCCAAATTCACATATCAAATCATATCATATAACATGTATAAGTAATTTTGGAAACTTACTTAAGATCGGTCGATTACATGCACCACACCCTTCTTCTTTTATTAAAAACTTTTTTTATAAAACATTTTCTTATTGAAAATTCTACCAAATCCTCAATTTGAGTCCAGAAACACCTGAGAGTGTGCCCGAATCCCTCAAAATAAGGCTCTGTTACCAACCTGTAATGTCCCAAAATATGATCCAAAATTTTCATTTGTAATTTAGATAAAACAATATTCCAAAATCATCATCAATACAATCCAAGTGAAAATAAGTGTATCAAACATCATAACAATCAGAGTATATCTCAAAAGCGGAACTACACGGTGTGTGTGATGCATTTATCCCGAGCTTTTCCCTCTGGAACCAGAAGTACCTGAAACATAAACTGAAAACCATAAGCACATAACTTAGTGAGTTCCTCAAACTACCCCATACCTTACATAATAAATCACATACTAGGCCCCCGTCGACCATCGGGCCCCGCCCAGCACCAATCCCCGCTCGGTATACATATCTGTTATTCTTAGGTCCCGCCTAACATAGGGCCCCGCCCACTATACGCATACAATATATATCACATAATCATGCTAACACGAACAATGATCATAAACAAACAACATACGTTTTGGTCATCGGGCTTCACCCGACATCAAGCCCCGCCCAGTATACATAGCAACACATAACACATGCAGGGGTAGCGCAGACTCCTAGCATCCTAACATAAATAATAAGGGTTGGCATTGGTGCCTTAGACCCGCTAAACCTGGTGAGGAAACTCACCTCGACTGCTGAATCTCACTGAAAATCCTTGGTTGCTGGTCCGAAGAATCCCCAAGCTATCCATACAAAATAACACCCAATTAACATTTGGGTCCCAATTTCGTATCCAATAATCCATACTTGGGTTAAAAATACCATTTTCCTCTCACCTAGTTTGGTCCAAGTCTAAGGCCCAAACCCATAGTCTAAAAGGCCCACAATCAATTAATCATCCAAAGCCCACTTATAGACCAATTTTCCAAATTGGGCCTAAACCCTCATAAGGGCCTTATCCTAAAGCCCAATAATTTATTCTAGTCTAAATAACCCGTCTTCAGATGACCCAACAAGACCAAATGCATCAAATCCCAAAAGAATGGTCCATCCGAGGCCCGAAAAATGTAAAGCCCAACAGACTGAGTATGTTGGGCGTACTCAACACATACACGCAATGTACTTGCTTGAGGGCTTGTACACTAAGCGTACCTGCTTGTACACCCAACGTACTCATCCATTTTGCCCAAACTCGAGTTAAGTGCTTAATGCTTAAGACCAAACGTCCAAACCACAAATCAAAGTCGTAATAAGCATCTAGAACCATAAAGTCACTGACTTGGCAACTTTGCATGCCCCAAAAAGAACCCAACTTCAAGATATAGCACTTTACTTCCACTTAATGGACATAATCTCATGCATGGGTGATTCTAAACTCTAAAGGTGCCAACTTTTTGGACCTTGAATCTCAGAAACACCAAGAGTGGCAACTCAAAGCTCCTGGAGTGGTATCAAACCACTAGATCTCATTCATGGAGCCAAAAAGGGACCAAAACTCAAATATGTATATATATATATATATATATATATATATATATATATATATATATATATATATATATATATGAAGGGTTTTGTATACTGCAATATCCTATGGTGCACATACAACCCTAAATGCTTTGGATCTATGTTTTCTCTAATTATACATGCAATATATTGTCTAAAGCATTAAGCCTACAACTAGCATACAATTGACATAAACAACATAGAAATAAGTTATACAATTACCTCTTGTTGTAGCTTGTAGTTTTGGCCTTTAAGAACTTAGCACCTCAAATGTGATGCCTCAAATGGTTCACAAACACCATGAACAAAGGAAGACTTGAGAGAGAGGCTACTTAGCACACAAAATCATTTATCACTCTTCTTAGAATGCATGGGGACGATTTTGGTGACTATGGGTTCCTTTTATATTGTGGGAAAGTCTAGGGTTACATCCATGCAAACCCTAATTCACATGACCCTTCTTATTACTTAGGCCCCATGGGTTAAACATCCATGGACTATCATATTGGTTTAGCCCATCCTAAATAACCATGGATCATTGGCCCATACTATAAGAATCATTGATTTACTTAATCAGTCCTCGTACAGTTAATTAGACTATTTTGATAACTAAATTAATTCCAAATTAATTCTTGATCAATACTAATCAAATAATATGATTTCATATTAATATATTAGAACTTATAATATATTAATAAATCACAAATAACCTCTTCTCAAAAGTCCATCCTATCAAATTGCTCTGGTAAAGGCAACACAAATGGACCATGCTACTCTTGGGTCAAGTACATACCAATTATAGTTATGGGCTTAGACACCTAATCTAACAGTCTCCCACTTGGATAAGTCTAATAACTATTATTGAAAGTACGACTCCACAACCCGACTAGCAATCGTAGCTCTTAAAAGCTGTTGTCGAACTTTGACCTAGTCAATGACGCGTCTATTAGATAAGGGATCATATATTCCTCCATTCTACAGGATATCACATGGACTAAGACATGGATTATAATCATTCTCTCTGTCCATTTGTTGTTTCCTGATTTCCGATTTATGACGACCGACTAGTTGAACAAATCAAATCAGTCCAGGCTTGGCCAAACACTTTGGGTTGTCATCACTAAATAATCGAGGGGCCCACGGATATTGTTTTTATCCCTCTAAGGGTAAAAGGAATGGATAAAATTCGACTCGTATGCTTACTATATTTACTCATAAAATCACACACAAGAATTCATTTTATAACACCAAGTTACTGGTGTGTTTACGCATCATCAATGTGCAACCGATTTGTAAGCTACAACTCACATGTCTCTATTTTAAGAATATAAGATATTATCGTCTCACAATCACTCGTGATAAAATTGATGAAGTGATTCAGATGAGCATGGTTTTAATCCACTACTCGAATCTTATTCCAAGAGTACTCATGAACACTGCAGCAAACTTGTGCTATGTCTAAAACACCTAGACAATCTACAGTCAGATTCTCGACAATCTTGCCGCAATACCTATTTCCAAAGTATGATCGACTGTGGATAGTTTGAATAACCTAGTTATTCGGGAAGTCAAAACATGTTAAGTGAGACACAAGAATAATCGAATCCAATATGGTCTTAGAACTTATGAATATAAATAAAACACATTTTATTTAATCACCATATTGATTACACATTATTCATTGTATAATGTTTCGATTAATCAACTTAATACTTGAATTAAAACAATAGTTATGCCATGCTCCAAGCATGTACACTACGTTTGTCAATGGTCCTCTCTTTGTGAAATAGATCAATAGACAACATATCAATGATGTTCATTTCACAATTCCAATTCCTTATCGTAAACGTAAAAATACCAAATTCTTTCCATTTGCTAAAATCTGTTAGATTCTAAACTTATATGCAATGATCCTCTTGTAATGACTATGCACAAAATTCACAGAGACTTGGGAACAGACATTACAAAGTATCCTAATAGAGAGCAGTTCCATGGAAACGAAGTCTCACATTCAAAATACATTCCTTTGAACATCCTTCTTGCATTAAGTTTTCTAATCTTACACATATTTAAAGTGTAATTTCCACTTATGGAAACATTTCCATACTACCATTTTGACTATCACTTCTGAACAAGAGTTGCCTTTTTTCATAATATGTCAATATGGTCATTCCAAAATTTACAATATACTTCCAACTGTCCATAAGAAACCAATGTTTTGTTAACCTCATATTGTCCTCGACAATTGCTTAACCATTTTAGTCATCTCTTGTTCTAGTCCCTTTTCCCTCTTAATGCCTTAGGCATTTCGAAAATTAGAACAAATTAATGTTATAGCATATGTAATCGATCCTATACCCAAAGCATATAGGATACAATACATAATGTCTTACATGAAGAAATGATACTTTACTAGTCTCTTGCTATAACATTTCCATATATAGAATTTCCTTATGTCGAATCTTTTCAACATAACATTCATATATATCCTTGAGTAAATTTGATTAAAATCTCAATCTAAGCTTTTAGATTTGAAATGAAGTATGAATTCCTCTGCCTTAATTATTGAAAATCAACTTTTCAAACCCTGCATCTTTGTAAATTGAAACTTTTGTTTTCTATAATTAACATTGCTAACTTGCAACTCTTAACATAATAATTATGCTCCCACTAGCATAATAATTATATTATTATTAGCATAACACTTATGCTCCCACTAACTTTGACATGTACTCAGAAATCCGCTGGACTTCTAGAAATCAGTACTTATTGACTTTCTTACCAAAGTTCAGATTTATGATATAAGATGCTTCAATAAGACTTTATCTACGCATCTCAAACTCATACACCTTTCCTTAGATAGCTCACATATGTGTCTAAAAATTTTTAGAACTTACAACAATAAGTCTCAAATGTTTAGACCTTTACCATATCTCACAATTCGAACTATGAAGGAGGATGCCGTAATCATAATCAAATTTAAGAATGTAATTATCACAATTGCTAATTATTTAAAATATACTTAGCGAAAGAGTTTCCTCACAATCATTTTCATGAATTGGAGAGAAACCTTATGACACATAGATTTTTATGGTGTGTGTGTTCCTATCCATGTGAATTTGTCATAACCATAATCACAAGAAAAGGTTAGTGATAAAGCTAAACTCATATGGACTAAACTTTTTCAATCTTAATTTCTTGCCACTTGGCAGCACATGACCTTCCATTGCTTCCAAGTTGTTATGCAAACAATTGAGAACTCATAGAACTCACATGCATAGTCAACTTTAATTGGAATGGGCACAGAAACAAGAATATGTCAACACGATAGGTTTATAAACCTCAAGTCGTGTGCTAGTGATAAACAATTGGTTTACTCTTGATTAGTTCTTAAAACTCTTCAAGATCTTTAAGACTCCTACTGACCTCTTGACATATAAGATTCTCTTTTTTAAGAAACATTACTTGACAAACAAATATTCAAGAGTTAGTGCGGTTTCTTATCAAGACAAACACTTCACACAATTGGTCTTAGCTAGTCTTTGTCTTATCCAAAACATCACAACTTACCAATTTCAAATGTACAAGAGTAGAAAACATTTTACTCTACATTTGATAAGTGTTATAAACCTTTCTTAAGATTATTTCACTCAAGGCTCAATCTTGGAGTGTGACTCTAAGATTTGATTTTGGAAGTATGATTCACCTTTTGACTTAATCATTTCAACAATTCATGATTCCTCTTCTTAGCCATACAAATGCACTAAGATGTCCTTAGAGGACCAATTTTGATATGGTTTCATAATCATTAAGATAATCATAAAACACGATACTCAAGTACTCTCACTTCTTTTCAGATTGGAGAAACGTTTATCTTTTTGTCTAATTTGATTCTTCTTATTCGTTCTGCTACATATTGAAACTTTTCCGATGGTTCAGAATTATACTTAATCTTGTAAGTATAACCATATTTACTAAACTTTAGTAAATCATAACGAATAGTCTTATCATTCTTTGTGGTGGATCTAACCAGCACACAACCAAGTGTACCCGATCCCCTAGTCCTTTACTTGACTCACATATACATGTGAACAAGGAATTAGTCTTAATTTCCCAAAGATGAAGCTTTGATTCATCACACAATACAAGTTGCATGATTCCAAATTTCTATCTAGCTGAACCTTGGGTGATGAGAATTTTTGCTTCTTTGGTAAATTATGACACTACCACAAACGAAAGAATCGAATCCATTTTCCAATATTGCTATCAATGGAAACATATAAGCAACAGTTTTCACAAATGCCATTGTAAGGAAATTTAAAATAAGATAAATTTCAAAAAATTTCATTATTTATAAAAATTACGACAAATTTATCCTTACAATGCAAATACATATGAAAACTATGTTGTTATCTATTCCTAAGTAATCTATCATAACTCTTAAGCAGCAACTCAAAACTCTGATCATCGAACCATGCGACCGAAATCCATCTCTTCGTGATCAGACTCAACATGCTTTTCCATTAAGCTTCCTTTCTCTTCTTTGATTATACAAAAGATCAAAATGTAATTACATTACATCATGTATTAAGAATCTCCAAATAGGAACTTAATGGAGTTAGACAATGGACTTTACCTGAAGTAGAGTCAAACTTTTTGACTTTACCATCCTTGCGATATTTCAGGTAAATATGGCAGCTTCGCAACCAATGCCCATTCCCTTGGCAATAGAAAAAAATAGACTCTATTGGAATGGTACACGAAACTATCTCAGACTTAGCCTTTCTGTTTACCATTTGGTCAAATGACTAGACCATGGCTGATCCCTTTCCATTGGGAAGAGAAAACTTTTCTGGACTTCTAATGTTACCATTGTCAATTTCCATGGAAGTTTGGGAAGTAGATCTTCCAATCAAATTTGCATTACCAGTGTGCCAAATCATTTTTGATTTAACAACAATTAGTAAATAGGTAAGATCAATAAGGGTCATGTCGTGGTCTATCATATAGTAGTCTTTAACAAAGTGACTATACAACTCGGGAAATAACTGAATAACCAAGTCAACAGCCAACTTCCTTGACACAATGACTCCTAAGATTCCTAGCCTGTGAGTGTGTGACTTCATCTCCAAGATATGTGCACATACAGACCTTCCATCTTAGTGTTGGCTTGCCAATAGGGCTTGAGTGACCTTGAACTTTTCAAATCTTTGAACTTGTGGGTTAAGGAGAATTATTGGAGGAGGTGGAGGAAGTGAAGTTCCACTACAGCACGAAGAAGGGATTAATCTTTCACCTCGAACGTCTTATGGAATATCATCTTTATAAAGAAAACATTTTCTAAAAGGATGAGGAAGGCCATAGTTATCAGAACTAGACATCTATAAGGGAGAAATTCAAGTTAGTTGATTTAAGTCATTAATATAACACCCAAATGAAATATTAAGGCTAGGATCAAACACAATATTTTACAATTCGGAAGAGGGATTCCGTAATCCTATTACAAAATATTTGGAGGTAGGTAAATGACAATGTACCAATTTCCACCATGCCCTTCAAGTTTTTGACTGGGATACCGAGGATCATAAACAAGGTGTGAATAACCATGCAAATTAGCTTGGTACTCTCGATGTCATTTATCACCTAATCAATGTGCCGGTTAACCACACACGCTCCATTGATCTATGACAAACATCGAGCTACACTTTGCCACCCTTGTTAGTCTAAGCTAGTGTGCTAGTTAACCACACACGCTCCACTAACGACTTGGCAAGGTGCAAAGTGCAATTTCATGGGTTAGCATCAAATTCACATTTTCCTAAAGTAACTAAGATTAGGAATTTGTAAGTGTTTAGTTACTTTGTATTTTCATTATACTTTTAGTGAGAATTAATGTCCTATCCTACCCGTTCGGCTAACGACCCACCACCAGTCAAAGAAGCGGTGGGTGAGAGTGGACACCCATTAAACTGTCATTTTATAGCAAGTAACCTTATACCCCTTATAGACCGGCTTCGTGAATGAGGCCTACTAACGGTAAGACTGACTTTTTACTTATACATATAATACATTAAACTTTTTAATTTTATATAGTATAAGGGTGTATTTTAAACTTTTAAAATTCTAGATGGTTTAATCTATTAATAAATTATACTCTTAATTTAATTAAACTTAAACCATGTTATTATGGATTTATTAAACTTCTCTTTTAATTAAACACTTTAATTAATTTAATAAAGTCCATAAGGTGTAATTGAACTATTCAAGGCGTCTAGGTTACTAAAAATTCAAAATTAAAACTATTTAATTAATGTTTAAGTTATGAACCCAAGAGTTGCATCTTTTGAAAACTTTCAATTACATGAGTTAATATTTTCATAATTTGAGACTTTTCAAATACCAAAACTTGAGGGCAAGTTTTGTAAATCTTGAAAAATTTTCATTTTCATAACTTATGAAAACTTATGAGTTTTATTGTCATTTTAATGGACGAGACTTTTCATGTTCATAACTTGAGGACAAGTTATGGAAATCATTAAAAAAACATTTAGATCAATTTTAACAAATAAAATTATCATATAATTCATGATTGATCTAACTCAACTCATAAGGCAATATAATTCATATCAACAATTTACAAGCAATTTTGCTTATCATATAACCAACAATTAACTTAAAACTTTGACAATTATCTTTTAATTGGAAGAGGATCATCATTACCAAATCAGAAAAATACATTTTTATGATACAAAACAGTTTGTGGTAATGATCGTAGTCCAATACTGGCTAACAACTCGAAATTCTACAACCAGAGGCATCAACTCGTCAAGTACATGATCATGACTCGTTGAGTTACCCTTTTACTGAGTGGACTCATTGAGTCAGCCGGTGGACTCGTTAAGTTCATCAGTTAGAGGCCAGAAAATCGTTTTTTTCAACAATGAAAATTAACAAGCATCAAATACAATAGAAAACAATCCTAGTCTCTGATACCACTGAAGGGTTTTGTATACTACAATATCCTATGGTGCACATACAACCCTAAATGCTTTGGATCTATGCTTTGGATCTACAACTAGCATACAACTGAAATAAACAACATAGAAATAAGTTATAGAATTACCTCTCTGTTGTAGCTTGTAGTTTTGGCCTTTAAGAACTTAGCACCTCAAATGTGATGCCTCAAACGGTTCACAAACACCATGAACAAAGGAGGACTTGAGAGAGACCCTACTTAGCACACAAAATCGTTTATCAATCTTCTTAGAATGCATGGGGCCGATTATGGTGACTATGGGTTCCTTTTATAGTGTGGCCAAGTCTAGGGTTACATCCATGCAAACGCTAATTCACATAACCCTTCATATTACTTAGGATCCATGGGTTAAACCTCCATAGACTATCCATTAACTATCATATTGGTTTAGCCCATCCTAAATAACCATGGATCATTGGCCCACACTATAAGAATCATTAATTTACTTAATCAATCCTCGTATATTTAATTAGTCTCTTTTGATCATTAAATTAATTCCAAATTAATTCTTGATCAATATTAATTAAATAATATGATTTCATATTAATATATTAGAACTTGTAATATATTAATAAATCACAAATAACTTCTTATCAAAAGTACATCCTATCAAATTGCTCTGGTGAAGGCAACCCAAATGGACCATGCTACTCTCGGGTCAAGTACATACCAATTATAGTTATGGGCTTAGACACCTAATCCAACAATATATATATACATACATATATATATATATATATATATATATATATATATATATATATATATATATATATATATGTATATATAATATCTAAGCCATTAATGATCAAGTTCATAGCTTTTTACCTCAAACAAGCTGGAAATGGAGTAGAGAATCAGGATCCACAAGCTCTTCCCTGACCAACAACCTTGCACCAAGCTTCTACTTGTTGAATATGGACCAAAACACATGAAAATGGACACAATGAGCTCAAAATACAACAATGGAGGCTAAGGAACAATTTGTAGGGTTTTGAAGGCTTAGGGGCCAATAAAGAGGCAAAACCTAATGACTTAATGTATTTATATACGGTGCATCCCCTAGATTAAGGTTTCATGAAATCACACATACGCTCCACGTATATGGATGTACGCCCCGCATACGTATCTGAAGTCCTGTCCCGACCTCACATCAGTACGCCCCATGTACCTGTTTTACAGCTTGTACGCTAAGCATACCGAGTGGTACGCCACACGTACTGTCGAAGGACCAAAATGCAAACTTTTCAATAACAAGGGAAAAATAAGAGCTATACCAGGATTCAAGTTTTATACTTTTCCTCCTCTAATATCCCGACACAACTGGCATCTCCAACCGGTTTCAATCCATTTATCAAAAGCGGAACATTCTAGGTTTGTCTCAAGCCGAAAAAGACAAGGAAAAGAAGCCAACATAATCTAATCACCTACCCATATGTCCCTCCAAACTTGATCGAATGAACATTACCATGTCTCCTCTTCAAACCCGGATTAGTTTATTCGGTATCAAAACTTATTAAATTGATAAGTTGTTTTTAGTGTTTCACAAATTTTGTTTATATATATATATATATATATATATATATATATATATATATATATATATATATATATATATATGCTAGAATTTGCATAAATCCAAATTTGAAAAATTATTTTTGTAAAATTTGCACTCTGTAAGTTGAAATAAATATAATGTTAACTAGATGCGTTCCCCCACATTGCGGGGGTTGGAAGGTGTTGCTTTTGTGTACATGTATAACACATTGTCTATGCAATTCGCCCTTTTACAAATTTGATGCTTAAAATAATAACAATAAAGGACATTTCCCTATGCAGAAAAAGGATCCAAATTACATAAAGCTAAACATTAAGATGAAAATACATTGCCCTATTTTAGTATTTTTGTTCTAAGATATGAAAAAAAAAACCACTTAACATCAGTCCAATGAAGCACATTTGGATGAACCCGGTTCAACTCTTCATGTTTCGGTTCCACACTGACTGTGCCAACCTCAAACACCTTTGCTGCATAAAGAAAGCAAAAACAAAACATCCATTAATGAATTAATATTTCATGGTGTTTTCTTATTTGTATTATATGGTATTATTTGAAAGCGTTAATAAATATGATTTAAGACTATTAAGTTTAACAAAACACCTAATGTTAATAGCCAGTCTTCGTATAATTTTAACAGATAATTGAAATTTATGATTTTTGTTTGTAACTTTTCCAATGCATTATCCTATTAGATTCGTCACATGACTGAAATATATCATCCACAAAATGTGATTGTTTCGTTATGTAATATAAATCTTGTTATTATTTCTTACCGATAACCCATTTCGTACCTGAATGTGAAGGTAATATAAATCAAGATCTGTTTCAGCCAACCAAACATGTCACATATTAAAATACTCTTAATATCCAACTCCTATTATGGAAACATTACGATTTCTTTGAACTAGATTGCCTTTTGTTGTCATTAGAGGCAACTACTGATTGAATTAGGTCCATTAATTAACGTGATTAGTCCTGAATGATTCGTCATCGATAGAGCTGTGTCATCCAACTATATTCATGATTCCCAATTCGTTACAAACAATTTCAGTTCTTGGTTGATGTTGAAGGACATTTGATCTTAAAACACCTTTATCCATGTTGCAGGTAAATTAATAAATCTTCATTGGTGTTACCTGTCTCATCAAACCAAAATAAATTCTCAATCTCCTGAAAAATATCTTGGCAAGTCTGCAACATTTTCTTCTCCTAATGACAACGTTATATCGGTTGATCCATCAGGCTGCAGTTCCATATCTTTCCCTGTAAGTATTCAGTATTCAGCACAATTATATTTTTTTGTTATATGTATCAGTCATTCTAGCCAAATTCAAAACTACAAAAATTGAGTACTAACTGTCAAAAAGAATACATATGTTGAGCATTTTACACAGAGAAATCAATTCAAAAGCACTGATGGAATCACTTTTGTCAAAAACTCCAACTCATGTCAGAATCAAATCACTTCTGTCAAAAACCTACATAAACAATAATCAGAAAATAATTAATTTAAAAGAAGTGTTGCCTTTAAAAATAAGATGAATTTGTTGACTTGAATTAGAATTTCTTGAATTTCTTTGAAATTGATTAAAAATTATTTGAAAAAGATCCCCACAAACACATCAAAAGATTTACACCCTTTGACATCATGGAAATGAAGCCACTCATAATGTCCCAATTGATAAGTCTTTCACAACATTCCTACAATAGCAGTTTCAAAAGATTAGCAGGAGTTTGTTTTTTGATTTTTTTTTTTGAAACACTCTTGTGATCACTCATGGCATGAAGTAGCAGAGCTCATGGTAGTGATATCTTTTAGCAAACCTATTCATGCATATTATTAATTATTAACTATTAGTAAAATTAGCAAACCTATTTCAAAACGCATAAAGAAATTTATGTTTCTATAACTCAATGTATTTTGTAAAGTACAATGGTGTGCAAGAAAAATTAAAATAGAATGTTATAACAAACACACTTGTGTTGTTCGCTTTCATGTGGTTGCCTTGTTATTTTCCATCTTTTTTGCACTATTAACTAATAAACCCTGCTGACAAATTTATGATATATGCTTCTTATTAAAGCTTGTATACCTATGTATGAAAGGGTAAGAAATCTTAAAATTAGTCCAATACAAAATCCTCAAAACGTATGAATATATACTTGTAATCATTAAAAATAAAAAGTTGAAGAGGCTGTTTCAATAAAAGTTACTTGGTTTACTTTTATGACAAAAACCATGAGGAAAAAAACAAGACATCAATAATGTAGGAACAAACCATGAATATGTTAGGTGGTCTGATGGTTGTAATGACTGGTCCAAAGGTGGGGTTGAGTAGTCTTGACGGTCTGGCATTAGAGATTATCAAACAACTTATTAGTATATAAGCTATAAACATCTCATCTGAGTAATTTGGATCATCTCACGTATTCACATAAACCTTATATTTCCTTTCGTTCTAAGAGTAATTAAAACCTGAATTTGTTCATAATTTTGTGGATCATTATCTGTAAACTGAATTTTTGTTTTAAAGTTGCACAAAAAAATATTTCTAGTCTCTATTGGTAGTGTTGTCGATAAAGTCGAAGTTGGTTTCACAACAGTGTCTCGATTATCACATTAAGTTACTCCATTTCAAAAATGTTCTACACAAAACTATATATTTGAATGAAAAACTTACAGAATCTGCAATTCAGAAAACTGTCCAATGTCTCTGGTAAGCGTACCAGTCAAACCCAAGATCATTATTATTTGACATATGCCCTGCCATCATCAACATGTGTCTCCTACATAAGTATAATGTGACAACCCGGAACTTCTATCAAGGTTAAACTCGAGTCCGTCACATTTTAACATCGTTTAAGGGTCCGTTTAAGTGTTCTAAGCTTGATTACAACCAAGGTTGAGATTAGGGATGAGCTATAAAGTTGTAAAGTAGAAAAATTGGGCCATAGACCCTCTTGGGAGGAGTTTACGGCCGTACACGTGGGAGGGCGGCCGTACAAACCACCCCTCATCCGCACACCCGGGGTGGTGGGTCACCCACCCCTATAAATATGAGGAGACCCCTCTCATTCACTCTTTTCTTCATTTGGCTGCACATTGCTACTTTCTCTCTCTATAATCTTCATCCAAAAACCCTCAAAAGGCATCAAAAACGTAAGTAATTCATCCCTTAGCTCGTTATTCTAGAAATACCACTTGATTCTTCGTGTTTAGGCCTTGTTCTTCATCCTTTGAAGGTGTACGGTCGCACACCTTCATAAGGGTGGCCGTGCACACCTTAAAGCCACTCCAAAGTGAGAATTTGGCCTCCATCTTCGAGTTGGACACGACCCTAGCCTTGATTCTCTTGAAAATAAACATTTTGGGCATAGATGAAGAGTGTACGGCCGTACACCCCTCCGTATGGCCGCACACACACCCTCAAGACCGCACACCCACTTTGATGTTCATATTTGGCCTTAAACTTGCAAAAACACTAAGTATGGGACCTAGAACACTCCTTGGATGCTTGTAGAACCTTGGAAACACCTCAAAAACACCCCTCATCATGAGTGTACGGTCGTACACTCATGGACCGTACACCCATGACCGTACACACCCTTAGGGTGGCCATACACCTCCTTCACTCAATCACATAAGGTTTTAACACTTAGTTCAAGTGTTTCCAAGACCTTAGAGTGGTTTCCTATCATGTCTAGTTGTAAAACACACTAATTTGAATCATATATGTGTCATTACATATTAAATAGGGTCCAATTGTGTTCGAGGCTTCAGTAGTGTGACAACCCGAAATTTTCTATTCTATACAACCCTTCGCTTCAATAGAAGTCAGATCAACTCCTGCTAATTTTCAAGCTTTTGGAATAAGTTTGAGCATATTAGGATTAACACTTTAGGAGATATCGGGAGAGAGGATGCCCTAGAGTATTATGTGCATCTTAAAAGTTTCAAAACTCCAAGAGTTTGGAGTTTACGGCTCAAATGATATTTTTGGACCAAAAACCCCAAGGGGTATATATATGACCCTTAGCCATTTTTATTCATTTGTTCCACTTCCAATTAGAGAAAAACCCGATTCTCTCTCAAGGATCTTCAGACTTTCGTCCCAAATCGTAAGTGCTTCTATCTTAGAGTATAATAGGGCTTGTTATATGTCTATACATCAAGAAATCACAAGGAATCACCAAGATCAAAGAGTCTACGACCCAAGAACACCTTGGACCGTAAACCCTTCTTTAAGGGCCAAAAGTGTGCCCTAGTCCCTTCCTTCCCTTGTGAAACTAGTCTAGACTCATACCTTATTGTGTATGGGACTTAAAATCACAAAAATACCATGGTCCATATGAGATTACAGCCGCAATCACTAAGAGAAATGGTCTTAGGGCCGTAAACCCCTCAAATGAGGGAAATGGTACCCTAACTTCTTCCTTAGGCTCATACATCAAGTGGAAACACTTCTAAGGACTTATAAGGCTTCAAACCATAAAATTGATGGGTTTGAGCCATAAGAACTTTCCTACGTGCACATACAAACCCTAATGCTTGGATCTAGGTTTCTCTAATTGAACATGCAATGTATCCAAGACTTTGATTGATAGATCTAATGAAAAACATTCAAATCATAGCATATGAAAACAAATCTAAAGGATTACCTTAAGTTGCTTGCTTGAATCTTCTTGACCTTGGAGCTTAGAGTCACAATTGTCACTCCTCTAATGGCTTACAAACACCAACTAGCAAGAGGATGATAATAGAGAGAGATAGAAGGGTGAGAAATCGGCCAGGGTTTCTTCAAATGCAAGAGTGCAGATTTCCTCAACCCTATGGTTGTATTTATACTAGTGAGCCTCCTAGGGTTTCACCCTTAAAACCCTAATTGGATAACTTAGGCCCTAAGCAATCCAATATCCTTAATGATAAGCCTTGGACGATTTCTAGGCTCTTCCAAACCCTAAAATCGTTCACCCCTTATCCATAAGGAATCACTTCTCAAAATACAACTATCATACAATTGACAGTTTATGCCCTTTTATTCAATTAATCTCTTTAAGTCACCAAATTAATTCATAATTAATTTATGACTTATATTAATCAAATAACAATATTATTATTCCTTATATTATATTCATAATATATAAATAGTATTTCTTCTCTCATTATAAATCATCCTGTCAAGTTGCTATGGTGAAGGCAACCCAAAAGGACCATGCACAACTGGGTCAAATACTTGCCAAATATAGTTGCAGCCTTAGACACTATTCCAACAGTCTCCCACTTGGATAAGTCTAGTAACTATATATACAAGCATAATCCGATTAGTAATCGTACCTCTCAAAGACGTTGTCAAACTCTGATCTTATCAGTCTTGTCCTTTAGATAAGGGATCGTACAATCCTCTGTTAAGATATTATGCAGACAATTCTGTGGAACCAATTTTCCAGCAGTTGGTTTCTCGATCTCAGATTTATTTGACATAGAACTTAATTGAACACATCAATTTAGTTCTGACCGGGCCCGGCACATAAGTCAAATCAAATCATCGAGCGGCCGAGATATCGCTTTTACCCTCTTAGGATAAAAGTAACAGATAAACTTCGACTTATATGCATTTACTTATTCATTAATCAATTATACACAACAATGCGTTTTATAACATCAATTTACTGATGCGGTTTCGCATTATCAATGTACAACTAATTAACAAATAACAAACCATATATCTAGGTTTTAAGACCATATGATATTATCGTCTTGCGATCAACCTTTTCGTCAAATTCCATAAGGTGATTCCAGCAAGCGCGGGTTTGTTCAAATGCTCAAAACTAGTTTATAAGCACTCATGAACATTGCAGCAAACTTTTGCTATGTCTAACACCATTTAGACAATCTACACACCAATTCATGACAATCTTCATTCATACCTACTTCCAACATATGAACGATTATGGATTGTTTGAATAATTCGATTATTCTAAATAAATTTAATTATTCTGGAAGTCAAAACATGCAAAGTGAAACAATAGATAAACAATTAACATAAGACAGTAACTTTACTTATAAATAATACTCCTTTATTTAATCATCAAATGTTAATTACATTTATCTATTACAAGTTTCAAAAATTATCTAATCTAATCTAATATCATCTCTCAGTCCAATACTCCTAGCATGCTGCAAATGCTTAACCCTACTCAGTCCCTTCGTAAGCGGATCTGTTGGGTTATCTTCTGATGATATCCTCCTGACCACGAGGTGTCCTTCTTCTACTCGATGTCTAATGAAATGATATTTTCTGTCGATATGACAAGATCTGCCATGATCCCTTGGTTCCTTGGTCAAGGCAACCGCTCCTTCATTATCACAGAAAATTTCCATAGGCTCCTTTATGGCAGGCACAACTCCAAGATCACCAATGAAGTTCTTCAACCATATTGCCTCCTTCGACGCTTCGCTCACTGTAATGTACTCTGGTTCACACGTAGAGTCAGCTACGGTTTCATGCTTGGAACTCTTCCAAGTTACTGCTCCTCCATTAAGGGTAAACACCCAACCCGACTGTGAACGGAAGTTGTCCCTGTCGGTCTGGAAGCTGGCGTCACTATACCCTCGCACCTTTAAGTCATCACTCCCCCCGAGGAGTAAAAACCAATTCCTTGGTCCTCCGAAGGTACTTAAGGATATTCTTTACCGCAATCCAATGGGATCTGCCAGGGTTCCCTTGATATCTACTAACCATGCTCAAAGCAAAGGCTACATCAGGGCGAGTACAAGTCATAGCATACATAATTGAGCCAACTGCGGAAGCGTATGGTACTCGGCTCATTTCTGCTATTTCAGCTTCGGTACTCGAACTTTGAGTCTTACTCAACTTGGAATTACTTTGTATCGGTAATTCTCCCTTCTTCGAATTTTCCATACTAAAACGTTTTAGTACTTTATCTAAGTAAGTGTTTTGACTAAGTCCTATTAATCTCTTACTTCGTTCTCTCACTATCCTTATACCCAAGATATAGGAAGCCTCTCCGAGGTCCTTCATAGCGAAGCACTTCCCGAGCCAGGACTTAACCTCCTGCAGTTTCGGGATGTCATTTCCTATAAGTAGTATGTCATCGACATACAGAACGAGGAAGCTGAATATACTCCCACTGACTTTGAGATATACACATGATTCATCTTCACTTCGTACAAATCCAAACTCTTTGACTTTCTCATCGAAGCAAAGATTCCATCTGCGAGACGCTTGCTTAAGCCCATAAATGGACTTCTCAAGCTTACACACTCGATTTGGATGCTTCGGATTAACAAAACCCTCTGGATGATCCATGTAAACATCCTCAGCCAACTTCCCATTAAGGAAAGCAGTCTTGACATCCATTTTCCAAATCTCATAATCATGAAATGCGACAATAGCTAGCATCACTCTAATAGACTTTATCTTCGCAACTGGTGAGAAGGTCTCATCATAGTCAACTCCGGGAGTTTGAGTAAAGCCCTTTGCAACCAATCGCGCCTTATATGTGTGTACGTTTCCATCCACGTCGGTCTTCTTCTTGAAGATCCATTTGCACCCAACGGTCTTACGTCCGGGCACATTATCAACCAAATTCCAAACTTGGTTGTCATACATGGATTGGATCTCGCTGTCCATTGCCTCTTTCCATTTTGCAGACTCCGGGCCTGCCATGGCTTCCTTATAGCTATTAGCTTCATCTAGATTTATTAGTGTACCATCACTAATATACGTGTCCCCTTCAGTAGTAATATGAAAACCATAAAACTGGGGTTGAACTCTAACTCTTTCGAAACATCTAAGAGATAAGGACTCGTCAATTGGTTCAACCGGAGTTTCCTCCTCGGGTTGAGCGCCAGCGATATAGGTTCCTTCATCAATTGATTCTTGAATCTCTTCAAGCTCGATTTGCCTCCCACTGTCTCTTTGGCTTATGAGTTCTCGATCTCGGAAAACCCCTCTCCTCGCAACGAAAACAACATTGTCATTCGGTCTATAGAAGAGATATCCAAAGGATTTCTGCGGGTAGCCGATGAAAATACATCGCTCACTACGAGGTTCGAGCTTGTCGTGAGTATCTCGTCTTACGAAAGCCTTGCAACCCCAAATCTTGATATGTGCCAATGAGGGAGTTTTCCCTGTCCACATCTCGTGAGGTGTTTTGGCAACCTTCTTAGTAGGGACTCGGTTAAGGATATGGGCGGCAGTATCTAAGGCATACCCCCAGAATGAGATAGGTAGTGAAGCACGACTCATCATAAAACGAACCATGTCCAACAGGGTTCGATTATGCCTTTCTGCCACACCATTCAACAGCGGTGTCCTAGGTAGCGTCAATTGCGAAACTATTCTGCATTCTTTGAGATAGTTGTGGAATTCAAGACTTAGGTACTCTCCTCCTCGATCGGATCGAAGCATCTTGATTTTCCTGCCCAATTGATTCTCCACTTCATTTTTGAATTCTTTGAACTTTTCAAACGTTTCTGACTTTTGCTTGATTAAGTAAATATACCCATATCTACTATAGTCATCGGTAAAAGTCACATAGAAGCGGTTCCCATCCTTTGTGGTTGATCTAAAGGGTCCACATACATCGGTATGTATGAGGTCCAATAAACCCTCACCCCTTTCACATGTGCTAGTGAAGGGTGACTTGGTCATCTTTCCAAGTAAACAAGATTCGCATGTGTCATCTTCCTTAAGGTCGAATGACTCCAACACTCCATCCTTTTGGAGTTGGGCTATGCGCTTCTTGTTGACATGTCCAAGACGACAATGCCACAAGGATGCTCTATCCATACTACTAGAAGAATCCATGCATAAAACATCATTTCCTAGGTTATCTACAATCATAACAGTTTCATAAATTCCATTACATGGCATTGCTTCAAAATATAAGACACCATTTAGATAAGCATAAATTGAACCATTCTCATTATTAAAAGAAAATCTAAATCCTTTTCAAAACAAACCATGAAACAAAATGATGTTTCTTGCCATATCTGGCGAGTAGCAACAATTACTTAAATCTAAACTTAATCCATTACTATGCACTAAAGAATACACCCCAATCTTGGTCACAGGCAACGATCTTTTGTTCCCCATGATTAGATTTATTATTCCACGCTCCACATCCCTATTTCTTTTTAGTCCCTGCGAAAGACAGCTTGATCTTTCCTTCCCTGATGGCTTGCAGGTATTCTGGGCAACTTCTCTTCCAATGCCCTATTTTGTGGCAATGGTGGCACTCTGCCTCCTTTGGGTTAGGGTTGGGCTTAGCAGGATCAACTTTGGTCCCGCTAGAAGAGGAACCATCTCGGGACTTTCCCTTGAGGTAGCTCTTAGATGGAGCCTTCCTCTTCTTGTCCCTTCCCTGCCCAATAGCCAAAACAGGAGCAACAGGTGGATTGGGAGTTGGTGCAATAGACTTGTCCTTGAGGTTTCTCTCAGCAACCCTTAGGAGACCTTGGAGTTTGCTTAGGGTGACCTCCTCCTTATTCATGTGGTAGGTCATCCTAAATTGGTTGTAACACGGAGGAAAGGAATGAAGTACCATGTCGATAGCCAAATCTTCCCCAAAGTCGACATTCAACTTGCGAAGAAGATCGACATACCTTTGCATCTTTTGCAAGTGCACGGTTAGAGAATCTCCATGTCCCATTTTAGCAGAGATCATGTTAGTGAAGATCTCATAACGTTCCTGCCTCGCTTTTGATGGTATCTCTCCAATAAGTCTTGATGCATTTCGTACGCATACATGTCCTCATAGGACTTTTGGAATTCGGCGTTCATTGTGGCTATCATGATGCAATGAACCTTCGTCGCATCACGTTCATGAGTCTCAAAAGCAGTTATTTCATCCTGAGTAGCAACTTCTGGATTGATCTTCTCGAGCTTCTCGTCAAGGACATACTCCTTGTCCTTGTAGCGAGCAATCGTGCGAATGTATCTTATCCATTCGCTAAAGTTTGTTCCATCGAATGTTACTTTTTGGCAAAGGCTCATCAACGTGAATAAGCTAGCAGCAGCGTTGTTCGCGTTTGACATCTACAAAAGAAAGTACAAAGATTGATTAGAATTTGAATCCCTAATTATCACCCAATAAGAAAAATTAGGGCTAGGATCCAACACCATTATTTACATATTAGAAAAGGGATGCCGTAATCCAACATGCAAACAATTTGAAGATAAGTGAATGACGATTCACTAATTCTCCACCATGAAAATATAACCTTAAGTTCTAAATGTATTGAGAATTCCTAGATTTTCTTTGAGATTCATTGAACCTTTCAATGGCATGTTTAAATCTCTATATGCCCCTCTCGTTTCTGACTAGGATGTCGAGGATCACAAAGTGGGTATGAACAACCATACAAATCTACACTGTGCCTTCATTGTAACAATCACCTATTCGATGTGCCGGTAAACCACACACGCTCCACCGAACTATGATAAACAATGAATCACCCTTTGCCACCTATGCTTAGAACCAATTAGTGTGTCGGTAAGCCACACACGCTCCACTAACTTCTTAGCAAGGGTGTAAAGTGTAATTTCATGGGATTGCATCAATTCACTTTTCCTAGAGTAACTAGGATTGGAAATTTGAAAAGACATGTAGTTACTTTGTATTTAATATTATACTTTTAACGAGGAGATAGAGTTGCCCTATCCTACCCGTTCGGCTAACGACCCTCCACCGATCAAGCAAGCGGTGGGTGTGAGTGTACACCCATTAAGCGCCATTTTATAGGCAACAACCTTATACCCACCTTATAGACCGGCTTCGTGAATGAGGCCTACTAATGGTAAGACTAGCATTTTAATTATACATATATATTAAGCTTGTAATCATATAGTAGTATAGGGTTGAATTTTAAACTTGTAAAATTCTAGGGTTTGAAATTTAAATTGTCTAAATTAAACTTTTAATCACAAAACTTAAATTTCAAAACTTGAGGACAAGTTTTAAACTTATCAAAACATAAGGGATCAAATAACAATAATTTAAATTAATCATTTAATCTCATAATTATCTATATTTGATTTATTTAAATGTTTCTTGCAAAACAGTTTACCAATTTAATTAAAACAATCAATTAATATCATATAAGGAAATTATTATTCAATTAATTGGTAAATATCTTGAATTAGGTCAAGGATATACTCAAATATATGTAAAAATCGGATTTATATTGACCCATTAAGATAAAGGCAAGTTTCCAAAAGATAAACAGCAAAAAAAACCCGAAACTAGCTCCTTCTGACGCTCAAACTCGCCGAGTACCACAATGGACTCGGCGAGTTGAGGCCTACTCGCCGAGTCCACTATGGAACTCGCCGAGTTCATCAGGCAGGAGGACAAAAATCGAATTTTGCAATTAACAAGCAATCAACCAATGCATCAATTCAATAGAAACCAATCAAGGCTCTGATACCACTGATGGGTTTGAGCCATAAGAACTTTCCTATGTGCACATACAAACCCTAATGCTTGGATCTAGGTTTCTCTAATTGCACATGCAATGTATCCAAGACTTTGATTGATAGATCTAATGAAAAACATTCAAATCATAACATATGAAAATAGATATAAAGGATTACCTTAAGTTGCTTGCTTGAATCTTCTTCTCCTTGGAGCTTAGAGTCATAATTTTCACTCCTCTAATGGCTTACAAACACCAACTAGCAAGAGGATGATAATAGAGAGAGATAGAAGGGTGAGAAATCGGCCAGGGTTTCTTCAAATGAAAGAGTGCCGATTTCCTCAACCTTATGGGTGTATTTATACTAGTGAGCCTCCTAGGGTTTCACCCTTAAAACCCTAATTGGATAACTTAGGCCCTAAGCAATCCAATATCCTTAATGATAAGCCTTGGACGATTTCTAGGCTCTTCCAAACCCTAAAACCGTCCACCCCTTATCGATAAGGAATCACTGCTCAAAATACAACTATCATACAATTGACAGTTTATGCCCCTTTATTCAATTAATCTCTTTAAGTCACCAAATTAATTCATAATTAATTTATGAATTATATTAATCAAATAACAATATTATTATTCCTTATATTATACTCATAATATATAAATAATATTTTCTTCTCTCATTATAAATCATCTTGTCAAGTTGCTATGGTGAAGGCAACCCAAAAGGACCATGCACAACCAGGTCAAATACTTGCCAAATATAGTTGCAGCCTTAGACACTATTCCAACAAAAATGACCAAAGTATTAGGAGCTTATGGCTGTAAACTCAAGGGTTTACGACCGTAAACTCAATGGGTTATGGCCCTTGGGGAGTAAACTCAAGAAAGGGGTCCTTTGGAACCCTAAACTCAATAGCCTTGTCCTACAACACTTAGATGCACTCCTTAGCACTTATAACACTTATATAAAGTGTTTATCATGTCCTAGGATGTCTTAAAATTATCAATTAGTAGTTGAAAGACTAATTGGATACATATATGTATGATTATATGTTAGCTAGCATCCTTGTGTGTGTACAAGTCTTCAATTGACACTTAGCATCCTACGTCAGTCAATACGTTCAAACCCTCAACTTCAGGTGAGTTCATACCCCTTAATCAATGTTTTAAATGTTTTTAAATGCTTTTATGGGGGGGGGGGGGAATACAAGTTGAATCATGATAGTTATTATATCAATCACATGTGATTAATAACTAACATGCAAATGGATTTACTATATGTTAGCTGTTTTACCAAGCAGATTTCTTCAAATGTTTCATTAAACGTTTTTATATTTTTAAAAATCTTTATCAAACCACTTTATACACTGTACGTTTCTTTTCAAACTCTGTTACAAATGTATTTCAATCAATGGTTTTCTTTATACTTAAGCTGTTTATTCAAACAAAATACTTTCAAACCGTTTTATAAACTGACATAAAGTCGATCTTTTCTTAGATATTAATCTTTTTCAAAGGTTTTACAAAGCTCTTTTTATGCTTTTATATTATCAAATGTATGCCTGTATATGTATACTTATATAAGTAATTCCTAAAGGACTTAGGAAGGCTAACCCGCTTTATTTCCTTTTCCTCGTTGGGATGTGGTCTGGTAGAGTATCGGGTCCGAAGGTCGTTCAACTATTAGTTATATATCATGTATACATATATAGACATAAAAGTACCATCAGTCAGTTCAGTACCTTTGGCTAGCAAAGGTATACCTTCATTATACTTGTACCTTACTAGTAACTATTATAGGTATAGTTAGGAGATATTACTTACCATTCCAAGTACAAGGAATACACCAGAGTCAGTTCATTCATGATTCTATACTAAATGATATATGAAAGGATACACTTACTTGGATACACTTACATGGATACCTTTACATAGATACCTTGTTAAAAGCATGTCTGTATAGGTATAGTTATATAAGTAATGTTTAAAGGACTTAGGAAGGCTAACCCACTTTATTTCCTTTTCATCATTAGGATGTGGTCTGGTAGGGTATCGGGTATCCGTCCGAAGGTCGTTTAAATCTTTAGTTATATATCATGTGTACATATACGGACATAATAGTTCTGAACAGTCAGTACCTTTGGGTAGCAAAGGTATACGTTCATATATCCCTAGTAAACTATTATAGGTGTAGTTTGGGCTTATATATGATCTGGTAATAAATATGGATTTCGACCTAACGATTCGTTGCGGAAGTCACCTTTAGTTCCAAATGTAGAATAGGGACTACCAATCATATTATTACTTACAGCGGGTCTCGTGAGAAGACTACCTACTTACTAGACAGGACTAACCATTCTGGCACCTAACTGTTAGCAAGAGAGGTAATGAACATCTACGGATGCCTACGGTTAATACTTATATTAGGGTACCTTTACGGGACTAACCATTCCTACGCCCTCCTGTTAGCTATAGAGGAAAATGAACATCTATGGACGTCCAAGGTTATTACTATTTCGGCATTCGCGATGTCGGGTTGATCCTAATACAAAAGGATAAACACTTACATGGCTATATTTTTCCTATTACTTTTATTTTGTGATACATTCACATAAACGATGATGTAGACTATATATATTGTTAATAGTAGTCATACAAGGGAAAAACCATCTTTGTTACTTTCAAAACAAGTCTAGTCTTGGTAGAAGACTACTCGTTATACTAATAGAAATCGTAGGGATTTGCTAGGGTATTCAAACGCTTTCAACCACTTAGAAACATTTTCATACTCATACGAACTTTCTTTCAAAACAATTTAAGTCTTTCATTACAAGTTTTACAAATCTAAGACACACTAATACTTATGAATTCAGCAGCATTTTGGCTGATACTCGCTTTCAAAATAACTTGTATTCTCAGGTCACAAATAGATAGGTACGACGACCAGGTTTTGTGAAGACGGAGCAGTTCAGACTCGTCTTTTATTTTGATTTTTCATTATGTTGTCTTTTACTATGAAAGAAAACACTTGTAACTAAAATTATACTATTAATGAAATGAATGATGTTGTTGCTTGTTTACTACTTTGCATTGTTGTGATACATTACATGACGTCTTCCACCCCAGAACGTTTCCGCCGTTCCGGTTTTGGGGTGTGACAAGTAGAAACTCAACATCCATACCGATCTTACATTCAAATCCTACGTCAAAACGGTGAGTTCATACCCCTATGTTTTTATGAGTTTTTCATGTTTTCAGGGGGGAATACAAGTAAAAGTACAAGGAAACTTGTGCTCAAAATATATTTTGTTTAAGATAATTATATTTTCAATGTGCTTTTAACATGGAAAACAGTTTTTACCAAATGATTAGGAAATCAACTCATAGAAATATTTTCAAAACTAGGGTAACAAACTTATAAATCATGTAATAAAATATATTATTTTATAAGGGATTCATGTTAATCATAAAAGGATTTTATATATTATTACTTGTAAATTTGTTAGTCTAAGTTGAAGACATGTCCTTGGTAACACTCCACCAGAATCCGAGTGTAGGACTAGCACTTGTGACCAGAATCTCTTGTAGGGAGAGCGTGACTGTTGTGTATAGATCTATAAGAGACTGATTATCCTGCACCTGAACTGCTAGCTACAGTTAGGCAGCCATGCTTGGGGTGACAAAGTCATAAAGGATATTGGCCCCGTTGCATGCCATATCAAGTTAATGTATGGTTATAAAACTCGCAACCTAGATAACAAAGATTTACTTTGTAATAATGAATCAAGTGAACTAACCTCAAAGTAATAACCGGTTTGATTACTAGAGGGTGTTAGTAATACCTTCAGGATTTAGTTCACCACGTATTTATTAGTTTTATTTATATAATAAGGCTAGTATACTTCAAGTAACCAGGGTTTCTGTTTAAAAAGGAAAACTATGTTTATCGATATAGGTATGGCAGATACCTGTACACCTCAGTTTAGAGCGGATAACCAACCATCAACTTGTAGGAAAATATAGGATTTTCCCAGGATAACTTGGCTTTTCATAAACGTACTTTTTTTTACATGCAACTAACAAACCTTTATTATTAATTCCATGATTCCTTAGTTTATGCATCCAGGTTACGTATGAAGAATATCCGATAGACTATGGAATGTTTGGTTTCCACCTCATTCCCTGTTCCTTGTTTGGTTGTGGGTTTAGGGCAGATCCACACAATTAATTGTCTGTCCGATGTTGGTTTATACATAACTAGTATGAACTAAGGAGTCATAGAAGGAATTGGTTAATCATACTTTTCATAAGAACATAAGGGATTATCTTGAGGATTAATAGCATCAGATCAATACTAGATAACATTTTAAGTACCTAGTGAATACTTCAGGATTATGTACATGAGAACCCGACAACTAGAGGAAGGTGTGGTCTCCGCTTCTTTTCCAGTTCCTTGTTTGGTTGTGGGCTTGGGGCAGAACCACACAATCGACTGTTTGTTCGATTTGGATTGTATATGATTTATATACACTAAGTGCTCGCAAGATGAACTAGCAGAAATCATTTTTACCTAACTTTTTCTATATCAATATATGTAAGGTTTTAAGGTTTTCTGGAGAAAAATAACGTACCTTTCGAAGGAAAAAAGATCGGTTTTTCCAAAATAAAATGTTTATGAACTCACCAGCTTTATGTTGATATTCTTTCAAAACCTACTTGTATTCTCAGGACATTAGTAGGCAGGTATGCGCACCGGGTTCAAGAAGATGGAGCATAGCAGCTTCGAGTGTTTACTTGTTATTTGCTTTTGGTGTCGATCATGTATAATTCAAATGAAATGTAAACACTATACTATTAATACAATGGTTGTGGTTGCTTTGGTTACTATTATTCAATTGTTGTGATACTACATATGATGTCCTCCACCCCCGAATGTTTCCGCTGTTTCGGTTTGGGGGTGTGACATATAACCACGCCCATAGTTTTCTTATACATTTCAATGCACACAATTACAAACATGTAAAACACATCAAATCAATAAGGGTCATTTTAGTCATTCAATGGTCTGGTTATATTCTATGATAATTTTTACAACATCTATTGATGGGTATGTACTACCTTAAAATATTGAAAACTATCGTGAAAATGGCCTCAAAAGATCAAGATGCTTATCTGAAACTGATTTGACCAATTCAATACCATTTTTCAAAACCTTCCCTTCCTCTATTGCACAATTTGTGAAATCAGAAAGTGCCAATTTATATTCATGAATATGAGATGAATATAAATTGGGATAACCTTTTTAGGGCTAACATAACATCCATGCTTCGTCTTTGTACCTTGCTTATTATAGTTGATTACCTTAATTATAATTATTGAACATCACATTATAAATTTTAAAAACACACAATAAAGGTCCAAACACCCCTTACTTTTTCTTACCCAATAAGAAAGCTATATAAAAGATAACATTAAAGCAAGGCATAGTTGATGGTAAACATATACTCCATAAAGAAGACATTGAAAGCAAACCAAAAGAAGAAACTTTATACAAATATAAAAGGATGTTAGAAAAAGTTGAAGTCAATTAGTTTGATCCATTTCTACTGGTTTTTTTGTTAAGAGCAAGCTGCTCGCCAGGTACTTTGCAACCACTTCTTGAAGGACCTGTTTCATATGTTGAATAGACTACATCAGACTGGATACAATATAATAAAGTATTAACTAATAAAAGCTTGTTATATCTAATAATTATATGAACAACAATATGTTGGAAAATCAGCCATTTAAATCCTTCAATCCTTGAGGTATCACATCACACACCATCAAGTTCAAAAAAAACACAACTAAATCCTATTAATTTGCTCAAATTGTCACTTTCATAGAAATAAGGAAAACAGTAAAATGGACTAACCATTTTCTGTTGTGGAACTATGGAATCCAGTGGGAAGCACTGGTATCAGTTGTACGTGTTGCTGGCGTATGCTGTGTGCGCCATCGGTAGAGTCGATTTTGGGTTTGAGAGCCATGGCACATTGTGCGACACATCTGACACAGATTTCTCGGCCACCCTCTCCTCTACTTCACTCCCTCGCCACCGCTTATGTCCGGCCCTGCTTAGCAAAGCCATAAGAAGGAGAGTAAGAACTTCGATGAAAACCCACAAACGACAGCCATGGCGATGCAGTGGTTTCCCTCTGTCATTATCGGAAACCCAAGGGACGACCTTTGATAAAAATGAATTCTAGTGAGAAGTGGAGAACGATCCTAATGGAAATTAGAGTAGAAGTAGAAGAAGCAGTTGATATATGGAGTAACGAGGAAAAATAGAGTGAGCGGTCATGGCGGTGAAAGCTTTTTCGGGTGTAACTGAGAAAAAGAATCTAGAGGGGTGGAATAAAAAAGAACAGATGATAGACGGTAATTATAGTTGAGTAACCCATGTAATATAACCCATGAACAGTACCCTGGTCAGGTACTGTTCTAAGAGTTGTACATTTTTAATATATATATATATATATATATATATATATATATATATATATATATATATATATATATATATATATATATATATCTTTACTATCTTATAAAAGAAATCTAACTATTTCTATAAATAGATTGAATATAATAATATTATTTTTTTAAGACGTCCAAACTATTAAGCTTGAAGTACAACCCATTTATAATATAATAATATTAAAACTTTAACCCTATCCTTTATCCCCTAAAAATCTCGTATCACATTAATAGAAGATTTCATTTGCAAATTGAACCCGTCAATCTCAACACTTCAGCCATTTGAAGCGGTCAATGTCAACAATTTATAGAGGATCTCTTCTCTCACATTGGTAACAAGCCATCTCATAATATCTATCTTCATAATCCCTTCAAAGTAAGAAATATACACACACTCTCTCGAAGAACCCTAACCAGTAACCAAGACAATATAACCACCACCACCACCACAACCGCTCTGCCTCCTTTCGCCTTCAACCAACCACTATCACGACTACCGTCCTTCCTCTCACCCACAACATGAACTTTCTTTTGGAACATAACATTTTTCTTTAAAAAAATATCGTTGAAAGAAGCTATTTGTCTCCGCCGCTGTGCGCGGGTAACGGCTAGTATATATATATATATATATATATATATATATATATATATATATATATATATATATATATATATATATATATATATATATATACCTTAATAAGCATTTAGCAAGTTTTGCTAAATTTTAAGAGGTACAAATCTTTACTGCACTTTATACAATTAGTTTATGCATTGAACTTTTAATGAGTCAACAAAAATGAGAAAGTAAAGGCTAAGACAGATGTTTGAACCGGTATTCCTTAATCTCAGCCCTTTGAATCGGTCAAACACACATATTTGATCACATCTTCAATTTTTTACTTATGGTTTGACTGAGACTCGCATGTATTTGACCAAGCCCCACCTATCTATTTCCTCTCTATCCTTATCTTGACCCGTTCTTTCGCTTTCATTCGCCCAACATGTAGTTTAAAACACCGAACATTGGAGAATCGCTATTTGAAACACCACCATCGCACCACTCACGACTGCTGATCCCTTTGTCGCACTTCTGAAAAACCTAGAACCAACAATGCTTAATGCCACCATCACCAACTAACCACCATCTCAGAACCCACATTGACTTCAACCACTATCACAGAAAAACCCCACCACCATCGTAGGCACCAATCCCTCTTTCTCTGTCTCTATCGCGGTCTTCATTTTTGTATTAATGAAGATAAGATTGATATGCAGGTGACAATGGAAGGAGATGTGTTTATGGTGGTGTTGTAATTTTTAATTTTTTTTGTTGGTACCTCTACCATTGCCTCACCACCGCCACCACCACCACCACCATTGAAAACCCACCATTAGTTTTGATTTTGTTTAGCCTTCAAAAACGCGTTTGTTACTTACCCATGTCTTCTTTGTTTAAAACCCTAATATGCCCACACCCCACCGCCAATTGCCAAATATGCCTCATCCAAATGCTCTCCAGTTCCATGGCCATCAGCCACAATCGAAACCCTGGAACCCATCTCATGAAACCATTTCGAGTTTTCATCTGGCATTTAAGACAAACCACTGAATACCAAACTCTCATTATTCTCGACCCCTATCTCCTTTATTCGGCATCATCTCCTTCTATATTTTACAATGATGTTATCCTCCAATCCCACATATCAGATCACACTTCACCACCATCACCATTACTCTAAAACCCTAGATTTCATATGTCATTGCCACCATCGCCGCCCTCATCTACGGTCAACACCAGAATCGTTGTGCTACCGTCCCCACCATACGTGAGCACCATCAGACACATCTCTCCAAGAACCATAAAAACCCTGAATTTGAACTTCTTCACCGTTGCCACCACATACGTACCACCAAACATCAGCCACATCAAACTAAGCTCTATTTAATGCTTCTCTCTCTCTCTCTCTCTCTCTCTCTGTATTGTTGTTACAGAGAAATATATTTTCCAAATCAAAGGTGATTTCCCTTCATTTCATTATTTTTGTTATTTTGTAACTTTTCTTGCAGATCAGTTTAAACAAAACTACATAGGTTGGTCATAGGTTTCTTGAAAGGGATGAGTTAACTTTAATACCTCTGATTTAAGTTTCTAACCATTTGCAGTCAAATAGATTCATTTCATGCATAGGTGACAGTTGATTCATTGACCATCGGTTTATTCTTTTTTACTTCTCAGATTTTGTTCTTAGATATATTTTTGATTCTAATTTAAAAATTTTATTTGTTCAATGGATTTGTGTATGCTAGGGTTTTGTTGAGTGATGGTAGCCACCTACAAAAGGTTAATTTCTTATTTGTCTTCATATCTTATTTTTGTTCACATTCTATTCTTATTTCATATGTATTTACTTGATAAATAGTATATGGATGTTTTATTATCCATGATTAAATTTGAACTTGTACACCACAGGTCTTAAGCTACAAAGTTAAAGTCATTAATTTCCTTAAATTTGTATATAAGCTAATATTCCAAATGTGAGTTTGTCCATTAAATTAGAACTGAAATCTACTATTTGTGGGTTTTCATGACTATCTGAACAGAGGTATCTGTTCATATCATAAATTGAATTGAGAATGAATTTATTAACATATATGTTGGCTATAGTGGATCAATGTTTAAGTAATTGGGTGATTAATGACATTTTTCCCCTGGAAGGTGTAAGATATGTGTTTATTTTAGATGCTCGGTTAAAACTCTTTGTGTTTTGTAGGAGTGGTGAATTTGGTAACAAAAATTTGTGTCCTGTAAGCTCTCATCATTAGTTGGTGTCGTTTATGATGCATATTGAAAAGAAGTATTTTTTGTTGCTTAATGACCTTTCTGCCCCTATATGGTCTTGATGACCTTTCTGGAACTTATATGCAATAATTCAGTTTGGGATGGGTTTATGCAAGTACCAAGTATGATCATGTAAGTTCTCTCACCAATGTATGTTTTGTTTTTAAGTGAATAAACCATGTGAATGAGTACAAATGACTATCTATGATTGTCTAATCAAGTAATATCTACTAATTAGAATGCAAAAAAGTCTATAGACACACAGGAAAAGATAAGTAATGTTTGTCTTATGTTTTTATATCACGCAACAGGTCCGTTACAAGTGAAATATGACATATCAGGCAGGCAAACAGGTCCCTGAATTGTTAAATTTAACGACTCAATTGTTGTATTAATTTTAAAATGACTATTTTAACATTAGACCAAAACTGCAAAAAGCAGTTACCATATAGACCAATTATATAAAATTCTATTATTTTTTTTAATCAAGAGTTATAACTTTTCAATATAACTACATAGATGTCCCCTATTCATTTTGATGTTTACAATGTTTAGTCCAAATTTAAAACCATTTTAACATCATTAACTGTTAACCTTCCTATTTTCGAGTATTGAGGCTCAAAGATTGCAACAGAAAATCACAATTTTATATAGAAAAAACAATCATTGATCCTTTTGAATCATTAAAGCCATCCTGGAATTTTAACTTTTGAATTCCTGGTTGCAACAAGCTATAATCGTGATATTGATTAATTTTTTCATGTTTTTAAATGAGATGGATGTTATAACCAAATAGTGAACGTCAAAGATAATCTATTAGTGATTTCTTTTATGCTGATTTTATGGTCTTTTTATATGCATAACCAAGTATAACAACCATGTTTTCAAGTAAAGTAGACATTAGTTATTTGAGGGAGAATTTGTCCAATTCCAGGTAGAGTGGATTGGAGATTAATAGCAACACCAAAAGAAAAGGGCAAAATTGTCCAATTCATGGGAAAGACAACATGGGGGGCATATTAGTTGCTTTTGGGAGAAGTTGTACAACAAGGCTAAATCCAAGATCCAAAATAACCTCTTCGGTATTCAAAAACACCAACAACAGAGGCAAACTTGTCTAGCCATGTATCAACCAGCAAGAGCAAAATCATCCAAAAATATATTCAAGCCTATCAAGTCAGAGCCCATCTTTATATAACCACTTTAGTTGTGTAATATTAGAAGTTGGATTGTCAAATTTATATCTACCCACCTTACAAAAAAAATTCTTTTAGGTGACATATTCACATGAATCTATAAGGATTGTAGGCTTATTAATTCCATTACTATTTAAGATAATTTTGTTATAGACCCATCTATACATACTAAATATGTAATAATTTATCTTATTTTTGAAAAAATATATTTGTTTAATTTTAATGTATTTAATTTTTGGTTGCTTTCATTTTTAAAAATGAGATAAATGGTTAGTTATTATTATTTTAATATATATGCAATGTTAGGACAATAAAGTATATGGTGTGTGGATTTCATAATAAATATTAGTTTTCAAAACTATCAACTTAAAAATGGTTATGTTTGATTTTATAAAAATGGTCCGTGCGTGCAAGACATAAAGAAATGGTCCCCATGTAATAAATTGTAACAGACCGACTTAAAACTTGTGATTGTTGTTTGAGTATTTAGTTTTTAATACAATTGAACATTACTAATTAAATAGTTAACAAAAGTTTAAAAAAAATTCAAATATTAAAAATTTTTTTATATTATTTTCAATAACAGAATCAATGATAATTTTATTAAACTTAATACTAATTAAAAAATCAAATTTTCAAGTATTCAAAAATTACATTAAAATTTTCAAAGTTTCAAATATTTTAGAAAAATTTTCATATTTTCAAATACTTATTTTCTTAAGATATTTTAAAATTTTATAATAATTTATTGTCTTTGATTAATCACCACGTAAATCGATTAATCTCTTAACTTCGGTCTATTATCGAGCTACCGTCGGGTGTTTTTACAATCTTTAAATTATCTAATTTGTTATTACAAACTTATAAACGAGTGGGATAAGTTCTTATCGTTGTGATCACATCATAAGATATAACAAAATCCAAACTAGACTGAACTAGATAGTTTCCTTAAAAACAAGGTTGGACCGATGTAATTGAACCGATAAAAAACATTTGAACCGATTTATTGGGCTTTGATATTTAGATTTCATTTAGCACTTAAAGAAAAAATCCATTTCCAAAGAAAATTTAACAACTCGATCGACCAAGTTAATCAGAGTGTAATCAACTTAAAGATCAACACACATCACTGTCAAATGTAAGAAAATTATTGGTTTTATATATATATATATATATATATATATATATATATATATATATATATATATATATATATATATATATATATATATATCTATTATCTATTATCTACTATCTATTAACCTTATAAAAATTTACCATTTTTAGGACAAAAAGCATTGAAATAATTATATTATATGAATTTTGCGTAAAAAACTAATAACCTCTAGAAACTAATTTCTGAAAGAAATTATTCGCACCCGTCGCTTAGCGCGGATAAACGGCTAGTATATATATATATATATATATATATATATATATATATATATATATATATATATATATATATATATATATATATATATATATATATATATATAATAAAGATGTTTGATTGTTAATAAAACTACGTAATATATAATGACATACATTAAAGTAGAACAATGCATTATGTATTTTAACACACCAAAAGAAACAAATAAACACTTAACTTACTATAGAAGAAGACGTTAATGATTCCAATAAAAATATATATATGTATTTTAATTTGGTTCCTATTATAGACACACCAACATATACCACCATCATACTGTTAATCTTATTTTTAGGTTATTATTGTCATATAATTATCATTGCATTACTTTTTAAATCATCATTACCATATAAGTATCGTTTGACTCATTTTTATTATTACTTTATTATAACCTAATCAATAAATCCTTATTATTTAGTAATTATATTTTTATTACTAACTTTATTAATATTAATTTTTTAAATTTATTTTATATTAAGATAAAACCAACAATAATATTTTTTTATAATATAATAATATAAATAATATTATAAAAAAATAAAATTCCAAATAAATTTTCATCAACCTAATATCAATGATAGTATTAATAAGATTATAAGAAAAATAAACTATGAACAAAACTTCATCATTTTATTTTTTTAAAATATTACATAACAAAGTTCCAAGATAAAAATAAACAACAACTAATCATCTATAGTCATAAATTAAATACATATATATTTTTGAAATAAACGCTACTTATATATAGTTTGTCATTCGGTTGCGGACGAGTATTTGTGGTGGATCCATAACGTCGAAATAGAAGGCATCAGATACTCTACTTCTAACTATATCACTACATAGCAATGTTTTAAAAACCGGTTTTTTAGTTGAACCGGTATGGTGACCGGTTCCCGGTTTAACCGGTTCGACCGCCGGGTGAACTGGTTTCTATATTTTTCATGTTTTTTTCTATTTTCCTACACATACATACATATAAAAATTATGAATTTGATGTTTACAAGTTCAAATATTAAAAATACACATAAAAATAAGTTGTAGATGAATCCAAATACATTAAAATAACACTTAACCATAGGTTTTAGTGTTTTATATCAATCCATATACGTCAAAAAGAAAATAAAGTATAATACCGAAACGAAATATAGTTTTTGATGAATACAAACACATCAAAAGAATCTATAACATTTATCATATGTTTTTTGTAGAGAAAACTAAATCGATTTGAAAAAAATCACCAAAGTTTATAATGTAAATGATTTTTTTTCATGTGTTTTTATTCTGTTTAACCGGTTCAACCGGTTTATTTTGACCGGTTCAACCTGTTTTTTCTAAAAACCGGCCGGTTCAATACGGTTCAGAAATCAATGTAAAACCGGTGATAGTTGAACCGCTCCCTCTCTTGGTTCCCGGTCCAACCGGTTCGACCGGCCGGTTCAAACCGGTTTTTAAAACACTGCCACATAGTGATTCGTGTATACATGTGCAAATGTAAGTTCATGATGATTTTGAAACTTTTTAAGACCTCTCCATAGAGGGAAAATTGTTATACAACCTACTATGGTCAAAAATTGGATGATTACACCAAACCAGTAGTTGGCTATCACAAATTGTTACTTCTTAAAAGGGTAAACAAAAAATTGTTTTAAAAGTACTTATTAGATATCCAAACATTTTTTTTAATTTATTAGCTTTTCAAGAAGTCATTAAAAAAATTTAGATTAACACCTAAACACCCTCTTAGTAGTCTATTGCGCTCAATTTGGATATCCTTTTTAAATAGGTTTTGTCGCTTTGCCGACACCCCTAATGCTTTGTGTTTAGGTGGTTATGGTTATTTATGGTAATCATGGCTTGAATGATTAGCCAATACCAATAAATTGTTTAAATTCTTCTTGGTTGTCTATTCTATTCTAACAACGTGTTTTCATTTATATAAGTAGAATGTTAAAATCTTTTTATATTTAAAAAGAGAATTGGTGATAAGTCTCTTACTTCTTTTTGGGAGGACATATGGTAGGGTGACTCTTCTTTGATAAGTATATATTTCAGTTATGTCGAAAATGAGTCAGATGACTTAGTTTCATCTCGGGAGCTGAGGGAAGGGAGTGAAAGTTGCCAATGGATTGACCTCAGGGCCTTTTTGGTAACATTTTTATCTTCTATTGTCTCTGTTCGGCTCTTGTGACTTCTATGTTTGTTTCTACGAGATTTTATTGATACAAATATTATAGTCATGATTGAAGTCTGACATATTGGGATCGTCTAGTGCCTATTAATGTCAATATCACTTCTTGGCGTTTGACTTTAAATAATGTTTATATTAAAAATAATATTGCTAGTAGAAGATGGATATTCCAATGGTTTTATGTCTGGCGTGCGATGTTGGTTTGGAATATGTTTTCTATATGGAGTTGACTAAAAAGACATCCTGTTTTTCCATTTAGACATCCTATTTGATTATTAAGATATTTTTATTAGTTGAAATTTCGTTGTTTTCCGAAAAAGTTGATTATAGATAATTGATTATAGGTTGACTTTTTATAAAAGTAATAACAGAGTGTCTAAGGGGTGTCTCATTAGCAATACCCTTTCTATATTTTTTTGGATGTTCGATATTTTGTTGCGGATCTCTAGACTTAGGGATGATTATAGTGGCTAGGTTATATAAATATATATTTTTTAGAATAAAAAAATTAGAAGAAAAAAAATGACTCTAGAGAGAAAATGACAAATAAGAGAGAATATAAATTATTAAATAGTTCTGAAATTTGAAAAGTCTATCTTTTATCTTTTATATGTTGGTGTGTAGGAAAAATAGATTGGTATCTGAAAACTAAAAATAATATCATTTTATAAGCGGTGTTATACATGGGTTTTTTAGAAATACTTTTTTGTTTGGTAGAACTAAGGACGAGCAAAAACCGAATCGAAAACCGAAAAACCAAAAAAACCGATATAACCGAAACTGAAAAACCGAACCCAAAGCAATAACCGACGATTTAGGTTTGAATTTTACAAAAACCGAAAAATGGGTTGGTTCGGTTTTGATGTATAAAATCGCCTATAAAAACGGAACCGACTCACATATATTATTTATTATGTTTTAAACTTTTAGTTTTAGACTTTATATTTATTTTCAACAAACTCTTAATATTGTTAAACTTTGATCTTTTGAACATTTTTATGTTTTTAGAATACTAGAATCCGTATTCTTTATTTTAATATATTTAAAATAAATACAATACTATTTATTGCAATGTACTTTCAGTAGGTTTGAACCAAAAAACTATAAAAAAAAAATAGGAGCTCATAAACCCACGGTTTAAAACCGAAAACCAATAAACCCAATATGGAAAACCGAAAAACCGAACCATGCAAAAACCGAACCTATATGGGTTTAGAAACCAAAAAACCGACTTTCTATGGTTTGGTTTGGTTTTAGCAAAAAAAACGATCCGAACCGACCCATGCTCATCCCTATGTAGAAGTAACTCTAAAAGACAATTGTTTGATAGGATTATTACCCAAACTTTCTTGTGGTTAACAATAGAATAGAAGTCCTTCGTTCAAATTAATTGGGTGAGATAACTGCAAAATCCCAAAGTTGCTATTTCTTTGATGTAATCATTTTCTGTAAGGCTCTTGATAGCTTAATAAAAGATGTTCTAAAAAATAGAATTAGGTAAAACATTTAAATAAAAAGAGCGGTCCATTCAGTTATCCAAGCTAGCTTGAACGGGATCCTATGGTACTCAAAATATAAAGTTAAATGATGTGACATGTTAATGGTCAATGGTTGGGTCCTATTATGTTTTATAGTACATGTATATTCCAACCGACGACTCGGATTTATTTGTTTGCTGCATATGTTAAGCCCCAAACACAAAAGGTTAGAATGAACGTGCTATGTTATACTATAATAATTTATTTAACCAAATAATTAATATCAATTTGAAATAAAGAAAGATTTACATAGAAGAGGATCCAAACTGTAAATGATCCATTTGGCTTGATTGGTGATAAAGTTTCTTGCCGGTTAATTTGATTCATAAGGTATTAAATGATTGAGGATCGTTCGATTCTTGGTTTCCAAGAGAACCAACACCAAATAAATATAGTATAATCTTGTATTTATTAGAAACATACAAAATTCCAATCATGAAAAGAATGAGTACATTACATCACAAAACATATAAAATCTCCAACTCAAAGAATACAACATACCATATGGTTCAACTCAAGATTATGCAAAATAGGATGATGAAAAAGCAAAAATCAAAGCTAAGAGCAAGCTGCCGTCTCGCACACTTCAGAGCACGATAGTGTATGTTGCAACAAGTAACGAAAATAAAATTGGAATTAATGTCAATTGCATAACAGTTGCATCTGATGAACCGTTATCCGTTGATGGGACGGTATTCGATCCACGACCTGAACCCGAAGGGTTGTTAGGTGTTGATGGAGAGCTTCCTGGCGATGCAGCTGATTGGTTTCAAAACAATGTTCAAGAATTAGTAACAGAACATATACTTCCTTGGTGCAATTTTTCGAAGAGCCAAAATGATGAAAAGTAAAATAACTAATTTAGATGATTTCAACATATTTTCTCCATATTACTTTTATACTTTTTATTGAAATTTAAAAAATTTCATGAAGGAAAAAGAAGCAAGCCAAGGCCAATGATTAGGGCCGGTCCTGAAAAATGAAATTTTCATAAAGACTCAGGACGAACAAGAAAAAAAAAAGGCCCTTATCATTATTATAATTTTGTATTTTTAAATAAAAATATATAATAAAAAAATTGGGTCTTATGCAGCTGCCAATTTTGTCCCCCCTTTAAGCCCCCTATGCCGATGATTATTACTAGTAAAAGATATGGTCATATAAAAACGAAACCAATTAAATACCATCAAAACAAATATTGAATGTTTTAAGTTGGAAAAAGGATATTACCATTGCATTGGCTAGTTGGAGGTGTTTGGACATCGCATGCTTTAGGCAACTCAAGAGCTTGTGTTTGATTAATGTTAAGACCCAAGGACGAGCCCCCACCGTTTAGAACTTCACACAAGCATTGTGGCTGCGACTTGACCACACTAGCCAGTTGGGTGCAACACCCTGAAGACGGGGTTGATGAGTTGCCAGTAATGTAGTTAAGGCATGGGGACATGCTGATGATCACGTTTGTGCACCCTGAAGTTGATTGAGCCATTCCACGACCACATAACACAACCATTGAGATTGCTAAGATCATTGACTTCAATATGACAAGTGTTTGATTTTGTGCCATTTGAGAGATTGTTTGAAACAAATTATGTTTGAAATTGTTAGTGGTTTGATTGAGAAGGGTGAGTTACTTTGGATATATTTATAGGGAAAAGGTGGAGAAGAAAAGTCAAAGTCGATTTTTGGATTAAGAGGGTGGCATATAGGTTACCAACTACACTCCTAATCGACAGCACAACGGTACAACCCACCTTGGTATCCATGTTTTTAAACATTTTATATTTTTTAAGATGTTTTTTAATATAATATACGTTTTATTAACAAAAATTTACGTTTATTACTTAGTATCTCTGAAGCCTTTTGAGTCGAGGATTATAATTTCCATTAAATACAAGCAAAATCCTCTGGAGCAAAAGAAACAAACGATATGCTTACATAAAAAGTAGTATTGACAAGTCACGACAAAAAATGAAGGAATAATAGTTAGTTAATTTGGTGAACTAACAACCTAACTCTTTTGTATATTAATGCCTCCATCGATTTCTTGGAAATTTATGCACTTCTCTTGAAAACACGTCATAATATAACTGGCACCGAAAAAACAATTCAATGTTTAATAATTTATAAACCTAATTCAAACTAATTCGATAGTTAGATCTTACTAACGATGACCAATTACAAGTTTAGTGATACATTTCTATGTGGTTTTTCAAGTTTAAAATCTTTCATTTATATGTCATGAAAGTGATAAAAAAATAAATAAATAAATAAAATAAAGAAAAACTAAACCGCAAAATTGGTTATTATAGTTTCAATAAAACCGTAATTATGGTTCAAAAACTTTTCCACTTACACAATTAATCTAAATATGATATGTTACATGTTTTATTTTCGTGTTGTTGGTGCTTATGTGTTTTGTCACTAGCTTTATGTGGCTAGTACTGTTATTTTCTCTATTATTTCTTTTTTTTAATATTAATCTATTGGCCGTTTTCAAAAAAAAAATTTGAAAAAACAAAAAAAAAACTAATATACCATTTTACTTTCTTTTTCAATTCTTAATATGTATTTTAATATTAATTTCAATTAAAAATAAAGATAAAACCTCTCTGAAAGAAGAAGAAAAAAAAAACATACATACCAAAAGAGGAAGAAAAAATAACATACATACTTTTCCATCATCTTCTACCTTCCAACTCAACTTTCTTTTCTGAAATTAAAATACCTCACTGAAAAGAAAAAAAAAACATACATACACAATCAAACATATTTCCCCGTTCTATTTAGAGACGATAATTAATGTTAGAAAATTGTTTTTAACCGATTTAAAAATAGCTTTTCTTCATTTTTAAACATGAAATCCGAACTCTAACCCATTATTAAAATTAATGAATGGTTATATGTTTGTGTTTTCATCTTTGATGTCTTCGTTTTCATATATTATACATCCAAAAAGGATATAAAATAAATGATAAATGATTTTATAAAGTTAAGGTGTTAGAAGAACTAAATACAAGAGTTTAACGGTTGAGAGAAAGAAAAAAAAAAATTCAAGGACCTTATTACAAATAAGAAGGAAATTTTTGGTAGGAAGGTAAGAAATTTTTTTATATAAAATGAAATGAATCATTAGATGATTCAAAAGTAAGATGATTCACAAGAAAAATTCCGAAAAAAACACCTTCATGATTCATTTTTAGGTAAATCAAGAAAAAAAAATTCACTTTTATGACAATTTTAGTGAATATCAACAAAATCATCATAAAAATGAATTATTGAAATGTTTTTTCGGGATTTTTTTGGTGAATCATGTTAATATTGATTCATTTGTTTTTTTCGCAAAAAAAATAAGTCGAAAAAAAATTTCTTACCGAATATATATATATATATATATATATATATATATATATATATATATATATATATATATATATAATTGAAAATACATATTAATTACTTGAATTAATCTTGTGACTAATATCTCTACAAATTTGGCCTTTAATTTATGTGTATAAATAGAGGTTTTGGGTAACTAATTGGAACACCCTAATGCAAACAAAATTTTCTTATTCTCCGGTTTATCTTCTTCATTTTCTTGCTACATAAAATGTATAATCGAGGCATATTGAAGGTTCGTGTTGTCTAGTAGAACCACTTCAAGCTGTTGTATATTGGGAAACAAAATGTCATAGTTGCAGAATTTGTTTTAATGAAACTTTGTTTAGCGCATGCCTCATCATCTTATGTTTTCTTGTTTGATTTTGTATATTTACGCAATGTTATTCATACAATTTTAAAACAAATTCGTTTGTACGAAATGGACTAGAAATCAGAAACAATTTTACTTGCTTTATTTTTTATATTGTACGATTTTCATGAAGAAAACAAAAATTAAAATTGGATTTTTTCCATGTATGTTTGGTTTTACCAGTAGTCTGAAAAAATGGATTTTTTAGAGTTTTTTTGGCTGATTTTGGTAAAAACAACTTATTGGTGCAAAATAGATTTGTTTTATTAAAAACAACATTGTTTTGTGAAAAAAAAAAGTTTATTTAGTATAAAAAAACAGCTTCAATTTTATGTAAAAGAACTTCAGAAATCAGAAAAGAACTTGGTTTTACTGAAAAACACACCCAAAAACTAAATCATAAATCAGATTACACATCAGTTTTTATTAGAATTTTTGTTTTTAAATCAGAAATCAGATCATTGAAATTTTGCATCAGATAATGTATCAGATTTCTGAATCAGAATTTGTACCAATTTATGCATCTGAATTTCTGATTTTAGAATTGTATCATATTTGCATAAGATTTATATTTATGTTCTCGGCTCACGTCGTGACCTACTACATGACAATATAATCGGGCCTCATTATCATCACGACGTGACAGGCATATCATCATGTCTTGAGTTTGATCTGAATGCTAATTGATCCCAAAAACTTCTTATTCCATTAAGCCATTAATCCATCTCTTCTAGGAGGCTTCCTAACATAACAAGGATCATAAAAATCGATGCTTTAAGGTCTTGTATGTCCAATACAAGACTTGAGATCAAACTAGGTCGTTCATGAAGAAAAGGAGATCAAATCTCAAACATGAATTCAAACATCATTGAAACTTCAGATTTATAACATATAAGCATCAAGGGACCCTAAGGACCCATAAATTTGCTAACTTTATGGAGTCCCAACAATCTAATTCTTAAGCCATGAGTAAATATGCATAAAAAAATTAGATCTAGCAACAAGGAAACGTAAAGCATGGATCTTGGTTACTCACAATGGTCTAGAGTGTTGCTAGAGGTTACAATTGGAACTTCCAAGCTAAATCTATTGTAACATCCGGACATCTAGGTATATTATTTATTTATTTATTTTGAGATCTATTGAGCAACTCGACGAGTTGGTGTCTCAACTCGTCGAGTAGAGATTGATTGACCACGTGGGTCTAATAGCCGACTCGACGAGTCAAAGAGTCGACTCGCCGAGTTGACGTTGTGAGATGAAACCCTAAATCCCCGGGGTTGGGGCCTATTTAAGGGAACTTATGACCTCATTTGTGCCTCACCAGCCGCCCAACTTCCCTGTGTGAAACCCTAAACGTGTGTAGTGAGCTAAGAGAGTTCTAAGGCTAATCTTTGAGTATTTTAGTGCATCTTTTCAGGAGAAGGAGAAGATTATCCAGCAAGGAACGAGGAGAAACTGTTGGAGCTAGTGCTATATCGTCCAGAGCTTTTGTGGAAAGTAAAAAGCCTACACCTTTCTCACGTTATTGGTTAGATCTCATGATTATGGAAGTTTAGGGTTCTTACCACCTTTTTATTGGGACATTGAGTGCATTGAGTCTATCAGGAGGTCTAGACTTCAGATCTGGACCATGTGAGGTCCATAGAGTCCAAAGGTCCCAACTTTATTCAGCCATATAAGAGTATATGTGTTTAAACACCTATATTAGAGTTGTATTGGCATTTTGGAGCAAAATATGCCATGCATGAACGTAAAGATCGAAGCTTTATGTGACATTCAAGCCTTAAGAGCCTAGATCTAGAGTGTGGAGTGGTATATCTGCCTTAAAACTTCTGAATGAGAATTCAGACTGAATGGACTCACCGAGTCAACGAGTTGACTCAACGAGTCGACTAGGGTTTTCCTCGATAAGTCTAGACAAGGGTAACTCGACGAGTTGACGGGACAAATCGACGAGTTGAGTTAGGTTTTCGCGATCAACTGAAGAAACAAGGGGGACTCAGTGATTTACATAGATGCACTCGACGAGTTAGGTAAACATGAACACCTGACTTGAGTGTTGACTTCTGTTGACTTTAGGGTTTGGTCAAGGCAGGGAGAATAGGAACCATGGGTGGGTAAAATGGTCTTTTACCCATTCCAAGAGTTTGAGAGAGACAATAACCTAGTTTATTTCGAGTCATGATTTAAGTGTTAATTAGAAATAATTATTTTATGTGTTAGGCTGAGGCTAGTACGAAATTCATGTATGAGATTATTACTTGCTAGCTTACAAGGTGAGCCTTCTCACTATACTTTACCTAGAGTGGTAATCTTTATTTGACCGGAGGGTCTTATGTGTATGTTCAGTATTGTGATATCCTGGATTATGTCTTTGTGATTTGTGTTGTGTATTATTCTGAGCTACTGAGTTAGGATCGGAGGGTCCACCCGAGCTGTAGGACCAGAGGGTCCCACTGAGACACATTGACCTGAGGGTCTTCTGAGTTATAGCCTCGAGTGGCTAATGAGTTGTGTGTAGTATTTTGGGGAACTCACTAAGCTTCATGCTTACTGTGTTATGTGTTATGTGTTTCAGGTAACTCTCAGGATCACGGGAAGGCACCGACTTCATAGTACACACAGGAGCGAGATTATTTTTATGATTCTGGGATTGTGATTTTTACTTGTGGATTTGTTGACATTTGAGATACTTGTGGTTTTTGAGAAAATGTACATGAGTTTTATTGTGTTTTAAAATGTTTTTTTTTTTGAAAATTTACAGTGTTACAAGTTGGTATTAGAGCCTTGGTTAAAGGGATTCGGATGCACCTCCGGGTGTGTTTGGACTCAACTGAGGATTTGAGAAAAAAAATTCAAAATAAATAAATTTTTCTAAAAATAAGAAAGAGTTTTAAGAGAAAACGAGTTGGAGCAGTGTGTACATTCAGCCAGAGCTCGAACGGTAATTTCCCAAAATACCCTTACTTAATGTTTTATGAGGTATTTATGAGATAAGAGTGATGCATGCTAGAGGGTAGGATATGTAATTCATATTCAAGGCAAGAGTTGCCTGATTTGTGATACCTTAGCCTAAGAGTCGTTGTTGTTTGTTATGTGCTTTGAGTATGTGCTTAGTGAGAGTATTTAGCAGGATCACTTAGAGAGAGAGAGAGAGAGAGAGTTCAGAGTCGAGAGATAATCTAGGAGAGATATCTAGATGAGCATATGAGAGATCTACTAAGAGGGTATTCTGTTATTCGTGAGAGTTAGAGTACTTGTGAACTGGAATCCTAGGAGGAGGAATTGGGGTGACTACAGGTTGGTGTGGAAGGTCGTATTGGGCCCGTACTACTAAAAGCACCAAATATGTAAGCAACCTACTTAAGAATCTTTAGGATGCTAAGGAGCAAGTAGGGGTGAGTGATCAAGTGTGAGTATACTCGAGTGTAACGCCCGTAGATCAGGGCTAGTCAATTTAGAGACGATAAGCGTCAAAAATGACTTTTTGATAAAAGATTATTTAGAATGAATAATCTTAACTAAGTTGTAGTATATGTTACAAGGATTCCGTACATATAAAGAACGCCGAAATCCGTGTTATAACGAAGAAGTTATGACCTGTCGAATTTTCGCGATAGAACCGGCACGACACAGCGCGACGTAAAAAGTGAATTTACGTTAGAGCGATATTTAGCCTTAGCAATCTAAACGAGAATCGAAGATCTCGTTGTTGGTATCGAAGCGATAAAAAGTTAGCCGAGAACGGACGTCAAACGAAGAAGTTATGAATGTATAACGGAATTTTCTGTCCCGGCCTATTAAAAATAAATAATAAAAATAAAGTTAAAATTAGCCGACGGAGTCTAAATGAAAGTTGTAGAGCGTAGTCTCACCTTCGCGTGGATATAAAGAACGTCGAAAACGGAGTTCGTATGAAGAAGATATGAATTTTTTAAGTTTATTAAATAATTAATAATTAAATTTAATTATTAAACCTCCGGTATTATCCGAAGACGAGTCATCAGACTCATCTGAAGTACCCCCCGCGTACACCGATGTATGTCGACACTCACACTCGAGCACTTCGGATACGTAAGCAGTGACGGTTTCGAACCAGTACGCCCTGTGTACTCCGAGGCTCCAGCCTCCTATTGTAACGTCCGCAAATCCGGGCTAGTCCATTAGAGGCAATAGGGGTCGAAAATGAATTTTCGACAAAACATTATTTAAAACAAATAATCTTAACCAAGTTGTAGAATATGTCACAAGGTTTCCATTTATATAAAGAACGCCAAAATCCGAGTTATAACGAAGAAGTTATGACCCGTTGAAATTTCGCGACGGAACCAACACGATACCGGAAGCGTCAATAGTGAATTTACGATAGAGCGAGATTTAGCCTTAGTGATCTAAACGAAAGTTGTAGAATATGTTAAACTAAGAACATCGATAAAAAGAACGCCCAAATTTGACTTCGTATGAAGAAGTTATGATTTTTCGAAGTTTCGGACTAGCACTGTACAACCCGAAATTCGAATATTAGATCGAGCGGTTTTTAGCTGACACGACCTAAACGAGAATTGAAGGTCTCGTTAAATCAGCGTAACGAGAAAAAAATGGGCGAAAACGGACGTCGGATGAAGAAGTTATAAGGATTTAACGGACCAATCGTGTCCCGGCCCGTTCATAATATAAAATTTAAAATCGAGCCAAAATTAGCCGACGAAGTCTAAACGAAAGTTGTAGAGTACATTCCCACCTTCGCGTGGATATAAAGAACATCGAAAACGGAGGTCGTACTCGAAAGTTACGAATTTTTAAAGTTGAGTGTGCAAATTGCGAAATCTGATGCGAGATGGATGACGTGGCTGCATCTGGGCCGTCGCTTGTTGACCAACGCTTCGCTTCGGATTGTGACACGCCACCCTCGCAGTGCGCCCCGCGTCCGAAGAGATTACGCCCCGCGTAGGTCCGATCTGATCCATCCGATGGGTGCAAGACAGCTGGGTCCGAGCTGGTGATCTTATTCGAGGAGTACGCCTAGCGTAATGTCCGAGGCCTGACCCTATAAATTGAGGTGCGAGGCTGCCATTTCTCTTCACCCCAAAACCTCTTCTTTCTCTCACTAATTTCTCTCTCTAGCACCTCTAAACACCCCTAAGCCCTAGTTCAACCCCTAGCACCCTAAGAAAGCCCCGAGGCTCCCGGAGTCCCGAGAAAAAGGAGTCTTTCGGTTTCGAAACGCTCCAATTAAATTCCGGTTTTCGATAAAATTCGCTGTAAGTGTGCTACGCTTACGTAATTTTTAATATGGCTTTCAAATAATTATAGGAATGTTATTAGGTCCTTAAAATAATTATTTGGGCTATTATTATGAGTTATATTGAGTGTTATTTAACGCTTATATAATAATAATAATAGCTAGACTAATTAATTTGTCGCGATTATCGTTAGACTAAACCCTAGTGGTATTGATACTAGGTTTTATCGAAGAAAATTGTTTTGAGAGTATCGAAGCGCTGTCTGAGTGCTGAATCATCACCTTTCAAGTGAGTGCATGGTCCCCTTCAACTTACACATAGATATGAAGTATTTACTACGTGCTATGTGTGCATATTGTCTGTTTACTTGCTGATTATGCTCGGTGAAAGATTTTATACATGTTTTAAATGATTTAAACTATATATGTATTTTATATCTACGAAAATGTTGGGGTAAACCATGGGTAGATATAATAGATGAAATATGAGTTGGATGATGAGTTGAGAGGTGATATAGACTATGAGGTGTGGGTGAGAGGTGTATGATGTGAGAAGCCTTTTTCCCAAACGATGTCCCCGTCATTCAGCAGAGTATGGATGACAACCACGGACTATCCTAGATAGTCCAGTGGAACACTAGCAGGCTCTCAACCTGTAGGTGTTGTGAACGATGTGTTCACCCGGTGTACTCTAAACCTTGGTGATCATGCAGACTTGATACCTAGACCCTGGCAATCATGCAGACTTTGTGCCAAAACCTTGGCGACTATGCAGACTTAGTGCCTATTGTATAAATTCTGATGACTATGCAGACTTAGTGCCTAAACCCCGGTGACGATGGACTTCGTGCCGATTCCTTAGGATGATCCTTAGGAATGCATGAACGAGGAATAGTTGATTCTTAGGGTAGATCCTTAAGAATAAAGAAGATAATGGGGATGGGTAATTGGGTTGATTGTTTGATTGTTGGAACATAATAATTATATTATTGTGGGTTGAAAACCCTATGTACTCACCAGGTTTCCCAACCTGACCCACTCAGTTTATTTATATCACAGGTGTTGATATGAAGTCACATTACACTGAGAGATTTAAAGAGATGTAGATCACTAGTGTAAATAAATGTAAGTTCTGTTTATGCTTATGTTTCTGTATTAACGATGACATCCCAAATGTTTTAAAATGAACAAAATACGTTTCTTCGAAAATGTTTTAAAAACGTATTTATCGTGTTTTTCTGGGAACAAATTCTGCAACATTTTTATTAAAAGAAGTAATCTGATTTTTATAAAGCGTAAACAAAACTGGTCTTTTCTGGCCGTGATTTTGGGGATGTCACAGTTGGTATCAGAGCATTAGTTTAAGCGAACTAGGAATATGGATTTATTTCTAGACTTAAACTTAGAATGCTAAGCGATGATTGTAAGGTGTGAGCACTAGCTTATTTTAGGGATGATGCCTAAATTGCTTTTATGTGCTAAATGATTTGTTATGCTATAGTTTGATCGGATCTATGGTCTGTTGCCGACCGGATCTAGAAACGTTATGTGTTTAGGATTCTAAACGTACGAATACGATATTAGAACTAGCATGTAAACGTTTCGGAGTGATAAGGATGATTTAAACGTCAATCCTAAGAAAAGGTCTAGATTCACGTCATTCGGTGTATAGATCAAGATGGTAAGAACACGTAGCGGAAATGTGAATGCAAATGGGAACCAAGATCAGCCCCCAGTGATTGAGCAAATACCGGTTGTGGTAGCCGCTGCTGAGCCAATAACGATGGCCGGAGTGCAAGCGATGATCCAGGCGATGTTGGATCGTCAAATGGAGGAAACCAGATGTTTGCTCCAGCAAAACCGAGAGGAAGTGACCATACAGATTGAACAGCCCAAGTTGAACGAAGGGCAGACTGAGGAGGGAAACTACAGTGGGACTGTTGGTCAAGCCAACCCACCGATAGTTAGGCAAAACCACCAAGATGGAGGAAATGACGGACGTGGATGCAAATACAAGGATTTCATGGCGTCCAAACCACCGAGTCTATCTGGAAGCCCGACGCCGGTGGAAGTCATCAACTGGATCTCCAAGATGGAGACGATGTTTGAGAGTTGCGAGTGTAGCAACAGGCAAAAGACCGCTCTCGCGGTTCCTTTATTGAAATCTGGAGTACTAAGCTGGTGGAAGTTACTAGCTGATTCGATGCCCAAAGGAGAAGCGAGCAAGATGTCATGGGAGGATTTTCTGGTGCAGCTAAAAATGCAGTACTGCTCTGAACAGGATCTTCTGGAGATCAACAACGAGTTTCAGAATATAAAGAAGGGAAATATGAGTGTCATCGAGTATGCTGCGAATTTTACGGAGAAAATGAAGCTTGTTCCTTATCTAGTTCCAACTGAGCTCTCCAAGGTCAATAAGTTTGCCCATGGATTACCAGCAGACTTTGGACCAATGGTCAAACAAGCAACCACTTTGAAAGGAGCCATCTGGGCAGCCAGGAATGTTGAGACCCAGATTAGGGAAAAAGGTCTAGAGAGAGCTGAAGTTGGCAAGAAAAGGAAGCATGAAGGATCTTCAAAATCCAACAAGGAAAAGAAATTCTCAAAAACGGAAGAAGGAGGAGGAGGTGAATCCTAGTGGTGCGAGAAATGTAGAAAGAAGCACTTCGGGAAATTTGACGAGGAGGTGACTTGCTACAAATGTGGAAAGACAGGGCATTACGCCAGCAAGTGTGCGTCCAAAAAGAAGGTGTGTTATGGATGTAACAAAGAAGGGCATATTTCTAGGGACTGCCCGGGGAAAAATAAAGTGGCAAGACCAGAAACGCCACCAAGGCCAAGGGCATTCCACATGATCCTCGACGAAGCAGAAAACCATGCGAGGAATCAAGGATGAGGACTTCATATCCGAAGATCAAGTTATGAAGTAGCCATAGTATTGTATGATGTATCCTATTAGAGGCATAGCCTAGGGTGAACTTGAACACTTATGTAATAGTTTCAAGAAATAATAAAACCTTTGTTTTGTTATCTGATGTGTTAAACTTTTATGTGATTTTCTTGAATGGTGACTTGGGGACTGCGAGACAATACTTGGGACGAGTATGAGTAGGTGTGAAAGGTAGTAGATGCATATACTACCGGAAGCACAGGACTCACGCTTGGATCAGGGAAAGTCACAAGGTTACCAAGAAACTAGTAAATGATTTTGTTTCATTTAAGTATGTCATTACCATTGTTTCGGTAATGATTAAAAAGATTGTTGATATTCCAACCCGAGTGGTCATATCAAATTGAGTCCGACTACGATAAGTATGTTACGTGGTTCAGAGAACCAAGTTCGATGTAGCACCGACTTAAGCCGGAAGAATTAATCAAAGCAATCAGTAGAGGTATCACGAAGGTTGCTAGAAATACTACCATTTTAAGATGTGATCTAGAACATGAAGGAAGGTATAGTCTGTTCTGTAATTTGACTCTAAGAGACTTGAGTCTAAGCTTTGCAACATATGATGAGAGGTCATTAGAATATGACACATCAGTCCATTGAAGTAATAAAAGAACTTATCTCAAGTTCGTATCAACTGAGGATTGACATTGTGGCTTGAAGGTCATAATTTAGAGTCTAATGTGAGATAGAGAGCGGATGTAGGATCGAGCACCACCTATAGTCAAGGAGTCCAAGAGTTAGATACTCATTCGAAGAAACATCGAAGTTATGAATTAGGATGAAGAGATAACGTATGGAGTCATCATGTGAGCCCTGTTTCGTTGATGATTCCGGGACGTAATCATCCTAAGGGGGAGATAATTGTAACGCCCGCAAATTCGGGCTAGTCAATTAGAGGCAATAGGGGTCGAAAATGACTTTTCGACAAAACATTATTTAAAACAAATAATCTTAACCAAGTTGTAGAATATGTCACAAGGTTTCCGTTCATATAAAGAACACCGAAATCCGAGTTATAACGAAGAAGTTATGACCCGTTGAAATTTCGCGATGGAACCAACACGATACCGGAAGCGTAAATAGTGAATTTACGAAAGAGCGAGATTTAGCCTTAGCGATCTAAACGAAAGTTGTAGAATATGTTAAACTAAGAACATCGATAAAAAGAACGCCCAAATCTGACTTCGTATGAAGAAGTTATGATTTTTCGAAGTTTCGGACTAGTAGTGTACAACCCGAAATTCGAATATTATATCGAGCGGTTTTTAGCCGACACGACCTAAACGATAATCGAAGGTCTTGTTAAAAGTAGCGTAACAAGAAAAAGATGGGCGAAAACGGACGTCGGATGAAGAAGTTATAAGGATTTAACGGACCAATCGTGTCCCGGCCCGTTCATAATATAAAATTTAAAATCGAGCCAAAATTAGCCGACAAAGTCTAAACGAAAGTTGTAGAGTACGTTCCCACCTTCGTGTGGATATAAAGAACGTCGAAAACGGAGGTCGTACGCGAAAGTTACGAATTTCTAAAGTTGAGTGTGCAAATTATAAAATCTGATGCGAGATGGATGACGTGGCTGCATCTGGGCCGTCGCCTGTTGACCAAGGCTTCGCTTCGGATTGTGACACGCCACCCTCGCAGTACGCCCCGCGTCCGAAGAGGTTACGCCCCGCGTAGGTCCGATCTGATCCATCCGATGGGTGCAAGACAGCTGGGTCCGAGCTGGTGATCTTATCCGAGGAGTACGCCCAACGTACCCTCGGTACGCCCAGCGTAATGTCCGAGGCCTGACCCTATAAATTGAGGTGCGAGGTTGTCATTTCTCTTCACCCCAAAACCTCTTCTTTCTCTCACTACTTTCTCTCTCTAGCACCTCTAAACACCCCTAAGCCCTAGTTCAACCCCTAACACCCTAAGAAAGCCCCGAGGCTCCCGGAGTCCCGAGAAAAAGGAGTCTTTCGGTTTCGAAACGCTGCTCCAATTAAATTCCTGTTTTCGATAAAATTCGTTGTAAGTGTGCTACGCTTACGTAATTTTTAATATAGCTTTCAAATAATTATAGGAATGTTATTAGGTCCTTAAAATAATTATTTGGGCTATTATTATGAGTTATATTGAGTGTTATTTAACGCTTATATAATAATAATAATAGCTAGACTAATTAATTTGTCGCGGTTATCGTTAGACTAAACCCTAGTGGTATTGATACTAGGTTTTATCGAAGAAAATTGTTTTGAGAGTATCGAAGTGCTGTCTGAGTGCTGAATCATCACCTTTCAAGTGAGTGCATGGTCCCCTTCAACTTACACATAAATATGAAGTATTACTACGTGTTATGTGTGCATATTGTCTGTTTACTTGCTGATTATGCTCGGTGAAAGATTTTATACATGTTTTAAATGATTTAAACTATATATGTATTTTATATCTACGAAAATGTTGGGGTAAAACATGGGTAGATATAATAGATGAAATATGAGTTGGATGATGAGTTGAGAGGTGATATAGACTATGAGGTGTGGGTGAGAGGTGTATGATGTGAGAAGCCTTTTTCCCAAACGATGTCCCCGTCATTCAGCAGAGTATGGATGACAACGACGGACTATCCTAGATAGTCCAGTGGAACACTAGCAGGCTCGCAACCTGTAGGTGTTGTGAACGATGTGTTCACCCGGTGTACTCTAAACCTTGGTGATCATGCAGACTTGATACCTAGACCCTGGCAATCATGCAGACTTGGTGCCAAAACCTTGGCGACTATGCAGACTTAGTGCCTATTGTATAAATTCTGGCGACTATGCAGACTTAGTGCCTAAACCCCGGTGACGATGGACTTCGTGCCGATTCCTTAGGATGATCCTTAGGAATGCATGAACGAAGAATAGTTGATTCTTAGGGTAGATCCTTAAGAATAAAGAAGATAATAGGGATGGGTAATTGGGTTGATTGTTTGATTGTTTGAACATAATAATTATATTATTGTGGGTTGAAAACCCTATGTACTCACCAGGTTTCCCAACCTGAACCACTCAGTTTATTTATATCACAGGTGTTGATATGGAGTCACATTACACTGAGAGATTTAAAGAGGTGTAGATCACTAGTGTAAATAAATGTAAGTGCTGTTTATGCTTATTTTTCTGTATTAACGATGACATCCCAAATGTTTTAAAATGAACAAAATACATTTCTTCGGAAATGTTTTAAAAACGTATTTATCATGTTTTTCTGGGAACAAATTCCGCAACATTTTTATTAAAAGAAGTACTCTGATTTTTATAAAGTATAAACAAAACCGGTCTTTTATGGCCGTGATTTTGGGGATGTCACACCTATAAATAGGATGCGAGGGCAGCCGACTCCTTTGCTATTTTTCTCTCTTCTCTCTCCCAATTTGCATCGATTTGCGTGCCAGAAATACCCCGAAGCCCCGGTATTATTCTCAAGCCCCGAAGCAAGTCCCGAGATCCCGAAGATCCCGAGAAATGCGATTTTCGAGCCGAAGCTCTGCCCGCGAGAAGTTCGATTTTTGTAGAGATCTTCCAAATCTGCTGAAGAATACTACTTCTGCAAGTCGTTGTGCTGTCCGATCATCTTCTGATCAAGTGAGTGTATAATACCTTTTCATAAACATGATAATAATACAAGTATGGTTTGAGTGTATTAAGTATATTGTTGTTTATATGTGTGGGTGTATAGTTACTTTCTTCTAACACATAAATATAAAGTATTAGCTATGAAATACGTGCTATGTGTTATATATTATTTGTCTATTTGAGATGGGCTTGGAATTGATGTTTTTATACGGGTGTTAAATGATTTAAATTGTGCTTGTATTTATATCTATGAAAATGTTGGGTAGAACATGGGTAGATGGAATAGTTGGTGACGATGTGACATCGTGCCTATTAAGTAAAGCTTTGGTGACGATGTGACTTCGTGCCTATTAAGTAAAGCTTTGGTGACGATGCGACTTCGTGCCTATTAAGTAAAGCTTTGGTGACGATGCGACTTCGTGCCTATTAAGTAAAGCTTTGGTGACGATGCGACTTCGTGCCTATTAAGTAAAGCTTTGGTGACGATGCGACTTCGTGCCTATTGAGTAAGCTTTGGTGACGATGCGACTTCGTGCCTGTTGTGTAAACCTTGGTGACTATGAGACGTAGTGCCTATTGTATGAACCCTGGTGACTATGTGACGTAGTGCCTGTTGTATAAACCGTGGTAGCAAATAGACCTTGTGCTAATTCCTTAGGTAAATCCTTAGGAATGAATGAATGAAGGATAGTGGATTCTTAGGGTAAACCCTTGAGAAAATAAAGGAGATATGGGGATGGGTATTTGGGTTGATTGTTTGATAATTGAATATAATAAATGTATTATTGTGGGTTGAAAACCCTATATGCTCACCAGGCTCCCAAGCCTGACCCACTCAGTTTTCTTTACATTACAGGTGATGGCACAAGAGTATAAGTTGGTGGACCTGACGAGAGATTTCGGATTATAGATCAGTAGTTATAAATAACTGTTGTAAGGTTTATTTTATATTGTTTATGCTTTTGGTCTGTATCGAACATTGCATCCCAAGGTTTTATTATTTAATGAAAATACATTCTCTTTGAGAAACGTTTTGATAAATTTTATCATATTTTATTTTGGGAACAAATTCCTCAACTCTTTTAATCAAAAGATTACTTTGATTTTATAAAAACAAAGCATAAACAAATTGGTCTTTTCTGGCCGTGAAATTGGGGATGTCACAGTTGGTATCAGAGCATTAGTTTAAGTGAACTAGAAATTTGTAGGATTTCTAGACTTAAACTTAGAATGATAAGCGATGATTGTGAGATGAGTGTCTACCATATTTTAAGACACGAGCACTAGTATATTTTAGGAAAATTGCCTAAAATGCTATTATGTGCTAATTGTTATATGTTTGCCATATATGACATTATTTATTCGGATCTATGGTCTGTTGCCGACCGGATCTGGAAACCTTATGTGTTTAGGATTCTAAGCGTGCGTCTACGATATTAGAACTAGCATGTAAACATTTTGGAGTGATAAGGATGATTTGAATATCTATCGTGAATAAGGATCTAATTTCACCATATTCGGTGTACAGATCAAAAATGGTGAGAACAAGGAGTGGAGTTGTAAATGCTGATGAAAACAGGAATCAAGTACCAGTGATTGAACAAATACCTGTTGTAGCGGCAGCGCCTGAACCAATGACAATGGCTGGAGTTCAAGTGATGATCCAAGCAATGTTGGATCATCAGATGTAAGAAACTAGACGTCTGATTAGGCAGAATCGCGAAGAATTGTCAATTCAAGTTGAAGAGCCCGAAGTAAATGGAGGGCATTCTGAAGGAGGAAACTACAGTGGGACCGTTGGTCAAGCCAACCCACCAATAGTTCGCCAAAACAACCAAGATGGAGGAAATGACAGACGTGGATGCAAGTACAAGGATTTCATGGCATCCAAACCACCGTGTCTTTCTGGGAGCCCGACACCGGTGCAAGTCATGGACTGGATCTCCGAGATGGAGACAATGTTTGAAAGTTGCGAGTGTAGCAACAGACAGAAGACCGCTCTTGCAATCCCTCTGTTAAAATCTGGAGTACTGAGCTGGTGGAAGTTACTGGCCGGTTCAATGCCCAAGGGGGAAGCTAGCAAGATGTCTTGGGAAGAGTTCGTGGAGCAAATGGAAATGCAATACTGCTCTGAGCAGGATCTTCTGGAAATCAACAATGAGTTCCAGAACCTAAAGAAGGGAAAATGGAGCGTTACTGAATACGCTACAAGCTCTACGGAGAAGATTAAGCTTATTCCATACCTAATTCCAACTGAACTTTCCAAGGTCAACAAGTTTGCCAATGGATTACCTGCGGACTTTGGTCTGATAGTTAAGCAAGCAACCACTCTGAAAGTCGCCATCTGGGCAGCCAAGAATGTTGAGACCCAAATAAAAGAAAAGGGTTTGGAAAGAGCTGAAGTTGGAGAGAAAAGGAAGCATGAAGGATCTTCAATGATCAACAAAGAAACAAAATTCTCGAAATCTGGAGGAAGAGATGAAGCTAAGTGGTGTGAGAAGTGTAAAAAGAAACACTTCGGGAAGTGTAACGAGGAGACGACCTCCTACAAATGTGGGAAGGCAGGGCATTTCGCCAACAAATGCGCAGCTAACAAAAAGGTGTGCTACGGATGCAATGAAGAAGGGCATGTTTCTAGAGACTGCCCAAAGAAAAACGCACCGCCACAGCCAAGGGCATTCCACATGTTCCTCGATGAAGCAGAAAAGGATGGGAGGATTAAAAGATGAAGACTTCATATTAATATACAAAGTCTGTATTAGGAAGCATAGCCTGCTAGAGGCATAGTATAGGGTGAGCTTGAACTTTTGTGTAATAGTTTCAAGAATTATTATAAACCCTGGTTTTGTTATCTGATGTGTTGAATGATTATATGATTTATGTATGGTGACTTGGTTAACTGCGAGACAATACTTGGGACGAGTATGAGTAGGTGTGAATGGTAGTAGAGATCTATACTACCGGAAGCACAGGACTCACGCTTGGATCATGGGAAGTCGCAAGGTTACCAAGAAGCTAGTAATTGATTCTATTTTATTCAAGTATGTCATTACCATTGTTTCGGTAATGACTACTAAGATAGTTGTTATTTCGACCCTAGTGGTTATATCAATTGAGTCCGACTATGATGAGAGGTCATCGGGACACGACCCATTGGTTAGTTACAATGGATAAATGAATGTATTATTTCTAAGAAGAAGAAGGAGTCCACAATAAGGATTTATTTTGTAACTTGAAGGTTACGATTGAAAGTCCAACATAGTATGAAAAGCAGATGAAAGATTGAGCATCATGGTTATTAATAAGGATGAAAATTTATCGTAAGGACTGTTTCGTTGATGATTCTGGGACGTAATCATCCTAAGGGGGAGATAATTGTAACGCCCGTAGATCAGGGCTAGTCAATTTAGAGATGATAAGCGTCAAAAATGATTTTTTGATAAAAGATTATTTAGAATGAATAATCTTAACTAAGTTGTAGTATATGTTACAAGGATTCCGTACATATAAAGAACGCCGAAATCCGAGTTATAACGAAGAAGTTATGACCTGTCAAAGTTTCGCGACATAACCGGCATGACACAGCGCGACGTAAAAAGTGAATTTACGTTAGAGCGATATTTAGCCTTAGCAATCTAAACGAGAATCGAAGATATCGTTGTTGGTATCGAAGCGATAAAAATTTAGGCGAGAACGGACGTCAAATGAACAAGTTATGAATTTATAATGAAATTTTCTGTCCCGGCCTATTAAAAATAAATAATACAAATAAAGTTAAAATTAGCCGACGGAGTCTAAACGAAAGTTGTAGAGCATAGTCTCACCTTCGCGTGGATATAAAGAACATCGAAAATGGAGTTTATATGAAGAAGATATGAATTTTTTAAATTTATTAAATAATTAATAATTAAATTTAATTATTAAACCTCCGGTATTATCTGAAGACGAGTCATCGGACTCATCCGAAGTACGCCCCGCGTACACCGAGGTATGTCGACACTCGCACTCGAGCACTTCGGATATGTAAGAAGTGACGATTTCGGACCAGTACGCCCCGCGTACTCCGAGGCTCCAGCCTCCTATAAATAGGATGCGAGGGCAACCAACTCCTTTGCTATTTTTCTCTCTTCTATCTCCCGTTTTGCATCGATTTGCATGCCAGAAATACCCGAAGCCCTGGTATTATTCTCAATCCCCGAAGCAAGTCCCGAGATCCCGAAGATCCCGAGAAGTGCGATTCCCGAGCCGAAGCTCTGCCCGCGAGAAGTTCGATTTTTGTAGAGATCTTCCAAATCTGCTGAAGAATACTACTTCTGCAAGTCGTTGTGCTGTCCGATCATCTTCTGATCAAGTGAGTGTATACTACATTTTCATAAACACGATAATAATACAAGTATGGTTTGAGTGTATTAAGTATATTGTGGTTTATATGTGTGGGTGTATAGTTACTTTCTTCTAACACATAAATATAAAGTATTAGCTATGAAATACGTGCTATGTGTTATATATTATTTGTCTATTTGAGATGGACTTGGAATTGATGTTTTTATATGGGTGTTAAATGATTTAAATTGTGCTTGTATTTATATCTACGAAAATGTTGGGTAGAACATGGGTAGATGGAATAGTTGGTGACGATGTGACTTCGTGCCTATTAAGTAAAGCTTTGGTGACGATGCGACTTCGTGCCTATTAAGTAAAGCTTTGGTGACGATGCGACTTCGTGCCTATTAAGTAAAGCTTTGGTGACGATGCGACTTCGTGCCTATTAAGTAAAGCTTTGGTGACGATGCGACTTCGTGCCTATTGAGTAAGCTTTGGTGACGATGTGACTTCGTGCCTGTTGTGTAAACCTTGGTGACTATGAGACGTAGTGCCTATTGTATGAACCCTGGTGACTATGTGACGTAGTGCCTGTTGTATAAACCGTGGTAGCATATAAACCTTGTGTTAATTCCTTAGGTAAATCCTTAGGAATGAATGAATGATGGATAGTGGATTCTTAGGGTAAACCCTTGAGAAAATAAAGGAGATATGGGGATGGTTATTTGGGTTGATTGTTTGATAATTGAATATAATAAATGTATTATTGTGGGTTGAAAACCCTATATGCTCACCAGGCTCCCAAGCCTGACCCACTCAGTTTTCTTTACATTACAGGTGATGGCACAAGAGTATAAGTTGGTGTACTTGACGAGAGATTTTGGATTATAGATCAGTAGTTATAAATAACTGTTGTAAGGTTTATTTTATATTGTTTATGCTTTTGGTCTGTATCGAACATTGCATCCCGAGGTTTTATTATTTAATGAAAATACATTCTCTTTGAGAAACGTTTTGATAAATTTTATCATATTTTATTTTGGGAACAAATTCCGCAACTCTTTTAATCAAAAGATTACTCTGATTTTATAAAAACAAAGCATAAACAAATCGGTCTTTTCTGGCTGTGAAATTGGGGATGTCACATCGAGAGAGTCTCTGATGATTTTGTGTTGTGTTTAATAGATATCATGGTGGGTACACGCCACAACCCACAGTGTAGTGGAACTAGCGATTATGAGATTTGCAGGATGATTCACCATGAGGTGCCCGCAGCCATACGAGAGGCGATTCCTGAGATCTTTGGGTCTATCAAGACCACCCTAATCGAGATATTTGATAAGCGGTACGATGCTGTTACCGAGGCTACTGCTGCTGCAGCCACCACAGTTGTCGCCGCTGCCAGGCCATAGGGAGGTAACTCGTTGTTGTTTTGGGAGTTTAGCAACATGAAGCCACTAGAGTTTGATGGGACTTAGGATCCGATTGCTGCGATGAGATGGATCTCTGATATCGATGGGTGTTTTTACACATGTTCATGTCTTGATCATTTGAGGGTTCGGTTTGCACGGAACCAACTTCGTGTGGGGGCGAAGGACTCGTGGAAGTTTGTGACTACCAGTTTTACTCCTACAGATCATGCTGCAGTGACATGGGAGAGGTTCACCCAGTTATTCCAAGATGAGTATGTTCCCCCTATGGAAATGGAATGTTTGGCCTAGGAGTTTCTGTCTCTCAAGAAGAAGACAGAGTCGGTGACTGAGATTACACAGATGTTCCATGAGAGGGCGTTGTTCTGCCCTGAGCACGTGTCTACCCAGCAGGCACATGTGAGTCGTTATCTGAGCATAATGAGGAGGGATATACGGGAGTTCGTGGCGAACTCATCATATTGAACATTAGCTGAGCTTCAGACCAATTCCAGGCGCAGGGAGATTGATCTGGAGTTACAGATGAGAGAGGATAAATAGTCCCAGGGGAGGGACAGGAGACCAGCGCAGTCGCAGCCGGCGAAGAAGTGGGCTAAGCCCGCTATTACGAGGATTGGGGCCAGAAGGGACGCAATTGTGGCATGTGCGGAAAGACTCATGAGGGATCGTGTCGAGCGGGGATTTGCTACAAATATGGAAAAGAGGAGTCTATGGTGAAGGATTGCCCAAGGGGTTTGCAGTCTGTTTTCACTACAACCAGACCGGCCATTGGAAGGCCGAGTAACCCTCATCTTCTTTTAGGGATCAACACAGGGATGTGCACCTGCTGCTATACGAGCTACTGAGAGTCGGCCAGCGAAGGTCGAGACACTGACGTTTCGTGGGAGAGCCTTTCAGTTGACAGCAGAGGAGGTCTGTGCAACACCTAACGTTGTGGTGGGTATGTATACTTTATTATATTCTTTTGAGATATGTTATGCTTATATTACGTTGTGTGTAGGTACTTTTCTTGTGAGTTCTGTACCTGCTTTGGTTTTATTTGACTCGGGTGCGAGTCGATCCTTCGTTTCTTTAGCTTTTAGTCGTCACATCAATATCTGATGTGAGGCATTGAGTCGACCACTGATAGTTTCTATAGGCGACGAGAATGTGGTTTTTGCTACTGATGTAATCCGGGGGTGTGTACTAGAGATCTTTGGATAGACCTGGTACCGATCACGATGGGTGATGTATGTGTCATAGTGAGCATGGACTGGTTGAGTTGATTTGGAGTTGTGATCGACTGTGAGTGACAGTTAGTGACTATACGAGACCCTAGTGGGGGAGTGCTTACGGTGTATGGCGAGGGTACTAGATCTGGACCAGCTTTCTGTCCTGCTACCAGAGCGATACATAGTCTACATCAGGGTTGTATGGGGTTTTTGGTGTATGTGATGGATACACGGGTTGCCACAGAGAGGCCGAGTTCTATTGCCGAGGTTCTGATAGTGTGTGAGTTTCTGGATGTTTTTCCCGATGAGTTGTCGGGTGTGCCTCCTGAGAGGCAGGTGGAGTTCCGGATTGTTTTGGTTCCAGGGGAGGTGGCTATTGCCAAGACACCTTATCCCCTTGCACCACCAGAGATGCAGGAGTTATCGTCACAGCTCCAGGAGCTGCTGGGGAAGGGTTTTTTCAGACCGAGTAGCTCACCCTAGGGAGCGCCGATCCTTTTTGTCAAGAAAAATGATGGTTCACACTGGATGTGTATTGATTATTGGGAGTTGAACAAGCTAACAGTCAAGAACCGTTATCCACTACCGAGGATCGATGATCCGTTCGATCAGTTGCAGGGAGTGTCTTGGTTTTCCAAGATTGATTTGAGGTCTGGATATCATCAGATGAGAGTTTGTGAGGAGGATATCCAGAAGACGGCCTTTAGGACTCGTTATGGGCACCACGAGTTTGTGGTGATGCCTTTCGGGCTTACCAACGCACCGGCAACGTTCATGGGCCTCATGAAATGGGTGTGTAGGTCTATGTTGGATCGATCGGTGATCGTGTTGATCGATGATATCCTAGTGTATTCGAGATCCAGAGAGAAGCACAAAGAGCATCTTAGACAGATTCTTGGAGTTCTGAGGATAGAGAGGCTTTATGCCAAATTCTCCAAGTGTGAATTCTGGTTAAGAGAGGTCCAGTTCCTAGGACACCTCGTTAATCAGAATGGGATATTGGTCGACCCGGACAAGATCGAGGCAGTTATGAAATAGGAAGTGTCGAGATCCCCGACCGAGATCAAGAGCTTCCTGGGTTTAGCCGGCTATTATCAGAGATTTCTCCAAGGTTCTTGTTCCTCTCACTAGGTTGACACGGAAGGGTGTTACTTTTACTTGGGGTATTGAGCAGCAGGCCTCATTTGAGACCCTTCGTCAGAGATTGTATGAAGCCCTAATGTTAGCCCTTCCCGAGGGAGTGGAGGACTTTGTAGTTTATTGTGACGCGTCTATATCAGGGATGGGTGCAGTGTTGATGCCGAGGGGGTACGTGATAGACTATGCATCGAGGCAGTTAAAGCCTCATGAGACGAGGTATCCAACCCACGATCTAGAGCTGGGGGCAGTGGTGTTCGCCCTCAAGATCTGGCGTCACTATCTATATGGAGTCGGGTGTACCATATATACGGACCACAAGAGCCTGAAGTACCTCATGGATCAGCCCAACTTGAATATGAGGCAGGGGAGGTGGTTGGATGTAGTGAAGGACTATGACTGCGAGATCTTATATCATCTGGGGAAGGCTAATGTGGTAGTCGACGCCTTGATCCGTAGAGCAGTGAGTGCTCCGATCCGAGATGTGTGCCTGAGGATGACAGTGATGACTCCAGTCTTAGACACCATTCGAGAGGCCAATGTAGAGGCCGTGAGACTGGAGAACCGCAAGATGGAGCAGGTGATTGGGTAGGTTTCTGAGTTGTGATGGATAGTCGTGGGCCTATAACTTTCCAAGGGCAGATTTGGGTGCCCTATAAGGGTGGAGCTCACCGTATATTTATGGAGGAGGCGCCTAGATCGAGATTCTCGATCCACCCATGGGCCACTAAGATGTATTTGGACTTGAAAAGAGACTATTGGTGGCCATGTATGAATAGGGATGTGGCATGGGTAGTTGAGAGGTGCTTGACCTGTCGCCAGGATAAGGCGGAGCACCAGAGACCACATGGCCCGTTACAACCTCTAGAGATTCCCCAGTGGAAGTGGGAGCAGATTAAGATGGATTTTATCACCAAGCTACCGAGGACCATGTGTGTGGTTGACGCAATATGGGTGATTGTAGACCGGTTGATGAAGAGTGCTCACTTCCTCGCCATCAGTGAGAGTTCTTCTGTAGAGAAACTGGCTGAGATTTATGTGAGAGAGGTGGTAGCACGGCATGAAGTGCCTACCTCGATAGTGTCAGATCGAGATGAACGTTTTGGTTCCAGGTTTCGGTAGAAATTTCATGTGGAGTTGGGTACCCGGTTGCATTTCAGTATCGCATACCACCCACAGAAAGACGGGCAGAGTGAGCAGACAATTTAGACGCTTGAGGACATGCTACGCGCATGTGTTATGGACTTCAGAGGAAGTTGGGACACCTATTTGCCCTTGGCCAAGTTTTCTTACAACAACAGCCACCATTCCACTATTGGCATGCCTCCCTTCGAGCTCTTATATGGGAGAAGGTGTCAGACTCCCATCTGTTGGTGAGAGGTAGGGCAACGAGTGATGGGTGGCACCGAGATAGTGCTAAAGATGACCGAGCAGATTCACCAGGTCAGACAGAGGTTACTGACAGCCTAGAGTCGTCAGAAGAGTTATGCAGATCGGGGACGATCCGAGTAAGAGTTCCAGGTTGGAGATTTTGTCCTCCTGAAGGTATCCCCATGGAAAAGGGTTATCCAATTCAGGAAATAGGGCAAATTGGGGTCTCGATACATCGGTCCTTTCAGAGTGACCGCCAGAGTGGGTAAGGTAGCATACTGGTTGGAGCTACCTGTAGAGTTGAGTCAGATTCATAACATCTTCCACGTGTCTCAGTTGAGGAAGTGTGTAGCCGATGAGATAGCGGTACTGCTATTAGAGGACATTTAGGTGGATGTGATCCTAAATTATATTGAGAGGCCGATTGCGATATTGGATTGAAAAGTGAACGTTTTGAGGAACAAAGAGGTGCCCTTGGTTCATGTCCAGTGGCAACATCGGAAGGGATCCGATTGGACGCGGGAGCCAGAGTCCAAGATACGTGAGCAGTACCCAGAGTTATTTCCAGAACATGACTTCGAGGGAGAAGTCTGATTCTAGTGGGGGAGAATTGTAACATCCGGACTCCCAGGTGTATTATTTATTAATTTATTTATTTTGAGATATATTGAGCAACTCGACGAGTTGGTGCCTCAACTCATCGAGTAGAGACTGATTGACCACGTGGGTCTAATAACCGACTCGATGAGTCAAAGAGCCAACTCGCCAAGTTGGCACTGTGAGATGAAACCCTAAATCCCTGGGGTTGCAGCCTATTTAAGGGAACTTATGACCTCATTTGCGCCTCACCAGCTGCCTAACTTCCCTGTGTGAAACCCTAAACGTGTGTAGTGAGCTAAGAGAGTTCTAAGGCTAATCTTTGAGTATCCTAGTGCATCTTTTGAGGAGAATAAGGAGATTATCCAGCAAGGAATGAGGAGAAACTATTGGTGCTAGTGCTATATTGTCCAAAGCTTTTGTGGAAGGTAAAAAGCCTACACCTTTCTCATATTATTGGTTAGATCTCATGATTATAGAAGTTTAGGGTTCTTACCACCTTTTTATAGGGACATTGAGTGCATTGAGTCTATCGGGAGGTCTAGAATTCAGATCTGGACCTTGTGAGGTCCATAGAGTCCAAAGGTCCCAACTTTATTCAGCCATATAAGAGTATATGTGTTTAAACACCTTTATTAGAGTTCTATTGGCATTTTGGACCAAAATATGCCATGCATGAATGTAAAGATCAAAGCTTTACGTGACATTCGAGCCTTGGGAGCCTAGATCTAGAGGTTGGAGTGGTAGATCTGCCTTAAAATGTCTGAATGAGAATTCAGACTGAAGGGACTCACCGAGTCAACGAGCTAACTCGACGAGTCGGCTAGGGTTTTCCACGATTTGTATGGACATGAGTAACTCGGTGAATTGACAGGACAACTCGACGAGTTGATTTGGGTATTCGTTATGTTCTAAAGAAACTAGGGGGACTCGACGAGTGAGGTCAATATGAAAAGTTGACTTGAGTGTTGACTTCTGTTGACTTTAAGGTTTGGTCAAGGGAGGGAGAATGGGAACCATGGAGGAGTAATATGGTCTGTTACCCATTCCTAGAGTTTGAGAGAGACAATAACCTAGTTTATTTTGAGTTGTGATTTAAGTGTTAATTAAAGATTCTTATCTTATGTGTTAGGCGGAGGATAGTACGAGATTTGTGTACAAGATTATTACTTGCTAACTTACGAGGTGAGTCTTCTCAATATACTTTACCTAGAGTGGTAATCTTTGTGTGACCGGAGGGTCTTATGTGTATATTCAGTATTGTGATACCTGCATTATGTCTTTGTGATTTGTGTTGTGTATTATTCTGAGCTACTGAGTTAGGATCAGAGGGTCCACCCGAGCTGTGGGACCAGAGGGTCCCACTGAGACACATTGACCGGAGGGTCTTATGAGTTATAGCCTCGAGTGGCTAATGAGTTGTGTGTGGTATTTTGGGGAACTCACTAAGCTCCGTGCTTACCGTGTTATATGTTTTGTGTTTCAGGTACCTCTTAGGATCACGGGAAGGCACCGACTTGATAGTACACGCTGGAGCGAGATTATTTTTATGATTCTAGGATTGTGATTTTTACTTGTGGATTTGTTGAGATTTGAGATACTTGTGGTTTTTTAGAAAATGTACATGAGTTTTATTGTGTTTTAAAATGAAAATTTTGTTTGAAAATTTACGATGTTACATCTATGCTTCAATGGTGACCCCTTCTTCTCCAACCCACCAAAACTCCACCAGAAACTCATGAATCACAAGGAGAGTCTAGGGTTAGGGTTTTACTAAACTTAGGGATGAAAGGAGACTGTTTTGGAACCCTATAATGAAGGTTATTGTCACAACTAGCAAATTAGGGTTATGATTTTTATCCTTGTATAAGATAATTTCTTTGTGTAATCTTGTAACCCTACGTTGGTTTAAGTCAAACTTCAATGCTACTATATTCATACTTCCATACATTGATATTTAGGTTGAAACAACCTCATAAAAGCCCAAAACTCAACCCAATAAGTCAATTCCACTCAACTTTGGGCCTTAGCCCAAGAGTTGTCGGTCCAAACCTCTTATTGGACCAAGACCTTCTTATTGGGCCTTTTTGGGCTGCAAGAATCATTCTTAGGCTATAATGGACCGAATACCCCTATTAGGTATTATTTTGGGCCGAAACTCTTTCACTTGATCTCATTGGGCCGAAAACCCATATATGGGCCCTAGTGGGTCTGAAATCTCTATTGGGCTCTCTCCTTAACCCAAAAACCTATATTGGGACAACTTCACACCTTTTGCGCTTATTATTGGACCAAAACCCTCCTTGGGCCCGGGCCAAGCCCAAAAACGCACACAAGCCGAAAACCCTTAATGGGCCTAAGATGTTTTCGACCATCCTTGAAAAATCGAACCCATCTTCCCTCTCCATTTTGGGCCGATCGGTTTTAATAAAAAAAGAAGAAGTAAACAATTGGATAAACATTGTGAAACCTCTTTAATGTACAACAAATAACCATGTTAATAACATATCATACTTCCATGCATGAGCTTAGTAACCAACATGTATCTATACCCTAATCTCTCTTCTCTCTCTCTGTCTTAATCGACCGATTCAATCACCCTACCATTCATATCAAATTTCCCTCACTTCTCATTCCTCTCTAAACATCAAGTGTTCTCTCAATCTTTCCTCCAAAATTTTGTGAGTGTGCTAGTGTGTTCAAGAAGTTCTCTTCAAGTTTCATAACTTGGTATGTTCCTATCAAACTCAAGGTGTTTTATTTACAACTTATACTATGATTATTCCTCAAACAACTCTATTTTCGTGAATATGCTCCCTAGAACACCCTTCAATCGAAAATCTCCACAAGGAAGCAAGTTAGGACCGAAAACCTTCTGCATCTTCCCTCTACAAACCGAAAAAGCCCCAAGGTGAGCTTCATACCCCTTGGTTTCAAGATTTCTTTCTTTAGGGAAGGATACAACTCTAGTCTTGTGTAAAATCTTTGTATATTTGCTTTCATGTGTATGTTTTACATGTTATGTGTGTTGAAATGTTGTAAAATCATGCTAAAAGTCCATGAACTCGAGATTTTGGTTGAATCTCAAGTTGTTGGAACATAGTTAACTTGATATGCTGATTAAAAATGAAAACTAGTTTCTAGGTGATCAATGTTTTCACTTGATGCATGTTAAAAATCACAAGAATTAGTCCAAGAATATGTTTAAACAAAGTTTGGTTATGAAAGCTTGGAAAATGATGAAATATGAATATTTTTGTAAAAATGGACCGTTTATGGAAATTATGGTAAAAATGGGCCATTTATAAACATTTTGGTAAAATGGGTTATTTTTGACAACTTTAGTGAAAATGGGCCATTTATAGAAATTATGATAAAAATGGGCAATTTATGAACATTTTGGTAAAATGTGCTATTTTTGACAACAATAATAAAAATGGGCTATTTTTTACAATAATGGTAAAAATTGGCTATTTTGACACTTATGGTAAAAAGAGCTATTTTTTACACGTATGGTAAAAATGGACTATTCTTAACATTTGCCGTAATATGTCCTAATGATATTAGTTCCAACTTTAAATATTTATAAAAAGAATTTTATAAATAAATCTACCGACTTGGGGAACTAAACTCATTTCATGACACGAAAGTTGCGTGTCATAAATGGCAGTCGTAAATATACACTATTAGTAACATTATTTATAACGTCAAATAATGGGATTCAATAATTGCATAAATTATGTTAAGGCTCTTGGATGACACCCCACACCTGAGCTGTTCACTACAACTAGACAGACTAGTCTAGGGTGAAAATTATATTTAGAAACCGATGCATGAAGAACGTCAAGACAGGCGCTCTCGTCACATTAGTATGGTTGTAACGACTCACATAGAGAATAACAATATTATTTTAAAATTAACGCAAAACATACACTCTACACATTTTACAAAGTACAAAACTACGTGCTGCTTAATTTGCACTAATCTCACAACTCTGGTCTTAGGGTTTTAAGGCTACAATATTTCGTATAACATAAAATATAGGATTTTGTAGAAACACTTGCTATAAAATTTTCAAACAAGGTAAACAAAGTATACAGATGCATTTACACATGATTTGAAACAAGACTCTCAAACTATTTTTTACAGAAAATATTGGATTTTCTGGAGTTTACAAACTATTACAAAGCTTTTCTTACAGACATGCTTATGAAATCACCAACATTTTATATGTTGACGCTTTTCAAAATGACTTGTACTCTCAGGAACACAGTGAGCAGGTTTTTCAGTCGTGGACATCAGATATTTGTTGTATTTTTGGATTATCATACATTATGTTATTTTGGATGTATTTTCATGACTAATTCAAAGTATAAACAATCCATGCTGGTATCTTTTATGTATGATGATGGTTGCTACATTTCATTCACATTAAATTGTTATGATATAACAAGATGAAGTCACCCGCCCCAGACGTTTCCACCGTCCCGGTTCGGGGGTGTGACAGTTATGAGGTTTAAATACAAAAGAAACCCTAAACGATCATGGGCTTGGGCTGCAATGCATCTCACGTTGTGAGATCCTATTGCTCATGTCATGAGCTCGGTTTAAATCCAAATTTTTATTTGATCATAACTAACGTTGTGACCTCTCCATGGTAACATCGTGAGCCTTGGCTTTACCCAAAAACCATCCCTTGACTCCTCGAAGCCCTAAGTCGATCTGATCTGGAAACTTGGCGTTACATAATCTAATAACTAAATAAGTATATTATTGAATTAGAATCAAAGTCCTTTTTGGGTTGCCCTCATAACCGGTAACCGAATAGAATGCTTTTAGAGAGAGAAGCTGATTAGTTAATTTATTTGATTAACAAATTAATTACAAATTGAAATAAATGATTTATTTATTCATTATATGATTAATATATTATCTTTAATTGGTAATAAATTAATTATAAATTAATAAAAAGTCAATTGGAATTAATTTCAGATTAATAAGAATAAATTGAAAGTGTAAGGTCTAAGCTATAATTGTTCAATAGTTGAACAAAAGAGGTTCTAGAAACTTCCCATTAAGGAGACAATTTTGGGAAGCCTCTTAAGGTTTCTAGAATGATTCCTTATTGATAAATAAGGAGTTGGATAATTACTATATCTAAGATATTATTATAAAAGTCAATTAAGATTATCCATGGCTTTCCTTATCAGCTATAAATAGGACCTCTATGGTCCTTATTTTAAGACACTCATCATTACTCCCATAGAGTCTAAATTTTGAACTCCCTCTTTTAACGCCCTAAACCAGGTATGGCTTGAAACCCTTGAAGAATTTACATTTTGTCATCATTGGTTCTGTAAGTACACTGGGCGTACTTATGTGTACGCTTAGCGTACTATGCATGGGTGATCGCGGAGGAGTTGGACATACGATGGGCGTACGTGCTAAGGGTGCAAACCCTAATTTGCGGACTTATGACCTATTTAAATGCCCTTAACTCACTTGAGCCTCACCCTCACCAGCTCTTTTCACCTTCAAACATTCCTGGAAGCCCTAATATCCTTGTAAGTGCATTTTGAACCTTGAGAGTGAAATTGTGGTCCTTTTTGTGTTCATCCAAAAAGAAGGAAGTGGTCAAGGAGGCTTGGAGTGTCATTTAGCTTCAAGAATCTGCATATAGAAGACCTTAAGGAGTTCCTGGAGGTAAATCTCTAGATCTAGCTAGGAGTGTCATTTAGCTTGGAGTGTCATTTCCACTTAAATCTCTAGATCTAGCTAGGGTTTTCTAGCTTTGTTCCTTTTGTTGATTTTGGACCTCTATTTGTGAGTTTAGCAACTCCAGAAGATGGGAATGACAGATCTGAGGTCCCTTGGTCCTTTAGTATCATAAAAATGGAGTCTTGGTGGGAGTATTGACTCATGCATGGGTTAAGAATCTTGAAAAGGTATTAATGGTGGTGTTGGGTGCATATATGGCATGCAAATGCATAAAGTTGCCGACTTTATGCCTTAGGACGTCTGGACAAACTTAGATCTGACTTTTAGACGTAAACGAATTGAGTATTAAGCACTTAATGGAGAAAGTGCTTAACCTGGTAGTACACTGGGCATAACCCGGTGTGTTGGGACGAGATTGAGCATCGGGTCATGGGGAGCACTGAGGTAGTGCTCAAGACCACCAAACTGATTCAGCAGGTGTATGATCGACAACGATTCGTGCAGAGCCGTCAGAAAAGTGATGCCGACCGACAGCGATCGGATCTCGAGTTTCAGGTGGGGGATTTTGTATTGCTGAAGGTGTCGCCCTGTAAGGGGATTATCAAGTTCCAGAAGATGAGTAAGTTGGGGCCTCGGTTCATTGGCCCATTCAGGATCACTGCCCGAGTAGGCAAGGTGGCATATCACTTGGAGCTGCTAGAGGAGCTTAGTCAGATTTACAACACCTTCCATGTGTCTCAGATTCAGAACTGTGTTGCTGACGAGTCCGTGGTTATTTCATTGGGAGATATTCAGGTGGATGAGAGCCTGAACTAGGGATGAAAGTTGGTCCAAACCCGGACCGGATGGACCTGGACCCGGAAAACCCAGAACCGGTTAATGGATTTTGAAGAACCGGAAACCGGACCGTTATGTAGGAACCGGTTCCGGTTCGGTTCCGGGTACGGTACTCGGTAAAGTGGGTCCAGAATGGGAAAACCCGGAAACATCAAAGTGGGTAGCTTGGAACCGGATAAAGTGGGTTTAGAACCGGAAAACCCGGAAAAACCAGAATTTTTTTGGTAATTACTTACTACTTAGTGGGTTGAAATTTGAAAATTGTCATATTGATATCCCGACCTCGGGGGACTGTAACTCATTGAATATGAAACCAAAATTAACAAAATTATAGTCTAAAATCATGTCCATACTCTAAAATACACTTTGGAAAAAAAACGCATGTCAATCCGACTTTAAATGAATGAGATATGCATATGTTAACATTTTCACAAAATACAAAGTATAAAAACAAATAGCTAAAAAGTTGAAAATTTTCAGTTTTGATATCCCGACTTCGGACGACTGTAAATCATTAAATATTAAACCAGAAATGACAAACGAATTAGATATGCATGTTTTAAAACTTTCACCAAATACAAACAAACTAAACAACTAAAAACTTCCAGCTTTGATATCTCGACTTTGGGGGACTATAAGTCAATGAATATAAAACTAAAAAAGGCAAATTTATAGTCTAAAATCATGTACAAACTCTAAACTACATATTGGAAGAAACCGCATGTCAATCGGAGTTAAAACGAATGAGATATGCATCTTTTAAATGTTTCACAAAAACCAGTTCCGGCCCTAAAACTGGTTGCGGTTCCAAACACCGGTTCCGGTTTTTAGACCCGGTTTACCCGGACCCGATGGACCCAAACCCGGATTACCCGGATAAAGTCAATTTTTAAACTCGGAATCGGAACCGGTTTTATATATTCCGATTCTAACGGTTCCGGTTCCGGTCCGATTCCGGTTCCGGTCTGGTTTTCCGGTTCTAAATCTCATCCCTAGCCCGAACTATGTGGAGAGGTCGGTATCTATCTTGGATAGGAAGACAAAGGGTCTTCGGAAAAAGGAGGTAAATTTGGTAAGGGTGCAATGGCAGCATTGGAAGGGCTCCGAATGGATTTGGGAGTCGTCGGAGGAGATGCGATAGCATTACCCTGATCTATTTACAGCTACGGACTTCGAGGACGAAGTCTAGTTCAAGTGGGGGAGAGTTGTAACGCCGTAAACCAGGTATGGCTTGAAACCCTTGAAGAATTTACATTTTGGCATAATTGGTCCTTTATGTTGGTCGTACTTATGTGTACGCTTAGCATACTATGCATGGGTGATCGCGGAGGAGTTGGATGTACGTTGGACGTACCAGGCGTACGTGCCAAGGGTGCAAACCCTAATTTTTAGACTTGTGACCTATTTAAACACCCTTAACTCACATGATCCTCACCCTTACCGGCTCTTTTCAACTTCAAACATTCCTAGAAGCCCTAATATCCTTGTGAGTGCATTTTGAGCCTTGAGAGTGAAACTGTGGTCCTTTTTATGTTCATCCAAGAAGAAGGAAGTGGTCAAGGAAGCTTGGAGTGTCATTTGGCTTCAAGAATCTGCATATAGATGACTTTGAGGTGTTCTTGGAGGTAAAAAGTTTGGATCTTTCCATTTAAATCTCTAGATCTAGCTAGGGTTTTCTAGCTTTGTTCCTTTTGTTGATTTTGGACCTCCATTTGTGAGTTTAGCAACTCTAGAAGATGGGAATGACAGATCTAAGGTCCCTTGGTCATTTAGTATCATAAAAATGGAGTCTTGGTGGGAGTTTTGACCTCATGCATGGGTTAAGAACCTTCCAAAGGTCTTAATGGTGGTGTTGGGTGCATATATGGCATGCAAAGGAATAAAGTTGCCAACTTTATGCCTCAGGACGTCTGAACAAACTTAGATCTGACTTTTGGACTTAAACGAATCAAGTGTTAAGCACTTAATGGAGAAAGTGCTTAACCTGCTAGTACGCTGGGCGTAACCCAGTGTACGCCGCGCGTAGTCCCAAGACCTCAGTACGCTGCGCATACCAGGATGGTACATCGAGCGTACACATCACAAATGGACCCGAATCTGTTTTGGGCCTTTGAGCTATGAGGCCTCATTTGATTATTGGACTTGGTTGCATTCTGTGAATTATGGGCCATTTCATCTATTATGTGCCATGGATATATTGGTTGGGCCTTATTGGGCCAAGAGGCCTATTAATGATTTTGGACATGGACTTTGGGCCCATTAACAAAGAGAGGATGATTGGGCCTTATGGAAGGATTTGGGGTTGGGGTTCCCTGTTTATTAAGTAGAGTCCTAACATTGATTAATATTATTTTCAACATGGGAGGCTACAGATTGTTAAGAGAACAACATTCGCAGTCAGCAGACAGAGGTCCTCTCCATACCAATGGGTCTAAGGCACCAAGGCCGGCCCATTTCATGATATGTAGTGTCCTAGCTGTAATAGTATTATTTGGTGTGATAGTTGGTATGAGCTATGAAGTATGCTTGTATTATATGTGGCAAATTGGTATAGAAGGCCATAGGAGAGCCCATGACACTTGGATGTAAGACCATGTGGGGAGCCCATGGCTTTCCTATCGAAGACCATGGGAAAGCCTATGGCACTTGGAGAGCCCATCGCTTTCCTATCAAAGAACATGGGAGAGCCTCTGGCAGGCTGGCACATAGGTGTAAGACCATGTTGGGAGCCCATTCCATCCTGGAGTAAGACCCTAGGGACGAGCGCACGACATCCCTATCTGTTGTATGCATGGCTTTTGTGATTTGTATAGTGGTTTAGATAGTACGTTATGTTATATGTGATTGTGTGTGGTTATGCTCTGGGGAACTCACTAAGCATTCAAGCTTACCGTTTGTGGATTTGTTCCAGGTACATCTGAGCCCAAAGGCAAGGGCAACGCATGATGGCGCGACGTGCACTCTATCTCACTTTCATTGATATGTTTTGTGGACACGCTGATGATTTTAATAAAGTTGTAATGAATGTTGATTTGAAACAATTACGTTGGGACTTTATGATTTATGCAAAGGTGTATTATCAATTAAAAATGAAAAAAATTCTGGTAAAATTTGGGTCGTTACACCTCTCCTCTCTCCTCAAGTCTTCTAGTTGCTAGGGTTTTGGGTAAATTCAATTAGATGCGTTCAAGTTTTTTGTTATTGCTTTCCAAGGAAATCAAGAGGATTTTGATTTGATATTTTTTTATAATAACAAAATGTACGTATCTACACTACTACATGAATTTCAATAATTATAGCGTTTCCCTAGGGTTTCTTGATGTTCATAGTTTATTACTATATATATATATATATATATATATATATATATATATATATATATATATAAAGTAGATCCTTTCTAGGTTGCATATGTGATGGGTTTTTGGAGTTACAAGTTCAATTCCATAAGTGGAAAATAATAAAAAACAATTTCAATTAATTTAGGCACATGCAACCTAATTGGAAGTTTGTCTTTCATGTAAAGGTAACATACTACAGTTAGCACCACAAGTGTAGCGCCTCTAATGGTTCACACCCAAACTCCTTGCAACCAAGGAGCTTGAGAAGAGAGAGAGAGAGAGAGAGAGAGAGAGAGAGAGAGATAAAGAGAGAGAAAGAGAGAGAGAGAGAGAGGAGAAGAAGAATAATTTCGGCCCTAATCCTCTAGGAAGTGTCATGAACAAGATTCTTAACCCCTGGGGTTTTATATAGGAGTCTAGGAAGGTGTTTAATAAGGAAGGTATCTCTAAGATAACCCTAATACCTTAGCTTACACCCTAAGGCATCCAAGGTACCCTTAGAGCCCAAGGAAACCCTAGAAGACTTCTAGATTTCATTCCCCCCACCCCCTTTATGGGAGGTTTGGAATTGCTTAATGCTCAACTATTAAACATTGTAATCTTTAGTCCTCATACTTGTAATTAATCCAATTAATCCCAAAATTAATTCTAATTAATTTCTAATTATTATTAATTAAATGATACTATTTCCAATTAATATATTATCTTCATAATATACTAACAATTTTTTTTTTGATTTCTAATTAATTTATTAGCCATATAATAAATTAATAAATCAATCTTCTCTATCTAAAAGTCATCCTATTCAATTGCCAAGTTTGAGGGCAACTTAAAAGGAACGTGCTACCGTCAATTCAAGTTTATACTAATTATAGTTATAGGATTAGACACCTAATCTAATAATCTCTAACTTGGATAAGTATGATTACTATAATTGCCAGTGTAACTACCAAATTAATCTCTAATTTGTTGCTACCGAAAATCGTTGTTGAACTTTGATCCATTTGGTAATGTGTCCTAAGATAATTTATCAACTATTCCTCCGTTCTACAAGATATCATATAGACACGAGACACATATTATAATCAATCTCGTTATCCAAGTTTTGTTTCCCGATTTCGGATTTGTGATGACGACATTAGACTACTAATCGAGCACATTAAATTAGTCTTGGCTAGGCTTAGCACTTATAAGTCAACACCAAGTCACCGAGGGGCCCACAGATATTGCTTTTCCATTAGGGAAAATGGAACCGATAAACTTTGACTTATATGCTTGCACTAGTTACACATCAAATCATACATAACAATAAGTTTTATAACACCAAGTTTCTGATGCATTTACGTATTATCAATGCACAACCGACTTGTAAAAAAACTCATATATCCCCGTTTCAACAATATATATGATATTATCATCTCAAAATTATTCGCGATAAAAGCCATGAAGTAAATCTTTGAGCGTGGGTTTATCCAATACTTAAAATCCCCATTTTCAAGTATTCATGAACGTTGCAACAAACTATTACTATGTCTAAATCCTTTAGGCAATATACAAACCAATTCACGGCCATATAAATTTGCTACTTACTTCCAAAAGTACGATCCACTGTGGAATTTCGAATAATCAAATTATTCGGGAAGTAAAACATGCAAAGTGAAACACAATGATAACCTAGTTAACTATGGTCTCAAAACTATTGAATATAAATTAGACTCTTATTATTTAATCACCATATTAATTAAGACTTTATCCATTATATAATGTTTCTAGTAATCAACTATCCACTTGAATTAAACATTAGTCATGTCAAGTTCTGAACATGCATAACATGTCTCTCTATGGTCCTTACTTTTGAACAGATCGACTGGTTACTATTCCAATGATCCTCATTTCATAACTCCAAATTATTGTTACTAATAAATGTGTTAGAACTCCAACCTCACATGTATTGTCCTTTTGTGATGTCGAGACTTCAAAGTCACAGTGACTTAGCTAGCGATATTACAAAACGTTCCATTAGATGTTTTGTTACTAAAAACAATTCCGTGGTAACAAAGTTTCAAATTCAAGGTGAACTCCTTGAACATCCTTATTGCATTAAAGTTCCCAACTCACATGTAGATTTTAGTAATCAACTCCCACTATAGGAACCTTTCCATATTTCCATATGACCATCAATTTTGACCAAGAGTCATCTAAATCCAAAACATGTCTCTATGGTCCTTCCAACTAATACTATACTTTCAATTGTCCACAAACAACCAATCCTTTGGTATAACCTCAGAATGTTATTGAAAGTTGTTCAACTTTAGTCACACAAAATGCTAGTCCTTCTTCCCTCTCAGTGTCTAAGGTATTTGGAAAAACCAGAACAAGTTATTATTATAGCATATCAAGGTGATCCTATATCCGAAGCATATGGGACTCGATTCGTTATATCTTACATAAAGACCTTGTATCTGTTCAGTCTCTTTCTATAATATTTCCGTAAATCAAATCCCCTAAACCATTTCAACACTATATTGATATATGTCCGAGACTAAGTTCTATGAAACTCTTCAATCCAAACTTTTAGATCTGAAACGAAGTATAAGTGCCTTCTCCCTTAAGTTTAACTATTATGAAATAATATCCAGACTTTGCAACTTGCAAATTGAAAACTTTGTTTCCTACAAATAGTATTGCCAACTTGAAACACTTATTATAACAATTATGCTCCTAATAACACAACAATTATGCTCCCACTAGCTTTGACATGTATCCATATATCAATTGGACATCTAGAAATCAATATTATTTGACTTTCTTACTAAAGTGAAGATTTCTGATATGTGATGCTTCGATAAGTATTGAACTGCACTTCTCAAGCTTATACACCTTCATTAGGTAGCATATGTGTGTTTTTAAAACCTTTAGAACTTATAACCACATGTCCTGAAGGCTCAAACAATTCCTTGCCATTTCTAACAATTCGAACTATGAGAAAGAATGCTGTAATCATAGTACGAATTTGAGAATTCAATTATAACAACTACTAACCATAATGATATTTATCAGATTTTTAAAATCTACCAATGAAAGTGTTTCCTCAATATTATTCTCATAAATTAGAGTGAAACCTTTTGCCACCCATATTTTATGGTTTATACATTCCCATCTTGAATCTCATCATTTCCAACCTACAATCGTAAGATAAGGTTAAGGAGAAAAGTAAAATTAAATTTAGTTTTCCTTTTGTGGACTTAACTTTTCTTATTCTTAACTTCTTTCCCTCTAGTAGCACAAGGGCCTACTAGTAGTTCCATGCTTGTTAAACAACTCACCCCAATTGATCAATGTACTATCACTGACCAAGGTGCTCTACCTTTGGCAATCAAACGAGAATCGTAGAACTCATAAGCATTTCCAACTCAACTGGAAGGTGCACAAAAACAAGAATATGTCAACATAACATGATAGGTTATCAATCTCAGGCCGTGCACTAGTGATAACTGAAAGGTTTATTCTTTATTGACTCCTGAAACATTTCAAGATCAATAATACTCTCACTGACTTCTTGCCATATAAGTTTCTTTCTTCAAGGAACATGTGAGAACAAGAATCAATGTGCAAGGACAAGGTTTGAAATCTCAAACTTTAAGTTAATCTTTAAGATCAATGCATGCTCTTAATATGTACTTCCAGTAGAATCTGCTAAACCAGTTAAGACTTGAAGATAAACAATCAACAATGTATTAAAGTAATAAATGAAGTAAACTTGAGTATAATCAATGCAAAGAAAATTCAAGAACAAGAAGAATGGTATGAAAGAACTTTGTCTAGAAGGAAAGTTGCAAGTGATGTGAAGAGCATGATTTATATTCTTGGATTAACACTTGGATTCATTCACGTTACAACTGATGAAACATTCACTCCTTAAATATTGAAGAAGGAACATAGTGCAAAACATTAAAACATTCTAAGGACTAGATAATGATTAGTTTTTGAGAAACTGACATCTAAAATATACACAAGATTAAGTCCTATGAACTGTTAAATCAAAGTAAAGACAAAATGCATTAAATGCATGTACAGACTTCTGACTTCTGAACATCTTGATGTCAGACTTGATCTGGCTTCGAAACTCAACAATATCTCAGATTCAGCTGACTTTGGAACTTGATTGGTTGGGATTGCTAGAGGTTTGCTTTTCGTGTATCAACAATCTCCCCTAAGTGAACTTAGCAATCTTTTCAGCTTAGTTGGATTCTTTTGATATTAAAAGGTAAGCACTTTAGAGCCAACTTTGAACTTCCACATACCACTTGAGATGATTGACAAATTTATTCTTCACATGCTCTAGAGCATCACTCTTGGCAGCATTGGTGATGAACTTCTACAGAATGGTTGTAGGAACGAGATTCTTGTGCATGACTTGGAATAACTCTTTCTAGTTAGTTTTATTTTTTAGATAAATGTATCAGAGTGTTGGTTCTTCAATAGGACCCTTTTCTAGAATCTGGGCTTCAGGAAGTTTACATGATAATTTTGCCAACACTTTTTCAGTTCCGAACAAGTGTGCCAACTCAATGTCGGATCTGCAGAATTCGGGTCCATAATCCTTCAAAAAGTTGGTTCCAGTAGTGTATGTTGCGATGCTCATTTGATCATTCTGGAGACTTCAGAAGTGAGCAGCAATAATGAGAATATCATTTAGATTAATGGAAGGGAAATTTGGATCTGTGATGGTGATGGTGGCTTCTTTGTTCAGATTCATGTAGTATTTGTACAACATGTAGTTGAGGTCGAAATTACTTTCAAACTTTCTTCCAAACCCATTAATTTTTGTTATTCTCTTATGGGACCACACTTCCTTTTGAGGACGTGCGTTGACAGAGTAGAATGCCTTCAATCTATCTCGCTTAATTTTGATGATTTTTTGAGGATCATCATTGGGATGGAGTGGAGCGAACTTGATTTAATACTTTCCAAAGGGAGAGATTGGGAGATCGATTTGGTCGGAATCTTGCATGGGTAGATCAAAGTACATGAAGGGCACAATGTCTTGGTTGTGAATTACACCTTCTCGGGAGAGTGGGGATACACCCAACATCGGTCTGGGATTATCTTTTAAAGCTTGGATCTGGATGCTCTCTTCAAGTGCTTGATCGATTTAAGCTTCTGACCAGCCTTCGGACTTTCTAAAGGTCCTTTCGGGTCTGTGAGATTCTGAGGCAAGGTTCTTCCCTTTGCCTTGATGTGGTTTGTTTAAGTCAGAGATGACTTTTTGAATGGTTTCGGGGATGATGAACTCTGCAGGAGGAGGAATTAGGGCTCTGTTGGAATGTCATCAGGTTTCCGAAGAGGAGAACCTTCAGCAATATGAACAATTCTTAGATAAGGAATAGGAGGCAACATATACTGAGTAGCTCGGAATGCATCGATTGTAAGCTTAGTCTTGACTTAGCCATTTCACGAATTCTTTGAAGAGCGTTTGCCAAGGATGATGGCCAAGTAACAGTGGACCGTATCCTTTTTTCTTCCTCCGATAGAAATTTGGCCGAAAATTTCCAATGAGCTTGAATTCCTATGACAACATTTGTGATCAAATCCTAATCATCTTCTTCTTCATCAAATTTGGATGGAGGGTCCATGGATAAAACCTGTATGTCATCATCATTAGATTCATATTAGAGACTAAACTCTAAGGTAGGTTTCTGTTGAATGGTTCGACCCTTTTGGGTAGGCCCTTCTCCTCCTCTTCCTTCGAAAGTCCCTGCATCCAAGGCAAGTCGAGCTGTAGCCTTGAGTTTGTATAACCTTTCGAATACTCTCTGGAAGCTCATGTTGATTTGCTTGGAGATAGCATCGTAGGCTTTAACAGTGAAGCTTGGGATTTTAGATGGTCAAACAACTTACCCAAGATGGAAAGCATTTCATCGAACTTGTTTTTTGGAACGTCAATGATGTTCGAACAAGCTCGGAATAACTTGATGAGGACCTGTTGTATGATGAGATTGAGTTCATCCTTTTACCTGATTTCTTTCTCTACTGTAAAATCTCATTCCTAGTATGCATTTTATTATAATTTGTTTATTTTAGTAAGAGCTACTCGACGAGTCGGGAGCCCTAGAATCATCGAGTAGAAACAAGATTGGACGCGGGTTTTAAGCCATCTACTCAATGAGTTGAGAGCCCGGAACTCGGCGAGTAAGTATGCCAGAATGAAACCCTAATTTCGGGGTTTTGCACCCTATTTAAGCAACTTAATCCCCACCTTATGGCCTCATTTCCAGCCTCCAAGTCCCAAACCCTAATCCAAGAAACCCTAGAGCATTTTGTGACTGTGTGAGCTATTTTTGAGTAATCTTGTGTGTTCTTAATGTTTGAAGAAGAAGAAGGAGTTAGAAGACTCAAGGAGAAGATAATAGATCCATAAACTTCCTTCGATCCTCATCGTTTTCTGATAATCAAGTCTCCATGTTGACTATTAGTTGATTAGATCTTCTTATGTCCATTTATGGGGGGGGGGGGGGGGGGGGTGGGGGGGGGGGGTTTGGTCCAAGAACCTTGATCCTTGGGACATGGGAGTCCCAAGTGGTTTACCTTTTAGATATGGGATCTAGAAGGGGTTTCATGGCATAAAGGTGCAAACATTATGACCATGGAAGCCCCATGCAAGCTTAAGGATGTTGTTATAGCCTTTTAAGCCCCAAAAGAGCCATGCATGGAAGTAAAGTTTGAGACTTTACGTGTTTATTGGGTGTCTTGGACCTAGATATAGATTTTCATGCTTTAGATTGGAGTAATAAGGCTTTTGGACAAAGATTTATGTCCTGAAGAACTAGAGTTTGAGCTAAACCCATTAACAAGGACTATAAGCAGGTAAAGTTGGAAACTTTACCCTTAAGAAGGAATTTCTAGTACTTAGAGGAGTTATGGTGCTTGTATCTGAAGAGTAGAGGCTTAATTAGTTAAGATGGCCCAAACAGACAGAGGAACTCATCGAGTCCATAGAGGAACTCGACGAGTTGAGTCGTGTTGTCCCGTTTTCTATTTATGATAGAACTCATTGAGTCTGAGGATAACTCAACGAGTTGATTCGCCAAATCATGACCATTAGTAGCCATGGAACTCGGCGAGTCAGGTAACTCGACGAGTTAGATCGCAATTTCAGGGTTTTAGGACCCTCCGAATTGATGAAGCAACTCGGCGAGTCGGGTCAACCCAGAATGTTGACTTTGACCAGGGGTAAAATGGTCATTTTACCCTTAGAAGCATACTCAGTTCTTGACTAAGTATTTATTGTGATAATGATAGTTGGGAAGTCGTTGGAGCAGCCATCAGAGATTCCTCACATGAGATTTCAGCAGCCAGCTTGAGAGGTGAGTTTTCCTCCAGTAGGAACGGGTCGAAGGCACTAATGCTGGCCTGTTTTATGTATGTTAGCGTATGCGGGAATTAGTTCTGATGCCGGGCCTAGCCTGATGTAGATTATATATGTTCCAGACTTCAGTCCGATGCTAGGGCAAGCCCAAGGAATGTTTGTATGCTTGATGTTTTCATGATTCTTACATGTGTTTGTTTATGTGTTACGGACTTCGGTCCGATGCTGAGGAAATCCTGAGGTATGTTTATATGATTATGTTATATGTTTATGTGTTATACGCCTATTGCAATGTTATATGTATACTGGACTTCAGTCCAACGTCGGGCAGGGCCCGATGCCGGACTTCGGTCCGATGTTGGGCGGGGCCCGATGCCGGATTCGTCTGATGTCTGGCGAGGCCCGATGTAGTGGGCAAGGCCCAATTTATGTTATTATATGTTTATATGTATGGTATGTGGTAGTTTGGGGAGAATCATTAAGCTTCGTGCTTATAGTTTTCAGTTTTGGTTTCAGGTACTTCCACTAGCAAGGGGAAGAGCTCGGGATGACTACATGGCACACGCCACAATTTTTAGCCTGGGATGTTTAGACTCTGATATTTTGACACGTGGTTTTGATAAAGTATTTTGATATGATGTTTGAGATACATGACTTGTGATTTTATTATGTTGTTTAATGAATTATGGGTTTTTTCTTAAATGAATTAAAACATGATTTTTGGACTATATTTTTGGGATGTTTCAAGTTGGTATCAGAGACTTTGTTTTAGGTATTTGGGCACACTCTCGTGTGTGTCTGAACTAAAACTAAGGAATTGGTATAGAAATTTTCAAAAGAGAAACCATTTGTTTTTTTTAAGAGAAGGAGTTTGAGAAAAAGAAAAGAATTTTACAAAAAGCGAAAAGAACTTTCAAAAGAGAAAAGGGTGTGGTGCATGAAATCAACTGAGCTCAAGTAAGTACTCCCAAATTACCCATACAAGTTTATGTTATGATATGTTTACAAGAACTGCATACTAGATTAGTGCTAAGGATCTAGGAAGGATGCTTTATGTTCATGTTATATGTGTATCAACTTTATGAACTGCATGCTAGAATAGATTAGTCAGTATGATGGCTTGATTAGAATATGCTTGATTATGTGTACTCAATGCTCGAATGCTGCATGCTTTGTGCTTTTAGGAGTTCTAGTTATCTTTTACTAACTAGTAAATGAATATGTTAAGTTATATTTTGTGAGGACTAAATAATTTCAGAAGGTTAGGTTTAGCCTTATTACACAGTTCTTGTTTGAGTCTAACCATTGTAGGGTAGGACCTTTCATTCGAAGAATTATCTAGTATTAGTGATATGTAATGGTATCCGCGAGCTAGTTAGGAGGGGTAGCAGGGACTTCTTAAGCAGCTGATTGTGGAGAGTGGATTGGTGATTACCCTAAGGCAAGACTAGGAAAAGGTTAGTGTGTGAAGCATTAGTAGTAGAACGGACTTGGTGAAGTCAAGGCAGTTCTTGAGGAAAGTACGGATAGATGTGGAAGGTAGTATGGGCACGTACTACTGAAAGTAGAGGATCCGTACTCGAATCAAGGAAAACTGAGATGAAACGAAGAAACTTGTAGAATGTGTGATCCATCAAGTTATGATGAGTACTCTAATGGTTGTTGTGGTGTATTTTTCAGTATGTTGACACTATGCACTAGATCAGTCGTCGGTTCAGGCGACGGTGAAGGATCAAGCTCAGCCTCAGGAGCCGAGCAACTGGACGACCAGACTTGGGAGTTCTCTTCCTTTGATATCACGTGCAGTATCCTGGATCAGACTCATGTGATCTTCAGAACGATCAAGGATGGTATTTTTGAGGTTCTAGATGAGAGTTTGAGTGCTTTCCGCATCGAGGTGGCGACCATTATGGGGCCGCATACACTGACATTCACGGAGTTCAGAGGTTATGGAGCTCCCAACTACCATGGGGTTCGAGACTCCACTGCAAGCACTAGATGGTTGGCAGATGTCGCCAACGCATTCTGCACTAGCAGATGTCCCGAAAGGGGATAAGGTTCGACTTGCATCCTGTCTTATGAAGGACAGAGCACGTGACTGATGGAGGGAGGTCGGACATGCCATTGGTGATGATGCAGCTCTTGATGCCATGACTTTGAGTGAATTTGCGGCTAGGTTCAGGGCCAAGTTTGCACATGTGAAAGAGGTGCAACAACTTGCTAGGGAGTTCGAAGATCTCCAGTAGACGGCTGAGACAGTGACCGAGATCACTGCTATGTTCAGGGAGAGGACGCTTCTTATTCCGCAGTATGTGGCGGACGAGGAAATGAAAAAGGCCCGATATTATGAGATGTTGTGTAATGATATCTGCCAGTTTGTGAGCCATTCTAGCTGTAAGATGTTGGAGGATATGATTGCCAGGGCTCAAGAAAGAGAGTTGGATTTGGAGATGGAGAGGAAGATGAAACCCAAGGGGGTTCAGTCAGGGAGTTTGGGCAAGGACCGCAGCCATTGTGGAAAATGCCATAGGACCTCGGCTAGATCGACAACATTGGTCGTTCCTGAATAGATACTGTAAACAACATAGAGCCAGTCTTTGTTCATTGTATCTATATCGCCATGTTTGCCTGAGAGACCTCAAAGAAAGAGGTGCATTAATACTATCCAAAGTCCTGGAACGGCTAATTTCTTGAACTTCTTAGCCTTAAACTCTTCAGTTTACCCAATTTCTTTGAAGAACGTCTATAGCTCTTAAGTCATCAATTCTTGAACTTTAAAACCCTTGGTATTTTCGGGAATTCCAATGGCATTGAGGAATGTTTTCTTTGATACAGGAACAATTCGATCACCAGTGATTCTTGTCTCCAAAATGCCGTCTTGAATCTTGATCCTCTTGAAGGCAATGTGAAGGATTCGAAGAGGGATTTGAGGATTTCGGGTTTTAGTGAGGGGAATAGCAATGGGGTGAATTGAAATGAACTTAATCATCACTCGAATGGATTCATCATAATCTATAGGATCCATTGAGAAAAGTAGGGTTGTTTCTCGAAGGATTGGTTCTGTGGATGAAGATGAAGCGGAACCATTCGAAGATTTCTTCTTTAAGAAAGTTTTTGAAATTTTTGGGACATTTTGAGAAGAGGCCATTGTTGCAGGTATAAAAGCTGGAAGCATAGATTGCAGAAAGAATGTAGGAGAAGAAGGTGAATATAGCGTAAAAAAAAAAGAACAATTGGAGTTTGAAATCATTATATAGGTTGGATATCTGGGTCAGGTTAGGAAAAAGTGCAATGATGACACCTGATTGGAAAATGGATCACATTAAATGTGTTTCCATAATTGACATGCATATTACCTACAAGGACGAAAGAAGCGATGGCCATATGTGCGAAAAAGAAAACTGTCGTTTCAGTTGAGTTCATGTGCACTTTATCGAGACGTGTGCAAAAAGAGCGATTATTTAGGAGTTAAGGATAATCATTAAAAAAATAACCATTAAGTCATTTATGAAAAACGTTTCAGAAAAAAAAACTTTAATGAAAAACCTTTGAACTTCACTTGAAACAGATGATCTCGGAATAAATAAATTCTAGGATTGAGTGTCATAAGATACTTCGAGGAGAAAAAGAACACAACACTTGTACATGATATAGAATTCAAGATGGCACAGTCTCAGACTGAGTATCAGAGGTAAAATGTATGAAGATCTTTGAGGACAATTTTAAATAGATTTGAGTTTTTGAGACATGAAGAACCAGAGCTCAGGCACAAGTAAGAGGTGAAATTTCGGACTTGAATTTTGAGGTGAACTTCATAACACTCGTTTGAGATAGATTCTAAGGCGAGATAAAAGTAAAATACCAATGTAACTATGTTGGTCATGAACTTCACTAGACGAGCAATGTTGTACAACTTAGAACTTGAAGAAGAGGTTAGACAAAAAGACGCATAAAATGATCCTATTTATTCCGAGAGGAAATGATTTCGAGATGAAAAAGATTTTGAATTTGGAATTGTTTCACTTTCTGGTGTTTCCAATCAGAGAGTACAAGCCTCTTGGATGAATTGAGGATCAGGCAACATCATACCCGTTTTTTTTAGAAACCATTTGAATTTGTTTTCATCTAATGCCTTAGTAAAGACATCAACAATTTCATCATTAGATGGAACAAAAATAAGTTCAATGTTTCCTTTTAATACATGTTCTTTATTAAAATGGTACCGAATATTGATGTGCTTCGTCATGGAGTGCTGAATTAGATTGTGAGAAATCACAATGGAACTTCAAAAATCACAATAGATTGGAATTTTTTGAATCGATAATCATAGTCTAAAAGCTGAGATTTCATCCAAAGAACTTGAGAAGTGCAACTAGCGGCAACAATGTATTCTGCTTCGGCTGTTGTAAGAGCAATGGAGTTCTGTTTCTTAGATGACCAGCTAACTAATCTTCCACCCAAAAATTTACAACCTCCTGAGGTGCTTTTTCTATCCAATTGAAGACCACCATAGTTTGGATCAGAGTATGCTTGAAGAAGGAAACTCTCATTTGTTGGATACCAGATTCCGAGACCCTTTGTACCTTTGAGGTATCAGAATCTTTTCTTAACCTCCAAAAGATGTCACATCTTTGGATTGACCTGAAATCGGGCACACAAGAATGAAGAGAACATGATGTCTGAACGACTTGATGTAAGGTAGTGTAGCGATCCAATAATTCCCTATAATTCTTTTAATCAACAACAATACATGATAGGTCCGAGAAGATCTTGTGCTCGAAACCCATAGGAACCTTTGCAGAGGCATAGGTGTCCATTGAATATTTTTTGGGAAGCTCGGAAATGTATTTTTCTTGGTAAAGATTCCTATGTTGGTTTGCTTTACTTGGAGTCCAAGGAAGAAACTTAATTCACGATTCATGCTCATTTGGAATGGACTAACCATTAACTTGGCAAAATTATCAACCATTGATGAATCCATGGATCCAAAAATGATATCATCAACGTAGATTTGGACTAACATGAGCTTGTTTACATTTGATCTTCAGAATAAGGTAGGATCGAGAATTCCCATTTGAAAACAGGAATGCTTGAGAAAGTCGATAAGAGTCTCGTACGAAGTGCAAGGAGTTTGCTTAACGCCATAAAAAAGCTTTTCGGAGTTTGTAGCAATAGTTTGGATAAGAAAGATTAACAAATCCGGGGGGGGGGGGTTGTTGGAGATACACTTTGGTATGTAGTTCACTATTAAGAAAAGAACTTTTAATGTCCATTTGGTAAACCTTAGAGCCCTTGCAAGCTGCATAAGCAAGAAAGATTCTGATGGCTTCAAGACGAACAACAGGCACAAAGGTATCGTCATAATCAAGTCTTTCAATCTGTGTGTATCCTTTAGCCATCAATCTTGATTTATTTTGGATAATAACTCTAGCTTCATCTAGATTGTTTTGGAAAACCCATCTCGTACCAACAATAGGGTGATCCTGAGGAGGAGGGACCAGAGTCCACTCTTCATTTCTATCAAATTCTGCTAACTCTTCTTGCATGGATGTAATCCAGTCAGCATGTTCTAATGATTCCTTGATTGATTTTGGTTCAGCCATTGAGATAAATTCCAAGAAATGACATTCATTTTGGATGTTAGTAGATGAACGAGTTTGAACACCAGTGTTGAGATTTCCAATGAGCTGGTTTGGACAATGATCCTTTAACCAAATATGTAATCTTAGAAGCTCTTGTGTAGCGGACGATCCGAAATCAACAATGGGGTTATGTTGCTCTCCCTAAACAATTTGAATTTGAGGATGATGCTCCCTTTGAACTTCTGAATCAGATATATCTATGTCATCTTCGTTCAGAAAGTCCAAGAAGTTGGCATCGCCTTCGTTGTTGTTCAGAGAGAATCGAATTCGGCGAATCTGTTGCATCTTGGAATCGTTCAACATTTGATTCAAGAGAGAGATTACCATTCTCTCCCTCAACCCGATAAGGTTGAAACCTGATGGAATCAAATGGAGGAAAAGTGGGAGTCGGACCAGTAACATTTTGGGACATTAGAGTTGTAGTTGATGAGCATGGTCTTGATTGAGATTCCGAATCAAGAGCTGTTTCTGACGGTCAGAACAGGGTTTTAAACTCAACTTGATGAATAATTTGAGAGTTCATACATCCTGGAGATGCAACATCAAGCTCCATGATGTGGGTTGTGACATGGGTTGGGCCAAAATTCTGAAAATAGTTGTCATTAAAGGTGACATCAAAGCTTTCTTCAAGAACACGAGTCCGAATATTCAGAACTCGATAGGCTTTGGATTTTGATAAGTATCCTAAGAAGATGTCTTCATCCGCTTTGGGTTGAAATTTCATGAGTTGATCACAGTTGGTTTTGATAAATCACATGTGGCCAATGACATGTTGGAATGAGATACTCGGCTTGCGACTATTCATGGCTTCATACAGTGTCATATTAATGCGTCAATTGATGGTGCTTCGATTTTGAGTGAAGCAGGCAGAGGATACAACTTCAACTCAGAGATAAATTGGAGTGTAGGGAGCAGAGAAATTATGGTCAATTCCTTTGTCTAAGAGGAATTTCTTAATGGTGACATTGGTGAATTCCGAGCCATTATCACTTCAGATCCGTCTTACAGGTAGTTTGACGAGAACTTCAATTCCTTTGATAAAGTTGATAGGCTGTCAAAGATTTCAGCCTAAGGAAGAAAACCCAGGTGAACCTTGTAAAATCATCAACAATTACAAGTATGTACTTTTTTTGATACATACTTTCTACAGTGGAGGGTCCACATAGATCAATATGCAGAAGTTCTAATGGTTCCAAAATTGACTTTTCAATAATAACAGGGTGACCTTTCTTGGATTGTTTCCCACATTCAGATGCAATACATAAATGATCATATTCGAACTTAAGGAGTGGCAGACCTCTGACCATTTCACTGGAAACAAGATCATTCATATATCGGAAGTTTAAATGAGCAAGTCTTCGATCCCATAACCAACTGACGTCAAGAACAAACTTTGAGAGAAGACATAGTTGAGGCTTGCCAATGATTATGTTGATGGCTAACAGGTACATGTTTTTTTTGCGATTTGACTTGATTAGACATTATTTCCGATCTTCTATCATGATTTAGCTATGCTCTTTGCAAAACTCAACTCTTCAATTGGAGTCAGTAAGTTGAGTCACACTAATTAGGTTGTGCTTTAGGTCAGCTACATATGCCACATTTGAGACAAAGAAGTTGTCATTGGTGAGGATGCTATAACCTCATATCTTAGAATTGGTGTTTTTTGCCATATGTTACATTGCCAACATATGGAGAAATTTTGAGATCACACAAAAAGTCTTTCTCCCCCGTCATGTGGATGGAACAAGCACTAACAATATACCATATTTCATCTTGTTCTGAAGGATAGATTTCTTGCAAAATCAATGAATTTTAGAACTTTAGGCTTTGAGTTAGGTTTTGGGACTTTGGCATGGGCTTTGGACTTGTGTTGTAACTTTTGAGCAACGAATGTCTCGGAGGGTTTGTTCCGAGATACTTTCGGGAAGAAGCAAAAAAGCCATGGTCATTTCATTGATCCAAAAATCATATTCAACAATAAGTTGTTTGGGAACAACTTTTCTCAGACCAAGGGTTTTTGGAGTTGTTGGAATCAGAGTGTCACATGAAGTTGCAGTTTCTTTTTCAACACTTTTTACTTGCCACTCAAATTTTTGTTTTGATTTCATTTGAATTTTTTTGAGTAACAATGTTCTTAATAGCTCGTTCTTTGTTTGCTATTTTTGATGGCACATTTGGTTTTGAAACCTGTTGTGGTTTCAAAATCGTATCATCAGATTTAGCAATGAATGCAAAGGAAACTACCCAAGGAGAGTTAGTTTTGGTAGGATGAGTATCAATAATAGTCTTTTTCGAAATGGGACCGACAAGCTTGTTTTGAGCTACCAAACTAGGAGGATTGGATGACATTTTAAGAATCTTAACAGGCGCAAATGTGTTGTGGTTCCTAGTGGATGGGCTAATAATATGAGATACTTTCCTTTTGTAACTCTCAATGAAATTGGAATCATGTCTTGACCTAATTTCCTTTTTAAGGGCATTTTGGCTTCAATTTTAGGGTCGACAACATCTTTCCTATTTAACCAAGGTTTTTTCCGAGAGTCAAATGATGGCTTGGAAGTTTGTCCAGCTGATAGATTTTCAAACTTAGGCTTGATTGGAACTAGGGTTGTTTTTGAAATCAATTGAGAATTAGAAACACACGAGTCAGATGAATCATCACCAAAGATTTCTTCATCAACATCACTATCTAAAGATGCCTGAATGGAATCTGGTTTACAAGAGTCAGGTCGTGTTGTCTCTGAAATTAATTCCTCAACAACACAATTATTAGGAGGACCGAAGTTTGGAATTTGAACTCCAATATGGGTGATGCTAGGGAATAAGTCCAAGGTCTGATTTAGGTCCATATGTATCATAGGCAGAATAGGCGTTGAATCAAGACATTTGACAACTATGGGTTGAAACTTAAGAATCAAAGATTGAAATTGGTCCAAGGTCTCAAGAAGGGGTAACAATGGTGAGACAGTGATATCCGAAAGTTTGCAGTTCAGAATGCCAACGTTAGATTTTGTAACTCCTTCAAGGGATGAGCAATGGGTTTCAGAAACTCGCATCCGAAACCTGGTGCTTTCGACCATGGGCGAAGAAAATTATGAGTCATCCATTCATTTGCTTCAAGAATATCTATGGAATTATGTAAAGCATCAATTTTGGCATTAAGACATTTGTTATCATAAATTAAAACATTCCTTTCAGAATAAGTTATTTAACATTCGTCTTTTAAAATGATACGTTCATCTTGACACATTACCAACTCTCATTCTAGTGATTCTATCTTAAGCTTCTTATATTTGAATCGTAATCCAAGACGAGTCAGTTCACTTTACATCTTCTCACTCACTTTTATAACAGACTCATAAGCTTTATGGATGATGGTCATATCTGATTGGATCTGGGTTAGATATGGTTTGTGAGTTGGATTCCATGCACGCTTGAATTTCATGGACAGTAATGCAAACTCTTTTTGAAAGCGAAGTTCGGACTCAGTTGCATCAGGATCAAAATTCATTTGAAGATTCGGAACGTGTGGAGTTATTGTAGCGGGAAAGGTTGGTTGAACTATCATAACAGGTGGGATAGTTGCAAAGGGATCCAACACGGATAGGGTTGGAATGAGTGGGTTGACATGACTAACCAAGGAAAAAGGATCTAATGACAGTTCTCTTAACGTTTGTGGAACGTTTGATTCATGGCCCTACAATTCCTCAAAAAGTTGGTAAAGCTTCAGCTTCTTCAGAGATCCATTACTCTGAAGACACGATTTCACATCCCCCATGCCTTTTCCAAGGATAATGATGAACTTTAGGTTATACTATAGAGGAGTTCTGGTTATTTCATGTGCAGTCATGTTGTTTAAAACAATCTGATACCTATTTGAAGCTGAGGCTACGGATTCACTTGGAGTAGTGGTGAAGGTATCAAAATCGCTAACAACTGAAGTCAGACGCTTGTCTTTCATATTCTCGGATCCTTCGAATAGATCTTGAAGAGTGTCCCAAATCTCTTTTGCAGATTTGCACAACTTAATGTACTCAAAGAGAGAAGGAACACCGAACACCATCTCGAAAAATGCAACCTGATCTGCATGCAATTTCTTGATCTCTGTAGCAGTGATAGGTGTTAGGCATTGTTCTTCCTGGCCCATGAGAGTTGCAGCGGTATCTCTCACCGTTTGTTTAACCGGAATATGTGGACTATCTTTCACGGATCTCCATATTTATACACATTTTTCCTTACCAAGTAAAATTCTTTCCATTCTAACTTTCAAGTGATCATACTCGTCAAAAACTAGCAGCGGGGCACGAGAATGGAAACCCGCACTATTTGCTATTTTCATTAAATGCATTTTTTGAGACGAATTAGGAGTAGCCATTGAAGTTAAGATATTAGAACTGAAACAGTATGTAGAAGAACTTTTATCCTGAACACAAAAATGATTGAGATACCAAGGTAATCTATGATCAACTATAATTTGTTCTTATGGATTCAAAGGACAATCACTCAAGCTCTGATACCAATTGTGAGAACAAGAATCAATGTGCAACGATAAGGGTAGAAATCTCAAACCTTGAGTTAATCTTTAGGATTAAGTATGCTCTTAATATATAGTTCCCGTCGAATCCGGTAAACTAGTTAAGACTTGAAGATAAACATTCAACAAAGTATTTAAATAATAAATGAAGTAATCTTGGGTATAATCAATGCAAAGAAAATTTAAGAACAAGAAGAATGTTATGAAAGAATATTGACTAGAAGGAAAGCTGCAAGTGATGTGAAAAGAATAATTGCTATTGTTGGATCAATCCTTTGATTCGTTCAAGTTACAATTCATTAAACACTCTGTCACACCCCCGAACCAGGACGGCGGAAACGTCCAGGAGCGGATGATATCATTGTATAATATCATAACAATTGAATATGAATGAAACATAGCAACTAGACAACATACATTGAGATAACAAACTTACACTATTTACATATTGTACTTGTTCATCACTTACGCAAAAGTGATAAAATTGAAATTTCATAAGGTTGCACCACTTGATCTTGTAGCAGAGCCAATTACCTGTTACTGGTTCCCTGATAATACAAGTCGTTTTAAAAGGCGTCAACTAAAAAGTTGGTGTGTTCATAAGCATTTTTGTATAAAAATGGTTTTGCACTTCATTAAAATAGTTCTCCCAGTACTTTCAGAAAATCTGATATTTTCTATGAAAATGACTTGTAAGTCTCGTTCTAAAACCGTGAATATATGCATACATGTCATTTGTTTTTTGTTTATATTTGTAAAGAGTGTGTTCCTAGAAAATCAAATATTTTCATTAGTATGAATTGAAATCGAAGGTAATTATGTTGTATCTCTTCCTTGTAAAGTAATAATGTATAACTCAAGAAAATGCAGTATTTTCTTAAAGGTGAACTGTGGTTTTAAACCCTAAGGCCACGATGGAAGTGAATATCGTAGAGAAAATAGTTTATAGTTTTCAGAAAACCTGTTTTTTTTCTTTTGATTGCGATTGTAAGGAGTGTGTTCCCAAAAAAAATCCCATATTTTCTGATGCATGAAAAACTGTAGTCTTAAACCCTAAGACCAGAAGTGTAAGAGACTGAATACTTGAAAAATGATTTGCTACTTTATATTTTAATAAAACCAATGAAGAGTAAGCTTCCCGTAAACCGAAATAGGATGTTAATCCCTGTGTGTGTTCTTATAACCATACTAATGTGACTGATATGCCTGAACATGACGTTCTTCAAGCGTCAGAGCCTGGGGGGGGGGGGGGGGGGTTCACCCTAGACACACCGGTCTAACTGTAGCGAACAACTGAGGTGTGGGTTGTCAATCCCATATAGATCTATACATAACGGTCCCGCTCTCCCTCTAGGAGACTCTGGTTATAACGCAGGAATTACGGTGTACATTTGGTAGGTACGACAAAGAAAAAGTCTCACAAGAGCATTAACTAATTTACACGAACTTTGACTCCACTCGTTGAATAATGTAAACGACATTACTAGAGTAAATTTATGACTGAAGCTTTATGACACGCATTTTACAGCTTTATGACATAGAAATTATAACTTGTACTTTTAAAAGCTTTATGATGGACAGGTTATGACACGCAAATTTTTCTGTCGTATAACTCTGTTTTGTATACCCTTTAGGTTAATTTATTTATAACACTTTTTATAAATAATCATTAATGTACTTGTCTACTTGTAATATATGTTGTGTAAATAGCATAAACCTCTAAGTTTTTAGACCATTAAAATGATGACAACATATTACAACCATTTTACTAGAAAACTCATTTCTAACAAAATAAACAAATTTTGTAGTTTTTTCAACAAACCAAAATTTGTTTGAGAGTTTTGTAAACCACATATTCTATTTTGTTGTGACCCCAACATGTTACGCTTTCCAAAAATTACAAATAAAATCTTGAAATTTGTTACATCCAAATATTTGCGTATGTATAAGTGTTAAAAATGCATATGTCCAAAAGTTGGCCATTTGTGAGTGCAACACCCATATTTTCGCCATTTTAGGTGTTTTAACATGAACCTACACACTTTTACAACACAAATATGTTATTAACATTTTCTTTGATTTTTAATATACATTAAGCACCCTTTTTACTTGAGAACTTGTAAATCTCGAGTTTATGGAGTGTTAGCGTGAAGTATTCAACATTCAACCACAATATATAAGATGCATGCTATTACCCAAAGGTTAAACACATTACACACTGGTACATGCAATTATCCAATGGTTAAACGAGTTTTGACTTTTATCCTTCCCTCAAAAACATGAAAAATACAAAAAATATGGAGGTATGAAGCTCACCTTGAAGATTTCGAGTGGTAGAAGAAGAAGGAAATTTTCGAGCCTAGTCTTGTGTCTTGGAGAGATTCTTGAAAATGTTGGTGTTTCTAAGAGGTTAACACACAACAAAAGTGTGTAAAGAAGAAGTTCTTGAATTAGATATGTATAGAAATCATTTAAGTTTACAAGAAACTTACCAAGCTTATGAGCTGTTTGAAGAAAGTCTTAAGGATGGCACCACACACCCACGAATTTTTGAGAGAAATTAAGGAGGATTATTGAGAGCAATGTGTGAAATTGTAATTTTTTTGTGTGTCTGAGGCTGTGGAGGAGAGGAGGAGTGTTTACTTATCTCAATTTTGATGGGATGTATGCCTTGGTACATGCAAGTTCATAGCTTTATTACATGGGAGATAATTATGAAGTGTCAAGGTATTTTCCTTAGCGTTTTTCTTAGTCTTAAGGGTTCTCGGCACAAAGGGTGACCCAAAAAGAGTGGGTTTCGATTTTTGGTTTGGCCCGATAGGAGTTTTTGGTCCATTAAAGCCCAAAGGTAGGAGTTTTTGGCCCAATAAGGCCTAAGGAAGGGTTTTCGGCCCAATAAAAAGCCCAATAGATGTTTTTAGCCCAATAGGGCCCAAAGGAAGGTTTACGACCTAATAGGGCGCAAAGGAAGAGTTTTGGCCCAATAGGGTGTTGGGCCGAGAATCCTTGGGCTAAGGCCGAAAATTGATTAGACTTAGCTATTGGATCAAGTTCTTGGGCTTGTGTGACATGACTTGTTCGGATGAGGGAACAATTTATGATTATGATTTTAATTGGAATTTTTTTTTGTGAAAGTTTGATGCTTAATTTTCGTTGTTTGGAAACTTACTGAAAATCCCAGTAGGGTTCCTTGTTGCTTCATCCTGTCCTGTTGTTAAATTCCTTCCGCTCCTCCGTCATTCCTCTTCGTTGGACAATCTCTCTTAAAATGTCCTGCTTCACCGCATGTGCGGCATTTTGGTTGTACTCTAGTATCGGGGGTTAGGGCGATGCGTTGGGTCAGGGTCTTGCAGTGGCGGCGTTGTGCCCTTTCTTGTTGCACCTTTTGCAATGCCACTTTCGGCAGACTCCATTATGATGGAAGCTGCACTTGTTGCATTTTGGGAGGTTTCCAACATATGGTTTTCTCAGTGTGAAGGTAGTAGGGTCAGTGGGGGTATGGGCTACTACAGCTTGTTGTCTTTTGGTAGGTCCTCAAGTCGAACCGCTGCCTTTCCTGTTACATGACTTTCGTTTCTTGTTCTTGGGTTTGTGGGTTGGGGTTGATGGGTTTACACAAAAATAACATCCTATGTGTTCATGAAAACGGTAAATCTTAGATCTAGGTTTCTCTATTGTACATGCTATTCATCCAAGACTTACAAACCCTAGATCTAGCATACGTGATTCGAAATTCACATAAGAAAATAGGTCTGGATGATTACCTCTTGAACAATAGCTTGGATATTCTTGTCTTGGAGCATAGAGTCACAAATGTCACTCCTCTAATGGCTTACAAACACCACACAAGCAAGAGGATGATAGGAGAGAGAGGGGAGAGGCTTAATTTCGGCTATGATGGCACTAGGGAATCAAATGGCCGAAAATTAGAAGCCTTAGGGTCTTATTTATACTAGTGCTGCTAGGGTTTCAGTCTAAACCTTAATGGACAGCTTAGGAAGATGCTCCTCAGCCCAATACTCAACTATCACACATTTGACCGTTTAAGCCCCTGATATTAAATTGATGTCTTTTAGCCACATAATTAATTTCTTAATTAATTGATGTCTAATATTAATTTATTTATATTATTTCTCTTTTAATATATTATTCATATAATATATTAATAAACCATATTAGCCTCTTTATTCATAAATCACCCTGTCAAGTTGTTTTGGTGAAGGCAACCCAAAAGGACCATGCACAACTGGGTCAAGTACTTACCAAATATAGTTACAGGCTAAGACACTAATCCAACAATCTCCCACTTTGATAAGTTTAGTAACTATAAATGCAAATACAATCCTATTAGCAATCGTAGCTCTCATAGATGCTGTCGAACTCTGATCTCATCAATGACATGTCCTTCAGATAAGGGATCGTATAATCCTCTGTTCTAGATATCGTGCGGACAATTAAGTGGAACATGGTAATACTTATTGTCCAGTAGTTTGTTTCTCGAGCCCGACACATAAGTCAAACCAAATCATCGAGGGGCCCTGATATCGCTTTTACCCTCTTAGGATAAAAGGAACAGATAAACTTCGACTTATATGCATTTACTATTCATTAATCAAGTCATACACAACAATGCGTTTTATAACAAAAAGTTACTGATGCGTTTACGCATTATCAATGCACAACCAATTAGCAAATAACGAACCATATATCTAGGTTTTATGACCATATGATATTATTGTCTTGCGATCATTCGTGATAAATTGCATGAAGTGATTCCAATATGTGTGGGTTTATTCCAATGCTCATATCTTCTTCATTAGCACTCATGAACGTTGTAGTAAACTTTTTATATGTCTAATACACTTTAGACAATCAACAAACCAATTCACGGTAGTCTTCATTCATACCTACTTCCAACATATGAACGACTGTGGATCGTTCAAATAAATTTATTATTCAGGAAGTCAAAACATGCAAAATGAAACAATAGGTAAAGAATTAACATAAGACAGTAATTTTACTAATAAATAATGCCCATTTATTTAATCATCGAATGTTAATTACAATTTATCTATTACACGTTTCTAAACTATCTAATCTAAACTAATACGTCCTTTAGCCCAATGCTCCTAGCGTGCTGCAAGTGCTTAGCCCTACTCAGTCCCTTCGTAAGCGGATTTGTTGGGTTATCCTCTGATGATACGCTCTTCACTACGAGGAGTCCTTCTTCTACCCGATGTCGAATAAAGTGATATTTTCTGTCGATATGTCGAGATCTACCATGATCCTTGAGTTCCTTAGTCAAGGCAACCGCTCCTTCATTATCACAGAAAATTTCCATAGGCTCCTGTATGGATGGCACAACTCCAAGGTCTCCAATGAAGTTCTTCAACCATATTTCCTCCTTTGACGCTTCGCTCGCTACTGATTCGCACGTTCAATCAACTACGATCTCTTTCTTAGAACTTTTCCAAGTCACTACTCCTCTATTAAGTGTAACGGCCTAGTGTAACGTCCTGAAAACACGATCTCAAAAATTTCTTTTTAATTTATTAATAAAAACCATAATAACAGATCATATCATTCATAAACAAGAGTTGTTATATCAAATCAGAGTATCATCCCAAACATGTTCTTTTATCAGAGTATAAGCCTCCCGGGATAAAGCTTCTTGGTGTGTGCGATGATGTCATCCCGAGCTCGTCCCTCCGCTACCGGAAGTACCTGAAACCAAAACTAAAAACTGTAAGTACGAAGCTTAGTGAGTTCCCCAATCTACCACATACCATACATAATCACATAATGCAAATACTGGGCCTAGCCCACTACATCGGGCCCCGCCGGGCATCAGGCCCCGCCTGGCATTAAGCCCCGCCTAGCATCGAGCCCCACTCGGTATACATATTTATTTCTACCAGGCCCCGCCTATCTTCAGACCCCATCTGCTACACACATACAACAATAACAGCTAAACATGCTAAGTTAATCACTACACTATAAATGCTAGCCTCAAGACCCCACCTGTCTTAGGCCCCGCCCCTACTCTACCACTAATGAGATATAGAACCTCGTCCAAACTCAGCTCGTGATGATATACGGGCCCCCACCCACACTCATCCCCCCTACCAGGCACATATAAGTATCATAAAGACAACAAGTATAACTACACATACACTACTGCCTCTGGTACCACCCGACATCGAACCGTAGCTTGGAAGCATACATATAAACCTTCCACGGGCCTCGCCCTACATCGGATATAAATACGGTATTCACTAACATACATAAATGGGCCGACATTGGTGCCTTAGACCCATTCCTACTGGAGAAAACTCACCTCGCAAAGCTGGCTGTAGAATCCTACGAATAACCCCTCGCTGCTAGCTGGCAGATCCCCGAACTACTGATCCCTCGACTCCCCAAGCTATCAATACCAAAATATCACTTAGTCCAATTCAATAACCCTTCATATGGTAGAATGACCATTCTACCCCTAAGCCAACTTGGTCCATAACTAAAGTCCAATACTAAGGCCGAATACTAGATAAGCTTTCCAAGCTCACTACTGGCCCACTAATGGCCTAATTTGATAAATCCAGCCCAATCCCTCTAATCTCCTTACCCTAAGCCCACACATTTCCTTGACCCATATTATCAGACTTCTGATGGCCCGTTTGGGCCCAAGAACCTAAAACATAGCCCAAATCGAGGCCCAAATATGCAAAGCCCAAACTGACAGATTACGCGGGGTGCACATTCCCGTACGCTAAGCGTACTAGCCATGGGTGTGTACGTTGGGCGTACCTGAATTTACGCTTAGCGTACTCCCCTGTTAAGTTACTTTTCCATTAAGTGCTTAATACTCTACTCCAGAAGGTACTAACACATATCCAAGTCCTTCTCCATGTCTTAATCCACAAAGTCACTAACTTGGTGACTTAACTAGGCCCAACAAGTCCAAACTCCCAAAAATGATGCATTACTTCCATGAAGAGGGCTAGATCTCGTTCATGAACCCATAAAGACATTCAAGATGGGGACTTTACTGCTTATGAGACCCTTTTAGGTCTAAGGGTGGTAACCCTAAGCTCACAAACGAGATTTCATCATAAAGGTCCATTATTTGGACTAAAAGAGTCCATAACTCCTCCTAAAAGAGATCTAAGATAACAATCATCAAGCTCAGAACTTTATAATTTGAAAGAGTTTAGAAAGAGGCAAAAGTCCCAGGTCTACAACTTCTCCTTTGATCTACCACCTTGCTTTGCTCCTTTCTTGCTTGGAAAATGGTTTTATAACACGAAAATGCTCACTAATGGCCACCAAAGCTTCTAGAACACTCAAGGGAGGATTAGGGTTTCGTGGTGGCTATCCAAGGGTGAAATGGAGGGTGACCCTTGAGGCTTATCATTCTTTTTATAGTGGCATACCCTAAAATTTAGGGTTTCTGGACTCTGGACGTACGCTAGGCGTACCTCCTGTACGTTGGGCGTACACCTAAGGCACCTGCGGCCATTTCCTTTTATATGCTGGGCGTATCCCAGCCTTACGATGGGCGTCCTAGCACACTTACCACCTTGCATGCATGGTCCTTCTTTGTCATCTATTTCCATTAAGGGCCAATAATGTCAATAACTTCAAAGTGCCATAACTCCTTCATTCCAAGTCCGTTTCCGACGAACTTTATATCCACGAAAAGGTGGTGAGCAGCACTACGCTTCTACCGATATACCCCGAGCCAAAACATATCGAATAAAACTCAAAACCCGTAAAATACCAAAATGCCCCTAGCCTTGGCCTCTAAAATCCATAAACGGATACTTTCAGAACAGGGTGTTACACCCAGCTCGACTGTGAACGGTAGTTATCCCTATTAGTCTAAAAACTGGCATCACTGTACCCTTGCACCTTTCAGTCATCACTCCCACCGAGGACTAGAAACCATTCCTTGGTCCTCCGAAGGTACTTAAGAATATTCTTGACTGCAGTTCAATGTGCTTTCCCAGGGTTCCCTTGATATCTGCTGACCATGCTGAAAGCGAAGGCCACATCAGGGCGAGTAGAAGTCATAGCATACATGATCGAGCAAACTGTGGAACCGTAAGTGTGCACATTCTCATCCATGTCAGTCTTCTTCTTGAAGATCCACTTGCACCCAACCGTATTACGACCTGGTACATTGTCAACCAAATTCCAAACATGGTTGTCATACATGGACTGAATCTCGCTGTCCATCGCCTCTTTCCACTTTACAGACTTGGGGCCTGCCATGGCTTCCTTATAGTTGTTAGGTTTGTCTAGATTTATTAGTGTACTATCACTAATATACATATCACCCTCACTTGTTATATGAAAACTATACAACACGGGTGGAACACTAATTCTACTAGAACGTCTAAGAGGTAATGATTCGTCAATCGGTTCAACCGGAGTTTCCTCCTCGGGTTGAGCGCCAGCGTTAGAGGTTCCTTCATCGCTCGACTCTTGAAGTCTTGAAGATCGATTTGCCTCCTACTGTCCCCTTGGCTTATGAGTTCTCGTTCTCAGAAAAACCCTCTCCTTGCAACGAAGACAACATTGTCACTCGATCTATAGAAGAGATACCGAAAGGACTTTTGCGGGTAGCCGATGAAAATACACCGCTCACTACGAGGCTTGAGCTTGTCATGAGTCTCTCATCTTATGAAAGCCTCGCAACCCCAATTCTTGATATGTGCCAACTAGGGAACTTTCCCTGTCTACCCAACTGATTCTACACTTCCTGTTTAAACTCTTTGAACTTTTCAAAGGTTTCTGACTTGTGCTTGATTAAGTAAATATACCCATATCTGCTATAATCATCGGTGAAAGTCACATAGAAGCGGTTTGCATCCCTTGTAGTGGATCTAAAGGGCCCATACACATCGGTGTGTATGAGATCCAATAAACCCTCACCCCTTTCACAAGTGCCAATGAAGGGTGACTTGGTCATCTTTCCAAGTAAACAATACTCGCACATGTCATCGTCCCTAAGGTCAAATGACTCCAACACTCCATCCTTTTGGAGTTGGGCTATGTGTTTCTTGTTGACATATCGAAGACGACAATGACACAAGCATTCCTTATCCAAACTATTGGAAGAATCAATACACCACACATCATTTCTTAAATTATCTACAACCATCACAGTTTCATATATTCCATTAGAAGGCAATGCTTCAAAATATAAAACACCATTAAGATAAGCATAAATAGAACCCTTTTCATAATCAAATGAATATCTAAATCCTTGTCTATATCAACCATGAAAAGAAATGATGTTTCTTGCCATATCTGGCGAATATCAAGAATTATTTAAATCTAAACCTAATCCATTAATAAGCACTAAGGAATAAACTCCAATCTTGGTGATGGGCGATGATCTTCTGTTTTCCATGATTACATTTATTTTCCCATGCTCAACATCCCTATTTCTTATTAGTCCTTGCAAATCAGAACATATGTGAATACCACATCCTGTATCAAGAACCCAAAAAATAGCATGCGATGAATCATTAGATCTAATAGTGTAAATACCTGCGAAGGACGGCTTAATCTTCCCATCCTTGATAGCTAGTAGATACTCTTGGCAGCTTCGTTTCCAATGCCCTATCTTGTAGTAGTGGTGACACTCTACCTCCTTAGGGTTAGAGTTCGGTTTAGCAGAACCAGCTTTGGTTCCACTAGAGGAGGTACCATCTTGGGAATTTCCCTTGTGGTTGCTCTTTGAGGGAGCCTTCCTCTTCTTACCTTTCCCTTTCCCTATTGCAAGACGGGGGCAGCAACGGGAGCAAGAGTTAATGCAACATACTTATCTTTGAGATTGCTCTCAGCAGTCCTTAGCAAACCTTGAAGCTTGCTCAAAGTGACCTCTTCCTTATTCAGGTGGTAGGTCATGTGGAACTAGTTGTAGCTAGGAGGCAAGGAATGAAGGATGATGTCGATTTCCAGCTCTTCATCGAAGTTAACATTTAACTTCAGCAGGTGATCAACATATCTCTGCATCTTTTGCAGATGAGCGGTAAGGGACTCTCCATTACCCATTTTGGCAGTGATCATCGAAGTGATGATCTTGTACCTTTCTTTCCTAGCGCTCTGGTGGTACCGGTCCAACAAGTGTTGATGCATCTCATAGGGATACATGTCCTCGTAGTACTTCTGAATTTTTGCAGTCATAGTCGCTAGCATGATGCAATGGACATTCATAGCATCATGCTCATGGGCCTCAAAGGCAGTGACCTCTTCAGCAGTGGCAGTGTTAAGGTTGATTTCCTTCAGCTTTTCATCAAGGACATACTATTTGTCTTCATAACGAGTGACCATTCGGATGTTGCGGATCCAATCATTGAAATTGGACCCGTCAAAGATCACTCTCCCACACAAGTTCACGAGTGAGAACGAGCCAGAGGAATTAGAGCTGGAAGCGTTACTGTTGACGTTCGACATCTAAAATAGAAAAGAGACAAAGTTTGATTAGAAATGAATCCCCAATAAAACACCCAAATGAGAAATTAGGGCTAGGATCCAACAACATTATTTACAAATTAGAAGAGGGATGTCGTAATCTAACATGCAAATAATTTGCAGGTAAGTGAATGACGATTCACTAATTCTCCACCATGAAAATTGAAAAAGAGATTAAGTTTTAAACGTATTGAAAACTCCTAGATCTTTTGAGATTCATTGAACTTTTCAATGGCATGTTTAAATCTCGATATGCCCCTCAAATTTGTGATTGGGATGACGAGGATCACAAAGCGGGTGTGAATAACCATGCAAATATACATGGTGCCCTTATTGTTACAGTCACCTATTCGATGTGCCGGTTAACCACACACGCTCCATCGAACAATGACAAATAATGAGTCACCCTTTGCCACTTTTGCTTAGAGCCCAATTAGTGTGCCGGTGAACCACAAACACTCCACTGACGTCTTAGCAAAGGTACAAAGTGTAATTTTATGGAATTGCATCAATTTCACTTTTGCCTAAAGTAACTAAGATTTGGAATTTTGAAAAACATTTAGTTACTTTTATAATTCATTATACTTTTTAATGAGGAAAGGGTTTCCCTATCCTACCCATTCGGCTAATGACCCTCCACCAATTAAGGAAGCGGTGGGTGAGAGTGGGCACCCATTAAACGCCCATTTTATAGGCCATAACCTTATACCCCCCTTATAAATCGGCTTCGTGAATGAGGTCTACTAACGGTAAGATTAACATTTAAGTTATATATATATATATATATATATATATATATATATATATATATATATATATTAATCTTATAATATTATAAAGTATAAGGATGAATTTTAAACTTGTAAAATTCTCGGATTTGAAATTTAAATAATTCAAATTAAACTTTTAAGAAAAAATTTAAATTTCAAAACATGAGGGCAAGTTTTGAACTTTTCAAAACACATAGGATCAAATAGCAAATAATTTAAAATAAAATATTTAATTTAATGATTATCTAAATTTTTCCTAATCGATTTTATTTATAAGATAATTCAACAATTAATTTAAATAATCTAATATTATCGAATAAGAAGTTTATTATTCAAACAATTGGTAATTATCTTTTGTTTTGGCAAGGATAATCTTTAAACAATAACAAAATTCGGATTTTAATAGAAAAAACGATTTAGGCAATTGTCCTTAAGCAAAACAGCAAGAAATCCCGAAAATCCCTCTATCAGACGCTCCGACTCGCCGAGACACGAACTGGACTCACTGAGTTGGACTGACTCGCCGAGTTCAGCAAGTGACTCGTCGAGTCAGGTCAGGCAGAAGGCAGAAAAATGATTTTCAGAGAGGATGAACAAGAAAGGCGTCAATACAAAAGAAACCAATCATGGTTCTGATACCATTGATGGGTTTTACACAAAAATAACATCCTATGTGTTCATGCAAACCAAAAATCTAGGATCTAGGTTTCTCTATTGTACATGCAATTCATCCAAGACTTACAAACCCAGGAACTAGCATACATGATTCGAAATTCACATAAGAAAACAGATCTAGATGATTACCTCTTGAACAATAGCTTGAATCTTCTTGTCTTGGAGCTTGGAGTCACAAATGTCACTCCTCTAATGGCTTACAAACACCACACAAGCAAGAGGATGATATGAGAGAGAGGGGCGAGGCTTAATTTCGGCTATGATGGCTCTAGGGTATCAAGTGGCCAAAAATTAGAAGCCTTAGGGTCTTATTTATACTAGTGCTACTAGGGTTTCTATCTAAACGCTAATGGACAGCTTAGGCCTTAAGCAATCCAAGGAACCTTTTGGAATAGGGCCATTATGGCTGAAATTATGGACAGACACATCCTAATTTCGTCCATTCCTAGTCTAAGAGGCTCCTCAGCTCAATACTCGACTATCACACATTTGATAGTTTAAGTCCCTGATATTAAATTAATGTCTTTTAGCCACAAAAATAATTTCTTAATTAATTCTTGTCTAATATTAATTTAGTTATATGATTTCTCTTTTAATATATTATTCATATAATATATTAATAAACCATATTAACCTCTTTAGTCATAAATCACCCTGTCAAGCTGCTTTGGTGAAGTCAACCCAAAAGGACCATGCTTAACCGAGTCAAGTACTAACCAAATATAGTTACGGGCTTAGACACTAATCCAACAGGGGTATCCTTGTAGGCAGCCATTTGTTGGTGCTCTTGGTTATTATTGCGATTGGAATTCTCGACACCGATTCCATTTTCATTTGTGTTGTTAGCGATGAGTTGTGCTATGACGGCTGTCACAACAGCTGTCACTACAGTTTGGAAGGTAGCGGAGTCTATCCGTAGGATCGGTGTTTCACCAGTGTGCTGGTTATATCCATGGAGGGACATGATTTTGGTGTATGATGAGAAGCGAGTTCGTGAGTACCTATGGTTATTTCTAGTTGTATTTCGTCTATATTCACAGACATACAATTATGTATGCACACAGATAAGTCACATCTTTCGTTGTATGATTCTAAATGTTTTCGATCTACATTTCCTTTGATGTATATTTGGTAATAAGTAGTACTAGGTATTGGATGTTTGTTAGGTTTAACAAAAGAGGATGTAGATATCAGTACATGAGTTGATTTGGATTACATGGGTTCTTGGAGGGCGTACTTCTCTTTATTTACTAACACAAGTTGTAACGAAATACATAATAAACCTAGGAAATAGTGCGAGTAGTGTAGTGACGCTCCTATGTTGAAATAACACACAAGGTGCTCAGCTACTTCACTCATTTCATGAGTGGCCTTTTCCGCCCTCTGCTATGCTAAGGCTGCCCTAGCTTCGGCTGCAATGAGTTGTTGCCTTATGGTGGCCACTTCTTCCTCTAGGGAGCGTAGATAGTCGGTAGGGTCTTCCTGCTCTACGTGTTGGTTTGGTATTGCTCCCGAAGGGTAAGGCTCGCTAAGGATCCCTCTGGTGCCTTTATCCTCTTCTGAATCCTTATTATATTTCTCGCCCTCGTAGTCTATTTCCTTGTATTCATTAGGACACAATTCTGGGTTTTCCTCGTGAATCCTTCTGGATCCTCCTCGTTCCATTCGTTGGTTGCTACGACAGGGTAGTAGGGATCTTCGTGGTGAAATTCAGCCATGTTATTTGTGCGAGAATAGAGGTATGAGAAACATGTAGGAGATTTAAGTGCGGGAGTTATACGGTATCCTAAAATACTCCTATAGTATTATAAACTTTATGTTTGATTCTAATATCCCTTTGCATGTAAGGTCGGTAAGTTTTAGTCTTGTTGCACACCACTATCACTTCCAAACACATGTTAGTCATATCTTAAATAAATATAGTTGATCAGGCTATATTTATCCAAAATATGATTACATAACTGTTTAGGTTTGACTGTAGTGCCGAACATCTATTTACTTTGGTTTTTTTCTTCTCATGACGCTGTCCTGGTGTGTGTGTGTGTGTAAACTTTTATAAAAATACTTATACTTTTAAGGTATACTTTTAGTCAGAGTGTTTTAGTCCCACTATATTTATAGTTGTATATCTTGTATGGTTTGATAAACCAGTTCACTATAAACAATGCTTTGATACCATTCTGTCACACCCCCGAACCAGGACGGCAGAAATGTCTGGGGAGGATGACGTCACTGTATAATATCATAACAATTGAATATAAATGAAACACAGCAACTAGACAATATACATTAAGATAACAAACTTACAATGTTTACATATTGTATTTGTTCATCAGTTACACAAAAGTGACAAAAGTGAAATTTCATATGGTTGCACCACTTTATCTTGTAGCAAAGTTGATTACCTTTTGCTGGTTCCCTGAGAATACAAGTCGTTTTGAAAGGCGTCAACTAAAAAGTTGGTGAGTTCATATGCATTTTTGTATAAAAATTGTTTTGCACATGATTAGAATAGGTATCATAGTACTTTCAGGGAATTCGATATTTTCTATGAAAATGATTTGTAAGTCTCCTTCTAAAACCATGAATATATGCATGCATGTCCTTTGTTTTCTTTTGTTTATATTTGTAAAGAGTGCATTCACAAAAATCCAATATGTCCATTAGTATGAACTGAAGTCGAAGGTAATTTCGTTGTATCTCTTCCTTCTAAAGCAATAATGTATAACTCCAGAAAATCCTGTATTTTCTTAAAGGTGAACTGTAGTTTTAAACCCTAAGGCCACGATGGAAGTGAATATCATACAGAAAATAGTTTACAGTTTCTGAAAACCTTTTTTTTCTTTTCTTTGCGATTGTAAGGAGTGTATTCCCAGAAAATCCCATATTTTCTAATCCATGAAAAACTGTAGTCTTAAACCCTAACACCAGAAGTGTAAGAGACTGAATACTTGAAAAATGATTTGTTACTTTATAGTTTAATAAAACAAATGAAGTGTAAGCCTCCCGTAAACCAAAATAGTATGGTAATCCCTATGTGAGTTCTTATAACCATACTAATGTGACTGATATGCCTGAACACGACGTTTCTTCAAGAGTCGGAGTTGGGGGGGACCTTTGTCACCCTAGACACGCCGGTCTAACTGTAGCGAATAGTTGAGGTGTTGGGTTGTCAATCTCGTATAGATCTATACACAACGATCTCACTCTCCCTGCAGGAGACACTGGTTATAACACAGGACTTACGGTGTACGCTAGGTAGATACGGCGAAGAAAAAGTCTCACAAGAGCATTAACTAATTTACACGAACTTTGACTCCACTCGTTGAATAATGTAAACGACATTACTAGAGTAAATTTATGACTGAAGCTTTATGACACGCATTTTACAGCTTTATCACATATAGCTTATATCTTGTACTTTTAAAAGCTTTATGATCGACATGTTATGAGACACAAAAATTTTTGTCGTGTAATTCTATTTTGTATATCGTTTAGATTAAATTATTTATAACACTTTTTATAAATAATCATTATTTGACTTGTCTACTTGTAATATATGTCGTGTAAATAGAATAATTCTCTAAGTTTTTAAACCATTAAAATGATGACAACATATTACGACCATTTTACTAGAAAACTTGTTTCTAACCAAATAAACAATTTTTGTAGTTTGTTCAACACACCAAAATTTGTTTGAGCGTTTTGTAAAACAACATATTGCATTTTGTTGTGACCCCAACATGTTACGATTTCCACAAAATACACATAAATCTTAAATTTTTTTACATCCAAATATTTGCATATGTATAAGTGTTAAAAATGCGTATGTCCAAAAGTTAGCCATTTGTGAGTGTAACACCCATATTTTCGGCAGTTTAGGTGTTTTAAAATTACCCTACAAACTTTTACAACACAAATATGTTATTAACATTTTCATTGATTTTTAATATACATTAAGCACCCTTTTTACTTGAGAACTTGTAAATCTCGAGTTTATGGAGTGTTAGCATGAAGCATTCAACATTTCAACCACAATATAAGATGCATGCTATTACCCAAAGGTTAAACACATTACACACCGGTACATGCAATTATCCAATGTTTAAACGATATTTGACTTGTAGCATCCCCCGAAAACAAGGAAAAAACAAAAAATATGGGGTTATGAACCTCATCTTGAATATTTCAAGTGGTAGAAGAAGAAGATGGAAATTTTCGAGCCTAGTCTTGTGTCTTGGAGAGATTCTCGAAAGTGGTGGTGATTCTAAGAGCTTAATACACAACAAAAGTGTGTAAACAAGAAGTTCTTGACTTAGATATGTACAGAAATCACTTAAGTTTACAAGAAACTTACCAAGCTTATGAGTTGTTTGAAGAAAGTCTTAAAGATGGCACCACACACCCACATATTTTTGGTAGAAATGGAGGAGGATTCTTTAGAGCAATGTGTGAAATTGAAACTGTTTTGTATGTGTGAGGGTGTGGAGGTTTCGGCCGAGAGATAAGAGAGAGGAGAGGAGGAGAGTTGACTTATCTCAATTTTGATAGGATGTATGCCTTGATACATGCAAGTCCATAGAATTGTTACATGGGAGATAATTATGAGGTGTCAAGGTATTTTCCTTAACCTTTTTTTATAAGACTTAGTCGAACCCTAGGGTTCTCAGCCCAAAGGGTGGCCCGAAAAGAGTGGGTTTCGATTTTTAGTTTTGCCCAATAGGAGTTTTCGGTTAATTAAAGCCCAAAGGTAGGAGTTTTTGGCCCAATAAGACCTAATGAAGAGTTTTCGACCCAATAGAAGTTTTCAGCCCAATAGGGCCCAAAGAAAGGTTTTCGATCCAACAGGGCCCAAAGGAAAAGTTTTGGCCCAATAGGGTGTTGGGTCGAGAATTCCTGGGCTAAGGCCAAAAATTGATTAGAATTAGCTATTGGATCAAGTTCTTGGGCTTGTGTGAGGCTTGATTCACAATGTATGCACGTATGAATGTGAATAACATTGTAGTTTGGATTTTGTTAGTAAGTCACAACAAGGTTACATAAAGGGATTTGTTGTGAATAAGCTTTGCATCTAAAACCCTAAATTGCTAGTTGTGACATCATCCCTCCGTTAAAGGGAATTTTGTCCTGAAATTTGTTCTAGAGTAACCCTTAAGAACTTAGAAAAGAGACGGGGTTACTTTTTCATCATTTGGTCTTCGCGTTCCCAAGTGAACTCTGGCCCTCGCTTGGCGCTCCATCGGGCCGTCACGGTGGGAATGCGGCTTTCCTTTGATCACTTCACTTCTCTGTCCAGAATCTTTGTGGGTTCCTTAATATGGTGATGGTGTTTATCTACCTCAATCAAATCAAGTGGGACAACGAGAGTTTCGCTAGGTAGGCCTTTCTTTAGATTGGAAGCTTTAATGACAGGGCCTACATTGTTGAGTTCAGGAGGTAGCTGGAGTTTATAAGTCACCGGACCAATCTTAGATAGGACTTACAGAGTCTGATGTATCTTGGGTTCTATTTCCCACACTTTTCCAAGTGTATCATCCTTTTTCCAAAGGAGAGGCCGTTAGTAGTATGTGATTACCGACTTCGCATTCCAAGGGATTCCGTTGCTTACTTGCACAACCCTTTTTTTCAGGTTCTAGATACCTCTAGTCGTGCCCAAATTTGTGTGATTTCTTTCTTTGTTACTCTGGTGATTTGGGGATGGTGACAGTGTCATAGGGTACTTGCCCTTTGGCTAGCCGTGTGCTGGTGATCTCAACCTAACACAGGGATGGCTTGCATTTGCGTCGTACATGGTGAGGTGAATGAATGGTCATGGCTATTGAGGATCTGTGTACTTAACGCCTCAAGATTAGTGTCTCTAAACCTTAAGGTGAAAACTATTGTCACCAAATTTAAGGTTACGTGTGGAATAGTTGGCCTTAAAATTCTTAGGTTGCCTCAGGAGTTTCTTCCTACGAAGTTCTGATTTAGTGGTATGTCGACTTTCGCTAGTTTCTTAAAGTCGGCCAAATAGGCTATCGATTCGGAATAGGGGATATCCATCCTTGATGATGGGCTTGTTTAACTCTTAGTAATAAGTGGTTCTATGGACAATTAGCCTTTCCTCTTCATGAGTCGGATGGGTGCTCTCTGAGGTACGAGTCTTGGTTTGATAATTCCCTTACTTATTGGTTCGTTCTATCTACCGAACACTTTCTATGTTTATGTTGGTGCTAGGTGGTATCGGGGATTTGGCTATGGGAATGGCTCCATGAGTCGAGTCGATTCCGAACTCAACGTGGAATATAGGTGATATATCCGAAAGACCTTCTGGGAACTACTTCGGAAAGGTTAAAAATCCCTAGGTTACTTTTGGTGTCCTTTGCTTCTTGTTTCTTATTTCTACTGTGGGCTAGGAAAGAGCGTGGTACCTCTTGCATGGGTATGTATGTGTCCGGATGCAAGAGATCGATTCGTAGGTTTGTCGTTATAGGTTGAAAAAGTTTCGTTAATTGGTCGGCTAAGGCAAAAGGTCTCTTTGCAACACATCAAATTGATATGGTGAGGATCAAGCCAGCCCATGCCAAATGACTACGATGGACTTCTCACTACAACAGATGTTAAGTTGATTTGGAAGAGATGATTGTTTGGAATGATAGTGGGTTCTATGTACATGTTTTTAATGCTAACAGTTGCATCCTTTTTACTACCTCTACGACTATTTTATACCAGATTTAGGGTGTTATAGTAGGTACAAGTACTTGGATAAATACTGATGAAATCTTGTAGTATGTTTCCTACTAGGTCTCTCTATAATAATTTGGTGTAACCTAGTCATATATAATTAAGATTGAAAAGGTATTCGACTGAGTGGCCTGCCCAAAAACCACAACCAAACAAGGAATATGAATTAAGGCGGAATCACACACTCTAAGTCTATAGAATCCTAATTATATATGACCATACATTTATAGTTCACTTGCTAGGATCCTTAGTTTTTCTATGAATGATAGGACTTGTTCGGATGAGGGAACAATTTATGATTATGATTTTAATTGGCAAATTTTTTTTGTGAAAATTCGATGCTTAATTTTCGTTGTTTGTAAACTTACCGAAAATCCCATTAGGGTTCCTTGTTGCTTCATCCTGTCCTGTTTTTAAATTTCTTCCGCTCCTTCGTCATTCCTCTTTGTTGTACAATCTCTCTTAAAATGTCATGCTTCACCGCATGTGCGGCATTTTGGGTGTACTCCAGTATCGGGGATTGGGGCGATGCATCGGGTCGGGGTCTTGCAGTGGCAGGCGTTGTACCCCTTCTTGTTGCACCTTTTGCAATGCAACTTTCGGCAGACTCCATTATGATGGAAACTGCACTTGCAGCATTTTGGGAGGTTTCGAACATATGGTTTTCTCAGTGTGAAGGTAGTAAGGTCAGTGGGGGTATGGGCTGCTACAACTTTTTGTCTTCTGGTAGGTCATCGATTCTAACTGCTCCCTTTCCCATTATAGGACTTTCATTTCTTGTTCTTGGGTTTGTGGGTTGGGGTATCCTTGTAGGTAGCCATTTGTTGGTGCACTTGGTTATTATTGCAATTAGAATTGTTAACACCGATTCTATTTTCATTTGTGTTGTGGGTGTTGAGTTGTGCCATGACGGCTATTACTACAGCTGTCACTGTGGCTTGGAAGGTAGCGGAGTCTATCCATAGGATCGGTGTTTAGCCAATATGCTGGTTGTCTCCACGGAAAGACATGATTCGGTTATATGATGAGAAACGAGTTCGTGAGTAACTATGGTTATTTCTAGTTGTATTTCATCTATATTCATAGACATAAATTTATGTATGCACACAAAGAAGTCACATGTTTCGTTGTATGATTCTAAATGTGTTCGATCTACATTTCATTTGATGTATATTTGGTAATAAGTATTAGTAGGTATTGGATGATCGTTATGTTTAACAAAAGAGGATATAGATATCAGTACAATGAGTTGATTTGGACTACATGGATTCTTGGAGGGCGTACCTCTCTTGATTTACTAATACAAGTTGTAACGAAATACATAATAAACCTATGACATAGTGCAAGTAGTGTAGTGACGCTCCGATGTTGAAATAACACACAAGGTGCTCAACCATTTCACTCATTTCACGAGTGGCCTTTTTCGCCCTCTGCTCTGCTAAGGCTGCCCTAGCTTCGGCTGCAATGAGCTATTGCCTTATGGTGGCCACTTCTTCCTCTAGAGAGCATAGACAGTCAGTAGGGTCCTCCTGCTCTACGTGTTGGTTTGGTATTGCTCCAAAAGGGTAAGGCTTGCTAAGGATCCCTCTGGTGCCTTTATCCTCATCTGACTCCTTATCAGAATTCTCCCCTTCGTACTCAATTTCTTGGGATTCATCAAGACCCAATTCTGGGTTTTCCTCGTGAATCTCTTCTTGCTCCTCCTCGTTCCATTTATTGGCTGCTACGACAGGGTAGTAGGCGTCTTCGTGGTGAAATTCAGCCATGTTATCTGTGCGAGAATAGAGGTATGAGAAACATGTAGGAAATTTAAGTGAGGGAGTTATACGGTATCCTAAAATACTCTTATTGTATTTTAAACTTTATGTTCGATTCTAATATTCCTTTGCGTGTAAGGTGGGTAAGTTTTAGTCTTGTTGCAACACCACTATCACTCCCAAACACATGTTGGTCGTATCGTGAATAAATATAATGATCAGGATATATTTATCCCAGATATGATTACATAATTGTCTAGGTTTGACTGTAGGGTCCAACATCTAATTACTTTGGTTTTTTTCTTATCATGACGCTGTCGTAGTATGTGTGTATACTTTTATAAAAATACTTATACATTTAAGGTATACTTTTAGTCAAAGTGTTTTAGTCCCACTATATTTATAGTTGTATATCTTGTATGGTTTGATAAACCAGTTCACTATAAACATTGCTCTAATAGCATTCTGTCACACCCCTGAACCAGGACGGTAGAAATGTCTGGGGGAGGATGACATCACTGTATAATATCATAACAATTGAATATGAATGAAACACAGCAACTAGACAACATACATTGAGATAACAAACTTACACTGTTTACATATTATATTGTTCATCAGTTACACAAAAGTGACAAAAGTGAAATTTCATAAGGTTGCACCACTTTTTCTTGTAGTAGAGTTGATTACCTTTTGCTGGTTCCCTGAGAATACAAGTCGTTTTGAAAGGCGTCAACTAAAAAGTTGGTGAGTTCATAAGCATTTTTGTATAAAAATTGTTTTGCACTTGATTAAAATAGGTATCGTAGTACTTTCAGGGAATCCGATATTTTCTATGAAAATGATTTGTAAGTCTCCTTCTAAAACCGTGAATATATGCATGCATCTCCTTTATTTTCTTTTGTTTATATTTGTAAAGAGTGTGTTCACAAAAAATCCAATAGTTTCATTAGTATGAACTGAAATCGATGGTAATTCTATTGTATCTCTTCCTTGTAAATTAATAATGTATAACTCCAGAAAATGCAGTATTTTCTTAAAGGTGAACTGTTGTTTTAAATCCTAACGCCACGATGGAAGTGAATATCATACGGAAAATAGTTTATAGTTTCTGAAAACCTTTGTTGTTCTTTTCTTTGCGATTGTAAGGAGTGTATTCCAAGAAAATCTCCTATTTTCTGATGCATGAAAAACTGTAGTCTTAAACCCTAAGACCGGAAGTATAAGAGATTGAATACTTGAAAAATGATCTGCTACTATATAGTTTAATAAAACAAATGAAGTGTAAGCCTCCCGTAAACCGAAATAGTATGTTAATCCCTGTGTGAGCTCATATAACCATACTAATGTGAATGATATACCTGAACACGAAGTTCTTCAAGAGTCGAAGCTGGGGGACCTTTGTCACCCTAGACACACCAGTCTAACAGTAGCGAACAGCTGAGGCGTTGGGTTGTCAATCTCGTATAGATCTATACACAATGGTTTCGCTCACCCTGCAGGAGACACTGGTTATAACGCAGGACTTACGGTATATGCTAGGTAGGTACGTCGAAGAAAAAGTTTCACAAGAGCATTAACTAATTTACGCGAACGTTGACTCCACTCGTTGAATAATGAAAACGACACTACTAGAGTAAATTTATGACTGAAGTTTTATGACACGCGTTTTACAGCTTTATGGCATACAACTTATGTCTTGTGCTTTTATAAGCTTTATGATCGACAAGTTATGACACACAAATTTTTCTGTCGTATAATTCTGTTTTGTATATCATTTAGGTTAAATGATTTATAACACTTTTTATAAATAATCATTAATGGACTTGTCTACTTGTAATATATGTTGTGTAGATAGCATTATCCTCTAAGTTTTTAAACCATTAAAATGATGACAACATATTACAACCATTTTACTAGAAAACTCATTTCTAACAAAATAAACAATTTTTGTAATTTGTTCAACATACCAAAATTTGTTTGAAAGTTTTGTAAAACAACATATTCCATTTTGTTGTGACCCCAACATGTATGATTTCCACAAAGTACACATAATATCTTGAAATTTGTCACATCCAAATATTTGTGTATGTATAAGTGTTAAAAATGCATACATATGTCCAAAAGTTGTCCATTTGTGAGTGTAACACCCATATTTTTGCCATTTTAGGTGTTTGAACATGACCCTACAAACTTTTACAGCACAAATATGTTATTAACATTTTCTTTGATTTTAATATATATTAAGCACCCTTTTTACTTGAGAACTTGTAAATCTCGAGTTTATGGAGTGTTAGCATGAAGTATTCAACATTTAAACCATAATATATAAGATGCATGCTATTACTCAAAGGTTAAACACATTACACACTCGTACATGCAATTATTCAATGGTTAAACCAGATTTGTCATGTATCCTCCCCTCGAAAACATGAAAAATATGAAAATTTTGCGGGTATGAAGCTCACCTTGATGATTTCGAGTGGTAGAAGAAGAAGAAGAAGGAAATTTTCGAGCCTAGTCTTGTGTCTTGGAGAGATTCTCGAAGATGGTGGTGTTTCTAAGAGCTTAACACACAACAATAGTGTGTAAATAAGAAGTTCTTGACTTAGATATGTATAGAAAGCACTTAAGTTTACAAGAAACTTACCAACCTTATGAATTGTTTGAAGAAAGTCTTAAGGATGACACTACACACCCACGAATTTTTGAGAGCAATAGAGGAGGATTCTTGAGAGCAATATGTGAAATTGAAATTGTTTTGTGTGTATGAGGGTGTGGAGGTTTCGGCCGAGAGATAAGAGAGAGGAGCGGAAGAGAGTTGAGTTATCTCAATTTTGATGGGATGTATGCCTTGATACATGCAAGTCCATAACTTTGTTCCATGGGACATAATTATGAGGTGTCAAGGTATTTTCCTTAGCCTTTTTCTGTTTTTGATAGTCCTTAACTGAACCCTAGGGTTCTCGGCCCAAGGGGTGGCCCAAAAAGAGTGGTTTTGATTTTTGGTTTGGCCCAATAGGAGTTTTCGATCCATTAAAGCCCAAAGGTTGGAGTTTTTGACCCAATAATGCATGAGGAAGGGTTTTGTAACATAAACATTTTGAAATCGTGTTTTGTAATGAAAAAGATTTTGAAATATTTTGTGATTTTGAGTATTGAGTTCTACTATATAGTTTTTACTAGAAATACAGTAAAACTATGTTTAGAATCACTCGGAAAATATTGGAAAAGTGTTATGAGATTCCAATCTAATGTCAAATATTGAAATTTAACGAAAATATAAAATTTGAAATAAGTGAAAATGTATTACTGAAAGTTGTATAGAATCTCGTTAGAAACATTTAGGTGAAAACCTCATCGAAATTCGAGTTATAATGAAGAAGTTATGACTATTTGAAAATTCGCGACAGAATCGGCACGACGTCGTATGACGTAAAAAGTGAGTTTTTTTTTGATAAACTTCTTTTTAGCCTATATAATCTAAATGAAAGTTGTAGTATTTGTTAAGCCGAGAATTTTCATACAAAGAACGTCATAATCTGAAATCGTATGAGGAAATTAAGATTTTTATAAGTTTCAGAATAAAAGTAGACAGCTAAAAACTCGAAATAAAGATCGAGTTATTTTTAGCCGACGCAACCTAAACGAGAATCGAAGGTCTCGTCAATAGTAGTACAACGGTAAAAAGACAGACGAAAACGGACATCGGATGAAGAAATTATGAATTTTTAACGGACTTTTCTTATCCTGGCCCGTTAAAAATATAATATTAAAAATGAAATCAAAAATAGCTGACGAAATGTAAACGAAAGTTATAGAGTATAATCTCACCTATGCGTGGATATAAAGAACGTAAAAAACGGATCTCATACGCAAAAGATATGAAATTTTGAAGTTTTTAAAGAAAATAAATGAAAACTCGAGCCTTATCAGAGGAGGTACGCCCCGCGTAGAGGCGTAAGCCCAGCGTTCGCATGGCAGGAACTTGGATTGACCACGTCTCCAATCTTCGCATGCGAGCCACATAACAGACACGTCTGAGCCACGTGCCTTCCTTTTCGAGAACCGGACACTTAGCCTCGTACTCCCCACGTACATTGAGACTACGTCCGACGTAGTAAGGTGCTTCGCACCCTATAAAAGGGATGCGAAGTCAGCCGATTTTAGGTTACAAATTCTTACTCTCTTTCACTCTCTAGCCTTTATCAAGCCCCTCTAACACCACTGAAGTCCCGATATCAAACTCGACACCTGAAGCAAGTCCCGACACACCGAAGTTCCCGAGAAAATTATATTTTCAAGTCGAAACTCTGCCCGTGTAAGGTCGTTTTCAACTAAAATCCCCGGTTTCATCACAGAAAGTCATATTTAGAGTCGAAGTGCTTCCCAAACTATCATTTATTCCTTCGGTTATATCACGGTTAGTTCAATATAGGGATAGTTGTATGTTATGTGTTATATGTTCAATGTGCTTTCCCATGTTGTTATGATAATGAGCTATACCTTAGGCCACGAAGTGTATGTCATAAGCATCACTTGGGTACTGGTATGTAGCCTTTGGCCATAAAGTGTATGACATAAGCATCACTTGGGCATAGCAGAATACAAAGACATGGCTGAAAGCCTGTGTATTATAGTGAAATGATATTCTGAAATTATATTTTCTATGCCACTTGGGATGAAGTCTTATTGGTGTATATCAAGTGTTGGAAAATTGTTATGTCTCATTTATTTCAAATCTTTGAATCTGATTATTCGTTGTTATGGAAAGCATGTCATATGATACTCATTTCCCTATCTTGTTCTTTGTCCCTCTTTGCTTTTGTCATATTGATATGTATATGGAATAATGTTTTATTGTAACTATTATTGAAGTCACTAAGCGTCACCCGCTTATCCCTCTCAATGTTTAAACTATTGCAGGTGATAAGCATCCACTATAGTTTTGTACTGGTAGAAGATGTAGAATAGATAATATTATAACTTTTGTATTGTATTCCTGGGAAAGTATGTAATATGTGTAAAACATTGTAAAAATCTAAATAACCAGTTTGTATCCATTCTATGTAAATAAACTATCAATAGAAAATATTGTTTTATGAATATGCATGTAGCATGTTTTGGGAGTAATAATATTGTGAAGTATGAAAGTTTGGATCTTTCAGAAATATGATGTAGTTTTAGAAAGTACAGAGATCTTTCAATCATGGTATCATAGCAATAGCTTAAGTGAACTAAATATCACGAATTGATATTCAGACATAAATCCTTGGAAGTTCAATAAATGAATGGATTCATTAGGAGTATATGGATACAAACCATAGGAAAGATTTAAGTAAAGTAATAGGTTATAATAAATCCTAATACTCTAAATACTACGTTGCTCCAAATTTTTAGAAGAATGGCTGAACAGGAAGGTAGCCATATACCAGGATGTGGGTGGAGATCCTAAACCTGGTGAAGTAAATACTTTAGTATCCCCTCGAGAGGAGCGACTCTTGGGTAAACTTACTGGTATTATTTGACAGACTTTACAAGAACACAAGAAGGATAATGATAAAGGCAAAGAGAAAGCCAATGGAGAATCTTTGAAACGAGAGGTGAAGCGTCCCTCGTTCAAAGATTTCAAGAGTAGTTGTGCTACAGAGTTTTCTGGTGCCATTAATCCTATTGTTGTTCTTACCTGGATACAGAATATGGAAAAGGTATTCCGTATCTCTCATGTGATAAATGAAGACAAAGTTAATTATGCCTTCGCAATGTTCACCGGAGAAACCATGGTCTGGCGGGAAGCAAGATTTGAAGCTCTTAAAGAGTATGATTAGGAGAATTTGTCTTGGGGAATGTTCAAAACTCGCTTAATAGAAAAGTATTGCCCTATAGATATGAGAAGAACATTGGAAAAGGAGTTCCTTGAACTTAAACAAGGAGGAATGACCGTGAATGAATATGAAACGCAATTCAATCAAAAAGCATGGTTTGCTACAATGTATATTCCAACCGAAGATGATAAAATTCAGTTATTCATGGAAGGGTTATGATATGAAATCAATGATTTCATGAGTAATCAGGATGTTCTATAATTTGATAAAGTTGTTGAGTATGCCCGAAGATGCGAGCATGACTTGGAGATATCTGGTGCCACTTTTACTGTTCCAAAGCATCCATGTACTGAAATAACTGTTTCTATTCCCTCTATTCCACCAGCTCAATCTGTTCGATCTAAACCTAACAAGCAAGTGCAATCTCAGAGTGCTTCTCGTGGTCGCGGTAGGTCACAATTTTTTTCTCTTCAATCGCCATTATGTCGAAATTGTGGAAAGAATCATTCGGGCGAATGCAGGCTACAAAAAGGATCAGTGACATGTTTTGGATGTTGAAAAATAGGCCACAAGAAGCTCGTTTGTCCAATGAAGGATGTTACATGTTTTGCTTGTGGTATTACTGGCCACAGAAAGCGCTTCTGTCCTACTCTTATTAGTCAGGTGACGGGGAGTCAAGCTTCTATTCAACAACCAGCGAGAAGTCAAGATCATGTTCAACAATCAAAGAGTACTCCAACTAAAAAGGAGGAGGTGCCAAAAGCTAAGGCTCGTACATCCCAGATTACCACAGAGGAGGCACGTGAGGACCCGAATGTTGTGACGAGTACATTTCTTGTCAACTCTAGACCTGCTCACATCATATTTGATTTTGGTGCCTCAGATTCTTTTATGTCTCATGAATTTGCGCATTCCTTTCAAATCGCTTAATATGCACTTGCGCAACCATTTCACATAGATAATGTGGGAAGTATATCATTACTTGCTGATAAAATCTATAGGAATTGTGTCGTAGAAATTGACGACTATATTTTCCTTGCTAACCTGATTCCGATCTCCTTACCCAACTTTGATATTATTCTCGGCATGAATTGGTTGTCAAAGAACCATGCAGAACTTTTGTTCTATGAAAAGATAGTACGCATTCCCATTGAAGGGGAGAACCCTATTTATGTCGATGGTGAACAAAGAAACTTAAAAATAATCTCTTTCTTAAAAGCTCGTAAATTCATAGCGAAGGGGTGTTTTATTTATCTAGCTTACACCATAGATATCTCAAAAGAAGAAAAGAAAATGATAGATGATGTTCCTGTTGTTAACGAATATCTTGATGTTTTCCCTAATGATTTGTCTGGACTTCCTCCGGACAGGCAAGTAGAATTCTGAATTGATCTTGTGCCTGATGTTGCTCCGATTGCAAAGACTCCTTATTGTCTTGCACCAGCTGAGATGAAAGAAATGATGATCCAACTGCAGGAATTACTTGACAAAGGCTTCATTCGACCGAGTACCTCTCCTTGGGGTGCTACAGTATTGTTTGTTAAGAAGAAGGACGGATCAATGCGAATGTGTATTGAATACCGTGAGCTAAATAAGGTGACTATCTAGAACAAGTATCCATTACCTCGCATTGACGATTTATTTGATCAACTTCAGGGTGTTAGCTATTTCTCAAAGATTGATTTGAGATCAGGCTATCATCAGTTGAAAGTACACGAGTAGGATGTACCAAAGACTTCCTTTTGTACTCGATATGGGCATTTTGGATTCCTTGTCATGCCATTTGGTTTGACAAATGCCCATGTCGTACTCATGGATATGATGAATCGGGTATGCCGTCCAATGCTCGATAAATCTATCATCGTATTCATTGATGATATTCTAATCTATTCCAAGTCTGAAGCTGATCATGCCATTCATATTCGTGCAGTATTAGAACTTCTTCGAAAGGAGAAACCATATGCTAAATTCTTGAAATGTGAATTTTGGCTTCATCAAGTTCCATTTCTTGGACATGTGATTTCTGGTGACGGTGTATCCGTAGATCCTACCAAAATTGAAGCCATTCAAAAGGAAGAGCCCCGTAATGCTTCTGCAATTTGCAGTTTCTTGAGTCTCACAGGTTATTACCGGAGATCATTAAAGACTTTGCTCGTATAGCTGTACCTCTCACAAGTCTTACACGTAAGGAAGAAAAGTTCGAATGGGGTGAAGCCCAAGAAAAAGCTTTCTCGACATTAAAAGATCTTTTGACTCATGCTCCAATCTTATCACTTCCAGAAGGTGATAATGATTTCTCCATGTATAGCGATGCTTCTAGGTTGGGACCCAGTTGTGTGTTGATGCAATGTGGTAAAGTGATAGCATATGCCTCAAGACAACTGAAAGAGTATGAAAAGAATTATCCCACCCATGATCGCGAACTCGCTGCAGTAGTATTTTCCTTAAAACTATAGAGACATTATCTTTTTGGTACAAAATGCCAACTGCTACCGACCATAAAAGTCTCAAGTATATATTCATTCAGCAAACTTTGAATATGAGACAACAACGAGCCATGGAGTTGATCAAAGACTATGACTATGAAATCCTATACCATCCTAGAAAAGCCAATGTAGTTGCCAATGCACTCAAAAGAAAGGTTTATCATAATAGTGTGTGTTTTACTATTATTCACACTACAGTGAAGTTCACTATTTTTGATGAACTAGGGAAATGGCAAGAAGAGGCTTGAAAGCCAGAAAATGTGAAGAAAGAAGAGATGACACATTATGTTGATATTTTACTGGATGATCCATGTGGACCGAAAGTATTTAAGACTCGGCTATAGATTCCAAAGATTGGCGGATTAAGATAGAAGATTTTAGATGAAGCCCATAAGTCTAAGCTATCAATATATCCTGGTACAAGTAAAATGTACTATGATGTAAGAGCTGATTATTGGTGGCCTAGATTAAAAAGAGACATTGGAATATATGTGCAAGAATGCTTGCTATGCTTACAAGTCAAAACAGAGCACCAAAAGCCTTACAGAACTCCATAAAGTCTTAGTGTTCCCGTGTGTAAATGGGAAGAACTGTCTATGGATTTTATTACCAAATTACCAAAGACCACGAAACAGCACGATAGCATTTGGGTAATTGTCGACCGCTTGACTAAGAGTGCACATTTTCTCGCCATGCGTGAAACGGCTCCAATGGAGAAATACGCACATGTATACTTGGATGAAATTATTGCGAGACATGGTGTGCCACTAAATATTATTTCCGATCGTGATACTCACTTCACATCTCATTCCTGTGCGAGTATGCAACGTGAATTAGAATCTCGAGTTACTCTTAGCACATCTTATCATCCCCAGACAGACGGTCAGACAGAGAGAACAATCTAAACAGTAGAAGATATGCTTCGTGCATGCGTCTTGGAGTTCGATGGTAACTGGGATAAGTATTTACCTCTTATCGAATTTTCGTATAATAACAGTTACCACGCTTCGTATAAAATGTCACCATATGAAGCACTATATGGACGTAAATGTCGTACTCCACTATGTTGGCGTGATATAGGACAAAAAATCATTGGAGGCCCTGAAATGATTCAAGGCACCACTGACAAGATTCAAATCGTACGAGAAAGAATAAAAGTGGGCCAGGATCGACAGAAGTCCTATGCAGAAAAGAGGAGACTACCGATAGAATTTCAGGTGGGTGATTTCGTAATGCTGAAGGTATCCCCGTGGAAAGGCCTTATGCGATTTGGGAAGAAAGGAAAGTTGAGTCCCAGATTTGTTAGACTTTTCAAAGTCACCCAGAGGATTGGTAAACAAGCATACCGCTTGGAATTACCGGAAGATTTGGCAGGTATTCATGATATGTTTCATGTGAGTTATCTGTGTAAGTGTTTAAGAATATATGATGAAGCGGTTCCATTATCCGAGGTGAAATTGGATAATAAGTTAAAATATGTAGAAGAGCCTGAAGAGATCATAAACGAAAGAAAAACTAATCTACGTAATAAAGAAGTGGATCTGGTTCTTGTCAAGTGGAAAAACCATAGAGGCCCGAATTATACTTGGGAAAATAAGAATTAGATAAAAGCGAAATATCCGTATTTGTTTTAATCGATGTTATTTCGGGGAAGAAATCCTCAAAAGGAGGAGGTATTTGTAACATACATGTTTTGAAATCGTGTTTTGTAATGAAATTTATTATGAAATATTATGTGATTTTGGGTATTAAGTTCTAACAGATAGTTTTTACTAGAAATAAAGTAAAACTATGTTTAGAATCACTCGGAAAATATTGGAACTCTTATGAGATAAGTTTGAAATATTGAAATTTAATGAAAATATTAAATTTGAAATAAGTAAAATTTAATTATTGAAAGTTGTAGAGAATCTCGTTAGAAACATTTAGGCGAAACCTCATCGAAATTTGAGTTATAACGAAGAAGTTATGATTCTTTGAAGATTCGCGACAGAACCGGCACGACGTCGTATGACGTAAAAAGTGAGTTTTTTTTTTATAAACTACTTTTTAGCCTATATGATCTAAATGATAGTTGTAGTATTTGTTAAACCGAGAATTTTATTAAAAAAACGTCAAAATATGACTACGTATGAGGAAATTAAGATTTTTATAAGTTTCAGAATAGAAGTAGACAAATAAAAACTCGAAATAAAGATCGAGTGATTTTTAGCCGACGCAACCTAAACGAGAATCGACGATCTCTTCAATAGTAGTACAATGGTAAACAGACAGACGAAAACGGACGTCGGATGAAGAACTTATGAATTTTTAAAGGATTTTTCCTGTCTCGGCCCATTAAAAATATAATATTAAAAATGAATTCAAAATTAGCCAACGGAATCTAAACGAAAATTGTAGAGTATAATCTCACCTACGCGTGGATATAAAGAACGTCAAAAACGAAGCTTGTACGCAAAAGATATTAATTTTTGAAGTTTTTAAATAAAATAAATGAAAACTCAAGCCTTATCCGAGGAGGTACGCCCAGTGTAGAGGCATATGCCCAGCGTTCGCATGGCAGGACCTAAGATTGACCACGTCTCCAATCTTCGCATGCGAGCCACATAACAGACACGTCTGAGCCACGTGCCTTCCCTTCCGAGAACCGGACACGTAGCCTCGTACGCCCCGCGTACATTGAGACTACGCCCGGCGTAGTTAGGTGCTTCGCACCCTATAAAAGGGATGCGAAGTCAGCCGGTTTTAGGTTACAGATTCTTACTCTCTTTCACTCTCTGGCCTCTCTCAAGCCCCTCTAACACTCCCGAAGTACCAATATCATACTCGACACCCGAAGCAAGTCCCGGCACACCGAAGTTCCCGAGAAAATTATATTTTCAAGTCGAAACTCTGCCCGTGTAAGGTCGGTTTTCAACAAAAATCCCCAATTTCAACACAGAAGGTCGTATTTAGAGTCGAAGTGCTTCCAAAATTATCATTTATTCCTTCGATTATTTCACGGTGAGTTCAATATAGGGACAGTTGTATGTTATGTGTTATATGTTCAATGTGCTTTCCCAAGTTATTATGATAATGAGTTATACCTTAGGCCACGAAGTTTATGACATAAGCATCACTTGGGTACTGGTATGTAGCCTTTAGCCATGAAGTGTATGACATAAGCATCACTTGGGCATAGCAGAATGAAAAGACATGGCTGAAAGCCTGTGTATTATAGTGAAATGATATTCTGAAATTATATTTTCTACGACACTTGGGCTGAAGTCTTATTGGTGTATATCAAGTGTTGGAAAATTTTTATGTATCATTGATTTCAAATCTTTGAATATGATTATTCTTTGTTATGGAAAGCATGTCATATGATACTTATTTGCCTATCTTGTTCCTTGTCGCTCTTTGCTTCTGTCATACTGATATGTATATAGAATAATGTTATATTGTAACTGTTATTGAACTCACTAAGCATCACCCGCTTATCCCTCTCAATGTTTAAACTATTGCAGGTGATAAGCATCCAATACAGTTTTGTACTGGTAGAAGATGTAGAATAGATAATATTATAACTTTTGTATTGTATTCCTGGGAAAGTATGTAATATGTGTAAAACATTGTAAAAATCTAAATAGCCGGTTTGTATCTAGTCTATGTAAATAAACTATCAATGTAAAATATCGTTTTATGAATATGCATGTAGCATGTTTTAGGAGTAATAATATTGTGAAGTATGAAAGTTTGGATATGTCAGAAATATGATGTAGTTTTAGAAAGTATGGAGATCTTTCAATCATGGTATCAGAGCAATAGTTTAAGTGAACTAAATATCACGGATTGATATTTAGACTTAAACTGTTGGAAGTTTAATATATGAATGGATTCATTAGGAGTATATGGATACAAACCATAAGAAAGATTTAAGTAAAGTATTAGGTAATAATAAATACTAATATTCTAAATACTACGTTGCTCCAAATTTTCAGAAAAATGACTGAACAGGAAGTTAGCCATACACCAGAAGTAGGTGGAGATCCTAAACCTCGTGAAGTAAATACTCCAGTACCCCCTTGAGAGGAGCGACTCTTGGGTAAACTTACTGGTATTATTCGACAGACTTTTGAAGAACACAAAAAGGATAATGATAAAGTCAAAGAGAAAGCCACTAGAGAATCTTCGAAAGGAGAGGTGAAGCGTCCCTCGTTCAAAGATTTCAAGAGTAGTGGTGCTACGAAGGTTTTTGGTGCCATTAATCCTATTGTTGTTCTTACCTAGATACAGAATACGGAAAAAGTATTCCGTATCTCTCATGTGATAAATGAAGACAAAGTTAATTATGCCTCTGCAATGTTCATCGGAGCAGCCCTGGTCTTGTGGGAAGCAACATTTGAAGCTCTTAAAGAGTATGATCAGTGGGTAAGAATGGATACCCAATGACGGTCATTTTATAGGTTGCTTCCTTAATCTCTCCTTACAATATGACTTCGTGAATGAGGCGGACTAGCGGTTTGACTGACTTTTCTTATACATATAATGCATATTAAATTTTTAATTATATACATAGTATAAGGTGTAATTTAAAGCATTTTAAAATACCATGGTTGTAATCTTTTAATAAATAAAACTTTTAGTTTAATTAAATTTAAACCTTTTATGGATTTATTAATTATCTTTTAAATAAATAAATGATAAGATCTATAAGGATGCGTTTTAAACTTTTCAAAATACCAAATATTATTTGACATTAGTTATTAAGTTCAATTAATATCTAGATTTATAATTTACACACTTAAAAAATCAAGCATATTAATCACAAAATAATAAATCAATTCAAATAATTATCTCCTAACTTTTAGGCTTTGAATTTATCATCATAGATACACCAAAATCGGATTTGGAGGATAAGTATAGCAAGTAGATATCATAAAATAGTTGTTAAGTCAGTTTAAACAAAAAATCATGGACTAAACCGAGGTCACATCGTGAGCAAGCATGCTCACGACATGAGCTGCGACAGAACCAAAAACTAGATTTTTTCTGATTCACCAATGTGCAAATACATGAAAGACAACCCTACGCTCTGATACCACTGATGGGTTTTTGGGGTTACAAGTTGAATGCCATAAGCGGAAAATAATCAAAAACAATTTCAATTAATTAGGACACATGCAACATAATAGGATCTATGACTTTCATGTAAATGAAACATACTTTCAATATTATCCTATAAAAATTTCCTATGAACTAATTAATTTATAAGAACAAGAAAAACTAACCTTTATGATTATTGTAGTAAACAATCTCAATTCCTTCTTGAATACCTTTGGCAGCTAGCACCACCATTATAGTGTCTCTAACGGTTCATACCCAAACCCTAGCAGCCAAGGAGCTTGAAGAGAGAGAGAGAGAGGAGAAGAATTTCGGCCCTAAGCTGTAACGCCCATATTTCGAGGCTAAGCATTAATTCGATGATGTAATAGTCAAGGTTAACCGTTGTAACCTATTTTAAAGTAATAAAGATGAATTAGTTGAATATTATGTGAATTACGTGATTTTATGTGATTATATACTTGTTTATAAAGATATAATAAAAATAAGTGTCAAAAATAAAATGTTGGATAAACCCGATATCTATGAAGAAACTTGTAGTGGTCGTGACAACGATTCCGGAGATATAAAGAACACCGAAATCCGAGTTATAACGAAAAAGTTATGACCTATCGAAGTTTTTCGACAGAACCAACACGACACTGCATAACGTAAAAAGTGAATTTTTGAAAAATTATTTTTTAGCCTTAGCGATCTAAACTAAAGTCGTAGTATACGTTAAACCGAGAGCGTGCGTAAAATGAACGTCCAAATCTGACTTCGTATGAGCAAGTTATGAATTTTCTAAGATTTAGCATAGCAGTGCACAACCCAGGCGAAGCCTTGGTGCCCATGCAAGTCCACAACATGGATTTAAGTACCATGACGTATAACGGTTCCAGACAGCCTATAAATAGAGGCATAGATCACCCCCAAAACTCAGACCAAAACCATTCTTTCTCTCCCATTACCCCCAAAACCTCTCTTCCATTCTCTAATACTTCCTAAGTGCTAGGAGCGAGTCTCGAAGCGCCCGAAGGATTCACAAAAAAGAGTTTTTCGGATCGAAACTCTACCCTTGCAGAGCCTGGTTTTCAAGCAAACCTCCCGGTTTCGTTGAAGCAAAGCGCTGTCCAAGGTGGAATCATCACCTTATCAAGTGAGTGTATAGTTACTTTCATCTTACACATAGATATGAATTATTTTATATAAATTATGTGCTATGTGTATATATTATCTGTTTACCTGAGATCTATGCTGGATGAAAGACCTAAACTTCTTTGCTTTCAGATCTAAACTTTTTCTTTCAGATTTGAAGTTTTTCTTTCAGATCTAAACTTTTTCCTTCAGATTTGAACTTTTTCTTTTCAAATCTAAAATTTTCCTTTAGTTCTAAACTTTTTCTTTTTAGATCTAAGACTTTTCTTTACATCTGAACTGTATATGTATTTTTTTGTCAGATCTAAACATTTTCTTTTAGATCTAAACCATATATATATATATATATATATATATATATATATATATATATATATATATATATATATATATATATATATATATATATATGTTATACTTTGAGATCTATACTGGATGAAAGATTTAAACTTCATTTTTTTTCTCAGATCTGAACTGTATATGTATTTTATATCTATAAATATGTTGGGTAAAACATGGGTAGATGAAATAGTTGATGTATGATGAAATAAAATGATGAGAGGTCTAGGTGTTGACGATGAACCGGTCATCTAGCGGCGTATGGATGACGACCACAGACTTTTCTAAGAAGTCCAGTGGAATGCTAGCAGGCTCGCAACCTGTAGGTGTTTGTGAACGATGTGTTCACCGGTATACTCCATCCCCCTCATGGTTGCCTTACGAACCTATATGTCTGAGGAATCCCCTTAGCAGTAGTGTCCATCTCGATGAAATTCCTTAGGATAGGTCCCTTACAATAGATGCTTTAGGGACGTAAAGTGAGGATAATGGGAACTGGTAATCGGGTTGAATGATTGTTGAAAATAATAAACTTATTTATTTTGGGTTGAAAACCCTATATGCTCACCAGGCTCCCCAGCCTTACCCACTCAATTTTTTGTTTCACAGGTAGTTACACAAGAGCATAGTTGGATGAATTGATGAGAGATTATGTATTCTAGGCCAATAGAAATAAATAGAAATGTTGTAAGGCCTATGTTGTTTTTGGTTTATGCTTTTGATATGTATTGGTGATGACATCCTGAGTTTTGTAATGTAATGAAAATACATTTCTTTGGAAATGCTTGATAAATTCTTATGTATATTTTTGGGAACGAATTCCGCAATACTTTCTTTAAAAAGTTACTCTGATTTTATTACAAAGCATAAACAAAATCGGTATTTTCTGGCCGTGAAAATGGGTATGTCACATAAGCCTCTAGGAAGTGTCATGAACGAAATTCTTAACCCTTAGGGGTTTATATAGGAGTCTAGGAAGGTGTTGGATAAGACAGGTATCTCCAAGATAACCCTAATCCCTTAGCTTCCTCCCTAAGGCATCCAAGGCATCCTTAGAGGCCAAGGAAACCCTAATAGGCTTCTAGGTTTAGTTCCCCCCCCCCCCCCCCCGCCCCGGTTATGGGAGGTTCTAGAATTACTTTAGTCCTCATACTTTTAATTAATCCAATTAATCTTAAATTTAATTCCAATTAATTTCTGATTAATTATTAATTGAACAATATTATATCCAATTAATATATTATCTACATAATACATTAACAAAACATCAATTTTGATTTCTAATTAATTTATTAACCATATAATAAATAAATCAATTAATCTTCTCTGTCTAAAAGTCATCATATTCAATTGCCAGGTTTGAGGGAAACCCAAAAGGATTATGCTACAATCAATTCAAGTTTATATTAATTATATTTATGGGCTTAGACATCTAATCCAACAATATAAAGTTGAGGTTTTAAGTGTTTTTTTCTCTCATATGGTTTTTTTATAACCTATAAAACCCATCAGTGGTATCAAAGTCTAAGTTTTCTAATTGATTGCTCATATTAGTGAATGGATCAATATTAGGGTTTATGGAAATTAAACCCTAAGGCTTGAGATTTTGGCAAAAGGCTAGCATTTCTAAAACCCTAGCCTCCACCCCTTATTTTCGAAAATTAGTAGGTATCCCTTAGGGTTTCTAGTTTCCTTAATTACAATTTTAAATGCCTTAAAATTTGGATAATTAAAACTTGGTAATCCTATACCCTTTTTCAAAATTATAAGTTATATAGGATTAGGATTAAATTTGAATTATTTTATTAATTGGTTAATTGAGGATAATTATTTAATTCCTAAGAATTTAAATTATTTTATTAATTTTTTAGCTGAAGATAATTCTTTAATGATTTAAATTAATTTAATTGGTTAATTAAAGGATAATTAGTAAATCATTAATTTGTTAACATTAATTAATTATTTGTTAATTTCAAAAACTAATTTTAAACCTAGTATTTTTGAAAAGCTAAAAATACATATTATACTATATATGATTCTAATATACTTTACATATAAGAAAACTCAGTCAAATCGCTAGTATACCTCATTCACGAAGCCATACTATAAGGGGTATAAGGAAACAACCTATAAAATGACCATTAAATGGGTGTCGACTCTCACCCACTGCTTCCTTGTATGGCGGAGGGTCATTAGTCGAAAGGATTTGATAGGACATAACCTCATTAAAAGTATGATGCTATAAAATAACATACCTTTATGATAAATCTCAACTCTAGTTACTTTAGGAAAAGATGTGAAGTGTATGCTAACCCATGAAAACGCACATCACTCTTTATAATTTGTTAGTGGAGCGTGTTTGGTTTACCAGCACACTATTTTGGGACTATAACTTTGACTAATGGATAAATCAAAAATTATCATTGTTGATGGAGCGTTTGTGGTTTACTAGCACAGCAATTCGACATGATAAATGACCTCAAGGTTGTCAAGCGGGTTTGCATGGTTATTCACATCTTATTTTGGATCCTCGGCATCCCAGTCACAAATTGAATAACATAATTTGAAATTAAACATGTCATTGATAATATTTAATGAATCTCAATTAACCTAGGAATTTCATGTTAGATTGAAATTGGTAAATGTGTATTACCTACCTTGACAAATTCGCATTTAGATTACGGCACCCCTCTTCTTTATTGTCAATCGTATTTTGGATCCTAGCATTGAATACTTATTTTGGGTTAAAATTTTAAGGATTTATATCACTAACTAAAACTATGTTTCCTTATAGATATATGGAACTAGTGATCTCACTACTACTCAATCTACCACTCCCAAAGCTCTAACTTCACTCTTCTGTTGATTTTGTCAAAAGAGAAGCTTAGTGGTCCAAACTATATGCACTGGATGAGAAATATGAAGATCAATTATTGTTATGAGAACAAGGAATACGTTCTTGAAAAGCCTCATGTTGAAATCGAAGAATATACAACTACTCCTGAAAAAATGGCTACTTATAACAAGAATTCTGATGACGCCACAAAGGTTGTTTTGAATCATGGTCACTATGTCACACCCCACTAAAGCGAAAACACGGGGCATGGCGGTACAAATGGTCTCATAGAAAAAGTTAAAAGACAACACCACCCATAGTATTAAAAATAATTACAATGTACAACGACTTTGAACAACTTTTTAAAATAAATTACAATGTATTTGAAAGACAACGCATGCAAATGCTCCCACAAGTGTTGTGTCTCTACGTGCCTCTTACTAGATGATTCCTTAGAAAGCATGTAAAACGAGCGTCATATATAAAAATAGTTGGTGAGTTCACAGATTAAAAATAATATTGGTTTCATGAATCGAAATTAAAATTTTGATAAAAGTTTCCATAAATAAAACTATATTACAAAAATGAGTAAATAAGTTTGCATAAACAATGTTCGTTGTCACCATGAGAGATAAAGTATGTTGCCTAAATGAGATGCAACGTTCATATTCTCATGTGAAATAAAGTTCGTTACTAAAACGAGTAAACAAGTTTCATTGCTATAATGAACAATCAAGTTCGTTGCTACAAGGAGCAAACAAGTTCGTTGCTACAAGGAGCAAACAAATTCATTGCTAAGACAAGTAAATAAGTTTCTAGTAACAAAAGTTTGTTGTTATAATGAGAAACAAACTTTATTGCTATAATAAGTAACAAGTTTGTATGTATATGAGCAAACAATGAGTTCACAACCAAGCCAATGAATGATGCCCTATCAAGATCTATGCTTATTGTTCCATAGATGAATATGATATCATGCACTCAGGAAATCCGGCGAGTGATGAGTTCTCAATTTCTAATAGCGCTATCCATAATGACCATTGGCTCAAAGGGTTAATGGTTGGAGTAAAGTGTAAGGTAAGGGACTTAAGACGATAAGGCCTCGTGTTTCAAGTTGCATAGACATACATAGCAAAATATAGCAATCATGTTTGATACAAATCAATTTAAATACAACGAACAATAAATAGTTTTTCGAACATGCTTTTCCACCCTAAAACATAAAAACCGAAAATAAGGGGATGTGTGATTACTCATAATGCATTGAGATGATGAAAATGATTCCTTGAACTATGTTCCACTTGTACCACTATCGATTCCTATAACGATGTTACACACTAATGAGTCTCTAATCGAAATCTAATACTAGTATACTTAACTTCTACAATAGAATTATACCAATATTCTGTCAAAGTTAGGTTTTTTATAAGTTGCAAATACTTTCCTAAAAATCTAGATTTCCACATATCAATTGACTTATTAACATTTGCAAGTGACAATTCCCATTTTGTGGTATTGTTGGTAATGCATATTAGCACTTTTGGAAGGGCTTTACAAGCTAAAAATCCAAAACTAAATCAAATCAGTTATAAAAATTTCCAAACTTTACATTTCAGTTCTAACTAAAATTTAAAACCCTCTTGTATTTTTTTCACGATTTTTAAATATGTTTAACCATTTTTCCATCATTTAATTCCTTGAAAACATCATAAAATCGTGAAAAATAATGAACAGTTAATAACAATTCTAAATAATTTTGTAAAACTGTTATACAATGCTTATAAATTGGGAAAAAAAATACTAAAATTGATTTTCAAATAGTTTAACCTGATTTCTGATTTTTGTGGTTTTATTCTTACAGAAATAGACATAATTAGAAAACAACTTTTAAAATTTCTCAAACTCTTTGTACTAGTGTTATTAGACATATAAAAGATGAGAAAAATATAAATTTGGTTTCCAAATAGTGTATAATTATTAAACAGTAAATAAAAATTACCAAACTATTTTTAAAATTCATATATGGTGTACATAATCTGGGAAAATTACCAAAATTGACTTTCATATACTGGAGTCTGAGCTTTGGATTTATGTACATTTAATGTAAGAAATATAACATAAATATAAAAATGACTCAATAATTCTTCAAAAAAATTTAAAGTTATTATTTTATGTATACAAATCGGTAAAAATATCAAAACTAGTTTTTGAACAACTTAACCTATTTTTAGGATTTTTGTGTATTTATTCTATTAAAAAAATAAAATAAATAATAAATTTTGTAGAAAATTGCCCAAACTTTTTATTTTTGGCAAAAGTGTAATAAAAAGATGTTATGGAAATTTATTATTATTTTTAGAATAGTTTAACTATTTTCCGTAATTTATTCTCATAAGTGAGCATTAATTCACGAAAAATTAGTGAACACTAAGAGAAATTAATTAAACTTTTTATTCATGATAATATATATTATATGATAATTTGGTAAAGTTTTATAATTTTTGGACAAGTGTAACTATTTATTACCAATTTAACCCATTAAACCTTCATTAAATCGGGAAAAGTAAGAAATACTCATGTAAAAGTCTGTAAATTTTCTCATACAGTCTTCATGATGTCCATAAGATGCGAAAATTATTAAATATGGCTTTGGACATTTATAACTTAATTTTACCATTTATTTTTCTTCAACAAAAATAAGTTCGAAATCAATAGAAGACAGTCACATAAATGCATGAAACTTCATGCAACATCTTTAACCAGTACATAGGTAATATTAGATATTTCCAGAATTTATTGACTGCTAAAAGTATTTTATGTGAATTATTGCTCAATTTTCTTGAAAAATTACAATAAATCAAGAAAAATGATTTATTTTCAAAAAAATTTACAGATCATCTTATTTTGTTGTTTGGATTCTAGGAAAAATCAGAGTTGAACAGAAAAGAAGTTTTACATATTTATTTGTGAATAAATCCTTTATGAAGATCTTTGAAAGCTATTAGCAACAAACTTTGATCATCTAGCATCTAAGCTTGAAGATCATTATATGCATGTTGGTTTAAAGACCATTCATGAGTTTGAAATGTTCAAAAGTCGTTTTTGAAAGAAATTTTAGGGTGCATGTGTTGATTTTCCACCAAAACTTATAGAAAAGTGCATTATGTTGATTTTGACTTAGGTTTTGGTCATAAGACTTCACCATTTACAACATGCATGTTGTTTTTGGGTGAAATCCTACCACCATCATCATCAAAACAAACATTCATGGTTATGAACATGAAGGTTCATAAAGAATGGTGTAGAAGAACAAGAAAATGTAAGAAAACTTATAATTTTTGAAGGTAAAGTAAAGGAAATGTGAGGGAATCGATTTTACCTTGATGTATAACACTAGATAATGAATATTTTTTTGAGTAAAATGATGTAGTTGACCGATTATTTTCGTGGGTTAGATATAGGGGAAAGAATGGGGGGTTTTAGAGTGAAGAAAAATATAGAAAAGAGAGATTTTATCTCTCTGGATAGCTCATCTCCTTGTCATCTCTTTGGGGTTATACTCCACCAAAATACCGAGATGCATGTAGACTCATGAATTATCGATTGGAAAAATCTCTCCTATAGATTCTTCTTCTAACTTTGTATTTTCTAGAGAGAAGGAGGAGAGAGTTTTTTAGAGAGAGAAGTGAGAAGTGGGTTGTGTCATAGAGTGAAAGTGATTATGATTTTGGGGAAGAGTGGTCTTGTGGAAGGGAGAACGAAATTATGAAGGAGGAGAGAGGGTTTCCCTCTCTTACATTTTTATAAATTTCAAATTCTTTATAAAAATATCAATTTTATTATAAAATATGCATCTTAATATAGATTTTACTTATAAAATCTTGATTTTTGTCTTATGAATTAAGTGTCAATGTTAATGAGTTAAATTTTATTTTTCTTGAATACATTTTCATAATTTTAATTATTATAAGATAATATTATAAGGTTCATAATTATTTTTATAGAATATTTAATGTTAAAGTTTATAAATCTGAGTTTTTATGGCTTTTAGGGTTTTGGGGTTTAATATATCTTTGGATATCAAAATAAATTGAATTTTTGAGACTTCAAATAATTTTATGGCATTATAACCCTTTTATAGTTATGAAAATATTAGGGATTTGTTTTTGTTGGTTTATTGGGATTCTATTTAGTGACTCTGAGATTCAAGTGAAACGAAAGAATCAAGTATACTAGTCAAAGATTTCAACTTGGACTTAAATTCCTACGAGCTTTTGACATAATTTCTAATATTAGGTCAAATGTATGATATTTCTATATAATTCACGCAAAGATGTTCGAGTCAAAGAATGACCCGAATAGGGATAGTCATTGTAGTTAAAGTAATTATAGAATTCACATAGCAATGTGAAATTTAATTACAATATCCTTTGATTCTACTTGTTTCCAAGTTTCTAATAGGTTATAACAAAGCTTCTAGTTACCAAGTCTAGTATGTGTCACGACTATACGTGTAACTAAGTTTATTCAAATCTAGAACTGTCACGAATTTTGACGGTTGTCACACACTACCTTGATGTCGGAACTCCAGAAGTTCTATGGGCCTCAACCTTGCTAGAACGTTCCACAATAAGGCAAGGCAAACACACTATTAAGTGGTCAAGTCTCGCATGACGTGTAAGCTAAAGGAAGGAAAATTTGTTTGCACTCACGTGCAAAGTATGCAGAGATACATGGAGCATTTGGAAAAGATCAATGTGTCGTTTGACCAGGAGTTTTTCATTCATTTGGTCCTTAACTCTTTGACTCCTAACTATGATGAGTTCATATTGACTTATCATTAGAACAATACGGAGATGAAATTGTTTGAACTCCATAACTTGTTGTAGACTGCAGAATCAAGGATGAAAAAGAATCAAGTCCCTTCTTCTATAATTGTTCCTGTATTAGATATTGAATCTAGAAAAGGGAAAAAGATAAAGGCTCATTCTCAATCCAACTAGAAAGGGAAGACCCATGGTGGGTAGTCTGGTAGTGGGTCCAAGTCGAAGCCCAACTTTGATGTTCCTGCTTATAGTAACCGAAAGGAGGCCACTTGTTTTCATTGTAGAGATAAAGGTATTGGGGAAGAAGCTCCCATAAATAATTGCAAGACTTTAAAGATGGAAAGATCAAGGGGTCAAATTCATATATTTACACTATTCAAGTCAATAACACATAATCTTCTCATTCTTGGGTAATTGACACATGATTTGGTTTCAACATTTTTCTGATTTGCAAGGACTAAGAGAAAGTGAGGAAGTGTAGCATGGAAGCTTGAACCTGGTCATGGAAAATAGGAGTACTTCACATGTTACCAAGATCAAGACTTATTGTCTTATGCTTAGTAGTATTGTTAGGATTGATTGGTTAAATTGTTGTTATTAGGTGGATATGAAACGAAACATTATTTCATTTCATGCATTCTTTAGACAAAGTTTTAGATATTCATTTAATAATGATATTGGATATATTTCTGCTTATAAAAATGGTGTTTTTATGTTTGAGGCTTTACCTTGTAATGGTGTGTATGAAATTCTGATTTATGTTGATAACCTAGCCAATGATGTGTTTCATATTGATTCGTCTAATGGTGTAGACAAGGAACGTTTATAGAACTGTCGTCTTGCATACATAAACAAGAAACACATTTCCTTACTCCAAAAGGATGGAATGCTGGAATCATTTGATCTTATGACTGATGATGAATGTGAATCTTTTTGACTGGGCAAGATGACTAAGGCACCTTTCATTGGGACGTTTGGAAGAGGTAAGCAAATGTTGGACCTCATTCATACGGATGTGTGTGGGTCATTTAGATCCACCACAAGAGATGCTAATTAAAATTACATGAAGTTTACATATGATTGTAGTATATATGGATATATCTACTTGATCAAACATAAATAAGAAACTTTTGAAAAGTTCAAAGAGTTTAAGCACGAAGTCGAGAATCAATTAGCCAAAAAGATAAAGATGCTCAGATCTGAAACATATGGTCAATATCTTAGTATCGATTTCAATGACTATCTTAAGGAATATGGAATTGTTTCATAATTTACGTCTCCCAGAACACCATAACTTAATGGTGTGGTGAGAGGCATAATCGAACCTTGCTAGATATGGTTTATTCAATGATGAGTCAAGCTTCTCTTTCAATTCATTTATGGGGATATGTTTTAGAAGCGGTTGCTCACATCTTGAATCTTGTCCCAACTAAGAAGGTTGCCAAAACACCTCATGACATGTTGCTAGGGAAGGTACCCTTGCTCGCACATATTAAGGTCGAGGTTTGTGAATCTCTTGTAAGACGAGAGACCCATGACGGACTTGAACCCAAAGCTGAGAAGTGTAATTTCATTTGCTACCCAGAAAATTCCTTTGGATAATTGTTCTATAGACCTAGTGAAAATGTGGTCTTTGTAGCTCAAAGATGAGTCTTTCACGAGAGAGAGAGCTCATATTCAAAGAGGAAAGTGGGAGTGTTATCGATCATGAAGAAATTCAAGAGTCATCCAATGAAAGAACCTAAGACAACACTAACACTCAACACGAGGAAGAAATTCCAATTAAGCCAATTGAGAACTCATTACCTCTTTATCGATCCAATAAAGTTAGCACGCCAATTAAGTTCTATGGTTTCCATATTACTATAGATGGCGATACATTTTTAGTGATCATACACTGGTAAATTTGGATGAACTGGGTAACTACAAGGAAGAAATAGCAGACCTTAAAGCTGCTAAATGGAAAGAGGAAATGGATAGTGAGATTCAGTCCATGTATGATAACCAAGTATGGAACATGGTTAATAATGTACTTAGTCAAAAGAAAGTCCGGGGCAAATGGATCTTCAAGAAGAAGACCTACATGGATGGGAAAATACACAATTTCAAAGCTAGGATGGTTGCTAAGGGATTAACTATGATGATACATTTTCACCAGTAACTAAGATAAAGTCTATCAGGATAATGCTTGTTATAGTTGTGTTTCGTGATTATGAAATATGGTAGATGAATGTTAAAATATTTTTCCTTAATGGGAAGTTATCTGAAGACGTCTACATGAGTCAACCAGAGGGATTTGTGCATGCCAAGTTTCATGATAGAGTGTGTAAGCTTGATAAATCCATTTATGTATTGAAACAAGTATCTCGCATCTGGAATCTTTGCTTCCATGAGAATGTCAAAGGGTTTGGATTCTGTAGAAGTAAAGATGAGTCCTATATATATGTTAAAGCTAGTGGGTATATAGTTACCTTGCTACTATTGTATGTTGATCACATACTTCTTATAGGAAATGACATTCCAACTTTGCATGAAGTTAATTCTTTATTTGGAAAGTGTTCCACTATGAAGGATCTAGGGGAAGCGACCTATATTATTGGAATAAGAATTCATCAGGATATAAAGAACCGACTTATTCGTCTTAGACAAAGTACATATTTGGATAAAATAATGAAACGTTTCAGTATGGAGAATTCAAAGAAAGGCGAATTACTTATTCATAGTACTATTAAGTTAAGTAAGACTCAAAGTCCCAGTACTGATGAAGAGATACCTGTAACGAGTCGAGTTTTATATGCTTTAGCTGTAGGATCGCTCATGTATTCAATGACATGTACACGCCCTGATGTGTCTTATGCTTTGAGTACGGTTAGTCAATTTAAGGGAAATCCTAGCAGAATCCATTGGATAGTAGTGAAGAATACTCTTAAGTATCTGCGAAGAATAAAAGACATGTTCCTAGTTCTCGGAAGTTTTCATACATTAACAATAATAGTTATGCCAGTTTTCAAACAAATTGAGACAACTTTTGTTTGCAGTCTAGTTGGTTATTCTTATTAAATTCAGGAGCAGTTTTTTGGAAGAGTTCCAAGCAAGACAGCATGGCTGATTCCACCTGTGAGTCAAAGTACATTGCAGCGAGTGAAGCATCAAAGGAAGCGGCTTGGCTGAAGATTGATTGCTAACGAAAACACTATTCACAATATATAAATATTTAATTAATGAACGAAAACGATATTTATGTGTTAGGTATACTTATGAACAAATAAAACTCTAAACAAATAGAGCCTAAGATATTCTTAAATGTGACTTGAATATTTTAGAGGATTTGAATTCAATGGAGCCCTTGGAACTCAATGGAGTACTTGGTAGTCATGGAGAATGCGACAAAAGAATGGATCATGTGAGAGAAGAATGGATCTCTCGACAAAGGAATGGATCTCCTGACAAAGGACATGATATGCCAAAGTGACAAGAAAAGCCATGACGTGACTTAATTTGCCATGAAGTGACTTGATAAGCTATCAAGTGACATGATATGACCCTAAGTAACTTCATATGCCACCAAGTGACTTGATATGCCCCCAAGTGACAGGATATGCCGCCAAGTAAAAGGATATGCCAACTTAGAAGAGGATACGCCATCCCTAGATCAAGATGCACCATCCACATACCTTATGCACCATCTTCATGCAAGGATGTGCCACTTGCTTCCTTAATATTCCAAGATATCCCTTAATGAAGTCCTCTATGATGCTCAAGATTGTCCAAGGATGCCATGAACATGAAGATGCTCAAGGGATACACCTTAATTCGCCACCATGATGGATGAAGTGCCACTAGTGTTCATCATGCACCACCTGTGCATGATGATGTGCCATTATCGCTAATGATTCTCCATCATGTGTATTATTGATGCTCGTGGTTTGTATGACATGGATGAATGTTCCAAAAGATGTTGCATGGAGAATTGTAATTGGTTGAAACCTTTCATGGACCTATGGGCCAATGGGCTTGGCCAATTAGGTTTTTAGGTCTAGTCCCTCATGTATAAAAAGGTATGCATGCTAAGTCATTTGAAGTGTCTGTAATTCTTGAGTGATAAGCGAATCTCTATGAAATTCTACTTGTAACCTTTGTTTGAGAACTCTGAAATAAATAATACTCTCCTTCCTGCCTGTGGATATAGGTCACCTTAACCGAACCACGTAATACTATGTCTTGTGTGCTTTTTGTTTTGCTAGTTATCCACTTTACTTACTAACAAATATGTTTCTATAGATATAAAGAACATCGAAAATTGAGATCATAAGCGAAATTTATGCCATTTTAAGAAGATAAATCTGTTATATAATGCGTTTTCCGTAAACAAATGTTTAATCGATTTGTTGGGTTAGCTACGTATGTCGTTAGATATTTTTGGGCATTTTTTTGAACTTAGAGCATATCCTATTATTTAATTCCATTATTGGAATATTTTTAACACGAAGTTATTTTCGTTTTACAAAATCAGTAGATACGAGAAAACAATAAATATAACTTAAATGAAATTTCGAACACAATTTCAACATAGTACCGTACTTTATTCGGAAAACTTGATTAAATATTTGGAATCACCATATTTAGAAAATATAAATAGTGATTTCAAAAAAAAGATTGGACGTCGTTTTTTGTTGGAATTTTGCATGTAGATCGAGATGACGCCACGTGTAACCATTTAAATGGTGACAAGCTTTCGATGGAGCCATGTGTCACCATTTTGGAGGTCCACATCTCCCCTATCCTCTTTAAAAATATGAAGAAAAATCTGATCTCTCCTTGCACCATCCTCTCTCTCTCTCTCTCTCTCTGAGACCAGACATCAAATAGAGTATAGATGATGACCAATGACCATTCTAGATACTCTGGTAGAATGCTAGGATGTTTTTCACTTGTAGGTGTTAATGATCATACTTTTCAGGGAAAAAGAAAAGTTTCTCATTCATGGACTCTATTCCTCCCATGGTTTCCTTGTTGATACATATTGCTACGGATTCCCCAAAGTAGTAATGTCTATTAAAAAACATCTTTCAGGATAGATCCATCGAGATCATCAACCTATGATTATGGAGTAAGAATAACAAGAATGGGTAATCGGTTTATTTTCTTATTAAGATATATATATATATATATATATATATATATATATATATATATATATATATATATATATATCCAAGGAACCAAAAAGAAAAGTTTATGTTGGAGAAGATCTTTCCAGTTCCGGTTTGTTTGTAGCAATTAGAAGGACATAAGAGAGGAAAGGGGGGGGGGGACGAGAGATCATGTTTGAAATCAAAGTCTAAAGATTCATCAAATGTGAAATGTTATAACTATAAGGAAAAGGGGAACTTCAAGCAAAATTGACCATGTCTAAAGAATAGGAGTTTCTACAATTAATCGAGCAGCAATAACATTATTGTTGTGTTTCATGAAACTTCTGATGAAAGGGATGATAATGATGTAGTGATTGTACGTACATCTAGTTCTACATATGGTTGTTCCTTGTATTTCGTAGCACCTTATTTCATGATGCATAATCATGACTTTTCGAAGCCTTCAAAGAGTGGAATGGAATAATCAATATGGATGATGATCGGGTGAGCAGTATCAAGGAAAGTGGCACGGTCCAAAGTGAAGTCTCAAGGAGGATGCTCATACGTTGTGAACAATTTCTATATAGAAAGCATAGCAAAGTGAAGTTCGGTATCGGTCAACACATAAGCAAGGAAATTTTGGAATATGTTGACTCAGATCTGTGGGGTCCTACACCAGTGAAGTCTCAAGGAGGATGCTCATACATTGTGACATTCATTGATGACTATATAAACTAGGTTTACTTGTGCTTTCTAAAGACCAAAGACATGGTGTTTGGGAAGTTGAAGGAGTAGAAGACCATGGTTGAGAAAAGGACTTGAAAACAAGTCAAAACTCTGAGGATTGACAATGGGTTGGAGTTCCGTAATGCTCTATTTGACAATTCCCACAAGGCAAAAGGTATAGTGAGGCACCACACTATACAACACACACCATAGAAAAATGGAGTGGCATAACAGATGAACCAAACACTCATGAAACATGATAGGTGCATGGAAATATGTGCTAACTTACCTAATCAATTTTCGAAAAAAGCAGTTATTACTACTTATTATATGGGGAAAAGATCACCATTAACTTCAATATATGTGAAGACTCCTCAAGAGGTATGATCCGGGAAACCCTTTAACTATTCCAGATTACATATATTTGGATGCCCCGCGTATGCACATGTAAATGATGGTAAACTAGAGCCAAGGGAAATCAAGTGCATTTTTCTAGGATATGGAATAAGAGTAAAAGGTTATCGACTATGGTGTATATAAGAAGGAAGAACTCCTAAATTTATCATGAGCAAAGAAGTTTCCTATGATGAATCTGCCATGGGTAACTGGGAAGGAGGTGATTCAAGTCAAGTAGGGAACCAAGATTAGGGTGCTAACTAGAAGGTGGAGTTTGCATCTTAAACTCCAAACAGATTTATTGTTGGGTTTTGTGTACTACAACATCCTATGGTGCACATACACCCCTAAATGCTTTGGATCTATGTTTTCTCCATTTATACATACAATATTGTTTCCAAAGCATTAAGCCTATAACTAGAATACAATTGACATAAATAACATAGAATTGAGTTATAGAATTACCTCTTTTTTGTATCCTGTTGTCTTTGGATTTTAAGAACATAACATCCCAAATGTGATGCCTCAAACGGTTTACAATTCACCTTGGACAAAGGAGCACTTGAGAGAGAGGTTCTAGGCACTCAAAACCGGTTATGAAACTCGAAGAACACTAGGTTAACCGATTTTAGGTATGGGGTGTTCTATATATAGTCTAAGAGTCATGGTTAAACCCTAATCCATACCCTTGGGCTTATTATCCATGATCCATGATTCAAGTGGTCTAACTCTTTATGGATTCATCCATAAACTTATTCCATCATGTACTATAAGCCCAAACCATATATATATATATATATATATATATATATATATATATATATATATATATATATATATATATATATAAAACTAATTTACACAATTAGTCCCCATTAATTTAATTAGTCTCTTTTGATCATTTAATTAATACCAAATTAATTCTTGATTAATACTAATTAAATCATATGATTTCATATTAATATATTAGAACTTATAATATATTAATAAATCATAACTAACCTCTTCTCAAAAGTCCATCCTATCAAATTGTCCTGGTGATATGCAACCTTAAATGGACCATGCTACTCTCGGGTAAAGTACATACCAATTATAGTTATGGGCTTAAACACCTAATCCAACAGTTATGACAAGTGATGAACAACAAGGAGATACTAAAAAACTTGGACAAGATGAAAGCCAAGAGCTACCTATGGGATCTTCATCCAGTGGTGTTGATATCGGCAAAGATGATGACCCTGAATCTATAGCAATGAGGACATCAAAGAGGGTTATACAATAACGTGATATATATATATATATATATATATATATATATATATATATATATATATATATATATGTGGGATGTGTCAATTATGGTGATCTTGACTCCATTTCTTTTTCTTTAGCAACTAGAGAAAACATTAACACTGAGGAGCCTCAATCGTATAAAGAGGCAGTGGCGAGTAAAGAACCAACAAATTGGTTGATGGCCATGAATGAAGAAATGCAATCATTGGAGCAGAAGGAAACATAGGATCTAGTTCCATTACCAAAGGGTGAAAAACCAGTGGGATGCAAATGGATCTTGAAGAAGAAGGAAGGGATACAAGGATTTGAACTAGCTAGATTCAAGGCAAGGTTGGTGGAGAAAGGGTTTCTAGGAAATAAGAAATTAATTATCATGAGGTGTTTTAACTAGTCGTGAAGCACAAGACAGTTCAAGTTCTTTTGGCCATGGTGAATACATTTGATATGGACCTTGAACAACTTGATGTGAAAACTATATTTCTTCATGGGAATTTAGAAGAGAAGATTTACATGTCACATATAGAGGGGTTCCCTGATTCTAATAAGGATCATGTATGTTTCCTAAGGAAATCTTTGTATGATTTTTGAAGCAGTCTCGAAGGAAATTGTACAAGAGATTTGATTCATTCATGATCTCGTATGGCTACACTCAGAACCAGGTTGACAATTGTGTTTACTCAAAGTAATTGTCACCAGATTCTTACATATATATGTTTTTATATGTTGATGACATGCTTATCACAACCCAGGACATGGATGGAATAATTGACTTGAAGGCGAGATTTGGTAGTAGCAAAGAAGATAACTAGGATGGAGATTCCAAGGGATAGGAGATTAGGGTGGTTTTGTATTTATCAATAAAAGTACATTGTGAAAGTTCTATAGTCTTACAATTGTTATCAGTTCAAATCAGTTAGAACTCATTTGGCGACTCACTTTAAACATGGTCAAGATATTATACCTACAACAAATGAACAAAGGAAGTATATGAGCAGGGTTTGATGTGTTGTTGGAAGTCTCATGTATGCAATGGTCTGTACCAGACCTAATTTGGCTCATTCAGTTAGTAATTTAAGCAAGTTTATGAACAATCTAGGGAAGGCTCATTGGGAAGCTATCAAATGGATAATACGATACTTTATGGGAACGAAAAATGTTTGCTTGGTGTATGGAACTAATTCGAAAAGTGACTTAGTTAGATATGCAGACTTTGAGCATGGTAGTGATTTATTGAAGTGTTGTATATTTTTATTTGTTGTGATATATCGAAGCGTAGGTAGTGTTCTTAGTAGCGAATGTTTTGTAAATATCGAAGGTCTTCAAGACTTCGATATGTATGTATTTTACTAGGCACTTTGGTGGATTAACTATTATGTTGATGTCCTAGTATACATTTTACATCCGTTGAGTACTCTATAAATAGAGTTGGTACATAATTCAGTTAGTAGCATTTTTGCCATTACATTCTTGTACTTTCTCTCTCTACTTCTGTCTTGTACCAATATGGATATCGAGTTGAATTAAAGATTTACTTACATTGTGTGTTTAATTTGTACTATGATTTTCATTTATGATTGACTAAATATCTTATCAATTAGTATCAAAGGAAGATTTGACATATCATTTGAAGAATCTCATTTGCGTTTTAGTCTTATTGAATTATTTTCTCTGATTCAATTATTTCGCAAGTGAAAAGGTAATTCTTCCTTCGATCACTATGATTTAACGATTTTGCAATCATTAATCAATTGTTTTGCATCTGGTTTCTTTCTTTTCAAGTTTATCCTCTTTTTACTCGATCAAATGGCAAATTTGAATGTTAACAATGTGATGAACTATGTTAATATTCTTGGATCTGCTACTAAGATTCTAATGTTGCTTCCGGAATATTACGATCAATAGGCCAATCGTATGGAAGATTACCTTAATGGAATTGATGAGGGATTGTGGAGATCAATTGATAAAGGCCCATATCATGCAAATTGTCTTCAAGCTGTTGGTACAACAGGTGAAGTAGAGATGTGATTCTTCAAGCAACCAAGTAGAAGGCTAATGATAAGAGATGTCTTTCTGGGTTATTTAATTGAACAGGTACCCAATGTTCAAAAATTTTAAATAATTTTAAATTACAAAGGTGGACACTTTGCTATCCGATCTTTACTGTGTTTAGTCCAATATTCAAACCATTTTTAGTTTTGGTCCATAGTTCAAGGTTTCATACTGATTTGGGTCCCTTTAAATTTATGAATTTGGTTCTTATTTCAAGATTGCATATTGTTTTTGGTCTTTCTTTCAAGGTTGGGGACTAAAATCGAAATCAAACCTTGAAGTATGGACAAGAAACTAATGGAAAGAAGAAGAAAAAAAACATTTTAGTTTTAGAGTTAACACTATAAAAATCAGAACCAAAAGGACCATATCTATAATTTTCCTCATTATGTTCTCTAAAAGCTGTGGAAGTTGAAAGATTGGATAAGTTAGAAGCTAGCATAATGAACATAGAGATCGACACACAATATGGCACGTGCCTTCTATGTTGCTAGCTAACATGAATATTCAAATGATCAAACAAAGGAAGAATCCCCTAGTCAAGTCGAAAAGTGGATGTTAGTTTATAATTAAGAAAGTGGGCTTGATGATTAGAACATGTTCACAATCAATAAAAGGTTATCATAAATGTTATCTTATTATACATTTTTAATTTAATTTATTGTTTTGGTGTGTATGACAGGATGAAACAAACGGGCTCATTTAAATCTCAAGCAAGTTGTCACGGACATAATTTTGGTCGTAGAAATCCTAGGTAACTAATGAGAAAATATCTATCATTTTTCAAGACACAAATTTATATGATTTGCTCTCGAGGGTTTGTGCGATATAAAGTATCAGTGGCTTACTATTTGGATAAATGGTGTTTAAAATTTTATGGGAATGGAATAGATAAAATGGAAGCTTCAATTCATAATATAGCAATGTACTTTAATCTTTTTCTTCAATATGCCATCCTACTTTTATTTCTTTTTGTTACAACATTGTACAGTGAAGATATGCCTAATTATAGAACTTTGGGCACACGTGTTTACTTTCTCTGTTCCCAACTATCTTCAATTCTTGCTCCTTCCTTCCCTCAGTATTATCCCTATTGTCGTATCTATGTATCTTTACACATTTTAGTTAGGATGTGTTTGGAAAATGTAGGTGTTGGCAGGTAGCAGGTAGCTGATAGTTGGAAGTTGTAGCTTTTATTTGTTATATGAGTGTTTGAAAAAAGTAGTTGGAAGCTTTTGAAATATGTAAAATTACAAAAAAAAAGACAATTGTTTAAAAATATATATATATATATATATATATATATATATATATATATATATATATATATATATTTTTAATCACGATTATGGAAATTGATTTCAAAAGCTCATTACCGCTTTGTTAAACACTACGTGATGTAGCTTTTAGATTTTGAGTGTTTCTTCTTACCTAAAAGCTAAATGCTCGTACTGGCAAACAATGTTTTTTGTTTAAACTAGAGCGTTTTGTCAAAAGCTGAAAGCTAGAAGGTCTCAAAAGTTTCCAAAAGTTCCATGCCAAACATGCCCTTAATATTGTAATAATTTAGTGGTTTCTATTTTTTCCTACTTTCTTTTAGGGAGAATATGTTTCGATAATGGAGCTTAGCCCACAGGCTGATAAGCTATCATAAAGGAACCAAATATATTAATTTGAGTATAATACAAGGGATTCGATTGATTTAGTGATGTGAGAGCAATGTAATAAGACAATTCTTACTTGGAAAAATATAAAGTGAGTGCTGGGGACTGCACGTATTGACTTGGTTAATGATTTTGGGGACGGAAACATCCTAAGTGGGGGTGAATTGTAAAGCCCAAAAATTTGGGCTAGATGTTTAAGAAATTAAAGCTATGATTATTCATTTTATTGAATAATTAAAAATATCTATTAGTATACATGTAAATAAATAAGAATCAATCATACACAAAACGGGTTATATAAATGATAATTATATTATTGTGTACATATTTTATAGACAAATATTATGGGCTTGTAATATTTGTATAAAAACTTATTATAAACAAAGAATTACATTAAATAAAAATTTATAAATAAAAAATTATCTAGGATAAAGAATCTTGATTAAAGTTGTAATAGTCATGATTACGAACATGTGAGTATCAAGAACACCAAAATTCGACTTATATGAAAACGTTTTGATTTTTTGAAGTTTTATGCTTGAAAAAGTACATCCATGTGTGTCATAAAATATGAAACAAGGATAGGTTACTTTTTAGCCAAAGCATTGTACAGATGAGTCCATGTCCTCATGAATACAATACGTCGATATACAAAATGTCAAGAACGGAGCTCGTATGAAGAATATATGAATTTCACACAGTCTTTTACCATATAATATTTATAGAATGTAAACTAAAAACATAATTTGAATTAGTTGTTGAGATCTAAAATAAAGTTTTAATACTCATCGATACGACTCCTAAGATAAAAAGAACATCGAAAACGGAGATCGTGTGCGGGATGTGATTTTTTGAGGATTGCGAGATTTACCTTCGAAAGGATGATGTGGCACTAAATTAATGTGCCATGTGGCAACGGCCAAAGACTCTTCCTGCACCAACCATGAGATGACTCGACGCCAACAGAAGGATGACATGCGGGCGCGATGTGCTAGGAGAAATCCATGACAATCCTTTCGAGCAAGTTTCGTTCCTATAAATAACAAGCCATTTTTTACTATTTCTTCACTTCTTCCCATGTTTACTATCTAGAACTCTTCCCCTCTAGATCAGGTTACACAGGCTTATTCAGATTCTTGGTCTGAAGGTGGAGAAGCCTGTCTTGTATTGTGACAGTCAGAGTGCACTTAATCTTGCAAAGATTCCCATGTATCATGAGATGATGAAGCACATTAATTTCAGGTTAAACTTCATTTATGACATTCTGGAAACAAACTAGTTCTCTCAAATGAAGTTTGATATCAAGGTGAACCCAAACACTATGTTGACAAATTCATTGCCCACAAAGAAGTTCTGGCTTTGTTGGACTTTATTGATGTTTGTAGGAGTTTGGTCCCTTCGAGGTTGGATGTCAGGAAGAGAGAGGAAGTACTTGTTTAAGGTTGAGTTTATAGGATACTCAAGTCAAGGTGGAGATTATTAAACGTGACTTGAGAATTTGGAACATTTGAGTTCATTGGTGTAGTTGGAACTCAATGGAGCACTTGGAGTTCATGTAGCATGTGACAAAGGAATGAATCATTTGAAAAAGGAACGGATTAAGTGACAAATGAATGAAACTTCAAAAAGGGGGTATGGAGCACTCGGAAGACATATGGAGCACCTGGTAAGGAATGGAGCACCTTAGAGCATGGATGCCCCATCCACGATCAAGATGCGTCATTCATAGGCATGGATGCGCCATCTAGGTTGAAGGTGCTATTGGACCTCAAGCGCTACCAACTCTCCCAAAACCAATTGGTGTTAGGAAAGGAATAACATTTGTACGTATAACATATTTATCCTTCTAGTGCCTATGGAATTCGACGATGAATAGGAAACCTTTATTACGCATCGTGCATACTGAACCATTTTTTACACAAACAATCCCCTCCCCCCCTCCCCTTAGAAATTGCTCTCTGATAGAATCGAACTTGCGCCCTAACTATGATACCACTTATTGGACCTCAAGAACTACTAACTTTCTCAAAACCAGTTGGTGTTAGGAAAGGGGCAACCTTTGTACATATAGCACATTCATCCCTCTAGTGCCAATGACATGATTTCAACTAAGAAACCTTCCTTAAACATTACGAAGACTAAGCCATTTCTGACCCCAATAGGTGCGCCATCTAGTGTCTAGATGCACCACTAGGGAAGCAAGTGGGCCACTCATGAAGCTTGATGCACCATTTTGTAGAGAGTATGCCACTTCAGATTCTAGATGTGTCATTTGTGAAGGAGGGGTGCCAACATGGATGTGGATATACCATCCTAGGAGAGGATGTAACATTCCTTACACAAGGTGCGCCATCCTCATGCTTAATGTTCTATCTTAGTGCAAGGTGTGCCACATGTGTTGCTTCATGAGCCATGGTATCCTTGATGAAGCACTTATGTTGTGATGTCCTTTATGATGCTCAAGATTGTTCAAGGTTTCTCAGAAGTTCAAGATGCTCAAGGATTATTGCTTAAAGAGCCACCAAGATAGTTAATAAGTCATGGTGATCTTCATGTGTGTAACAGCCCGGAATTTCAAATATTAATATAATTATGATTTGGGGGTGTTTTAAGAAGGGACTCGGCGAGTTGGAGCCTTGACTCGCCGAGTAGGGTCGCAGAGTTGGTCGCGGGTTCGCGACTGGACTCGACGAGTCCAGGTATGGACTCGGCGAGTCGACGCTGTTCAGCAGAAACCCTAGCCGTTTCGTATTGGGTCGTATTTAAGGGTTGTTATGTCGTCATTTCACGTCTTTTGGCCGATTGTGGAGAACCCTAGACGACTGTGGCATCTGGAGCAAAACTTGAAGGCCATTATTGACTTTGAAGGAATTGTGGTGCAAGAAGAGGAAGGGTTTTGGCCAAAGGAAGAGTAAGGAGGTCGAGTTCTGAGGTTTGGGGACACAGAGAGTATGTTTTCAGGTTATGTTTCGAATCATTCCTGTTATTTTGATATGTACACGAATTTAGGGTTTATGAAACCCATTTGGAGATTAGATGGATTGTTGTGTCGTTACCCAATGTTTATAACCTTGTATTAGGACCCTTAGAGGTCCAGAAGGTCCCATGTTCGTATATTCGGGAAAATATGTATCTCAGGAAGCAGTTTGATCGACTGCATGGCGTGGACTCGCCGAGTCGGATGATCAGACTCGGCGAGTAGCTTGAAGATTCACTGGGACTCGCCGAGTTGTTCTTCAGACTCGGCGAGTGGAGTCGGGGTGTCCCCGTGATTCTTCCAGGAGTGACTCGTCGAGTCAAAGAGGATACTCGACGAGTAGAAGGGGAATCTTAGAGGATTGAAGGACGACCAGACTCGCCGAGTCGCCAGGGAACTCGCCGAGTCCAGTCGAGCTGACAATGGACTGTTGACCAGAGTTGACTGGTGTGATTTCTTAGGGGCAGTTAGCGGGGAAGATAGAAGTATTAATAAGGGATATATGATGTTAAAGGGAGCTTGTAGCTCGGAGGATCAAGTGCAAGGGATTTTAGGAGTTGCTATCTTCCAGTGTCCGCGAGGTGAGTCTTCTCACTATACCTCACCCGGAAGGGTTTGATTGTGTGACCGGAAGGTCAAGTATGTTATGTATTATGTTTATATGCTATAAATGGAAAGTTAGCTGCTACGAGTGATATACATGCTTATGGGCCGGGAGGCAAAGTATTATGTGACAGAAAGGTCGGATATGATATGTGATATGTATGCTATATGTGGTAAGATATTTGATATATGTGCTTTATGTGTTAGAGTATTTATATCAGGTGTTATATATGTGTATGGGCCGGAAGGCAATTATGTTATGGGCCGGAAGGCAAATATCTTATGGGCCGGAAGGCGAGTATCTCTTGGGCCGGAAGGCATTGTTCAGTTGACCGGAAGGTCAGGGCCTGGAAAGGCGTATGTGCGTAAGGTATATTGGGGAACTCACTAAGCTTCGTGCTTACGTTGTTTATGTTATGATGTTTCAGGTTCTTACAGTAACGCGGGATGGCAACGGTTCGATTGTACACACCGAAGAAAGAGTTGTATTTTGGAGGATCCTGGTCTTCTATTATGATGAAAATGAAACTACGTTTTGTAATTCGAATGTAAATAAGATTTTAAATAAGTGTTTTTAATATTAAATTGATTATTTAAATGAAAATTTTGTTTTCGGAAATCTTGGTGTTACAAATTGGTATCAGAGCCTTGGTTTGAGGGATTCGGACGCGCCTACGGGTAAATCTGGACTCAAACTGAGGAAGTAAGAAAAAGTTTTCCAAATAAATGGTTTTCTAAAAGTGAATAAGAGTTCAAAGAGAAAGCAAGAAAGGGCAGTGTGTACAATCAGCCAGAGCCAAACGGTGATTTCCCAAAATATCCTTACTTTTGTATTATGAAATATCTATTATGCACTTTATGAGACATTATTGCATGCTAGAGACAGGCTAGGTATTCCACATCTTAGGACTAGAGTGGCCTGATTTGTGATGCCTTAGTCTAGGGTTTGCTGTTATATGTGCGTTATGTTTTTGTGTGTATGTGATGAGTGAGAGTATCTAGTTAGAACGCACAAGGGGTAAAGCTACGGGGTACAGAGGTACTTCCGAGGATGAGCCGAGAAGGTGGAGCTACCACAGATGGGGAGTCCTATGTATGCTTCAATGCTCGAATGCTGCTTGCTTTGTGCTTTGTGGAGTTGTCGATGATGGGAGTCAGCTACTAAGTGAGTATGACGATACTCAGGAGGTAGAGGGCTGGCATCATTAGGAACTCTTCAGCAGCTGATAGCAAAGAAGTGGGAGGACGGCGGAAGGGACTAGGGAGTAAACCTAGCCAGACGAGTGCGCGGGTAGAGTAGAAGATTTCGCTGGAAAGCGAGCACGCGCGATGAGATGGGTGAAAGAGCAGGTTTATCAGCTACTTAGGAACTCTGGGATGGTCCGTGTGGAAAGTATGGGTAGATGTGGCAGGTAGTATGGGCCCGTACTACTGAAAGCAGAGGACCCATACTTGATATAGGGGGCATTCTGAAGGTCCTAAGGAACAGATTAAGGAGTGATGTGATGGTTCGAATACCATACATCGGAGCGGATACAGAGTGATGTTATGGTCAGGGCACCATACATCGGAACAGGTTGAGATAGATGTTGTGGTTCGAGTGCTATACATTGGAGCAGATTGGGGAGTGGTGCTATGGTTCAGGTACCATACACCGAAGCATGTTGAGGAGGGATGTTATGAAATGAGTACCATGGTTCGTAGTGGATGATGCTTGTGGCTATCTTGTTATCCGGTTATCGATCGAACGAGCACGAGCGAGCGGGATGCGAGGATTCGCGAGATCCTGCGTGATGAGGTTGCTGCATTGTTGCGGGCTGAGTCGCCAGAATTGTTTGGGTCGATCAGGACCACTATGATTGAAGTAGTTGATGAGCGATATGCGGCTTTCGCAGAGACGGCTGCCGCGGAGGTTACAGCGGCTGTAGCAACGGCAAAGAAAGGGGCTAGGCGGGGTTTTCAGTATCGGGACTTCTATTATGCGAAGCCTCCCACATTCGAGGGAGTTCAGGACTCGATTGTTGCTATGAGATGGTTATCAGACATGGAGGGGTGTTTCTCCACGAGTTTATGCCCTGTTGATCAGAGGGTGGGGTGTGCTCTGAACCTGTTGAGGCTCGGGGCGAAGGATTGGTGGAGATTGACCACGAGGTCATTTTCGATGCGCAGAGGGCTGCGGTTTCATGGGATCAATTCAGAGGGATGTTCAGTACTCGCTATGTTCCGCAGGATGAAAAGGAGAAATTGGCTCGGAGGTTCCTTAAGCTGAAGCAGGATTTGGAGTCGGTGACTGAGAGCACCGGGATGTTTATTGAGAGGGCGACGTTTCGCCCTGAGTTCGCCTCGGAGCAGGCTCAGATGTCCCGATATCTGAGTAGGCTCAAGGGGGGAGTATCAGACAGTTCGTGTCTGCGCAGAGGCGCGAGACCGTGTTGGTATCGCAGGAGGCCGCCATGTGGCGTGAGTTAGAGGTTGAGTTGCAGTTGCGTGAGGTGAGGCAGGCCCCGATGCAGTCGCAGTCGGCGCCGAAACGGTCCATGACCGTAGACGTTAGAATGGGGGATCGGAGCGGTCACACTTGTGGGAAGTGTGAGAGAGATGGCACCGGAGCTTGTTGGCCCAGTGGTGCATGCCGCAAGTGCGGAAAGGAGGGGCATGGTGCACGGGATTGTCGGCAGTCAGTGCCAATTCGGGATTTCAGGATTTGTTATCAGTGTCGGCAGGTTGGACATTTGAGGGTCAATCGTCCACAGTTTCCTGCAGGACCGGTGCAAGCTCTAGCATCGGCCACCTTGAGGAGTTCAGGAGGAGGACAGGATGGAGCAGAGCCCAAGGGCTCAGGGTCGTGCTTATCGGCTTGCGGCAGAGGGAGACGGAGCAGTGCCGGAGGCAGCTGTGGGTATGATGCTCTCTTGATGTCTTGAGTAGCTTGCGTTGATTGTGGCGTATTGTTTGTGCTGGTGTCTGGTGTGGATTCCGATGCGGTATTCGTTGTTTCGCGGGTTGGGCATGGTTATGGATTGGTGCTTCAGGTTTTCGCTTGGCATTCGTCGTTCCCTGATGGTTTAGTATGATTATAGTTTGGTGTTTTGGTACCGGTAGCCTTGTGCGGTTTTCGATGCGATATTCAACCTTTGGCAGGTTGTGGGTTTGGTTATGGGTTGTTGCTTGGGAATTCCGTTGGTCATCGTTCATGAGGGTTGATAATGGAGATGCGGCACTGGGTTGAATGACGGGTAGCATCTGCAGTTGTGGAGTGGATAATTGAAAGATCGGATTCTTTTGAGCGGATTGATCAGGGAGGAGATGTGTTTTGCTGAGGGTTGCTTACGCTTGTGGGAAGCAGTCAGTGGGTAAGTGTTCTCTTTGTGCAGGATGGTTCTGAAAGGTCATTAATGACGACCGGTGGCAGTTAGTCAGTGCTTTAGTGGGGGAGAATTGTAAAATTCTCCGGGAGATCGATGAGTATATAAGGGTGCTTAGCTGTTGGGATTCAGCAGTGGTTGTCAGCGCAGAGTATAGGCCGACGAGAGCGAGTGTCGGGTATGCGGGGCGGGATACAGACCTAGGGCATTCGATTGTGGAGGCCTGAGAGGAGGCCGGGATCAAGCTTGAGTAAGTAACCAGGGTTATGTGATCAGAGTATTGGTATGTTTGAGGTACGTGATGGGTTGTACTGCATTAATCCCACGGGATTATGTTGTGCATGTTTCTAGAGCTGGAACCGGAAGGTTCCCAGAGTTAGAACCTGAGGGTTCGCAGAGTTGGGTGTACGGACCCACAGAGATATAGCCTCGAGTGGCTAGTATGTGCTATGAGAGTCGGTCCAGTCATACTGGAGACTCTGTTGGTATTGCTGGATCAGTTTGAGATTACGGATGATGTATGTGTAGTGTGATTGCATTGGAAGGTCTGGCCCCGGGTTAGTGATCTTGTTTAGCTGAGGCAGTGATTCTGATGAGTGGGGAGAGTGCATGGGATTGAGAGCCCTGCAATGGGAACCAGAGTATGTGGATAGCTGTTACGCGAAAAGGGTGGTGTCGCTTGGGGCGAGCACCGTGGCACCGGGTGGAGTGGCATTATGGCCAAGAGGGTTCCTTGGAAAAAGGAAAAGAGGAAGGTGTAACTCCGATGGGGTGCAAGTTCACGAAAGTGAAAGCTGCAGAGCAGAGTTATGGGTAGAGTATTTCAAGTATGGTTCGAGCATCGTGTTTGCGGCAGTGAAGTAGGAACCCATCCGGGTTGGGATGACTGGCGAGACTCAGAAAGGATGCAAGGGATTAGAGAATCTTGAATTCTCAGTGTGATTCTGATCAGGGTACAGGACGGGTATTAGTGGCTCGTCTTGGGAGATGTTCGAGGATGTCATCAGTGAATCGGGTTTTTTCAACCTGCGAGTGTTGGGACTAGTTCAGTTTGTGTATGTGATGGCAAGAGGGGTCTTGTGAGAGTGATCTGAGAGGGAGAACGGATCTCTCAGTCGGTCCGGAATGGGCAAAGTGGGCTTTGGATCGGGGATCCGGCGGTTCAGGGTTTCCTAACCCTTATGGGCTGAGTGATCGTTGAGATTTGGAGCAGAGTGCATCTTGGGTAATTTCCGATTTCAGAGAGTGATGAGCAGTTCAGAGTTCGTACTTTAGTTGGCAAAGCAGACTCAGCAGGTTAAAGAGAGTTAATGATCGTCTAGAGTTAACAGGGAAGTTATGTAGGCAGACGCCGTTGCGAGTATGTGATTCAGGTCAGCGACTTCGTATTTCTGACGGGGTGCTTCGATTTAGGAAGAGGGGTAAATGGGGGGCCCCGGTATGTTGGGTCTTTTCGTGAAGGTGCGAAGGTAGGAAGGGTGGCCTATCGTTTGGAGCTGTCAACGGAATTGGGACGGATCCATGACACTAGTATGTGTCGCAGTTGAAGAGGTGTATAGCGGATGAGTCAGCAGTGGTTCTTCTAGAGAACGATTAGGTGGATGCGAGCCTGTGTTACGTCGAGAGCCCAGTGGCCGTCGAAGATCGGAAGACCAAGGTTCTGAGGAATAAGGAGATACCTCGGGTGTTAGTTCAGTGGCAGCATCGGAGGGGATCGGAAATGAACTGTGATCTGGAACGTGATAGGTGGGAGCAGCATTCGGGGATATTTTCAGAGTGAGACTTCGAGGGCGAAGTCTAGTCCTAGTGGGGGAGAGTTGTAACAGCCCGGAATTTCAAATATTAATATAATTATGATTTGGGGGTGTTTTAAGAAGGGACTCGGCGAGTTGGAGCCTTGACTCGCCGAGTAGGGTCGCAGAGTTGGTCGCGGGTTCGCGACTGGACTCGACGAGTCCAGGTATGGACTCGGCGAGTCGACGCTGTTCAGCAGAAACCCTAGCCGTTTCGTATTGGGTCGTATTTAAGGGTTGTTATGTCGTCATTTCACGTCTTTTGGCCGATTGTGGAGAACCCTAGACGACTGTGGCATCTGGAGCAAAACTTGAAGGCCATTATTGACGTTGAAGGAATTGTGGTGCAAGAAGAGGAAGGGTTTTGGCCAAAGGAAGAGTAAGGAGGTCGAGTTCTGAGGTTTGGGGACACAGAGAGTATGTTTTCAGGTTATGTTTCGAATCATTCCTGTTATTTTGATATGTACACGAATTTAGGGTTTATGAAACCCATTTGGAGATTAGATGGATTTTTGTGTCGTTACCCAATGTTTATAACCTTGTATTAGGACCCTTAGAGGTCCAGAAGGTCCCATGTTCGTATATTCGGGAAAATATGTATCTCAGGAAGCAGTTTGATCGACTGCATGGCGTGGACTCGCCGAGTCGGATGATCAGACTCGGCGAGTAGCTTGAAGATTCACTGGGACTCGCCGAGTTGTTCTTCAGACTCGGCGAGTGGAGTCGGGGTGGCCCCGCGATTCTTCCAGGAGTGACTCGTCGAGTCAAAGAGGATACTCGACGAGTAGAAGGGGAATCTTAGAGGATTGAAGGACGACCAGACTCGCCGAGTCGCCAGGGAACTCGCCGAGTCCAGTCGAGCTGACAATGGACTGTTGACCAGAGTTGACTGGTGTGATTTCTTAGGGGCAGTTAGCGGGGAAGATAGAAGTATTAATAAGGGATATATGATGTTACAGGGAGCTTGTAGCTCGGAGGATCAAGTGCAAGGGATTTTAGGAGTTGCTATCTTCCAGTGTCCGCGAGGTGAGTCTTCTCACTATACCTCACCCGGAAGGGTTTGATTGTGTGACCGGAAGGTCAAGTATGTTATGTATTATGTTTATATGCTATAAATGGAAAGTTAGCTGCTACGAGTGATATACATGCTTATGGGCCGGGAGGCAAAGTATTATGTGACAGAAAGGTCGGATATGATATGTGATATGTATGCTATATGTGGTAAGATATTTGATATATGTGCTTTATGTGTTAGAGTATTTATATCAGGTGTTATATATGTGTATGGGCCGGAAGGCAATTATGTTATGGGCCGGAAGGCAAATATCTTATGGGCCGGAAGGCGAGTATCTCTTGGGCCGGAAGGCATTGTTCAGTTGACCGGAAGGTCAGGGCCTGGAAAGGCGTATGTGCGTAAGGTATATTGGGGAACTCACTAAGCTTCGTGCTTACGTTGTTTATGTTATGATGTTTCAGGTTCTTACAGTAACGCGGGATGGCAACGGTTCGATTGTACACACCGAAGAAAGAGTTGTATTTTGGAGGATCCTGGTCTTCTATTATGATGAAAATGAAACTACGTTTTGTAATTCGAATGTAAATAAGATTTTAAATAAGTGTTTTTAATATTAAATTGATTATTTAAATGAAAATTTTGTTTTCGGAAATCTTGGTGTTACAATGTGCCACTATTGCATCATGATGAGCCACGGTGGATCATGATGCTCCACCATGTGCGTTTTTTATGCTCATTAAATAGATATCAAGGATAAATTTTCTAGAAGCTACTTTATGGCAAATCATGATCGGTAGACACCATTCATAGGCCTATGGGCCAATAGGCTTGGCCTATTTGGGTTTTAGGTCAGATCCCTTCACTATAAATACAGATACATGTTATTGTTTGTTCCTTGAATTCTAGAATGATAGGCGAATCGTTGTTGAGTTTTACTTGTAACATCTGTTTAAGAGCTCATAAATAAAGTATACACCCCTTCTGCCTGTGGACGTAGGTCACCTTGACCGAACCACGTAAATATTGTGTCTTGTGTACTTTTTAGTTTTGCTTGTTTTCCACATTACTTCCAAACATATAAGTATATAATTATATATAGATCAAATACAACAAGCTTCCTAAAGTTCAAGATTAACACAACCACATTCTTTTAACTAAGATAAGTTAGAATCAATCCTATTACCCCCCGCAAGCGAGGGGGGTAAACGAAACTTGGATCGAAAATCTTTAAAGAGTGGAAGCGGAAGACGTTTTTAACGATGTCATCCATCTATAGATGTAACGATACATATATAGTGTAAATTTTACCTGATAGAAGAAACTCTTAAACAAAATGGCATTCAATGTCATTATGTTTTGCACGCTTATAAGAAATTGGATTTTGGCTTAAGAAGAGCACACTGTGATTATCACCTAAAAGATCGGGACTACATCAAGGTAAAAGATGGATCTCTCAAAGAAAATAAGTGATTCATAGAATTTTAGATGTCATGTTTTCCATTGCCCTGTAACTATAATCAAAATTAGAGCAATATATGGTTGGTTGTTTCCTCGCACTCCATGATACAAGATTTCCACCAAGAAAGACGAAGTAGACGTATGTAGAGCTTCTTGTTTCAATGCAACGGGCCCATTCGGCATCCGAATAACCCAAATTTTTTCACGATGGAGCATGTAGAGAGGAAATTACATAAGAAATAGTGCATTTAACATAACAAACAATTTGTTTTATAGCCGGATAGTGATCTTTCCTTGGAGCATGAAGAAATTAACTTAGTTGATTAACAACCTAAGACAAATCAGGTCAAGTAGTGGTAAGATATTAAAAGGTTCCCACCAAGGATCGATAAAGGGTGGGTCAATAAATAGAGTAGCTTGAGTTGTGAAATAAGTTAAGGTAAAGATAGGAGTGGCAGCAGGTTTGTCATCAAATAAATGAGCTTTGGTATGAATGTTATTAGCATATTTCGCTTGGCATAGAAAAATTCCATAGTAGTGATATGAAGCTTCAAAACCAAGGAAGTAATTGAGTTTTCTAAGGTCTGTAATGAGAAAATATTTATTTAGATGAGTGATAATGTTTTTAATATGAGTAACATTGTTACTTGTTAGAATAATTTCATCAACATATACTAGAAAGTAAAGAATGTTAGAGTTTTGTTTTAAGATAAATAACGATGTGTCTGCTTGGCTACAAGTAAAACCAATGTTGATGAGAAACGATCTTAGGCTTTGAAACCAATCCCTAGGATCTTTTTTAACCCCACATAAAGCTTTCTTTAGATAACACACGTGATTTAGAAATCGAGATTTAATGAACCCTGGTGGTTGCTCCATGTAAAGAGTGTCAAAAAGATCACCATTGAAAAAAGAATTTACGATGTCTAACTGGATATCATGCCATTTTTAAGTACATCAAAGAAAGAATAATCCAAACTATAAAAGTCTTGACAACTAGGCTAAGGTGGCAGAGTAATCAAGAAACAAAACCTGAGTAAAGCCATGAACAACAAGATGGGCCTTATATTTGTCAATGATGCCATTAGCATGGAAATTTGTGAGAAACACCCATATAGATCTGACAATATTTTCTGAGTGGGATAATGTACCTGATTCCAAGCAGCATTAAGGTTTAGAGCACTCATCTAATCACATATTACAACAAACCATTTGGGATCTTTAGTAGCAATTTTGAAGCCTTTAGGTTCATGGGAAGCAAAATAGGCATAATGTAGGGCTGATGAAGACATATAAGACAAGTTTGCAATATTTCATGGTTTAAAGATGCCAAACTTTCAACGAGTTAAAGTCAGATGGTTGGAAGGTAGAAGGAGCAACACGTGGTAATGGAGGGGGCCGATTTGTATGTGTCGGTGATGGAGGCAGAATCATAGATGGCGCATTAGTAGATAAGTTTATCACTGTTAACGATTTGGTGCATAACTCACATGGTGAAATAAGAGCTAAATATTGATATGTATTAGATGTAATAAGCTTGTGTTGGGAGATATGATCGGAGTAATCATCACAATAAGTAGATAAGCTAAGCTTATCTGATGAGATAGACGATGGGTGAACCTCAAATGGAAATAAAGATTCGCAAGATTGTGCATGACAGGTGATGCAAATATGTATTTTAGATAAATCATGACATCGATAACCTTTATATTGGGTGCTATATCTAATAAAAACACATGGCCTCTGTATTCAGTTCTCTCACAGCATGGCTCTGATACCAAACTATAACGCCGTGATATTTTACCACATTTGTTTTTATTTTAAAAAAGTCATTTAACATATTATGGAAATGAAAGTCTTAGTTTATTATTTTAGAAAATATCACCAAAGTTACTTATGTCAAAACATACAAATTAAACTCATTAGAATTCAAATTTTGGAAAACTAGTACCAAAACACACACCAAAAACCAAGTATAAGTGAAACATCATCGACAAGTCTTAAACTGGTATCACAACTAATGAAACACTTGTAGTAACTACCCACCTCACCAGGCCATCAAATCAAACTATCTGTTCTAATGTAAGACCTAAAAACAAGCAAAGAAAAAAGTGTGAGCATCAACACGGTGAGTCAATCTCAAGCACATAGGTATAGAAACAAGCATACTTCATACATTATGTTTAGTCATGCAATCAACATACATCGCTTATTATTTTTAATATATAAGGTATATATTAATCTAGATATTCTTTTCAGCGTAATAACTATTATTTATTTCTTCTCTATATTTGTCACACCCCCGAACCAAGACGGAGGAAACGTTAGGGGGCATGGTGACGTCAATTGTATAGTACCATAACAGTTGAATATAAATGAAGCATAGCAACCCAAACAACATACATTAAGAATACAAACTTACATAGTTTACATATTGTGTTTGTTCAAAAGTTACACAATAATGACTGAAAAGTAAAATCCCATAATGCAGCAACATTTGATCTCAAAAGAGTTGAATACCTGTTATTGGTTCCCTGAGAATACAAGTGATTTTGAAAAACGTCAATAATAATGTTGGTGAGTTCATAAGCATTTTTATATGAAAAGGGTTGTAACGACTATGTTTAAAATAAATTTTTATATTTCCAGAAAATCCGATAATTTCTATAAAATAGGTTGTTAGTCTAATAACCAAAACTAAAAAATATGTATGAATGTCCTTTGTATTTTTTTCTTGTAAAATAACCATGTCTGTTTCAGAACATCCCATATTTTATGATATGTGAACTGTAGTCTTAAACCCTAAGACCAGTAATGTAAGCACTATTGTCCTGTAAAGTAGTATGTACTTTTATATTTTTATAAAAACCGGTGAAGTGTGAGCTTCCCGTAAACCAAGATAGTATCGTTAATCCCTATGTGAGTTATTGTAACCATGCTTGATGTGATTGATATGCTTGTACGACGTTCTTCAGGTGTCGGAATTGGTAGATATTTGTCACCCTGTACTGGCTCGTCTAGCTGTAGTGAACAGCTCAGGTGTGAGCTTGTCAATCCTATATAGATCTATACACAACTATCTTGCTCTCCCTCCAAGAGACTCTTGTTATAATGCAGGACTTAAAGTGTACGATGGGTAGGTATGGTGAATAGAATGTCTCACTAGATCATTAACAGATTTACGTGAACTACGCCTCTCTTTTCTTGTATAATGAAATAATCATACCATTAAATTGTTATAAGGTATGTTTTTGTGACTTCCAAACTATACCCATTACAGTTTGCCTTGTTTGTTCTTGTGTAGAATATTTGTATAAACATTATATAAATATTCAGTTCTAATATTGTTTAGTGTTTATGTATGTTGTTAAAACATAATATACTAGGGTTTTAAACCATCAAAATAGTGATGACTAAAAATATAACCATTTATACTAGAAAAACTATTTTTAGTAAAAATAACCAAAAATTTGTAGTTTGTATAACTAATATTTTTGTTTGATATTTGTAACACAAAATAAGTTATGTTTGTGTTACTTTTTCATGTCAACTTCATATGAAACAAAATTTTTGTAAAAAGGAATGGTGATATTTATATTCTTATACAAATATAACATCATATTCAAGTAATAAGGATGAGACATGCAAGTATCCAAAGGACAACCATATTTTGACTTGTATCCCCCCCCCCCCTCCTCATAAAAGCATGTAAAAACTCGAAAATGGGGGTATGAAGCTCACCTTGAGTGGTTTTGATAGGTGGGTTCGAAGGGGTGTTGAGAAGATCCCAAGCCTAAACTCTTGTTTGGAATGGATGAACTTCCTTGGAGATGGCTTTATCCTAAGTGTTTTAACACATTTAGAGTGTGTAAATGGAATGAACTAAACATAGGATTGTAAAGGATGCTTAGAAGTATTGAATTTACTTACCAAACCTAGAAAATGCTTGAAGAAATAAGCCTCTATAAAGCTTTAAATTTGAATTCTTGAGAGAAATTTGAATTTCACAGTAAGTGGAGTGGGATTTTGTGGTATGGGAGAGGTTGATCTCGTCCTTAGTAAAAAGAAAGGAGATTGATATGATACTTGGATTACTGGAGCTTAATGTATGAATGTTTGGTGGGTAATACGTGGTTTACTCTGATTGTATTGAAAATGGGTGAGAAATCAAATCCTAAAGTCAACTGTTCTTGTCTTATCCTCATTCTAGACCGCAAACCTCATTTAATTATCCTAGTATGACCGAAATCACATGTTATTTCGCTCCTAGGGTGGACTTTTCTTTTAGTTTACGGTCCTAGGTCTTTTCCCATGGTGATTTTAACCTTAGTGGGTCCTTAAGGTGTGTTTTCGGCCTTAGTGGAGTTGCATGGTTTAGTTAATGTAACATGGAAAACCAAAGAGACTCCAAGCTTCAAAAAACTGATTTCATTGATAAGATGGAAGAAACATGGAATTTCACCCGTCGGAATTGGCTATGGTCGAGTAAATCTGACTTAGCATGGATAACTTGAAAAGATCCATCGTGTAGTTGCATAGTGATAAGGCCTTATTTAACTATGTATTTTAGGTTATTATCCTAAATTATTTGGGTAAAAATGTTATATTTTAAGATATATGATACTTAATATGCTTTAAAATGTTCAATTGTAGTTAAAATGGAAGCTGGGATACAAAATGAGGAAAACGGAGCAGAAAAAGACCAAAATTTCTTGACTTGTAATTCCAATTAAGGAGATATGAGATGTTCTGGAAACTAGAAAAAATTTCTGACAACTTATGTGTGAGAGCCTTTTTGCTAAATCCACTTGTAACATGTCCAAAATCAACCTTGAAGATTGACCATAAAAGCTAGCGAAAATTCCCTCCAAGTTACTTATTCCCCAAGCACCACTTACCTTATTTTTATTTGCTTAATCCCTAAGCTATCATTAGTTTCCTAATTCTAATCCAACCCTCATATTCGATATTAAATACACCTTCTCAATTTAATTATAAATACCCCATTATTCCACCATTTTCTTCATCTATGATATTCCACTTTGACTTGGGAAACAAGAAATCCCAGATCTACCGTTTTGAGGGTTTAGAATGTGGTTGGAGGGCCATTAAGCTTATATGGAGTGAATATCTAAAGGTTTCAAGAGCTGATTCATGACAGGAATCATTCGGTTTGTTCTCTTGACCATTACTAGCATTTTAATTTTTTTGTATTTGTTTTTTTACTTTCTGAATTCATGTGTTAAAACCTGTTGCTTTTCACTTGGAGTAGATGAAACTCAATTTTATGTGTTGATTTCAATGATTTTGGATTTTATTAGTTTTGTTATTAATTGTGTTTGACTGATCATAACCAATAAAGTTATAGTTATGATTTTTATTAATTGTGTTTGTTTGATTGATCATAACCCATCGCCAATTGTTGAGTTATGTGTAGTTAAGAGGACCAATCTAATTACATTAACTTGAGTCTTAATGAGTTTATGACCATTAAACTGTTAGGACCAGGGATTAATCAAATCCTTGGGTTATATAATATTTATATGTTATTTTGACTGTGTTAGAGAGTTTAGATATCCATGCTATTCTTCGATTGAATGTCATGACCATTGATGAGAAATTAGTAGACCATATCTTTCATATTCCAGATTTACATTAAGTTAGTTATGTGTTCACTGATTGCATGATCAGTGTGTTAGTTGTTTATTAATTATTCGTACTAGGAAATATGATCATGATAACTTGTTGCCCTAGAATTCGGTGATCAACTAATAAATCCATTTCATTATTAACAAATTTAACCATGATTTTGAGAAGTACTCTAATATGAACAAAAGTACTTGAAGTGATTCGTTTCCAGTCAGTTTATCTAGTTTGTTAGTTATTAATTACTTAGATTTAACAATCAAAACCCCCTCTTTTTGTTGCTTTCATTTATTTAGTATAACCTATAATAAAAAATTCTAAGATTAATTTACTACTGTTCCCCTTGAGTTTGGCACCCTTGCTTATTAAAACTATAATATACTCGATCAGGTTCATTGCCAGTAAGGTATGGTTTAGATGCGATAGACTGTGAATTATAAATAAAAACTAGTGTATTAAAAATACACATAAGAGTTTTTTGGGTCATTGCCGAAGAACAGTTTTCAATTAATTTAGTTTATTTGATTGTTTTTTTTTTTTTGCATTTTTTTTGTTTATTTTCTTAGATAACATGTCACTTGTCGGGTAGTTTTTTGTTGTTATGTGAAGGAATTCATGATCATATGCATTGCTTGGTTTTTCTTTTTTCATGGGTTTCGAGATTGCAGGAAATTAGGGAATTCTTGACTTGTTTAGTCTACTACTTTGGTGATTTCTCAATCTCAATCCATGAGGTGTACTATAGCAAGGTGTATTCTAGTGGTTAAGTGGAAGACTGAACTCTAGCTAATCTTGACTAGTTGTGTCAATTCTTGTTCTACTTATTAGTTAATGGTGCAAAGAAAGCAAAGGAAATAACCTAATTGGTCCTAAAAGTTTTTTGTTTTCACAAATCATTTCTTGCATGCAAGAGATTCAATCAACAACTGTAGCATGGTTCCGACGAAGACGAGTGATCATGATATTCTTTTTAGTTATTTTGATTTCCTATTTTTTAGTTATTTTAACGTGATTTTATTTTCATTTTTAGTTTGATTAAATTTTGTTTTCTATGTTGATGCTCATTGATTTTATAGATCTTTGCAGAAGTTTTGCCCTTCAGGTGCTTTTAATAATTTCAACAATTTGGATCTAATGCGGTTTTGTTACGAGAGGTGTTGCATCACATAAGTGTGGCATCACTTATGGACACGAGAGAGGGATTGAGACTTTATTAAAGTCCATTACTAAAAGGAAGAGCATCTATGAGAGACAAGCCAAGTGTTTGGCCGACAGGACTTGAGTTGATTTTTATTTGAAAATTTTTACCACTGTTTAGTTTCCACGTCGTGACATGTTAACAACCACGACGTGGCGATATCTTTTGAGTAAAGAAAATTCCCGAGAAATTGTTCCCAGAGTTTTACATTTCCATTGCTATATGATGTTTTCATTGATCTTTTCGCACACCAACTCCCAACATGAGCAGAAAAGTAAAGCAATTTTAGTTTTCAGTTTCTAGCAAAATCAGAAGCATCATCATTCCAACACACATTTCGAAGAAATCCACTACATCTGATTTCGTTCTCACAACTACTTACTCAAGGTGAGTTTGTTCCTTTTCTCCCTCTTTTATTTTATATGCTTTAATTGTAATTATATACAATGAGGGCATTGTATAATTTAATTGTGGGGTATGAGGATTTGACAAATGAAAACATGCATGATAGATATAAAAAAAATAATGCAATATATAAAAAATGAATTATAAGGACTTGAAAAAATGGTCTAATTCAGAAAATCAAGAAAAGTCTAAAAAGTTTTTTTTATTTATATTATTGCATTCTGACTAAGTTTGTCAATGTTATGTGAGATAACTTGATGCGAATTCTAAGATTTAGTTGAGCTAATATGTTATAATATATTTGTGGCTTCCCAGTTCTTATCGAAATCATGACACAAAAACGCGAACTTATGTAGTTTAAGGGAGATATATTTTTTGCATCATGTATTGAAATGTATCCAGGAAAATTTATGTAGTCATTGCACTTTAGATTAATGCATTTAACCAATAAGGGTTCAGGTTAAGTTCCATTGCTTAAGCATATATTTTTCTTTTAGGTTTTTAGTTTGAGAGAAAAGAGTGAGTTATGAAAAAAGAGATAAAAAGTGAAAAAAGCAATGGAAAAAAGAGAAAAAAAGTTGTCAAAAGTTTGTTGAGTGAATAAAAGCTATCAAATTATGAAAATCTGGAAGAAAGTGAAGAACAAGGCAAGTTGCCAAGGGATTGTTTATTGTAAATTTTATTTTTAGGTTATTTTGCCATATGTATGCTTGAGAATTTAACAAAAATACCTTGAGGTAAAGAAAATTTATGAGGATTTATTCGGAGGGAAGCATATATGAATGTTGTTCAAAATAAGTGGGGAACCGTTGTGAAGATTGTGAGTATTTAGGATATGGGAAGTACTTAGGATTTCTTAGACATAAATATATGCATTGCGGTGAGACGTAATTGGCAAATTCAATCTGAGTTATTCTATGTGATGCTGGTGAGCAAGGTTTTGACATGACCTTATTTAACTATGTATTTTAGGCTATTATCCTAATATATTTGGGTAAAATGTGATATTTTAAGATATATAATACTTAATATGCTTTGAAATTTTCAATTACATTTAAAATGGGAGTTGGGATGCAAAAGGAGGAAAACGGAATCGAAAAGGACCAAAAGGATGTTGTTGGCAGATTGACCTCTCTTCAGTGTTTTTGACATATATCATGACTCTTAACTTCAGTTAAGGATGTTCGAGATGTTCGAGATGTTCTGGAAATTAGACAAAATTTTGGACAACTTATTGGTGAGAGCCTTTTTGCTAAATCTACTTGTAGCATGTCCAAAATCAGACATGATGATGGACCATAAAAGTTAGACGTAAATTCCCTTCAAGTTACTTATTCCCCAAGCACCACTTACCTTATTTTTATTTGCTTAATCACTAAACAACCATTAGTTTCCTAATTCCAATCCAATCCTAACATTCCATATGAAATACACCTCCTCAATTTAACTATAAATACTCTATCATTCCACTATTTTCTTCATTTATGATATTCCACTTTGACTTAGGCAACAAGAAACCCTAGATCTACCATTTTTTAGGGTCTAAAAGGCGGCCAGAGGGCCGTTAAGCTTATATGGAGCAAAGATCTAAAGAATTCAAGAGTTGAATCATGACATGAATCATTTGGTTTGTTGTTTTGACCATAATTAACATTCAAATTGTTTCTGTTTCTGTTTTTTACTTTCTAAATTCAAGTGTTAAAACCTGTTGCTTTCGTTTGGAGTATATGAAACTCAATTTTATGAGTTGAGTTCATTGATTTTATATTTTATTAGTATGGTTATTAGTTGTGTTTGATTGATCATGATCTATCATGTTAAAGTTATGATTTTTATTGCCTATTGTTGAGTTATGTTTATTTAAGAGGACCAATCTAATTACATTAACTTGAATTTTAATTAGTTTATGACGATTAAATTGTTAGGACTAGGGATTGATCAAATCATATGGTTATGTAATTTTTTATATGTGATTTTGACTGTGTTAGAGAGTTTAGATATCCATGCTATTCTTCGATTGGTTGTCATAACCATTGATGAGAAATAACTAGATTATATCTTTCATATTCCGAATTTACATTAAATTAATTATGTGTTCACTAATTTCATGGTCATTGTGGTAGTTGTTCAATAATTATTAGGACTATGAAATTTGATCAAGATAATTAGTTACGCTAGAATTCGGTAACCAACTAATAAATCCGTTGCACTATTAACGAATTTAACCATGATTTTGAGAAGTAATCTAATCTAAATGAAAGTACTTGAAGTGATTCATTTCCGGTCAATTTATCTAGTTTGTTAGTTATTCATTACTAAGATTTAATAATTAAAAGCCTTCTTTTTATTGCTTCCTTTTATTTAATATAACCTATAATAAAAAAAAATTTAATATTATTTCACTATCTTTCCCCTTGAGTTCGACACCCTTGCTTATCAAAACTATAATATAGTTGATCGGGTTTACTGCCTGTGAGGAGTGGTTTAGATGTGACAGACGTACGAATTAAATGAAAAACTAGCGCATTAAAAATAAACATCACATAGCATGTTGAGAACCTTTTGGGACTAACATAACTAAGCATAGAACTCATAGTTTTAAATGCTCCTATGGTTAGCTATTGTGAAAAAGAGTCAAGAAGAAGGAAGCCAATTACCCATAGGCAAAAGGATGTTCTTAATTTGTGTATCCAACTGTAACATCAAATGTGTAGAATAATAGGTAGGCCCATTCTGAGACATATTATGATAGGCTAAAATTGATTACTAAGAAAAGGACTAAGAAATGTACAAATACCCAAAATAATGCAATATGTAATATTCCTTAATTATTTGAATTCCATAGATAATTATAATTAAGTTTGATAATTATCTCTATGGTTTCAAATCACCTCCCTATAAATAGAGGTATTCGTTAATATGCAATATTTATTGGTGACTATTCCAAACTTATGTGGTTGTACCCTATGAAGGCTAAATTAGATTTTTATAATACCCTTGAGACATATGTTTCCTTCATTCAAATTCAGTTCGTATGCAAACTTAAAGTTTTTCAATCTGATGGTGGGATAAAATTCACAAATGAAATACATATATTTTTCTCTAAAAATGGCACTCATCATCGATTATCCTTTCCTTATACACCTCAACAAAATGGTTGAGTCGAACGAAATCACCGTCATATAACTGAAACCATTTTAGCTATAGTGTTCAATGTTCATGTTCCGGCTACCTTTTGGACACATGCTTTTAGCATACTTTTCACATTTTTCCTCAAGTAATTAAGGGAGGGATTTTAAAAATGATTTACTTACTTTATATCATTATACTTATTAATGCAATTATGTCCTATCAAATCCGTTTGGCTAACGATCATCCACCATAGAAGAGAGCGATGGGTAAGAGTGGATACCAAATGACGGTCATTTTATAAGTCGTTTCCTTAAACTCCCCTTAAAGTATGGCTTCATGAATGAGATGTACTAGTGATTTGAATGATTTGTCTTATACATATAATATATCAATCATTCAATTATGTATAGTATAAGGCCTATTTTAAAATTTTTCTAAAACACTAGGTTTAAATTTAAATTTTTGAAATTAATATAAAAAATTAATTTAATTTAAAGATAAACCAATTTTGATTTAATCTTTACATTTTATTTAATAATTAATTAAATCAATTAAATCACTATGGATTAAATAATTATTTACAATTAACCAATTAATGAAATAATTCAAATTTAATCTTAATCCTAAGCCTTCTAATTTTCGAAAAAGGTTGGTGTTCATGAGGTTTTAATTGTTTATATATTAAGGATTTTAAAATAACAAATAATGAAACAAGATAAACCCTAAAAGGAAGTCCTCGATTTTTGAAAATGGGCAAAGGAGACTAGGATTTCTAAAACACTTGAAAAAATAAAAAATATGAGGGTGGAGGCTAGGGTTTCAAGAACCCTAGTGAAATTCGAAAAATTGACTCCTTAGGGTTTACTTTCTATAAACCCTAATTTTGATATATTCAAATTTATGCAAGATCAATGAGAAGAATGGCCCTGATACCACGCATGGTTTTATAGGTTACAAAAATCATTTTTTGGCGGAAAAACTTAAACCCTAAGCTCACATGCAACCTAAAGTATCTATGTACTCACAATTATTTGCAACAAACAATTGAATATCAAGAAATAATAGGACATTGATATTTTTGAAATTAAGAAAGAGATTTTAGAAATTACATAACTTTAGTTTATTATAGCAAATAAACTAGTATTCCTTCTTGATTGGTCTTTAGAACGCAAGCACCAGAAGTCACATGCCTCTAATGGCTCGCACCCAAACTTGAGCAAATTGGAAGCTTAAGAGGAGAAATGATAAGGAAGGAATTTTTTACTCTAAGCTCTTAGAGAATTGATGAAAATATTAATCCCATAAGGGGTTTATATAGGTAAGTAAGGAAGCTAGGATAAGGTAGGTTTCCATGGATAACCCTTATCCATTTTCTTGCCCCCTTAAGAGTTACAAGCTTCCTTAAAGCCCAAGAAAAGCTTTAGAATCCTTCTCTAGAACCTTCCCCCTCTTGGGAGGTTCTAGAATTAGTCAATGCTCAATTTTTGAACATTTTCACCTATAGTCCCTCTAATTTTAATTAATCTAATTAATTCCAATTAATTTATGATTAATTCTTAATTAAACAATACTATTTCTAATTAATATATTATTCTCATAATATATTAATAAATAATTTATTATGATTTCTAATTAATTTATTAATCATATAATAAATTAATAAATCAATCTCTCCCTCAAAAAAACATTCTAGTCAATTACTAGGTTTGAGGGCAACCCAAAAAGACTTTGATAATAAATCAAGATTATTCTAATTTAGTTATTGGCTTAGACACATAATCCAATAGAAGGCTAAATAAGATTTTTATAATGTACTTGAGACACATGTTGCCTTCGTTCAAATTCAATTCCCATGCAAACTTAAAGTTTTTCAATCTAATGGTGGGACAAATTCATAAACGACATACATACATTTTTCTCTAAGAATTGCACTAGTCACCGATTATATTGTCCTTATACACCTCAGCAAAATGGTTAGGCTGAAAGAAATCACCTTCATATTACTGAAACTAGTTTAGCTATGATGTTTAATGCTCATGTTCTGGTTACCAGAAGTCATGTGCCTCTAATGGCTAACACCTAAACCCTAGCAAATTGGAAGCTTAAGAGGAGAGAGGAGAGGAAAGGAATTTTCGGCTCTAAGCTCTTAGAGAATTGATGAAAATATGAATCCTATAAGAAATTTTATAAGTGATTAAGGAAGCTAGGATAAGGCAGGTTTCCTTAGGTAACCCTTATCCATTTTCTTGCCCCCTTAGGAATTACAAGCTTCCTTAAAGCCCAAGAAAAGCTCCAGAATCCTCCTCTAGAACTCTCCCCCTCTTGGGAGGTTCTAGAATTAGTCAATGCTCACTTTTTGAACATTTTCACCTATAGTCCTTCTAATTTTAAATAATCCAATTAACCCCAAAATTAGTTCCAATTAATTTCTGATTAATTCTTAATTAAACAATACTATTTCTAATTAATATATTATTCTCATAATATATTAATAAATCATTTATTTGATTTCTAATTAATTTATTAATCATATAATAAATTAATAAATCAGTCTCTCCCTCATAAAAACATTCTAGTCAATTACTAGGTTTGAGGGCAACCCAAAAAGACTTTGATAATAATTCAAGATTATTCTAATTTATTTATTGTCTTAGACACATAATGGATTAGACACATAATACAAAAAAAGGCTAAATAATATTTTTATAATGTACTTGAGACATACGTTGCCTTCGTTCAATTTCAATTCTCATGCAAAGTTAAAGTTTTTCAATCTAATGGTGGGACATAATTCACAAATGACATACATCCATTTTTCTCTAATAATGGCACTTGTCACCGATTATCTTGTCCTTATACACCTCAGCAAAATGGTCAGGCTAAAAGAAATCACCATCATATCGCTCAAATTGGTTTAGCTATGATGTTTAGTGCTCATGTTCTAGCTACCTTCTGAACACATGCTTTTAGCTCTGATACTTACATCATAAATCGACTGCCAACAAAGCTTCTCGACAACAAGTCTCAATATTAATTACTATTCTTTTCGATCCAAATTATGGAAACTTTTGTGCATTTGGCATCTGCATTTTCCCATATCTTCGATGTAACTGTGTAACGACCCGAACATTCCCATTCCGTCATCGTGGTTAGTTTTTTGGTATATACCATTGTTAATCTACTTTTGGAATGTTCAAAGTTAACTTTCAGGGGTCCAAGAGCAAGAAAATGATACTTGATCATATACATGGGTCATGGAGTCATTTTCTCACACTTAAGGGCATAAAATGAAAGTTATGAAGTATTTAAGTACCTTAACCCTAAAATTCGGCAATCATCTTCTATTTGAAGCCAACAAAGCCTACTTATAGCCTCCATACGATGGAGAATAATGCCCATAGCCATTAAAAACTGCTAATATTACTATAGATAGTAGTGTCATTTTGGGTTACACGCAAGAACAAAATAACGCGGATATGAAAATATCTTTCTTTAAGTGACTTATTTTGTTAATTATTTAATAGTAAATAAAGGAATATGGAACTTTCCAGTTGGATTTGAATTCCATAGATAATTATAATTAAATTTGGTAATTATCTCGAGAGTTTAATATCACCTCCCTATAAATAGAGGCTCCAAATCCGATTTTGATACATGAGAAAAATACATCTTAGCCTCAAAGTTCGAAATCCTAAAAAACCCTAAGAAATCCTGAATTGAAATTTTCACATCAAGGAAGATTGTTCTCCATGTCGTGGTCAACCATAAAATCTAGATTTCGATTCTCTTTGAAGCTCATAGTTCGCGGATTACTTATATCAGCTTGTATCTTGTGTCGTGGGTCCGATTTCAGAAGAAGAACTCTATGTTGGGTTCTCTAGTCTATTCTACTATTTTCTATAAGTTGCATGGATAGTTGAGTTAGATCTTGTGTTTTGAGTCTTAGATTAGAATTATTTGTTGTTTCTATTGCCTAATGGTTGATCTTTGATAGGTTCGAAACCCATTAATGGTATCAGAGAGTAGGTTAACTCAAGCCTAATGCACTTAGACTTTTTCTTGACAAGTATTTTAGGGTTTGTATGTTAGGGTTGTTGGATTTAGTGTCTAATCCCATAACTATAATTGGTATGTACTTGAGCCGAGAGTAGCATGGTCCATTTAGGTTGCATGGCACCGGAACAATTTGTAAGGATGGACTTTTGAGAAGAGGATATTCAATATTTATTAATATAATATAAGTTCTAATATATTAATATGAAATCATGTTATTTAATTAGTACTAATCAAGAATTAATTTGGAATTAATTTTGTGATCAAAAGAGACTAATTAAATATATGGGGATTGATTGTGTAAATCCTTCATTCTTATATAGTGGGCTTATGATCCATAGTTCTTTATGTTGCTCTAAACCCATGTGGTGACCCATGGATACTCCATGGAGGTTAAAACCCATGAAGCATGAGGAATGTGGAAAATCATGCATATTAGGGTTTGCATGGTGTAACCCTAGTTGTGTCACACTATAAAGAACCTCATAGCTACCAAAATCGGCACCTAAGAGATATACAAGAGTGCTAGCCAATTTTGTGAATGCAAACAGTCTCCTCTCAAGTTCCTCCATTGTTGGTGGTGTTGTGTGAAGCATTTGAGGCATTACACTTGGGGTGCTAGGCTCTTAAAGACTTAAGGTTTCAAAGCTACAATAAAGGTAAGTCATCTAACTAGATCTTTGTAGTGTATGTACTCCATAGTATGCTAGTTAGAGTGATACCTTGGAAAAATTAAAGTTTGCATATACAATATAGAAAACATAGATCCAAGGTATCTAGGGTAGCATGTACACCTTAAGAGTGTTTGAATGTTCAAAACCCTTCAGTGGTATAAAAGCCTAGGCTTGTTTTCAGTTATACTTGGTGCTACTTGTTTTCAAAGCTTGAAAAAATCGATTTTCTGCTTTTTGGATAATGGACTCACCGACTCTACTGACAGACTCGCCGATCCACCGCTATAAACTGACCAACTCGTCGAGTCAGTTCATGCACTTGATGATTTGGTGCTCCAGAATGCGGAATTTTGAGTTTTAAAGCTGAAATTGGACTAGGATCATTACCCTAAACTATTTTTGAACTTATAAACCTGTTTTTAATGTGCTAATGATCATGCTTATCCAATTCAAAAGATAATCATCAATGTTTCATGTTTTGTATTAGTTTATATGGTTAGGCAAATTACATGAAATTTGTTAGATATGAATTGTCTTGTTCATATGAGTTTAATCTAGATCATCGATATTACTTGACATGCTTGTTAGTTTAATTGATGATCTTAATGGCCTTTGATGTTCTCCATAACTTGTCCTCAAGTTATGGAAAATGAAAAGTCACTTCTTTAAAAGGCATTAAAACTCATAGGTTATGGACTTGAAAAGTTTTGACAAGTTTCAAAACTTGCCCTCAAGTTTGGAATTTGTAAAGTTAGATTTTTGCATACTTTAATTCTAAACATTAGAATTTTAAAAGTTTAAAATTCAACCTTTATACTATTATAATATTATAGGTTTAATATATATATATATATATATATATATATATATATATATATATATATATATATATATATATATATATATATATATAAGACAAGTCAGTCTTAACGTTAGTAGGTCTCATTCATGAAGCCGGTCTATAAGGGGGTATAAGATTACTGCCTATAAAATGACAGTTTAATGTGTGTCCACTCTCACCCACCGCTTCCTTGATCGGTGCAGGGTCGTTAGCCAAACGGATAGGATAGGACTATAATTCTCATTAAGTATAATGATAGTAATAAAGTAACTAAACCTTTTATAAATTCCCAATCTTAGTTACTTTAGGAAATTGTGAAATTGATGCTAATCCATGAAAATTGCACTTTGCATCTTGCCAAGTCGTTAATGGAGCGTGTGTGGTTAACCAACACACTAACTTGGACTAGTAAGGGTGGAAAAGGGTGGCTCGATTTTTATCATAAGATCAATGGAGCGTGTATGGTTAACCGGCACATTTATTGGGTGATATATGATATCGGGAGTACCAAGCAAATTTTGCATGGTTATTCAAAGCTTGTTTGTGATCCTCGGTATCCCAGTCACAAACCTGAAGGGCATAATCGAGATTTAAACATCCCATTTAATTGTTCAATGAATCTCAAAGGATCTAGGAATTTCAATCCAATTAAAACTTAATAACTATTTCGTTTTTCATGGTGGAAATTGGTAAATCGTCATTTACCTACCTTCAAATATTTTGCAAATTGGATTACAGCATCCCTCTTCCAATTTGTAAAATACTGTATTGGGTCCTAGCCTTAATATTTCGTTTTGGGTGTTATATTAAGGACTCTTTATCTAATCTAAACTTTGTCTTTCTTCCTTTTTCAGATGTCTTCCAACACTGCTTCTGGCTCAAACCCTACTGGCTCTTTCTCTCTCATGAACCTTTGTGGGAGAGTCATCTTTGATGGTACTAATTTCAATGATTGGATTAGGAACATCAGGATGGTCACACGCTATGAGGACAAGGAATATGTCCTTAATCAGGAGCTAAAGGAAATTGATGAGTCTTCTGCTACTCCTGAGGAGATTGCAGAGTTTAGGGCACATGAGAAGGATGCCACCAAGGTACCTTGTATCATGCTTTCCACCATGACAGCTGAACTCCAAAAGTCCTATAAGGACTTCTACCCTTTTGAGATGCACCAGGACCTGATGGATAGATACCATCAGAGTACTCGTCAAGAGAGCTATGAAATCATCTGCTCCATGATTACAACAAAGATAAAGGATGGTGAACCCATCACGTCCCACTTGCAGAAAATGCAAAGGTTTGTGGACCGTTTGCTAAAATTAAATGTGAACCTTCCTGAGGAGCTGGCCATAGATATCATTCTACACTCCTTACCTCCATGTTATGATCAGTTCCAGATGACCTATCATATGAACAAGGAGGAGGTCACACTCAGCAAACTTCAAGGGCTTTTGAGGACCGCTGAAAGTGGTCTCAAAGGTAAAAATGCTGTTTCTACTCCTACCGCAACTGCCCCTATTCTGGCAATTGGACAAGGGAAAGGGAAGAAGAGGAAGGCTCCCTCAAAGAGCCGCAAGGGAAAGTCTCTTAATGGATCCTCTTCGGGTGGTACCAAGGTTAGCTCTTCTACTCCTTCTTCCATTCATAAAGAAGCAGAGCGTTTCTACTATCACGATAAAGGGAATTGGAAGCGAAGCTGCCCCAAATACTTGCAAGTTGTCAAGGATGGGAAGGTTAAACCTACCCATGCAGGTATTTATACCATTCTGTCTAAAAACTCATCACATTCTAACTCTTCGGTTCTTGACACAGGTTATAGATTTCACATTTGTTCTAATGTGCAGAGCCTAAAAAGAAGTAAGGATATGGAGCACAGGAAGATAAACTTGATCATGGGGAATAGGAAGGTTTCACCTATCACCAAGATTGGAGTTTACTCTTTATTGCTTAGTAGTGGGTTAGAAATAGATTTGAATAATTGTTGCTACTCGTCTGATATGGTGAGAAATATTATTTTCTTTCATGGTTTGTACAAACAAGGCTATAGTTTTTCATTTGATAAAGAAATTGGTGCTATAAATGCTTATTATAATGGTGTTTTTTATTTTAAAGCATTACCTTGTAATGGTGTATATGAAACTGTGAATGTTGTAGACAACTTCGGAAATAATGTTTTGCATATCGATTCTTCCAATGAATTGGATAAAGCATGCTTGTGGCATTGTCATCTTGCACATGTCAGCAAGAAGCGCATAGGCCAACTCCAAAAGGTTGGAGTTTTAGAGTCATTTGACTTAAGGTCAGATGACACTTGAGAATCTTGCTTACTTGAAAAGATGACCAATTCACCCTTCACTAGTACTTGTGAAAGGGTGAAGGTTTGTTAGATCTCATACACACCGATGTGTGTGGGCCCTTCAGAACCGCTACAAAGGATACTAATCGCTTCTATGTGACTTTTACTGATGATTACAGTAGATATGGCTATATCTACTTAATCAAGCACAAGTCAGAAACCTTTGAGAAATTCAAAGAGTTTAAACAAGAAGTGGAGAATCGGCTAGGCAGGAAGATAAAGATGCTCTGATCCGATCGGGGTGGTGAGTATCTTAGTATCGAGTTCCTAGACTATCTTAAGGAATGTGGAATTGTTTCACAGTTGATGCCACCTAGGACACCACAACTTAATGGTGTGGCTGAGAGGCGAAACCGAACCTTGTTGGACATGGTTCGTTCCATGATGAGTCGAGCTTCGTTACCAATCTCATTCTGGGGGTCTGCCTTAAAGACTGCCACCCATATCCTTAATCTAGTCCCTACAAAGAAGGTTGCCAAAAACACCTCACGAGATAGTAATCACCAAGTCCATGGTTTGTAGTGCGAGAAACCAAATACATGGTTTGTAGTGCGAAAAACCAAGTCCATGGTTTGTAGTGCGAGAAACCAAGTCCATGGTTTGTAGAGAGAGAAACCAAATCCATGGTTTTTAGAGGGAGAAAGGGATCCATTTAATGTTTATAATGACTCCTATAACCGAGCTATGTGACTGAAGTACCCTTACAATGCCTCATTGGACGTCGTAGAAATGACTGTAGATAGTAATCACCCGTTTCAACTTGGCCATTGTGGTTGTAGCTAGCAACCACAGGTGGGGGTGTCAAACCCATATAGATCTATACATAAGTATCTCGCTCCAAAGATCAACGGATATAGTAGAGTGTGTATGCTTATGCTAAGTGTTTATACTTTGGTAATGAATAACGTCTCACTATAAAACCATTAACTAATGTACATGCATAACTTGCCCTATCTTATACGTGGATAAGCATCCAGGGCGTAACATTTGAGATTGGATAGCCTTAACTTATACGTGGATAAGTCTCTAGGAAAAATGATTAACAATGAATAGAGTTTATAAAAATCCGAGTATGTTCGATAAGTATATACATTAAAGTATACGAGGCTCGTTTAAATAAATGGTAAATCTTATAATAGTATATATAACTACATATATAATTTCCATGTTATAATGTTTATAACGTTTATATATATATATATATATATATATATATATATATATATATATATATATATATATAAAAGTTATGATCTTTGAATACCATATGAGTGATAGTATTACATGGCATATTTTTTATGACGCACAATTAACCATTTATCATAACTTCTTTCTAGTAAAAAGGTATGGTAAACTTTCTTTTCAAACAACTATAACATATGAATATATCGAGTTTAATAACTAGTTTTCCTCAAATAAAATATGTTTTAATTGGTAATATTTATAACCAAGATATGATTTTTATGAGAGTTTTGCATAAATAAGATATGTGAGCACATGTATTTCCCTCGAAAATGTTTAAAAATGGGTCGTAACCACTCACTTTCAATGCGTGATCTCGGTCTGGTTCGTATTGTTCGTCTTGGTGACGCTTTATATGAGAAACCACCACTCGATACCCATGAACTTTGAAAGCCTTTAGAAACTATTTTGTATTGATATAAACAAAAAGGGACTGCTTGTATTGATTTAAATAAATAAATAAAAAGTTTTGATCTTTTAAAAACAAATGAAGGGCTGCCTAGTAACTTAACTAGCAAAAAGGGCTATTTTTATCAAATAATCAAATGGGAGGAACTGATTTGGTAAAACTGTACAAACAGAAGGTCTGTTTTTGATTAAAATTTGCAAATTGGGTTGATTTTAATTTTAAAACTATATTGGAGGGACTGGTGTTGCCACATTCACCAAAAGTACAAAAAGGGTGGCGTCTTCTTCGTCTCATCGGATCGAACAAGGAAACGGTCGATCGAAGCAGTCAAATTGGAGTATCGGCGGGGCAGTGGCAGACTGGAGGAGCAACGTTGGCGCTCAGCTTGCTCGGAGAAGAGAGAAGATCGAAGTCAGAGAAACAGCAATCTCCGGCAAACCTTCATCTTCGATTAGATCGTCGAAGGGGCAGATCCGGTGGCTCTTTTCATCTACTTTCCTTCTCGTCGCCGGCTGAAGAATCGTGCAGCAGTGGCAGCGATCGAAGTGGGTTTTTCAGGTTGAGTTTCGACGGAAAGAATATGGGAGGAAGGGGTAATGAAACCTCCATTTCTCGTCTGATCATAGATGAAAATAGACTGGAACGAGAACAAGGTGGATATAAATCACGAGAGGGGTGCCGGAAGAAGGCTAACTCTGGTGTCTTCATTCATTTTCTGCTCCGATCAGCAGCAAAACGTAAAAGGGTAAGGAAGGTTTATCGGAAATCGAATCATCAGCAAACGAGGGTAGTTATGAGGAGTTTGATCGAGCAAAGAGGAAGAAAATCGAATGAGAGGGGAGGGATAAACAACTTGATAGATGGGAGAAGGGAAGCAGCAAAACAACGAGCTCAAGGGGGTGTTTAGCTGTGGAATCACTGGGCAAAGGTGGAGAATGGGTTGCAATCGCCGGTAAAGGTCGTCTATCCTTCTTCCCATGATCAGTAATGTAAGGAACGAGAGGAAAAGTGATGTACGACAGAAATCACTCTCCATTGTTTTGTACAAAAGGTTTTTTTTAATATCTCTCTGATTTTCCAAGTTTTGAACAGCATTAAGATGATTTTGGTTGTATAATGAAATATATGTAATTTATTTGGAGGGTTAGAAAAAGAATTTGGTGTATTCTTGATTATTGTATATTTGTATATGAAATAGATTTTTAGTAAATTATATATATATATATATATATATATATATATATATATATATATATATATATATATATATATATATATATATATATATATATATATATATTAAAGGAGGACACTTCTTATGAACAGTTTTGCCGATCATTTTATCCCTAGGTAATCGATCCTTACAGTTCCTTCCTTCCACCGTTCCTTATCCAGACCTTCTGTTTTTTTCCTCTGCTTCCCGATCCTTCCACTCTTCCACACACAAATCAAACTCATAGGAGTTCCGACTTGTCGATTCCTCTATTATACCATCGAAGAGTGCAGTCGATCGGTCGCTGAGTTCGCTTCTATCGCTCCGCCATAGCCGACGCCTTTGCTTTTTGTTTCAGTTTTCGCCGTATCCATCTTCTCCATTTTCTTTCTTCTCTTCGTTTGTGTGCTTGCAAGTAAAATCTTCGGTTTGTGTTTAGTTTTGTTTGGTTCGTTCGGTTCCTGCTGTTTTTTTTTTGCCCCCTAAGGCGGTGACGAAAGGAGTTCACTCCAATATTCCAATGACGGAAGAGTCGGCACAGGTGGAGAAGCAACACAAGAAAACGCTGACAGAGGCCAACGCCACCGCCGTCGTTTTTTTACCTCGATCACTACCACCATCAGCCGACTCATCTGGACCTTAGATTAGGGCTTGATGAAGACCATCGCTCCCACCGGACTCACTCAAACGAGAATGGAGGAAGATTCCTTTCTGACCACCGCCTCATCTGGACCTGATATTAGGGCTTGATGAAGACGATTGCAGACAAGAATCACTGTTGGGTTAGTTTGATTCCTTTCTCACCAGTCTCACCAGTGGAGAAGAACCTGTCGACAGACCTCTGACTTTGATGGATGTAAGTTTCCATGTTAATTTCATTTATTTTTTATTCTTAATCTCTATGCATATGGTTGCCCAAAGCAAACCTGGTAGATGTTATGCTACACAAATATGGTTTGCGATGTGGTTTTGATTATAGTTTACAGATTTGTGTACTGATTTTGCTTTAGTTATTTAGGGTCTTGATTTTGATTTTCAGTATTGGTCTTATTCTCTTATTTTTGGGTTTTGACTGATTTAAAAAAAGTGTGGGTTTTGATGTTGCTTCATGAATCATCTTCTCCATCACAAGTTGGCAATAGCCCTATGAGTAGGTAATGATGAAAACATATTTCAATTTTCAGGCCTAAAAATCATAATATTTGATAGTTGTATTGGAGTAATGATGAAAAATTATTGGTAGAGCTTATTCAAACATAAGCTTTTCAATCATGACAAGCCTAATACCAAGTATGTTTTTTTTTTTTTTTTTTTTTCAGAATCTGCATTTGGTGGATCCTAAATACACTGGGCAGATGTTAAAGAAAGTTTTCTTTATTATTTTTAATCTTGTATGACCTACAGTATTGAATTTTGTTATTTATTTGTAGACACTTGGAGAAACAGAACGAACTTCTCATGGATGCTTATAGATCAATGTCACATGCATTACATAAACTTCAGGTGATGCATTCTTATGTTCATCTTTATTTTTATATTAATAAAGATTAAAAAGATGTTTAGTTTTTATAATTGGATTCCATTCCATCTTCTATTACAAACGGCCGATTGTTACTCCTTCGGAAGTCCTTTTAGATTATGATTCTTAACATAAATTGTTGAAGGGTAAAATTGGTATTTTGAAGAAAAAAAACTTGGAAAATAAATTATAGGAATATTAATCAATTGTAATCTTTTTTTAACTTATTTTGTTAACTTATAAGTTACATGTATAATAAAGTAGTTGAATACTAGGCTTAGGAATTGGGACGAGGCTTGAAAATGGTTAACTCCATGATGGAACATTCTAAGAGATAAAGGCTTAAGCCGAAGATTCAAAATGGTACTATTTTTAACTTTCTTTATTTGTGTTTATATCTTTTTGTGATTTGATTATATATTTATTCTTACAAGAATCAAAGTTACGGTTTTAAAAATAGAAGTGATAGTTTGTTATTATTTCATGTCTTTTTTAGTTTAATGGTATTTTTAAAACATTTTGCATAGTTTTTATTATGTTGTAGCCACAATATTATGTAAAAACTGAAATTTAACGACTAAAATTGTTATATTGAAGAGTAATCTACAATCCGAAGTTCATGCGTCAAGAACATCGTTTGGGTACGTTTCAACCCTAGAATTTTCCAATTTCAAGCTTTATTCATTTTAGTTTTCTGTTTCCTTTTTTTATCCATACAGCTGCGGGTTTACAAGGCTCCTGAGTTGGAAATATCTAAAATTTTGTTGTAAGTTTTTTTTATGTTTGAATAGGTTTTTGGAATGTTGACGTGGCAATATCAACAAGTCATTATAAAACATCTTGCATTGGAGATGCTTTTGGTGTTGTTTGCTTGAAATTTATTGATTGAAATGCTTGAAAATTTGACTAATTTTATTTCAATTTTGTTCTTCAAACATCCGTCTTCTTCAGTAATCATTTCTGCACTTAGAAGTGTTGGGAATATTGTTACAAGCGATGATCACCAAACTCAGGTACAAATTCTACATACTTTCCCCATTAAGTCCTAACTCTTTACAAATTTTCCCTCGATTTTTTTTCCACTTCCCCCAAATGTGATGCCATTTTCACAAATATCTTTTTAAAATCGTTTATCCAGACAACCCTTATGGGAAAGAAAGAAAGAAACAGGTCTCTGTTGGACCTCCTTTGAGATTCATGTATTCTAGAATGTCAAAGTAGGAAAAGTCAAAGTCAAGCAGAATTTGGGTTTAATAAGTGGTTTTGAGGGAGTCTATTTTGTTAGATGAAATTAGTCAGAAAAGGTTGTTAAGAGAGTGTATTAATCAGTGAAAGAAAACAATGAGAAGTAATTTGTCTAAAATTATAAATAACCCTTTTCTTTTTCTTATCTCTAAAATTTATAGTTATTGATTTGTGATGTTCATTTTCATATTTTTCGGCATTAACTTATTTAAAAAAAATCGTATGTTGAATGTTTACAACATTTTTTTTAGCATTAGGTTGGTTTCTACAATAATGCGATCAATAAAAGTAAATTGTTATTTATTGCATTTAAGTTGTCGATGCAATCCTTCTTATTGATAAGAACGAGCGGACGCCAAAAGTGATTGTATTTGTTTATCCCAATCCCCGCAACGCAGGGCTCCTCGTCTAGTTTAAAAGATATATTAGAAAGGTATTTAAAAATATACACAAGTATATGCAATGTACTTTCAATTTTTAATGAGGAAATCGTCACCCATTTTCACGATTCTTATGTTATTAGACTCTGACATGTACAAAAAATCTTTATGAATATGCCTACTTATTGTTGTCCGATCAAGGTGATTCCAGAAATACATACGAAATTCAATCCCGATTTACAGAACTCTGTGAAATAGCATTTTAATTTTCGTGATTAATTAGATCTGAATTCGACGGATTTTTCGAAACTGGTTTTGGTTGAGATTAAAAATATGATGAAAAATGAAACAAAATAATAAACCGTAGTTTGAGTTCAAAAATGTGCTCAAAAGTTATTTATAAGGTTCGTAGCTATTCCAAATGAAGCAGTGTATGGTTCGTTTCAGAAAAATCAGATAAATACTGATTTTTATAATTTGAAATAGGCGTAACTTTCTATACGATGTCCGTTTCGGACTATCATTCTATCCACCAAATCAGTAGAACATAATTTATTCAAAAAGAATTATTTTTAACGTCAGGAATAGAGTTAGTTTTTTTGTCATTTTCGATTCAATTTTCAACGATAGATGGTTTGAGTAGTTTGAGATGTTTTGAAAGTAATTATGAATATAATATCTTTAATAGACATTATAAACATAAAATTTCACATAATTGGTCCTCAATACACAGCGGCTTACGATTGTTTGACCGCCGAACTCTGACCAATTTTTACCAATTGTTACAGAAGGCATTTAGACTATTTAAACTAATAACTCACAACTTATTCATTCTAGGGTCCTGGATACATGATGTGGTTTTCACATTTGTTCTGATTTGCCGGAACTAAGAGAAAGTGCAGAGGTGTAGCATGGAAGGATGAATCTAATAATAGGCAATAGGCTATTTTCTCATGTTACCAAAGATTGGAACTTATAGTCTTATGCTTAGTAGTGATGTTACATTAGATTTAGTTAATTGTTGCTATTCATCATAAATGACTCAAAACATTATTTCTTTTCATGCACTTTTTAGAAAAGATTTTTGATATTCATTTAATAACATGAACGGATCGATTTTGGTTTATAAAAATGACATTTTTATTTTAAAATTTTACCTTGTAATGGTGTGTATGAAACTGTGATTTATGCTGATAGCTTAGGTAATAGTGTATTTTATATTGATTTGTCTAATGGTTTAGACAAAGCATACTTGTGGCATTATTGTCTTGGGTACATTATCAAGAAATCTGTCGCTCAACTCCAAAAGGATGGAGTGTTGGAATTATTTTACTTAAGGCCAGATGATGAATGTGAATCTTGTCTTTTAGGGAAGATAAGAAAATCATTTTTCACTGGATCTTGTAAAAAAGTAAGGGTTTGTTGGATTTAATAGACACATATGTGTGTGAGCCCTTCAGATCCACCACAAGGGATGCAAATCGGTTTTATATGACATCTATAGATGATTATAGCAAATATGGTTATATCTACTTAATTAAGAATAAATCAAAAACCTTTGAAAAGTTCAAAGAGTTTAAACATGAAGTCGAAAATCAATTAGGCAGGAGATAAAGATGCTTTGATCTGACAGAGGCTGAGAGCATCTTAATATTAAGCTCCACAACTATCTCAAGGAATGTGGAATTATTTCACAACTGACTCCTCCCAGGACACCACAACTTAATGGTGTGGCTATGAGGCATAATCGAACCTTGTTAGAAATGGTTTGTTCTATGATGAGTCAAGCTTTTCTTCCCATTTCTTTCTAAGGGTATGACTTAGAGATAGCCACCCTTATCCTCAATCTTGTCCCTACCAAGAAGTTTGTCAAAATACCCCACAAGATCTGGACAAGGAAAGTTCCCTCGTTAGCACATATCAAGGTCTCGAGTTATGAGGTTTTTGTTAGATGAGAGACTCACGAAAAAGTAGAACCTAGAAGTGAGATATGTATTTTCATTGGCTACCCATAAAAGTCTTTTTGATATTTGTTATACAGACCTAGTAAGATTGTGGTCTTTGTAGCACGAAGAGGAGTCTTTCACTAGAGAGAGTTCATATGCAAAGAGGACAGTGGGAGTACCATTGACCTTAAAGAGATTTAAGATTCAACCAATGAAGGAACCTTAGAAGATACTAGCACTCAAAAAGAGGATGAGACTTATGTTGAACCCATTGACAAATCACTAACCTCTTCGCCAATCTAGTAGAGTTAGCATATCACATGAGTTCTGTTGTTTCCATATAACTACAGAGGGTGACATGTTTGTCAGTGATCGTACATTGGTAATTTTGGATGATCCAGCTAACTACAAGGAAGCAATGGCAGGCCTTGAAGCTTCCAAGTGGAAAGAGGCCATGGATAGAGAGATCAAGTCCATGTATGATAACCAAGTTTAGGATTGCTTGATCAAGAACCTGGTTGAAAGATAATTGGTTCTAAATGGATCTTCAAGAAGAAAACCAACATGGATGGAAAGGCATACCATTTCAAGGCACAACTGTTTGCGAAGGGATTTGTTTTAAACCCTAAGGACTGACTATGATGAGACCCTCTCAACAGTGGCCAAGATAAAAATCTATTAGAATAATGCTCGCCATAGATGCCTTTCATGATTATGTAACATAGCATATGGATATCAAAACCACTTTCCTTAAAGGAAAGTTGGTTATAGATGTTTACATGAGTCATCCAGAGGATATTGTAGATGCAAAGTTTCCTAATAGAGTGTCTAAGCTTGAGAAATCCATTTATGGATTATAATAATTATATCGTAGCTGGATCTTTGCTTCCATGAGAAATTCAAAGAATTTGATTTCTCTTGGAGTGAAGATGAGTCACGTGTATATGTCAAGTCTACTGGGAGTATAGTAACTTTCTAGTATTGTATGTTGATGACATACTCCTTATAGGAAACGACATTCCAACCTTGCAAGAATTAAAGTCTTGGCTTGGAACCATCAACACTTTTCAGTTTTGACTTCACATTCAATGCAACACTTGGAGATTGTTACTTTGGAAACTAAATTTGCTTCATGGATTTTGGTTTCACATCAACATTTGACTATTTTTGTGAATAAACTCACTTGTTTTTATGTTTGATCTTCTTCTTCTTTTTCATTTTCATCTTCTTGGAACTTGAAGATTTGAATTCATGAACAAACCCATTTTCCACAACTTCAACTTGACAAGTTTGGATCCTATCTTTTGGAGTTTGATATTTGTGAATTTCTTAGATTAAATACTTTCAATAAGGAATCATTCTTTCAAACGAATCACAAGAACACAAAATATCATCAGCTTGAACTCAAACCAAACAAAAAACTTTTTCATCATCATGAGAATCAACTTGAATCTTTTTGTCATGAACTTCAAGAACATCACATTGAACTCCATAGTCTTGAACTTCAACATACATAAGAGCATGAAGATCATTTGGGTTTCAATAAGAGAAATGTATTTCTTATTAAAGAAATCTCTTTCTTCTCATTCCTCTTGATTTTCACTCCAAGATACCATGATCAAGGAGATTTCAACCAAGCATCCAATCTTCGAAAGTGGTTGAAAAATAAGTCTTCCATGATCATTGTAACATACACATTCAGTTATCGTGTATTGTAAATTATAAAAGTGAATAATATTATGAAATATTATATGATATTGAGAGTTGAGTTCTAACGGATAGTTTTTACTAAGAAATGAAGTAAAACTATGTTTAGAATCACTCATAAAATATTGGAAGTCTAATAAGATTCCAATTAAAAGTCAAAAAGTGAAATTTAGCGAAAATATAAATTTTGAAATAAGTAAAATTTTATTATTTAAAGTTGTAAAGAATCTCGTTAGAAACGTTCAGGCGAAAACCTCGTTAAAATCCGAGTTATAATGAAGAAGTTATGACGAATCAAAGATCCGCGATAAAACCGGCAAACATTATGTCGCGTAAAAAGTGAGTTTCCGATAAACTACTTTTTAGCCTTAGTGATCTAAATGAAAGTTGTAGTACTTGTAAAATAATAAACTTTCATATAAAGAACTTTTAAATCTGACTTCGTATGAGGAAGTTATGATTTTTCTAAGTTTCGGAATAGTAGTAGACAGCTAAAAACTCGAAATAAAGATCGAGCGATATTTATCCAACACAACCTAAACGAGAATCGAAGGTCTCGTCAATAGTAGTACAACGGTAAAAAGTCTGACAAAAACGGACGTCGGATGAAGAAGTTATGAATTTTTAACGGATTTTCATGTCCCAGTCTGTTACAAATAATAATATTAAAATTAAAGTCAAAATTAGCCGATGAAGTCTAAATGAAAGTTGTAGAGCATAATTTTACCTAAGCATGCATATAAGGAACGTCAAAAACGGAGCTCGTATGCGAAAGTTATGGATTTTAGAAGTCCGAGGCACAAAAATCGAGAAAAGTCCGAAATCCGAGCAATTTCGCATGGCTGGTGTTCGGCCACGTCATGTAACACCCAAATTTTCAAATAAATTTTCACATTTTAAAAACACCTTTTCATTCATCATTGTTATAAAACATCACTATATCACATAGTCAAATCATAACATCACATCCCAAGATCAAAATATAAAAAGACTCCTCGTGTGTGTACTGATCAAGCTGGCGCGTTCCCGTGATCCTCACTGGTACCTGAAACACATAACACAACACTGTAAGCATAAATTCTTAGTGAGTTCCCCAAAATACCACAACACATTTTAGCCACTCGAGGCTATAACTCTGTTTGACCCTCTGGTCAATGTGTCTCAGTGGGACTCTCCAGTCCCATAACTCTGTGGGCCTTCTGGCCCTAACTTTGTGGACATTCCGGTCCTAACTCTGTAACATACATAGCATAAATCACATAGAAATCATATCATGCAAAAGCATACAACATACTCTGTCACATAACTCTAATTACCACTCTAGGTAAGTATAGTGAGAAGACTCACCTCGGGTAACTCGGTAAAATCTCGATATCAGAATACTGCCCTAGCCTCCTCCTAGACACAATAATAAATAACACTAAATAAATGTCTCTTCACAAATTGGATATTCTCTGATGCAAATCCCTAGAAGGGTAAAAGACCATTCTACCCCCCTTCAGACACGAAGGCCCATTTGTTGACAAACCCTAAAAGTCAACCAAAAGTCAACTGTCCATTTCGACTAGACTCGCCGAGTGCATAAGACGACAAGGCGAGTCCCATCGTTCCCACAGACTCTTCCCTTTCTAAGCCTCACTCGACTCACTGAGTCACCCCTCAACTCGCTGAGTCACCACTAGAGTCAGACCTCGGGGCAACCCGGTCCGACTCGTCGAGTCTACATATGCACTCGGCGAGTTTCCTCCATGGACTTGCTCAAACAACCTCCTAAGGTTATATATGGTTAACCAAATCATGGATCTAACCCTTAAACACTCAAAAGTCACATAAAGGTGCAACCTTTACGTGCATGCAACCCATATCAAGCCTCAAATGGAGAAATAACACTAGAAATGGCAACCTAGTCTCCAATTCCTTATTTGCTTGCAAAAAGCTGGAAGATAATAACTCTAGGGACCTCTCATGGTCCAGATCTGATGTCAATTCCAAAGGGGGTCCTCATACTCACTAGATCTCCCATAAAAATGAGGGTAAAAACCCTAAAATCAAGAAATCCAACAATATAACACGAAATGGAAAGGATTATACCTCCAAAGATGATATCACAAGATGATTAGCTCAGATCTAATCCCCTTCACACTTCTAGATTTATGCTCCTTCCTTCCTTCAAGCAAATCCACACAAAAAGATGAAGAAATAGCCCCCTCTTCTCCTCAAACTCACTATCTCTGCTCTCTAGGGTTTTCTCTGGAACAAGGTGGCCGCAAATGAAGGCCATAAAGGTCTTTAAATAGGCTCCCAAACCCAGGGATTAGGGTTTTCCTAATCAGCACCGACTCGGCTAGTCAGATACCCGACTCGTCGAGTCCGGTCGCAAAACCCCGCCAACAGATAAGACTCTACTCAACGAGTTGACGCACCAACTCGTCGAGTTCCCTCAAATAATAATTCCAAAAATAAAATTACATACCCAAACTTCGGCTGTTACACGTCACCCTCGCCCGGAACTCGCCCCATGTCCGACGCGTGTCGCTTGCTAATTTGACCGAATGTGGTCCAATAGCCTTCCGACGCGGCTCGCATCTAACTCCGCCTCGTGTCGCCTGCTCCTACCGTCCAAAGCGCGGTCCACCGAGATTGCGACACGTGTTTAGCGTCGTGTCCGAGCCTCGCACGAGCCACCTGCCCTTCGCATCTGTTGCCGCATGTTCGCTTCTCAGCCCTTGGATCCGAAGCTCGCACCCTATAAAAGGGAGGGTTGCGAGATTATCCGGCTACTTTTGGATTTTTGCCATTTTTCACCCCTTATTCCATATTTTGGCTATTTCCACTTCCCCCGAAGCTCCGGTATTATTTTTAACACCCGAAACACGCCCCGAAGTGTCCGAGAAGCCCGAGAAATTTATCTTTTCTGTTTGAAGCTCTACCTTTGCAGAGCCCGGTTTTCAAGAAAGCTCCCGGTTTTTATAAAGGAAAGCTATTTATAGGAACGAAGTGTTGCACAAATTACTATTTTAACCCCTGGTCATTTCAAAGTGAGTTTCAATATATAGGAACAATTGTATGTTATGTGTTATATGTTCTATGTGCTTTTCAGTTGTTATTATTTCCGTTATTTATGATAGCAAAGTTATACCTTTGACCATGTGATCAGTGAAAGGACTTAGATTCACGGTGGTACTGGTATGTAGCCTCTAACCATGTAGAGCATGTCTCCGTAAGAGAATGACTTCTATTCTATGGTAATGGCAAATGGTTAGACAGGGCTATAAGCCTGAAATCTACCAAAATGTTAATCAAAAATTGTATGTCTTCTGTGCCATTTGGGCCGAAGCTTTATTGATGTATATCAAGTTTGGAAATTGTTATGTCTCATTGATTGTATATCTTTGAATCAAGTCATTGATTGATATGAAAAGTTTGTCGCATGGTTCACATATGTCTTTGTTATTCCTTGTTCCTCTTTGCTTCTGCTATATTGAAGTATATATATGGCATAACATTATATTGTATCTATTATTAAACTCACTAAGCGTCACCGCTTACCCTCTCAATGTTTAACAAATTTGCAGGAGATAAGTAACCACTATATTCATATACTATTGGAAGGTTTAGAATAGTTGTAATATTACTTTTGTATTTAGGGATCATGTATGTATAAAAGTATAATATCCTGGGTAGTTGTGTAATATATAACACTCTGTAATAGTCGATTTGTATCTAGTTGTTTGTAATCACTTTATCAATGTAAAATATTGTTTTTATGAATATGCAAGTAGCATGTTTTGGAGTAACTATATTGTCAAGTATGAAAATTTGGGTCTTTCAAAAATACGAAATTGAGGATCTTTCAATGATGGTATCAGAGCAATAGTTTAAGTGAACTAAATACCACAGATTGGTATTTAGACTTAAATTGTTGGAAGTTCAAATTATGAACGGATTCATAGTAAGTATAGGGATACAAACCATAGGAAATACTTAAGTGGGGTATTGGGTAGTGATAAACCCTAGTATTCTAAGTTATTAAGTTGCTTCAAAATTTTCAGAGAATTAGTTTATATGAACTTGGAATTTTGAGAATTTCTAGATTTAAACATGGATTGTTAAGTGAAGATGATACAATATGTATCAAGTATACTTTAGGTTGAATACCTAATGAGGATAAGCACTAGAATATTAAGAGGAGATATGCCTTATATTCTAATAAGTGCTAAATGATAAGTAAATATAACATGCTTTAGGTTTCATACCTATATCGCTATTATTTGAGAAATTTTAAAGTCTGACATCAATAAGTTTATAAATAAACGATCATGGGATATCGTAAAATAATAAATATGAAGTCTTATCGTAAATAGTGTATTAATACCAATAGAGTGGTATTATACATTTAAAGTATGTTCGATGATATAATAACATCTTTGGAAGAAAGATGTGCATTTGAAACATGTTTGGGTGAGATAAATGTGCTGGTACAAATCCATGAAGTTGTTCCATCGTTGTCCAGATTGAAGCAGTGATTGTTTATAGAGTCAGAAGAACCGAAGCTGGTGATAAATACTTCGACAGTATTGAAATTAATGTGGTACAAGATTTAGAAGAATTAAATGAAGATCAAAGGAAAGGCTAATGAAGTTTTCAAACTCAATAGGCCAAGACTTTGTGATGTAGTATGTAGTTCAAGTAGTAACTTTATACAGGATGCTCAGACTTAATATTTAATAATACTGAGTCATGATTGACTTCTATCACATCCTTATGGAAGTTCCATTGTGTGTTAAGCCAACTTTAACATACATGATTACGATGGTGAATTAAGTCATTTAGTAATAAAAAGTTAAGTAACTTACTTGTTTAAGTAAGGTAGAATGCTTATTTGAAGAAACAATACACCCATAGTATTGTATGAGAAGAAATGTTGTAGTTAGGAATGATAGAGAACCAAGTTTAAGCTAGTAGAGCTTGCTGAGATGCAGCTATAATGCATACTTCTTAGGATAGACTCCTATAAAGTAGACTTAAAAGATACAACAATGAGAAGAAGACTTACTCAGCTACAAGAATAACGATGTCATGGAAGGATAATGAAATGAACAAATGTGCATGGTGAATTACATAAGTTAGAAGATGATGCAAGTAGTTGAAAACCGTTTGTCCCTACACTGCTAGAGTAAATTTTGGGTATAGTATGTCTTGCAGAGTAGACACTACCCAAGAAAGAATTTATATGAAGAATTGGAAGTAAAATTTCTATCGACCTATGAAAAAAGTATTAGAATATGCTAGATCAAGCATATACATGAGAAGAATTCTAGAAGATGAGTCTAGGAAATCTAAATATGTTTCATAGAAACGCGAAAAACCTAGTTGAGTCTAGAAGAAATTGTTGTATGTAATTGTTTGAACACATTCATGTGTGATAAGTGTCTTTGTGATTTTAAATGGTGACTTGGAAAACTACGAGACAATATTTGGGACGAGTATGAGTAGGTGTGAATGATAGTAGAGGCTTATACTATCGGAAGCACATGACTCACGCTTGGATCAGGGAAAGACACAAAGTTACCAAGAAGCTAGTAATTGATTCCGTTTTATTCATGTATGTCATTACCTTCGTTTCGGTAATGACTAAGAAGATGACTTTCATTCAAATCTTAATGTCATAAAGAATTGAGTCCAATTAATATAAATCTACAAAGAGGGAGTAGATTTGTTTAGAAATCTACAAAGAGGGAGTAGATTGGTTTAGAAAGCCATGTCTTGAGTAATGACGAAACTTCAGTCAAGAAGGAGATGGTTGAGATGGTCGATAGAAATATAACGATCTTCATTACAGAATTGAGCAAACATTAACTAGAAATGTTACCTGTTACGAAGACGATGAAGAATTTAGTTATTAATGGAAGGATTACAGTATGAAATCCATGATTTCGTAATCAATCGGAATATTCTGTCATTTGACAAAGTTGATTTGTATACCCAAAAGCACGAGCACGGATTAGAAATACGTGGTGCTATTCTTTCTGTTCTAAAGCATCCACGTGTTGATCAAACTTTCTTTGTTTTCTCTATTCCATCAGCTCGATTTATTTGATCTGATTCTAATACAAGAGTTTGGTTCGTTATGTGTCTTGTGCATTATAAAATCAAAGGTCATTGGAATATGACCATTCGAGTTGTTGTTGTAGCAAAAGTAAAGACCTTGTCTTGAGTTTAGTCTATAAACCAAGAAGGAGCAGGAGTCTGCAATGAGAATTGAGTTTTAACTCAAAGATTAGGATCAAAGGCCCAATAGAGAATGAAGAATGGATGCAAGTTTGAGCACCACAATTGACTAAGAAGTTTGAAGAGTTTGACAATAGTTTGGCAAATCAAAAGTTAAAGATCGTACATTTTAAAATATCACAAAGGAGGTATGTTACAACCCAAATGTTGTGACTAGTACTTTTTCTCGTAAACTCTAAATCTGCTCACGTCTTATTTGATTTCGATGGCTCAGATTCTTTTGTGCCATGTAAATTCTCACATTCCTTTCAAATTGCTTGTTACGCATTTGTCAAATCATTTAATATAGATACCATAGGAAGTATACATTACTTGCTGATAAAATTTATAGAGATTATGTTATAAGAATTGAAAGTTATAATTTTCTTGCTAATATCTCCTTGCCCAACTTTGATATTATTCTCGGCATGGATTGGTTATTAAAGAACCACGCAGAACTCTTGTGCTACGAAAAGATGCTTCAACAAAGATATACACGCAAGTATACTTGGACGAAATTGTGGCGAGACATGGTGTGCCACTAAAGATTATTTCCGATTGAGATACTCGCTTCACTTTTGGGCGACTATGCAACGAAAATTAGAATCTCAAATTGTTCTCAGCACACTTTATCATCCCTAGACAAATGGTTAGACAGAGAGAACAATCTAACAGTAGAAGATATGCTTCGTGCATGTGTCTTAGAGTTCGGTAGTAACTGTGAACACCACTATGTTGGCATAATGTAGGACAGAAAATACTGGAGGCCCTGGATTGATTCAATATACCACTGATAAGATTCAATTGGTATGAGAAAGAATGAAAGTGGCCCAGGATCGACAAAAGTTCTATGCAGAAAAGAGAAGATGACCCATAGAATTCCAAGTGGGTGATACTGAAGGTATCCCCATGGAAAGGTATTATGAAATTTGAGAAGAAAAGGAGATTGATTCCTAGATTTGTTGGACTTTTCGAAATTATCTAGAGAATTGGTCAACAAGCATATCGCTTGGAATTGCTTAAAGATTTGGCAGATATAAATGATATATTTCATATAAGATATCTACGTAAATTCTTGAGTGTGTATGATGAAACGATTCCATTATCTGAGGTGAAACTTGATAAAAAGTTAAGTAGAAGAGATCGTAAATTAAAGAACAACTAATCCACGTAATAAAGAAGTGAAGTTGGTGCTTGTCAAGTGGAAACACCAACGAGGCCCAAATTATACTTAGGGAAAATAAGAATGAAATAAGAGCGAAGTATCCCCATTTGTTTTAATCGTTGTGATTTCGGGGACGAAATCCTCAAAAGGATACACATTCAGTTATCGTGTATTGTAAATTATAAAAGTGAATAATATTATGAAATATTATATGATATTGAGCGTTGAGTTCTAACGGATAGTTTTTACTAAGAAATGAAGTAAAACTATGTTTAGGATCACTCATAAAATATTGGAAGTCTTATAAGATTCAAATTAAAAGTCAAATAGTGAAATTTAGCGAAAATATAAAATTTGAAATAAGTAAAATTTTATTATTTAAAGTTGTAAAGAATCTCGTTAGAAACGTTTAGGCGAAATCCTCGTTGAAATCCGAGTTATAACGAAGAAGTTATAATCAATCGAAGATCCACGATAAAACCGGCAAACTCTATATCGTGTAAAAAGTGAGTTTCCGATAAACTATTTTTTAGCCTTAGTGATCTAAATGAAAGTTGTAGTACTCGTAAAAATAATAAAATTTCATATAAAGAACTTTTAAATCTGACTTCGTATGAGGAAGTCATGATTTTTCTAAGTTTCAGAATAGCAATAGACAGCTAAAAACTCGAAATAAAGATCGAGCGACATTTAACCGACACAACCTAAACGAGAATCGAAGGTCTCGTCAATAGTAGTACAACGGTAAAAAGTCTGACAAAAACGGACGTCGGATTAAGAAGTTATGAATTTTTAACGGATTTTCATGTCCTAGTCTGTTACAAATAATAATATTAAAATTAAATTCAAAATTAGCCAATGAAGTCTAAATGAAAGTTGTAGAGCATAATTTAACCTACGCATGCATATAAAGAACGTAAAAAATGGAGCTTGTATGCGAAAGTTATGGATTTTAGAAGTTCGAGGCAAAAAAATCAAGAAAAGTCCGAAATCCGAGGAATTTCGCATGGCTGGTGTTCGGTCACATCACCCTCACCCGGAACTCGCCCCATGTCCGACGCGTGTCGCTTGCTGATTTGACCGAATATGTGGTCCAATAGCCTTCTGACGCGCCTCGCGTCTGACTCCGCCTCGTGTCGCCTGCTCCTTCCGTCCAAAGTGCGGTCCACCGAGATTGCGACGCGTGTTCAACGCCGTGTCCGAGCCTCACACGAGCCACCTGCCCTTCGCATCTGCTGCCGTGTGTTCGCTTCTCAGCCCTTGGATCCGAAGCTCACACCCTATAAAAGGGAGGGTTGCGAGATTATCCGACTACTTTTGGATTTTTGCCATTTTCACCCCTTATTCCATATTTTGGCTATTTCCACTTCCCCCGAAGCCCCGGTATTATTTTTAACACCCGAAACATGCCCCGAAGTGTCCGAGAAGCCCGAGAAATTTATCTTTTCGGTTTGAAGCTCTACCTTCGCAGAGCCCTGTTTTCAAGAAAGCTCCCAATTTTTATAAAAGAAAGCTATTTATAGGAACGAAGTGTTGCACAAATTACTATTTTAACCCCTGGTCATTTCAAAGTGAGTTTCAATATATATGAACAATTGTATGTTATGTGTTATATGTGCTATGTGCTTTTCAGTTGTTATTATTTCCGTTATTTATGATAGCAAAGTTATACCTTTGACCATGTGATCAGTGAAAGGACTTAGATTCACGGTGGTACTGGTATGTAGCCTCTAACCATTAGGGACAGATCTTCATTAGGACAGGGGGGGGGCACAGCTAACCATTAGGGACGGATCTTCATTAGGACAAGGGGGGCACAGCCCCCCCCCCCCCCCCCCCCCCCCCTGTTTTTTTTTTTTTTTTCAGAACTAGTCCCTTTACTTTTAAAAATTTTACATATTAGACTTTAAACTAAAAAATTTGACTATGGCCCCCCCTATTCTCCACTTTTTCTACATATTTTACTTTCGCCCCCCTCCCCCCCCTCCCCCCAACTCGAATGTTCAAGCTCCGTCACTGCTAACCATGTAGAGCATGTCTCCGTAAGAGAATGACTTATATTCTATGGTATTGGCAAATGGTTAGACAGGGCTATAAGCCTGAAATCTACCAAAATGTTAATCAAAAATTGTATGTCTTCTGTGTCATTTGGGCCGAAGCTTTATTGATGTATATCAAGTTTGGAAATTGTTATGTCTCATTGATTGTATATCTTTGAATCAAGTCATTGATTGATATGAAAAGTTTGTCGCATGATTCACATATGCCTTTGTTATTCCTTGTTCCTCTTTGCTTCTGCCATATTGAAGTATATATATGACATAACATTATATTGTATCTATTATTAAACTCACTAAGCGTCACCGCTTACCCTCTCAATGTTTAACAAATTTGTAGGAGATAAGTAACCACTATAGTCATATACTGTTGGAAGGTTTAGAATAGTTGTAATATTACTTTTGTATTTAGGGATCATGTATGTATAAAAGTATAATATCATGGGTAGTTGTGTTATATATAACACTCTGTAATAGTCGGTTTGTATCTAGTCGTTTGTAATCACTTTATCAATGTAAAATATTGTTTTTATGAATATGTAAGTAGCATGTTTTGGAGTAACTATATTGTCAAGTATGAAAGTTTGGGTCTTTCAAAATACGAAAGTAAGGGTCTTTCAATCATCCTTCAAACCTACAATAAGAAACCATAGTACCCCATGAAATCAAGCCACCTTTCAATAATAATCCATAGAATTGATTTTCGTTGACTTTGTATTTGACATCTTCAATGATCACAACCCAAGAATCATAAGACACGTACACCATCTTTGATCAATCGATAAGATATTTAGCTTTTATAGAGAGAGAAAGCAAAAATCACTTGAATTCTAGTGAAGAAAATCGAATTATGAAATCAAGAATGAGTTCGATTTATAGAATCCAAAAACTCTCTAAAACATGAAGATCAAAAATCAAATGAAGAATCACCAAATCTAAAATGTCATCATGGATCAATTCTTGATCAAATCAAGAACACCCGCTCTGATACCAATTATAGTAGCGTTAATCATGATGACATATGCTAAACTGATAATATTTAATAAATCATTGTAAGAATCATGAATACAAGGAGTAAATAATTCTAGTTTAAGATCTCATTAGATCTACTAGAAAGAAAATACAAAATGGGTCTTGTATAAATCTCTTTCTAATCTAACTCTCCAAATGAACATTACATAAATGAGTGTCACTCACTTCTTTATGAAGGATAGACAAATCATTACACAATAATGTATTCTAAACCCTAATTGCATACAAACAACATACATGTAATAATAAAAGTGTGTCCGTGATTTTATCTCCCATTAGCCTTAAGAGATCACGAAATCTTGAGGCTAATAATTTGCTGCACCAAGTTTCCTTTACTTTGCTGCCTGCAAGTCTGTAAATTTTATTATCCTTTTTTGTTGATTAACTATGTTGCCCCACACCATTTTGTTGTTAGACACAAGAAAATGGTATGTAATTAACGTAGGTGAGTTGTGTTATAATAAGAAATGGAATAGTTCAAGCTTGTGGTTGATAAGAGCTAAACGAACTTGGTTAATATGGGTTTTTTTTAGTTAACAAGTGAGTTGGAGCCATTAAATTCTAGACCATGATATTATAATTATTTCTTTAATTTATTTCCTACATGTGTTAGCGATTAAAACACCATACATACAGTTCAATATTATTAATTAAAATCATGTTGAACATTAATTATACATAAAAATATAAGTGGTATACAATTAGAAACTTCTAATTAGATTGGAAATTGTAGTAAAATTATAAATGGGATTAACAATATGCAAATGTTATGAATCGGCTATTGCATTTGTTTTTCTGTTAAATAATATTAGTTATATAAACTAATAAAATGGAAATATGAGTATATTTACACATACTATATATGTTTAGGTTCTTGACGACTTAACGAGATTATGTAGTGACGGCTAGGGCAACCATATATATCGAAAAAGATAAGGTGGTCAATAGAATTTTCATAAACCTTCTAAATAGTCGAAAACTACTTTCCGGAAACGGTTCGATTAGTCAAATTAGAATATTATTAATTGTTGATTATGCCAATATGTGCAATATGAGACATGTTAATGTTTTGCCTTTTTGTGACAATTGTATGCTTATAAAATTTGGTTGATATGCATATCTTGGTACTTGATATGATTATTTGCAACTATGATATGCTATATGAAATGCTCGATATTTGGCTACGATCTTGTTAAGTATCTGCTTGGTATACATGTTATTAATCTTGATTATGATTACACGAATACTTCACGCTTGTATTTGATTTTCAATTGATTATAGCGAGTTATGCGTAAAGGGCAAGGGTAGAACCTCGCACTTAGATTGAAACCCCATCCAGATACCTTCGAGCCTGGTTGGTTGAAAAATACCTTCTAGGAAAAGAGCTTAAGCGATTTATGAATTGCTCGGTCTTTCTAGATACTTGTGCGACACATAGTACGTGTACACTTCGGTGTTTGTGGACTGGAGTGATGTTGGCCATTCGAACAAGGCTTGTACAAACATCACGTAGGTGTTGGAGGTGTCGGATGAATGTCACCACTTGTATCAAAACCAGAATGACATAGTGACGTACTTATACATTGTATAGTCGGAGTAATGAATGTGGAGTCTTGGGGTCGATGTGATAGGCGGGAGTCGTTAACCACCTAAAGTATCTGGCTGGCCGGGCACACAAGTAGCGAATGAGTTTTTCCTTTGGGGTTAGGTATCACTATGAAACTACCTACGATGATATGTCGCTATACGATTACAATATGATTATGCATGAAATACGATTGATGTTACACAAATGAATGTAAGGTGAATGGATGATACAATATTTAATGATTGAATGATATGTGAAAGATGATTGATTCATGATTGATATGAAAGTTTTTTTATATGGTTAGAATTTGAATGATTGACCCGTTAGGGGTTAGTAAGTTTTCCCTTTGATTCTGTACAAACTCCTATTGGCTCATGAATAATTTGCGGAAACTTGTTTCTTTGCTTTGTGCCTTTATGATTGGTATAGGTAGCTTAAGAGATTTGCTTGGTGAGATGGGGTCACTTTTGGGTAGATTATCCTTAGAATAAAGATGCCACTTGGACACGTTATTTAATTTTTGATACTTATGCTTTCACTACAATTAAATACTTTTGATATTTTGGTTTTGAATTGAACGTAACGTTGTGGTTTGAAATGTTTTTGAAATAAACAATGTTTACAGTTTTCTGTTACATTTTCCGTTAAAAGATTTTTAAAATAAATGAAAATTTTTTGAGTAAAAATCATGAAGTTACACATGGTAAATCAAGACATAAAGATAGAAATTATCATTATATCAGACATAGAGTTGAAGAAGGGCATCTCATAGTAAATAGAGTTTCATCATAAGAGAATCTTGCATATCCTTTTAGAAATGCTTTGCATAGGGTTAAACATAGCCAACATGTTAGGAGCATTGTTTTGAGAGATAACATTAGTTTTAGTAGCTAGATGATTAGTTTGAAACTTGTAACATAATAAATGTAATTGATTTTGATGATTGAATAATACAGATTATTTATGAGTTTGTTCACTGCCTTTGTCAATTATTTATTCTTGTGTTTCATTTTGCATGTTTTACTTCCTGAATAATTTGATTATTCGAAACTCCACAGTCGCTTATACTTTAGGAAGTAAGTAGTGAATGAAGACTATCATGAGATGGATTGTATATTGTCTAAGGAGTTTAGACTAGCAATTGTATTGCTACAACATTCATGAGTACATAAAAAATGGAGATTTGAGTATTGGATAAACTCATGCTCAGAGAATTACTTCATGTATTATATCATTAGTAATTTTGAGACGATAATATCTTATATTCTTAAAATGGTGATATATGAGTTGTAATTTACAAGTCGGCTGTGATTGATATTGTGAAAATGCATCGGTAGTTTGATGTTATAAAACGTAGTTTCATGTACAATTTAGTGAGTAAAGGATACAAGCATGAGTCAAATTTTATTCACTCATTTTTCCCTAATGGGAAAAATGATGTCTTTGGGCCCCTCAGTGATTTGGTGTTGACTTATAGTCTTGGGCCCAACCATGACTAAATTGATGTGTTCAATTAGAAGTCTTATGACATCATCACAAATCAGGAAATCGGGAAACATAATTTTCGAAATTAAGATTGATTCTAATTCATGTCTCATATCCATACGATATCTTGTAGAACGAAGGAATAATTAGCCACTTATCTAATGATCTATATCTAATCGGATCAGAGTTCGGCAGTTGCTTTGGAAAACACCCTTTGCTATTTGCTTTAGAAGTTATATTATTTTAGTTTTAGACATATCCAAGTGGCAGACTATTGGATTACGTGTCTAAGTCAATAACTAAATTAGTATTATCTTGAATTATTAGCAAAGTCCTTGTGGGTTGCCCTCAAACCTAGTAATTGACTAGAATGCTTTTTGGAGGGAGAGACTGATTATTAATTTATTATATGATTAATAAATTAATTAGAAATCAAAACAAATGATTTATTAATATATTATTAGAATAATATATTAATTATAAATAGTATTGTTTAATTAAGAATTAATCATAAATTAATTGTGGGATTAATTTGATTAATTAAAAGTATAAGGACTATAGGTGAAAATGTTCAAAAATTGAGCATTGACTAATTCTAGAACCTCCCAAGAGGGGGATGGTTCTAGAGGAGGATTCTAGAGCTTTTCTTGGGCTTTAAGGAACCTTGGAATGCCTTAGTGAGCAAGAAAATAGATAAGGGTCATCTAAGGAAACTTGTCTTATCCTAGCTTCCTTACTCACCTATATAAACCCCTTATGAGATTCATATTTTTATCTATCCCTTCTCTAAGAGCTTCTAGACAAAAATTATTTCCCTCTCCTCTCTCCTCTTAAGCTTCCAATTTTATAAGGTTTGCGTGTGAGCCATTAGAGGCACAAGACTTATGGTGCATGCTTTCTAATGACCAATCAAGAAGGAATACTAGTTTATTTGTTATAACAAACTAAAGGTATCTAATTTCTAAAATCCCTTTCTTAATTTCAAAAATAGCAATGTACTATTAGGGTTCTTGATATTCAATTGTTTTTTTTTGCAAATCATAGTGAGAACGTAGATCCTTTGGGTTGCATGTGAACTTAGGGTTTAAGTTTTTTTTGCCAAAATAATATTTTTGTAACCTATAAAACACATCACAATCATGGGGTCGAACCATATAAATTTGGAATAGTCATCAATGAATATTGCATAATAAGGAAAACCATCCATGGACACAACAGGAGACGGACCCCGTAAATCATATTTCACTATATCCAAAACATGCAATGAACGTTTTAAATTGAGATCAAAACACAAAAGTTTGTTCTTTCATAATTGACAAGAAGAGTATATACGTAGGTTCGATAAAATAGAAGTAACAGACAGAAAACCCATCTTATTTAAAGTTGAAATAATTTCATGAGACACATGACTTAATATATTATGTTATAATTCAAAAGAGGGTTGTAAAAGCCTGGAACATATTTTTGCCAAAAAATTCTTGTTGACCCTACTCAAGAACATCTAACTCATTTTTACATCTTCCTTATGCTAGGGTTTGCTTTGTGTAATGGTTCTGAATGAGAAACATGGGGTTAGAAAATAATACATCAACTTGATTGTCTTAAGTAAGCTTACTAATTGAATGAAGACTTTTAGTAATTTTAGTAACCATAAGGATATCAAGTAAAGATATATATTAAGAGATATATAAGATCGACCGATATGAGAATTATGAGTACCATAACCATTACGAAAATAACAAATTTGTTACCCGAGTAGGAAGTGGGGGCATCAAGATAAGCAGAAGGATGCATCATATATATTGGTACCCCTATTTCAACAAACCAGTCGGGATAGGAATGACAAACTAAAGGTATCTAATTTCTAAAATCCCTTTCTTAATTTCAAAATAGCCATGCACTATTAGAGTTCTTGATATTCAATTGTTTTTTTGCAAATCATAGTGAGAAGGTAGATCCTTTGGGTTGCATGTGAACTTAGGGTTTAAGATTTTCTGCCAAAATAATATTTTTGTAACCTATAAAACACTTCACCTTCATGGGGACGAAACATATAAATTTGGAATAGTCATCAATGAATATTGCATAATAAGGAAAACCATCCATGGACACAATAGGAGACGGACCCTACAGATCATATTTCACTATATCCAAAACATGCAATGAACGTTTTAAATTGAGATCAAAACACAAAAGGTTGCTCTTTCATAATTGACAAGAAGAGTATATACGTAGGTTCGATAAAATAGAAGTACTAGAAAAAAATCCCATCTTGTTTAAAGTTGAAATAATGTCATGAGACACATGACTTAATATATGATGTTATAATTCAAAAGAGGGTTGTAAAAGCCTGGAAAATATTTTTGCCGAAAAATACTTGTTGACCCTACTCAAGAACATATAACTCATTTTTACGTCTTCCTTGTGTTAGGGTTTTCTTTGTGTAATGGTTCTGAATGAGCAACATGGGGTAAGAAAATAATACATCAACTTGATTGTCATTGTCTTAAGTAAGCTTACTAATAGAATGAAGACTTTCAGTAATTTTAGTAACCATAAGGATATCAAGTAAAGATATATATTAAGAGATATATAAGATCGACCGATATGAGAATTATGAGTGCCATAACCATTACCAAAAATAACAAATTTGCTACCCGAGTAGGAAGTGGGGGCATCAAGATAAGCAGAAGGATACATCATATATATTGGTTCCCCTGTTTCAACAAACCAGTCGGGATAGGAATGACATTAATCTTGAAAATCCTCTATGAGATTTACATCAACAGTAGGATGATTTTGAGCAAAAGTATGCAAGTCCGGACATTTACTTGCATATGGCATTATTTTCAGAATAATTGGCAATGAGGAGGGTGTTTATAGCCACGACCCCATTCTCAATAAGAACCACCACGAAAAGAGGAGTGAACACGATAACAAGTAGAAAAAGAATTAGTTGAACCATGAGAATAAGTGGTATTGAAGGAAACCAGAGCCATTGTGGAATCATTAACAGATTGGAGAAACATTCCATGACTATCATCTTGAGAAACTAAATCACAAAACGTAGGTCTCGGCATGGTCATTCATTGAGTAGTGGAGAAGGTTTCAAATGATGAGCCTATCCTATACAAGAACTAGTGGGATTTGACATCTTCAACAAGGGGTGACCGACAACATTGAGTTGATCACATATATTATTAAATTTTTGAGAAATTTCAGTAGCAATAAAAGAATCTTTTTTAGATGACAAATAGAATCTCGTAAGGTGTGGGTGCATTCAATAGAATCATGATGGTATGTAGCCTCTAGAGCAGACCAGACGACATGAGAGTAGTGTGGCCAACAGTTTCAACCATGGCTTCCTCAGGTAATGACGATTGGATCAGAATGATGGCATGTTGATCAGCAGAAACCCATGCGTAACAACCTGTAATTTTCAAATCAATAAGAGTCTAGACTACATTTCAATCCTTGTGTATACATATCCTCTATTGCCTTAAGGGCATGCTTATAAGCTAATAACTAAAGGTAGCATAAGTCTTAAGTTGATTTATGATATTATAAATTAACATAAATTAAAAGACTAAGGTTTAAACTATGAAAGAACCCCCCATATAAGAAATTTCGGTCAAGGAAATCAAGAAACAAGGAGTTTATGGCCAAGGAATCTAATCCAAATAGAGTTTGCGGTTGAATTAAATCAAGAACAAGAGTTTTCGGACAAGCATGACCGAAAACACCCTTTAATGGGCCGAAAACTCCATCAATATTCCATTAGTGGACCGAGAACCCAAAGCTAAAGTCCCTTTAAGGCCGAGAAACCTTTCTATATATAAGTGTTTTGGCAGTAAACTCAATTCATTTCCCACTTTTCCAACTGTGAACACCTTCCAATTTGCTCTCAACTATCATGCGTAAACATCATGTATTTAAGAGTATCCTACCCAGATCTTCTTATTTTCACCTAGAACACCAAGAACACCAAGAATATTCATCAAGATATTCAAATCATCAAGTATTTATCAAGATCCAACCGAAAACCCCCAAGAACACACCGAAAACTCCATTTGTCCACCGAAAACCCCTTTCAACACTTCAAATAATTCCAGTAATTTTGTAAGTATCCCTTACATAATTTAAGTGTTGTTTAACACTTTAATTATTATTTAAATCATTATTTCACCAATTATTTAAATTAACATCTTATTAATTTAAATAGAACGTCAAATATAATTATTTTTAGGATAACGTTATTCACACGTACGCTTACTCGAGGATCATCTCTACAGCTCGCTATTCAAACACGAGCGCACATTCGATGCGAGTTCATACCCCTACATTTTCACTTTTTTCAATATTTTTAGGGGAGGAATACAAGTAAAACACAAGGATTCTTGTGTTAATATTCATACGATTTCAAAACCTTTTTGCGACTGATTCAAACTGATTTACCACTACAATTTAAAAAAATATATTTATGTATATTTCTAACTCCTTTTATAACATGTCAAGCAAAAGGGTACTTTTCACTACTTCATACACATAGTAAATTGCAAAGCTTTTCAGTGCATTACAGAACTTTACATTTAAACTATAACTGATATAGTTTGTGAACTGCTACACTATTTAACAAAGTACAAGAATCGATACAAGAACATACATTCAAACTATAATAGATATAGTTTGGGAAACACTACTCTTTTTTACGAATTCAAGAATACTATTCATAAACAAGTATATAATAACTATAGTTGGTATAGCTTGTGGAACACCACTCTAATACATGGATTCAAGGATACACTACTATATAATTATTTAAGTATAATTATTATACAATACAAGTACATTACAACAAGGTAATTTATACAGTTTCAACTACAAAAGAACACTACTACACTAGACGTAAACTAGTAAATACAGGGTTGTGAGCTACTACTTCAATTGTACACATCAGGGTACATGGCTAAGTCCTATAAAGTATAGCCAGAGTCTCCCGATGGGAGAGCGTGACTTTGTGTATAGATCTATACGGTATTGAAATCCCCACGCATAAACTGTTAGCTACAGTTAGGCTGCAAGGCTTGAGGTGACAAACGTTATAACATTCTGACGCCTGAAGAAAGTCGCAGAGGCCACTAGTCAGTTTAGCATGGTTATATGAAACTCACAACAGTATTACAAAAACATTTGTTTACGGTATTAACACTACTTCAATGGTTTTATTTTATTTAATAAAACTACAATACACTACTTTATACTACAGCTGGTGGTATCCAGGCATTCATACAAACACTACTACAATACACTACTTTACACTACAACTGGTGGTATCCAGGCATTCATACAAAGGTTTTCATACAAATACAGTTACGGTACACTATTTTTCTAGTACTGGGTAGACTAATACAATATACAATTACAAGGAACATACATGAAATTGTTTTATCTATTTATAAGACTACATTACATTCACTAAAGAAAATATTGGATTTTCTGGAAATACATTATAACATTTTCAAGGAACAAAGACAAGCTTTTCCATCTCAAAAACATGCTTATGAACTCACCAACTTAAATGTTGATACATTTTCATAACCACTTGTATTCTTAGGGAACCGGTAGACATGTACACTCGCAAGTTTTGAGAAGACGGAGCTTTTAGAGTTGCGTCTTTTATACTTTTATTATACATTTTTGATTCATACAAACTATGTATCGAACAAATGTAAATACTTTACCTTATCAATGTAATGACTGTGTTTACTTTGATTACTATGATTCAATTGTTGTGATACTGTACATGACGTCCTCCGCCCCCGAACGTTTCCGCCGTTCTGGTTTGGGGGTGTGACACCATGAGGCAAAAGCAGTAGTAGATGTAGAGATTTAACCAATAAGAATAGCGGGACACGACATAGGAATGGAACCATTAACATAATAGGTAAGCTTCTAGCAGGCTAGATGATAAAGCATTTGTTTGTTCCATAAAAGGTAATTGGAAGATGAAAGTTTGATAGTGATCATATGGATAATAGTGGAAAGAAGAATAGGTGAATCAGTAGCATTTAAATCCCCATCCATGGTGAGCAGGCTAGAAGAAAAGAAAAGTAGGCGGCTAATAATATTAGGTTGATACCTATTAGGTTTTAATGATGATCACCTTAATTAGTGATTTGTGTATTGATAAGTATATATATATAGAACAAATATAACAAATTTCCTAAATTACATGATTTACACCATCACATTCTTTTAACTAAGACACATTAGAATCAATCATATTAGTAATTCACAATAGCTATTAAATTATAATCTTGAAATCATTATCGTAATTAACTATTTTTGTTTTGTAGTTTGTAAATATCTTTTTATTTCCATCCTTTAAATTTTAGTTTTACTCTGTATTAATTGTTTTTTTTAATGCTATAGTTTTAATATGTAAGCCATTGTTATGTTTTTATAAAAAGTTGATATCTCTATTTAATATCTACCATATTTAATAGAACAAAAAAATAGAAAATAAATAATTTAAGCTTGCATTAGTATTATTTTTTTTTTATCTTTTAAAAAAGTAATTTGATAATATATAATTTTAATTTAATGACTATTAAATAAGAATACATTTGTTATTTCTCAAAGATAAAATAGTAATTCATTCAAAGTTCATCAATGTATATGATCCAAAAAATAAACATTATTTATGTCGGCAACATTTTATTATTAGCAGTTCATTATTATTTGTATACATATACAGATAGCCCAATTTATATGTAATTTTTTTATATATTCATTTATCTTGAATTGAATAATGTTTACAAGAAAATATTTAGATTTCATGTTATCAGAGCTCAAACCATGTTCTTCCTAAACCCTACTTCTAAGTCAACGACTCCTATATCGTCGTCCCTTATCTCATCAACCTTTCTCTTCCTTGCTTTCCTATGCCAATTATCATGACAGGATCTCCAAAGTCCCAATGTTCTTCTATTCTTTTTGACAACCCTTCTTCCACGATAAATATCAAACATGTTGTTCTATTGGTTCTTGATTTGGACAGGATGAATTATGAAAAATAGCGAGATTTATTTGAGATTCATTGCATAGGCTATAGAGCTACCGATCACTTAGAGACTCCAAGCGAAAACCTGGTTGCCTCTTCCGATAACACTAAATGAAATAGATTGGATTCCATTGTCAAGACATGGTTGTATGGTACTCTTTCCACTTCCCTTCATCAAATGATCCGTTACACCATTAATAATGTCATTCGTACCCTCTTGTTTCATGCTTGTATGCCTCCAACTTATTGGGTTGAAGCTATTCACATGGATACAGACTTACTCAATATCATTCCTACAATTACTATCCAAAATGACACTCCATAACAACAACTCTTCCAAAAACGATCATCAAACTCTCATCTTCGTTTTTTGGATGTCTTTGTTGTCCACATATTTCCATTCCTTATAAACTTTCACCCAGATCCACCCCGTGTGTTTTCCTTTGGGATCCATACAATAAAAAAGGTTATAGATTCCTCAATCTGGATACTCAAGAAATTATCATATATTGCCAAGTTGTCTTTCACGAAACCGTTTTCCCCTTTAGATCAATGGCCCCAAACGTCGCACCATCATACTCTTTCCTTGACTTTTGTGATTTCACACAATCACCATCTTTCAATCAAAATCATTTCGAGGGTGGTGTTCCTCACAAAACCCGCTTCCTACTAATCACTCTATCTTCAATGAGACTCCATCCATCACCATTCCTTATTTGTCATAATCTAGTCCTACCACTCTGATATCCTCCACCTAGTTCTCATCTTCATCGTCGAGAACTCCCCGTCTTTGAGTCAGCTCTTTCACCTACCTCCACTCCATCTCCTTTATGGATGACCTAAGATTCCTCTATTCCCTCTAATACAAAATCCTTTCGGTCTCAACACCCTACGGTGACTAATGCAAAAGTTGGCATCTATAAGCCCATCAGGCAGCTCAACTTTCATGTTGACTCCACATTACAAAGAGAGACTTGTAGCTAATGGTCAGAGTCAGAGACTCGGTATTGATTGTGATGATACATTTAGCTCGGTTGTAAAGCCGACTACCATCTGGACTATTCTTAGTATTGTTGTAACTCCTTAGTGGCCAATCAGATAACTCGATGTTAAGAATGCCTTTCTCCATGGGTATCTTCAAGAAACTGTGTATATACAGCAACCCCCGGGTTTTAGGGATCCTACCTGGCCTGATCACATTTTTCCGCTTCAAAGATCTCTATATGGTCTCAAGTAGGCACCTCGAGCTTAGTTTTAGTGGTTTACTATGTTTATCTCGTGTTTTGGTTTTGTTCATGACAAGTGTGATCCATTATTATTTACGTTTATGCAGGGTCCTCATATTGCATACTTGTTCTTGTATGTGGATGAGAGTATTCTCATCGGATCCTCTTCCCACTACTGACATGTATCATGTCCATCCTTAGTTTTGAGTTTTCCATGACCGATCTTGGCAATCTTCATTATTTCTTGGGTATTTCGGCTACTCGATCCAAGGATGGTATGTTCTTATCTTAACAGAAGTATGCCAGTGAGATACTTCAGCGTGCCTCTATGCTTAATTACAAACCTTCTGAAACACATGTTGATCTTTCTGCTAAGCTTGATAGCTCAGGCCCTCCAACTGCCGACCACACTTTATACTGTAGCCTTGACGGTGTATTAAAGTATCTCACGTTCACTAGACCAGATACTTCGTACGCTGTCCAACGTATATGTTTATTTATGCATGACCCTCGAGAACCACACTTTATAGCTCTAAAGTGTATTCTTTGCTACATACGTGGAACTACAGGTCATAGTCTTCAATTTTTCAGCTCTCCGTCTTGTGACATCATTGCTTACTCTGATGCTGATTGGGCTGGTTACCCAGTCACCCACGATCTACATTCAGATATTGTGTCTTTTGGGGACACAACATGTTGTCTTGGTCATCAAAATATCAGAATATCGTTTCTTGGTCTAGTGTCGAAGCAGAATATCGAGGTGTTACCAATGTCGTTGAAGAAACTTTTTGGATTCATAATTTGCTTCTTGAACTTCACTACTCACCACATTAGGTTACCATTGTTTATTTCAACAACATGAATGTAGTGTACATGTTTGCTAACCCGGTTCAACATCGATGGACAAAGCATATTGAGATCGATCTTCATTTGTTCAAGACATGGTTACAACTGGTCACATACGAGTCTTACATCTGCCATCTCCTTCTTAGTATACTCTGACATATACCAAGAGTCTTTCTTCGTCTCTTTTTCTAAATATTTGGTCTAGCTTGAACGTTCGTGATTCTCTTCTCGTTCGCACTACAAAGGGTTGTTAGCGGATCATTATTATTTGTATTATTTGTATACATGTATAGATAGCCTAGTTTATATTAGCTCATTGTATTCGCGGCCATTTCCTATGTAATTTGTATATATTCCTTTATCTTGAATGGAATGAGGTTTACGTGAAAATATTTAAATTTCATTTATCTATACAAATATCATTATTCATTCACCGGAGATCCATCTTTAGGTCTTACATTGAAATTTGTTCTATCCTCAAACTTTTTTTTTTTTCTGTTCCTCCACTGCAAAGAGGATCTTATTATTGTGTCATAATTGCTAGAAATTGTAAGTTAATGTAAGGGGCTAAAGTGATTCTTTTGGTCTCTCTTTATTGGTTATTGTTGTCGTCAGCCTTTAGGCTATTTGAAGTGGGTCCCAAAAAGACGCGATATAGTTGAGGTGTACAACCAAGTCATATGTAAACACCGTTCTAGTGTCCGATAGCTTGGCTGTGGAGTGGCCATGGAGACAGACGAAGACGACATATGTAATTGGTTAAGCTCTTTTTGACTGTTTCTTTATATGTGATTGGCTAATCTTTATGTTTTAAATTAGTTTTTATTTAATTTAATATCAAAATAAATAAATAAATAATATGGAGTGGTAATCATTTTCAAAGGCTAATGATTTGACAGTGAGATTGTAGTGAAACTGATGTGACGTTGAATTGGTAACAATTTTCTAATAGGTTGGTGGTATCTCCTCTCCTTAGCCTTATCAGCTAGTCGCATTTTTTTACGGCATGCCATACGGCCATAGTTGTTTGTATTGTGCGTTTGGTTGGATGTTTGTGCAGCCGCAGTTAGGATATAAGCACAGTTAGTCTAACAGCGGCAATATGGTACGTCACCTGGGACAAACAAATAAAGGGTATTTATTGTGAACTATTTTTGGCAATGTATTTAAAAAAAAAAAAAAAAAAAAAAAAAGCAATAGATCATTCCTTGAAAAATTGGGCACCGCTAAAAGTGGATGCTTTCGTTTGAGGAGCAACCATGGATAAAATGGCGGCCTTATCCAAGACAGGGTTTACTATTAATAGCACCACTTGTCATCACAACGGGGATACAATATTGTTACCCTCTTTGAATTGGGATTTTTGGTGTGTTAATCATCTTATGCTTTGATCGAATTTTTCCTATTTGCTTCTTGAGAGTATGTTTCTAGCAACTTTCTAGAACCATATTACTATTATTTAAATAAAAGGGTGTTTCATACGAAAAAAAGAAAGTGTTTATTGTTTATTGCTTATTTCTATAGAAATTCTTAAAAATCAGTTTATTGTGGTAGAGATAACCTAAATAAACTGATTTTAGTAAACATCTACCATATTGTTTATTATTTATTCTCACCGTAAATAAGATAATAAGCAATAAACTAATAAGCTATAATTTAATTTATCCAAACACACCTAACCCATCACCATTCAAAAAGAGAAAAACACAAATGCAAGAAAAACAATGGATAAATCAGAATATTACGTTGCTCATCATCGATACCACGCTTAATATACAAAGCCCCTTAACGGATCTTAAAAATTAAGAAAACTTCATATGCTCAGAATCATGATAATAATATTATTATTATTGATTTCTCCAATAGTATGAATCCTAACTTAAACAATTAAATCAGAGAGCTTACATTTAATATGTATTTCTAAGAAATGTAATTTATTAAATGAACCATTGTCCTTGCCTTCTTGGTCTTGCATGCATCCATTAAGTATATTTTTGGGAGAGTTTATTTGTAAAAGTTATTCCTAAACTAAATTCTTGGTCTTATCTTCCTCAACAAAAAGCGTTGAAACAGTTCGACCTACTTAAATTCACAAAATTCAAACATACAACCCACCCATGGTTGAATAAAACCACTTAAAACTTTAAAAAATTGATCATAAAGCCAAAATTTCAAGGCTTTAAGCCCAATCAATGTCATTGTCATTCAATCTTTCAATCTTTTCATGTATACCAACTCTCCTAACACAAATTATTCTTCTTTTCACAAATTCTTTAGTTTTCAACTTTTCTAAATAATCACAACTGATCTATCGCTTACCAAATCACGTGTGACTCATTCTTGATTTCCCATTTCCACATAATCAATCACCAAACCATATGATTAGAAAATACTTTGTTATCCAAGTAAAATCACTAGTAAATTAACTAAAAATTAAACCATAAGGCAAATATATACGAAAAAAACACAAATATATGAATAAATTATGATATTCTATAATATAATAATGATTATAATCTAAAATTTTATAGAGTGACCCACTAAAATTTTAACTTACCCAAAATCGAAAAAAAAAAGTCAAAGTTAGTAAGTGACCTTTCCACCTGTTTTTATAGTTTTGGCTTTTTGCTTATTAATAGTTCATTAGCTGGTGTCTAGTGACAACACGATATAAGGTCCCCTTTTGTAGGCCTATTTATTCATTTCAAACTTTCCCATCACCACCACCACCACCCTTCGCCACCTTCTGCCACCATGCACCTCCACCACCTCTGCTTTGTGTTACCATCTGACGGCGATGACATACACCCATTTGATCACCACAACCGACGACTCCCTCCTTCTACACCACCAACACCACAACCACAAACACCACCATCTAAGACCCGATCATGTGGTGCTAACCTCCAAGAGGTCCTCCGTAGAACACTTCATAGATTCTGTGTAAAATCACCGCCGGCGATCTTCCATGATACCGACGGAGTCCAATTTTCTAAAGAGACGATTGTTTCCGGCCACAACCCCAAGACTTTTACATACTCGGAGCTTTATATAGCCACCAAAGGGTTTAGCCAGGATGAAATCTTGGGCAGTGGCGGGTTTGGAAGAGTTTTCCGGGCGGTGTTGCCGAGTGACGGAACTGTGGCGGCGGTGAAGTGTTTGGCGGAGACGGGAGAGAGGTTTGAGAAGAGTTTCGCGGCGGAATTGGTGGCTGTGGCCCATCTCCGCCACCGGAACCTAGTCCCGCTACGTGGGTGGTGTGTTCATGAAGATCAGCTCCTTCTCGTTTACGACTACATGCCAAACCGCAGCCTTGACCGGTTGCTTTTCCGGCGGATGGAAAACAGTGGAACTCCGGTGCCGGTGCTTAGCTGGGAAAGAAGAATGAAAATAGTGAAGGGTTTAGCGGCGGCGCTGTTTTACCTCCATGAACAGCTGGAAGCTCAGATCATCCATCGTGATGTGAAAACAAGCAATGTAATGCTTGATTCTCATTTTAATGCGAGGCTTGGTGATTTTGGGTTAGCGAGGTGGCTGGAGCATGAACTCGGGTACCAGACAAGAACGCCGTCGATGAACCACCAGTACCAGCCATGCCGGCTGGTGGACACGACAAGAATCGGCGGAACAATTGGTTATTTGCCACCGGAGAGTTTCCAGAAAAAAGGTGTCGCCACCGCAAAATCTGATGTTTTCAGTTTTGGCATTGTTTTGCTGGAGATTGCTTCAGGGAGGAGGTCGGTGGATATTACACTTCCCGATGATGAAATCATTCTCGTCGACAAAGTCAGAAGATTAGCAGACGAAAAGATGATTCTCAACGCCGCCGATGGCCGGCTGCCAAATGGGTCCTACAACCGTCATGAAATGTCCCACATGATTCGTCTCGGGTTGTTATGTACACTCCATGACCCGAAAACTCGACCCAGTATGAAATGGATCATCGAAGCACTTTCCGGCGGGATTTGCGCCACCCTCCCGGAGCTTCCTTCTTTCAAATCCCACCCACAGTACATATCTGTAACTCGTAGCACCCCCACCACCACAGCCACCATGACTTCCACCACAACCACCACCACTACTTCTTTCGCAATTGCTTCAAGTGGCGGCTCAACCACCTTCGCCACCGCCAGGGGAGAAAGCCTGTACATAACCGCTGAACAAGAACATGAAAACAGTTCCGATATCGGCGACGGAATGATCTCTTCTGCACAAATGAGCCGCCGTCAATTAAGCTCCTTTCCCATGGTTGAACCTCCAAGGGAGATCACCTACAAAGAACTTCTCTCCGCCACTGACAATTTCTCAGAATCTAATCGGTTATCAGAGGTTGATTTCGGAACTGCTTACTACGGCGTTCTTGACAACCATGACATTATCGTAAAACGGCTCGGGATGAAAACATGTCCGGCGCTCCGCCTCCGTTTCGCGAATGAACTCTCAAATTTGGGGAAACTCCGCCACCGGAACCTGATACACCTCCGTGGGTGGTGCACTGAACAAAACGAGATGCTGGTGGTTTACGACTACTCCGCTAATCGTCTTTTAGGTCATCTTCTTTCCCATCACACCCACCGGAAATCACAGGTCCTAAAATGGGATCATCGCTACAACATCGTGAAATCCCTCGCCTGTGCAATCCGATACCTTCACGAAGAATGGGAAGAACAGGTTATCCATAGAAACATCACATCATCCGCCATATACATCGATCCAGACATGAACCCTAGACTCGGATCCTTCGCTCTTGCAGAGTTCTTAACAAGAAACGAACACGGACACCATGTAGTGGTCGACAAGAAGGTTTGTGTTCGTGGGATTTTTGGGTACATGGCGCCGGAATATATGGAGGCAGGGGAAGCTACAACAATGGCGGACATCTACAGCTTCGGCGTGGTGGTTCTGGAGGTGGTGAGTGGGCGGATGGCGGTGGATTTCCGACGGCCTGAGGTGCTGTTAGTGAAAAGGGTTCATGAATCTGAAAGATACGAAGGCAATTATGAAGAACTGGTGGATCCAAGATTAGATGGAGAGTATAATCGGAAAGAATTGGTGAGGTTGGTGAAGTTAGCAATGGCGTGCACACAGTCTAACCCTGATTTAAGACCGACGATGAGAATGGTTGTGAGTGTACTTGATGGCCATGATAGATGCTTCATAGAAGAAGGGCAAAAGGAAAGTATAAATGAATGGAAAGAAAGAAATGCATTGTCTTTGTCACTTATTAGACGAATTCAAGCTTTGGGAATACAATGAAAATGAAACCACGAACTAGGATTTTAGCATGGTGTATAAATGGAGAAATCAAGAATAGATTTTTTTTTTCTTGTTTTTGGTGCTTAATTTGTTGCATATACGACTTATGTATCATGTATGTATGTAAAAATTTTATCAAGTTAAACGTTGTGTATAAATTGTATATCTACAAATGCGGATTAATCTAATATTGTTCTTCTTTAAGGGCTAGTGATCTTTAGCAAGCTAGGATTGGATGAAAGTTAGCAATGCTTTGTGTGAAAAGAGCAACGCAAAACAGAAGCCATGATTTAATTGACTACACATGCATGATATCCAATAAATAACGGCATTGATAGGTGCAAGTAATTGGCATTCAAACTTGAAAATCAAGGGAATTATATTGACTATTTGACTTATTGAGTATTGGGTATGAACCTATCAATGGCATTTTGAGGGTTATTTAGTGGTTATAGACAGTGGCATCAACGGACATAGGAAGCAGATTTGTTCAACTCTAGCGGTGTTGAAGAAAGACAAGACTGGTGATACAACAAGTTCTGTATAACCATAAGATATAATTATTCACTTTTTCACTTTTCTTATTTCGTGAGTATAAGATACTAAAATATGATGTTATTTAAAGGAATTTAGAATATTTGAAAGGAGAATTGAATATGAGTGTGAGCTACTAAGTGGATTACCAGAATTGCCTTTTAATTTAGAATTAGTTTTCACAGTTTCCAAGTTATGTTTTTTAAGCAAGTAGTTTTTGATAACCTTCTTTTTAAATATGTCTAGTATTTTGTAGAATGCACTGTTTGTCAGTTGTCATTATTTTTTTGTCCCTATTATAGTATATTATTTTGTATAAATGAGTGTTGGTAAAAAAATACGACATGATCTGACATGAGTCAACACACATACACACTACACCAACACATACATGGGGGTTAATTTAAGAGACACCTAAATATATGCAATCAACTATGTTTCAAAAGCATAAATATGTCTCTAGCATTGACTAAGTATGAAATTAATTCTTTTTTAATTTGAGACATAATCTAGATATATGAACCTGCTACATGCGTTCCATTTGTAGGAAACTAAGAAACTTGATAGTGTCCCGTAAGGGTGATCCAAACATGATCGCTATTATAGAGAATAGTGTTAGGATTTTATTATAGAGAATAGTGTTTAGGATTTTATTAAGATTAATAGAATTCCACATGGATACTTTGAGTTGTCTATCTAAAAGTTTTTTCTTTATGTCACGATATGCCAATTATCATTCAAATTAAGGAAGATAATTAAGACACTATTAGAAGTTATAGGGTTTGGGATGATTTCCCTAAATGAGTCTTAATTAACAATGAGGAACCAAAAAAACACAAATTAAGTTTTCTTCTTAGATTTTCTAATATATTCAGGTAGAATGTCATATTAAACTCCATGTAATATTTTTAGTTTGAGTTCTCTTCATACAAGAGCCAAGTGGTAGCTTAATATACCCTTGATGAATTTAAGGTTGGAGGGAGTGGTGCCATCGAAACCGCACTCCATCCCCCGCAACATAAGCATCACGTCATTTTTTACCACACAAGTGTGGTTTCTTGACACACCAAGGGAGTGGTGCCACACTTTTATTTATTTATTTATTGTTTTTTAGCTATTTTAATTAAAACTTCTTTTTTAATAAAAAAAAACATAATTTTTCATTACTTGAAAATTATAAAAAAAAAAAAACATTACATTAAAAATTCAAAAAACATTACATCGCATTACACAAAACACACACACACAGATGACATTAAAATAATCCTAAAAACTTAAAAAACACAAATAAATTAACTAAAGCAAACTACATAAAGTCGTTATCCGAGAACTCGTCTTCAGAGTCATCCAGTGGATCCAAATTAAGGTTAATGTTTTGAACCCCGTAAATGTTTTCCACTAAGTCATTGCGAAGATTATGAAATGTTTCAATGCAACGTATCTTTGCTCTTCTATTCATATACTCTTTGGCACCAATTTCTATTGGTTGTGTCTCTGGTATGGTTTCTTCCTCGTCAAACGCATATATGGCTCTTCCTTCGTCTTCAATAATCTTGTTATGCAATATAAGACATGTATACATTATTTCTTGAAGTTTTTCCTCGCCTAAATAACTTGCTTTTTTTTTTCAATATGAACCACCTTTTCTTCAGAGCTCCAAAAGCACGCTCAACATCCTTCCTAACTCTTTCTTGAGCTCTCTTGAATTTCTTTCGCCTTGAACTATGTGGACACGTAAACGATTTAACAAACACAACATATTCAGGATATATTCTGTAACACCCAAAAATTAAAGCCAATTTAAAACTTTTTAAACAACCCAAAAACCATTAGTTATTACAAACTTGTTTTCAAAATGTAGAATATCAGAGTATCCCAGAAACATAGTCATAAAAAGTGCGGAGCTGTACGATCACGCCTGTGCCTTGCCACGATCCCCTGATGTACCTAAAACAATAAATTGAAACTGTAAGCCCGAAAGCCTAGTGAGTTAGCCCCAAAATACTGATACACATACAGTCTACATAGCAATATCAACATTAGCATATCATATCAATTAAAACAGAATAGCATGCACTGGGTCCACAACTTTACAAGCTGGACTACCCCCCTGGGCCCTCAGTACGGGTCTGGAATGCCTACCGGGCCCTCAGCTCGCATCTGGAATGCCATCGAGCCCTCAGTACGAGTCTGGAATGCCTACCGGGCCCTCAGCTCGTATATGGAATGCTCACGAGTCCTCAGTATGAGTCTGGAATGCCTACCGGGCCCTCAGCTCATATCTGGAATACCCCAGAGTCCTCAGTATGAGTATGGAATGCCTACCGGGCCCTCAACACATATCTGGAATACTCTAGGGTTTGTTGGCTACCGCACGGAGCAGTAAAACCTCAACCCATCTCACATAACATGTCGACATGTAACAGATAATGCACATACAGGTAATCAATCAGTATCACAGGCAGTCCTACAGACCTACCCAACTAGCATATCAACTGGCATACATTACTAACTCAAAATCAATCATATCAACAACTACTAAGATATCAATCCAATGGGCCGGCCTTGGTGCCTTAGACCCCTTAGTATAATGAGGATAACTCACCTGGCACTGGTGAAGTCCCGCAGATACAACCCCACCTGCTAGTTGACAGATTCCTGCACTGTCAACATAAAACAATACCCAATTAATAATTGGGTTCCAAGCCCAAGGTCTAACTCACACCACAAAATCCCACAAGTAAAATAATGGGCCAAAGTCCAACATATGGCCCAATTTTCTAAATTAGGCCTAGACTGTGACATCCCCAAAATCACGGCCAGAAAAGACCGATTTTGTTTATGCTTTATAAAAATCAGAGTACTTCTTTTCATAAAAATGTTGCGGAATTTGTTCCCAGAAAAATACGATAAATACGTTATCAAAACATTTTCGAAGAAACGTATTTTATTCATTTTAAAACTTTTGGGATGTCATTGTCAATACAGGAACATAAGCATAAACGGAACTTACATTTATTTACACTAGTGATCTACATCTCTTTAATCTCTCAGTGTAATGTGACTTCGTATCAACACTTGTGATATAAATAAACTGAGTGGGTCAGGTTGGGAAACCTGGTGACTACATAGGGTTTTCAACCCACAATAATATAATTATTATGTTTAAACAATCAAACAATCATCCCAATTACCCATTCCCCATTATCTTCTTTACTCTTAAGGATTTAACCTAAGAGTCATCTATCTTGCATTCATTTATTCCAAAGTCCCTTACTTCTAGGGTCATAGGACTGACACTAAATCCATAGCTGCAAATGTTCGTTCGTAAAGCACTAATTCCATAGCTGCTATAGTCTACTCATCGGGTACTAAATCCATAGCTACCAGTGTTCATCTAATAGGTACTAAGTCCATAGCTACCAATTCCTAACAAGTACTAAATCCATATCTACCAGCGTCTAACTAATAGGTACTAAGTCCATAGCTACCAATTCCTAACATGTACTAAATCCATAGCTACCAGCGTCTAACTAATAGGTACGAAGTCCATAGCTACCAATTCCTAACAGGTACTAAATCCATAGCTACCAGCGTCTAACAGGTACTAAGTCCATAGCTACCAATTCCTAACAGGTACTAAATCCATAGCTACCGGTGTTTGTCCAATAGGCACCAAGTCTATAGTTGCCAATGTATACTCTCATCATCTTATATCTCTCATCATTCATCTACCCATGTCATACCCAACATATTCATATATATATATATATATATATATATATATATATATATATATATATATATATATATATATATATATATATATATATATAATATGTATACAGTTTAAATCATTTAAAACATGTATAAAACGTTCATCTGGCATAGACAGCAAGTATTCAGATAATATGCACACATAGCACGTAGTTTATATAAAATACTTCATATATATGTGTAAGATGAAAGGGACTATGCACTCACCTGAGTAGGTGGTGACTCAGCACTCGGACAGCGCTTCGATACCCTTAAAACAATTTTCCTTCGATAAAACCTAGTACCAATACCACTAGGGTTTAGTCTAACGATAACCAAGAGAAATTAATTAGTCTGACTATTATTATTATGATATAAGCGTTAATAACACTCAATATAACTCATAATAATAGCCCAAATAATTATTTTAAGGACCTAATAACATTCCTATAATTATTTGAAAGCTATATTAAAAATTGCATAAGCGTAGCACACAAACAACGAATTTTATTGAAAACCGGAACTTATTTGGAGCAGCGTTTCGAAACCGAAAGGCTCTTTTTCTCGGGACTCCGGGAGCCTCGGGGCTTCCCTCGGGAGCTAGGGATTTTATCTAGGGCTTAGGGGTGGTTGGGGAGCTAGAGAGAGAAAGTATTTTAGAGAGAGAAAGAGAATGTTGTGGAAAATGAAGGCTGCCCTCGCCCCCTTTTATACCCAGCGAAGCCTCGGATTACGCTAGGCGTAGTCCTTGGCTACGCTGGGCATTCCTCGGATAAGGATGCCAGCTTCGCACCAGCTGGCTCGCACCCATTCTCGGACCCGGACAAGATCAAGTACGCTGGGCGTATCCAGCTTCGGATGCGGGGCGTAATGCGAGACTTCGTGGCGATCATCGGATGCGAGGCATGATCAGCAAGCAACGGTCCAGATCGTGCCACGTCATCGATTTAGCAACAGACTTCGCAAATTTCACTCTCGACTTCTAAAAATCATAACTTTCGCATACGAGCTCCGTTTTTGACGTTCTTTATATCCACGCGAAGGTGGGAATGTACTCTACAACTTTCGTTTAGACTCCGTCGGCAAATTTTGACTCAATTTTAATTTTTATACTATTAATAGGCCGGGACAGGATTGGTCCGTTAAATCCTCATAACTTCTTCATCCGACGTCCGTTTTCGCTCATCTTTTTCTCGTTACGCTACTCTTAATGAGATCTTCGATTCTTGTTCAGTTCGTGTCGGCTAAAAACCGCTCGATCTAATATTCGAATTTCGGGCTGTACACTGCTAGTCCGAAACTTCGAAAAATCATAACTTCTTCATACGAAGTCAGATTTGGGCGTTCTTTTTATCGATGTTCTTAGTTTAACATATTATACGACTTTCATTTAGAGCGCTAAGGCTAAATCTCGCTCTATCGTAAATTCACTATTTACGCTTTATGGTGCCGTGTCGGTTCCGTCGCGAAACTTCGACGGGTCATAACTTCTTCGTTATAACTCGGATTTCGGCGTTCTTTATATGTACGGAAACCTTGTGGCATATTCTACAAATTGGTTAAGATTATTTATTCTAAATAATATTTTTTTCAAAAAGTCGTTTTCGACCCCTATTACCTCTAAATTGACTAGCCCGGATCTGCGGGCGTTACAATTATCTCCCCCTTAGGATGATTACGTCCCGGAATCATAAACAAAACAGGGCTCGTATAATGACTCCATATGTCATATCTTCATTCTAGGTAATAATTATAACTTCTATATTCCTTCAAGTCTATCTCTTAGACTCATTGACTGTAAGCAGTACTCGATCGTGCACCTTCTCTCTACCTCAGGCTAGACTCCAAATTATGACCTTCAAGTCACAACCTCGATCCTCACTAGATACGAACTTGAGATAAGTTCTTTTATTACTACTATGGATCGATGTGTCATATTTTAATGACCTATCATCGTATGTTGCAACGCTTAGACTTAGGTCACTTAGAGTCAAATTCCGGAAAGGAATATGCCTTCATTCATGGTCTAATGTGATATAATCACATTTTAACATGTAGCATTTCTAGCCACCAACTTCTTTCACAACGAGCGCGATACTTCTATTGATCGCTTCGATTTCAATCGTTTGGTTTAAGTCGAACGCTACATCGAACTTGGTTCTCTAAACCAAGCAACATACTCATCGTAGTCGGACTCAATTTGATAGGACCACTAGGGTTGGAATAACAACAATCTTCTTAGTCATTACCGAAACGATGGTAACGACATGCTTGAATAAAACGGAATCAATTATTGGCTTCTTGGTAACCTTGTGACTTTCCCTGATCCAAGCGTGAGTCCTGTGCTTCCGGTAGTATATGCATCTACTACCTTTCACACCTACTCATACTCGTCCCAAGTATTGTCTCGCAGTACCCAATTCACCATAAAAAATCACATAACAGTTTAACACACTAGATAGCAAAACGAAGGTTTTATATTATTCCTTGAAACTATTACATAGGTGTTCAAGTTCATCCTAGACTATGCCTCTAATAGGCTACACCACGTGGTACCATCTACATGACCACTTCATAACTTCATCTTCGGTCATCCGTCCTTACTCTTGATTCCTTGCATTGGCAGCTGCTTTGTCAAGGATGCTCCTTATCTTTGGAGGTGCATTTGCTCCTACTGCTACATTTTTCTTCGGGCAGTCCCTAGATAAATGTCCTTCTTTGTTACATCCATAGCACACCTTACTCTTAGACTTGCACTTGCTGGCGTAATGCCCCATCCTTCCACATTTGTAGCAATTCACCTTCTCATCGTATCCCTCACAGTGCTTTAGCAGTACATTTGGCGTTGTTGCTCTCATCGGACAATCTTGCTTGAAGTGTCCCTCTCCACTACACTTAAGGCAAACTTCCTCCTTGGTTGAGCATTTATGGGCATTATGACCAATCTTCCCGTATTTGAAGCAGGTCACTTTCTTAGGGCATCTCCTGTTACACCATTTTGCTTTACCTCTCCCTCCTTTAGATTGTGAAAATAAGTTTTTTCTATTGGACCTTGAAGATCCCTCAGATTTCCTCTTCTTGCCAACTTCAACCTTGTTGGCGATCCTATAGTTGATCTTTTCTTTGACAGGCTTAGCAACCAAGATGGTTGCCTCAAGAGCAGGTGCCTGACGTACTGGCACAGTAAGTTCGTCCTTACTTTGTTGAATTAAACACCTTGTTTCTCTCATCTGTTGATCCAACATCATCTGCACCATTGCTTGTACTCCTTCCATCGTGATTGACTTGGGTGCAACTGCTACTTCTGGTGTACGTTCAATCACTAGTGGCTTAGGCTGCGGGTTACTATCTCCGAATTCGCTTTGAGTGTTCATCATGTCGATCTATACATCGAATTAAGATGTCTAGTGTAGAGTGGCGAGAATTTAGATAGAGAAGATTTTATTTACGATCGACGTGTAATTCTCCTTATTTCTCCGAAAAATTACATGCTAGTTCTAACATCGTAGTCATACGCTTAGAATCCTAAACACATAAGGTTTCCAGATCCGGTCGGCAACAGACCATAGATCCGAACCAATAATAGCATCAATATAGCTATCACACAAAACATTTTGCACATAAAAGCATTTTAGGCATCATTCCAAACATAAACTAGTGCTTGTGTCAGTTTAGGTGTACTACCTAACATATTTTAGACATACTCCTCACAATCATTGCTTAGCATTCTAAGTTTAAGTCTAGAAATAAATCCATATTCCTAGTTCGCTTAAACTAATGCTCTGATACCAACTGTGACATCCCCAAAATCACGACTAGAAAAGACCGATTTTGTTTATGCTTTATAAAAATCAGAGTACTTCTTTTCATAAAAATGTTGCGGAATTTGTTCCCAGAAAAATACGATAAATACGTTATCAAAACATTTTCGAAGAAACATATTTTATTCATTTTAAAACTTTTGGGATGTCATTGTCAATACAGGAACATAAGCATAAACGGAACTTACACTTATTTACACTAGTGATCTACATCTCTTTAATCTCTCAGTGTAATGTGACTTCGTATCAACACCTGTGATATAAATAAACTGAGTGGGTCAGGTTGGGAAACCTGGTGACTACATAGGGTTTTCAACCCACAATAATATAATTATTATGTTTAAACAATCAAACAATCAGCCCAATTACCCATTGCCCATTATCTTCTTTACTCTTAAGGATTTAACCTAAGAGTCATCTATCCTGCATTCATTTATTCCAAAGTCCCTTACTTCTAGGGTCATAGGACTGACACTAAATCCATAGCTGCAAATGTTCGTTCGTAAAGCACTAATTCCATAGCTGCTATAGTCTACTCATCGGGTACTAAATCCATAGCTACCAGTGTTCATCTAATAGGTACTAAGTCCATAGCTACCAATTCCTAACAGGTACTAAATCCATAGCTACCAACGTCTAACTAATAGGTACTAAGTCCATAGCTACCAATTCCTAACAGGTACTAAATCCATAGCTACCAGCGTCTAACTAATAGGTACGAAGTCCATAGCTACCAATTCCTAATAGGTACTAAATCCATAGCTACTAGCGTCTAACAGGTACTAAGTCCATAGCTACCAATTCCTAACAGATACTAAATCCATAGCTACCGGTGTTTGTCGAATAGGCACTAAGTCTATAGTTGCCAATGTATACTCTCATCATCTTATATCTCTTATCATTCATCTACCCATGTCATACCCAACATATTCATATATATATATATATATATATATATATATATATATATATATATATAATACGTATACAGTTTAAATCATTTAAAACATGTATAAAACGTTCATCCGGCATAGACAGCAAGTATTCAGATAATATGCACACATAGCACGTAGTTTATATAAAATACTTCATATCTATGTGTAAGATGAAAGGGACTATGCACTCACCTGAGTAGGTGGTGACTCAGCACTCGGACAGCGCTTCGATACCCTTAAAACAATTTTCCTTCGATAAAACCTAGTACCAATACCACTAGGGTTTAGTCTAACGATAACCAAGAGAAATTAATTAGTCTGACTATTATTATTATGATATAAGCGTTAATAACACTCAATATAACTCATAATAATAGCCCAAATAATTATTTTAAGGACCTAATAACATTCCTATAATTATTTGAAAGCTATATTAAAAATTGCGTAAGCGTAGCACACTTACAGCGAATTTTATCGAAAACCGGAACTTATTTGGAGCAGCGTTTCGAAACCGAAAGGCTCTTTTTCTCGGGACTCCGGGAGCCTCGGGGCTTCCCTCGGGAGCTAGGGATTTTATCTAGGGCTTAGGGGTGGTTAGGGAGCTAGAGAGAGAAAGTATTTTAGAGAGAGAAGGAGAATATTGTGGAAAATGAAGGCTGCCCTCGCCCCCTTTTATACCCAGCGAGGCCTCGGATTACACTAGGCGTAGTCCTTGGCTACGCTGGGCATTCCTCGGATAAGGATGCCAGCTTCGCACCAGCTGGCTCGCACCCATTCTCGGACCCGGACAAGATCAAGTACGCTGGGCGTACCCAGCTTCGGATGCGGGGCGTAATGCGAGACTTCGTGGCGATCATCGGATGCGAGGCGTGATTAGCAAGCAACGGTCCAGATCGTGCCACGTCATCGATTTAGCAACAGACTTCGCAAATTTCACTCTCGACTTCTAAAAATCATAACTTTCGCATACGAGCTCCGTTTTTGACGTTCTTTATATCCACGCGAAGGTGGGAATGTACTCTACAACTTTCGTTTAGACTCCGTCGGCAAATTTTGACTCAATTTTAAATTTTATACTATTAACAGGCCGGGACAGGATTGGTCTGTTAAATCCTCATAACTTCTTCATCCGACGTCCGTTTTCGCTCATCTTTTTCTCGTTACGCTACTCTTAATGAGATCTTCGATTCTCGTTCAGTTCGTGTCGGCTAAAAACCGCTCGATCTAATATTCGAATTTCGGGCTGTACACTGCTAGTCTGAAACTTCGAAAAATCATAACTTCTTCATACGAAGTCAGATTTTGGCGTTCTTTTTATCGATGTTCTTAGTTTAACATATTATACGACTTTCGTTTAGAGTGCTAAGGCTAAATCTCGCTCTATCGTAAATTCACTATTTATGCTTTCCGGTGCCGGTTCCGTCGCGAAACTTCTACGGGTCATAACTTCTTCGTTATAACTTGGATTTCGGCGTTCTTTATATGTACGGAAACCTTGTGACATATTCTACAACTTGGTTAAGATTATTTATTCTAAATAATCTTTTTGTCAAAAAGTCATTTCCGACCCCTATTGCCTCTAAATTGACTAGCCAGGATCTGCGGGCGTTACATAGACCTCTACATTGTCTTTCCTTAAGGCATATTCGATTATTCTAATCCAATTCCCATGGCCCATTATCACATAGTCATAAAGGCTCAACTATGGCCCAATTTTCCAAATTGGGCCCAATTCTTTACATGGCCTTATCCTAAAGCCCATCTACTTATTTTGGTCCATTAGCTTGTTCTTGGACAATCCATCAATAGCTCAATCACCAAAGCCCACTAAGGAGGCCCAAATCCAAGCCCAAGTGAAATTAGGAGTTTCACATGAAATGACGGCTAGGGGTAAGTGTTCCTACTTAACCCATTAAGAACTTAATCCATTAAGTCCAATATTGCTTTTGTCAATGATTATTATTTAATATTTCAAGTTTATTAAATAATTCCCGTGTGTGTGTGTCCCGACCAATTTCCCTCAAAATAAGGGTTTTATGCCATTAGGGTTTTCCAAACCCAAATTAGGGTCTCCTACCCAATACTAGTCCATTAGTCAACCGGTTGGCCTTTTAGGTCACTTTGGGCCCTATTAGGCTCATTAAGATTTCATTAAATCAATTAGGGCTTTATTGGGCCCCAATAAGCGCACTAGAGTTTCATTAAGCCCATTAGGGTTTCAAGCATCCCAACGAATCAATACCATAATGCAAAGCACACCGCCACCCGACACGGCGGCCGGTGGCGGCAGGAGGCGGCAGCCACCACCTTAGGGTGGTGGTTTTGACTTTCTTTCCATTATCACATTTGTTACAATTACAATACCATCCAAAAGCACACACATACACACTGATAACACACACACACCTAAAATACTAAAAAACACACGCAACCACCTTAAGGCGGCCGACGGCGGTAGATGGTGGCAACCACCACCCTACAGTGGTGGCTGTGGTGGTTTCTTCGGATCTCCAGCGGCCTCATCCCATCACAGTACACGGACACAAATATCATGCCCGGAAAACAAATCCAACACCCATCGAGGTGGGTGGAAAAGGCAGCAGCACAAGAAACTAGCAGCAGCGGCGACCATGACCACAACGGAACCCAGCAGCATCAGATCCAATTAGCCCCTCCCACGACCTCCACACGGCTCAAAACTCTTCTCATGGTCTCCGGTGTACAGTGAGCCGTGAGCAACAGCAGCGATGACATGAACGACGGCGTCTCGATGGTGGTTCTCCGGTTTCAACAGCCAAGGAGGCGGGACTGTGAGCGACAAAGTAGCGGTAGAAGGGTGCCCAGTCATTCCTCGTTGACGGCATAATGGAATAACCGACGTCATTGGGGCGGCGGTCGCGACATCCGGCGGTGAGTCCGTCTTCCCTGGAGTGGTACATCAGCCCTAGTACTCCAGTCGTTCTCCACCCACGCTGTCACATTTAAAACTCCGAGTCCGGTCTCCAACGTTTCCTTCACTTGGCTGCATACGACTTCAGACGGTGGCATTTCTATGGCACATCGATCGGCGACTTGGTGGCGGCGGTTGGAGAGAGACGAAGGTGGGCGGCTGATCAAATGAGTGGGGCTAGGGTTAGAGTTGACGGTAATGAGGCATATATACCCGATTCCTTAGGCTCTTTCCTATAATAGCAAGAATGGTCCCTCCTCCCCTATTTTCTTTCAAACAACTCCTTAATTTACAATCTGACCCCTCTATTCTGAAATCCTTACATATGGAGTCCAAGTAATTACCATATGCCCCTTCCATGACCAATTAATTTCAACTTAGGTACGTAATTAACCATTCTAGCCCCAGCCACTCAAGATCCATTCAAATCAAGTCCAATATTGTTCTTTAACCCCCGAAACTAACATTCCGATAATTATTATTAAATGTTGGACTCTAATAAAATAAAATAATATAAATTACTTCTCGAGGTTCTGGGTTTATTATTTAGTTATTTTATTTTAAAGGGGATGTTACATATTCCATTGACCAGATAATAACCATACTTATATGGCGTTCTACGCACTTCAAAAGAAGACTCTGGTGCGGATCCATCGTATTTGTTGTTAAATATAGGTGAACGATTAAGAACGTTGATGTCGTTAATCAAACCAGGAGAACCAAAAAAAAGCATGCCAAATCCACATATCTTGTGATGCAACTGCTTCAAGTATGACCGTTGAGTGACCATAATCACCTCGGGTAAATTGCCAATGATATGAAGTAGGATAATTTTCCCATGCTCAATGGAGACAATCTAAGCTTCCTAGCATTCCAGGAAACCCATGCACACTAGCATGATGAGCTTGCAATTACAGGATGTCATTACGTGTAGGCTTACGTAAATATTTTGGACCATAAAACTAAATCACAGTTTTGCAGAAAAAGTGGAGACTGTCTCGTGCGATCCTAGCAGACATCCTAAAACTTTCGTCTAACACATCAGGCGGAATGCCATATGCTAACTGACGAAGTGCGGCCGTGCATTTTTGTAAGGGAGTGAAACGGGGTGTACCTCTAGCATCGTAGCGTTGTTGAAAAAAATCCACTCCCTCGTTACATCTTCAACTATACGTTCGTATAAATATTTGAACATTCTGAAGCGCCTACGAAAATAATACCCTTGAAAAGTGGCATTCTATTCAAAATAGTCTTGCACCATACGTTGGTTGGCTTATTCACGATTTCTGGAAATATATCTTCGTGTTCTCCGTTGAGAACAAGCAGCTGCGTTGTTGCATACAACATTATATGTTTGTTCTGCCATTTGAGCACACGCAACAGTGGTATCAAAAACAGTTTGAAATTCTTCAGAAGATTACATTTTTAAGAGAGTGATGATTTTTTTTTTAAAATTTTGAGAGAGAAGAGATTGTATTGTGGTTAAAAACAAATGAAGTGTATATGTATATATAGGAAAGAAAGGCAAAAGGATAAAAAAAAATAATTACGCCCAACCAAACATTCAACTGTCAAATATCCATCTACCAATCACATGACACATTACATACTAGCCGCAGTGTGGCTAAAAACGCGCAAGACCGCGGTCTGGGAGCGGTGTGCACGGTCCAGGTGGCACAAACCGTGGTCCCAGGCCGTAACCACAACGTATAGCCTAAGAACCACATTGTATAATAACTTCCATAGTTACTAGCGAATAATATGTTAAGGTATTAGCATTTAGTGAACACAAAGACAACCGAAAAACATCATTTATTCACATTTATGACAAGTCTTTCAAAATCTAGGGAGGAGGGAGTTTCCACTCACTCCACTATCACATTAGATTTTTTGTTTTTGTTTTTCTACCTTCTTCAACCCATAACACATGATAACTTATCTTTTCCAAATCACTCAACCAATTTTTCACATAATTCATTTTTATTTAATTACATTAAATATATATATATATATATATATATATATATATATATATATATATATATATATAATAAAATAAATACAACATGTTTTCCATTTAAAAATAAAATTTTGCTAATTTAAAAAAAAATCTAAAATAATATTAAAAATAACATTTTATTAAAAAGCCACACTACAAATAAAAAAAATACCCTATAATTGTCAAACACGATAATTAAAAAATATACTTAAAAAGGACAACATGATTTAAATCCTAAAACCATAATTAAAATTAACTAGTTATTATCCAGAGTTAGAATGTAGACATGTTCAATATGATTAGTAAGATTATATTAAAGTTGGTGGTGGGTTTCAACATTATGCAATTCATTTACTATTTCTTATTCATGGACTTCATCTGTTTTCTTCATCGTCATGGCTCATGCATGCATTTTTAATATGTCCCAACGTCCTTTAAGGACCCCAAAAGCACGTTTTACGTCATTTCTTGCTGATTCATGTGCCACCTTTAACTGTATTTTTTTGTCGGTTACAAGATATTAATATGTCTTCACAAATACAACCCATGATGGATATATTCCATCCGCAAGATAGTAACCATGTCTGTAGTGTTAATCATTCAGATAAACTGAATAATCGGGTCCTGTTCCATGATATTTCTTATCAAATAGTTGTGATTGGTAGACGACGTTTAAATCATTATTCGAATCAGCTACACCATAGAATGCATGTCAAAACTATAAATCTTGTGATGTCACCGCTTCTAGTATCATTGATGGGTACCGATGGTCACCCCTCATGTATTGGCCTCTCAATTTCGTTGGACAATTCTTCCAATTCCAATGTATGCAATCACCCTTTAGGTATCAAAATATCCATTTGACTGCTTCCTAATGTTGTTTTCCCATATTAGCTAGATATCTACTCACAACATTGACAACATGAGTAATATGTGGTTTGTACACACCATTGCATACACAAGACTCCCTAAGGCTATGGAATAAGGGACTGCCTTCATCTCTTCTTTTTCTTTCTCTAAAGAGGGAAATATTTTCTTACTTAACTTGAAGTGATTAGCTAAGGGCATACCAACGGGCTTGGCATTTTCTATGTTGACCCTTTTGATCACACATTCAACATATTGCTCCTGTGATAAGAACAATTTTATTGATTTTCTCTCACAGATAGTTTTCATTCCTAATATCTGTTATGTTGATCCTAAGTCTTTCATATCAAAGAAGTTAGACACATCCTTCTTCAAGTTGATAATCGGTGCATCTTGGGCCACTATCATCGTATCATCCACGTATAGCAAAAGTATGACAAATTTACAATCTGGAAACATTTTTAGATAGATGTAGTGGTATTCAGCGATTCTTTTGTAGTCGTAAATCACCATGAATGCATCAAACTTCTTGTACCTCTGCCTTAGGGCTTGCTTAAGACCATAAAGGCTCTTCTTTAATGTACATAGGAGATGCTCTTCCTTTGGAACATTAAAGCCATTAGGTTGCTCCATATATATATTTCTTCATCCAGATCACCATGGAGAAAAGATGCTTTCACAGCCATTTGATTAAGTTGAATATCTAGACTAGCAACTATTCCGAGTACAACTCAAATAGACATCATCTTCAAAACCGGCAAAAAAATGTCATCAAATCCAATTCCTTCTTTTTGTTAGAAACCTTTGGCAACGAGTCTTGACTTATACTTCATGGTATTTCCCTTTCCATATTTCTATAACTTGAAAACCCACTTGTTTTTCAAGGCTCTCTTTCCTTTGGGGAGTTTCACTAACTAATAAGTTTGATTATTCTATAAATAATTCATTTCTTCTTCCATGGTCTTCACCTAATTTGTTTTGCTAATATGAGATTGAGCCTCTTAAAAGCTCTTTAGATCCCCCTTGTTGGTAAGTAGGATGTAGTTTGAAGTCGGATATCTTGTTGATGGAGCATAAACTCGTTTGGATCGTCGAACATGAGTTCTTTCATTTGCAACTTCTGGAAATGGATCTGAAGTATCATGGGGGTGGAAGCTCCCCCTGCTCAACACCTTCTTGATATGCATCATCAAATTATTCATCCTCTTCTCTAATGGAAACATCCTATTTATTTTCAGATATTATATGTGAAACTTTAGAACCTTTGTTACTCGCTAACCGGTGCCTTGAAATCATAATATTGGTTCTCATAAAAAACCACATCTCTACTTCGAATAACCTTCTTCAGTTCTGGGTCTGGGTCCTGTAGAATGTACCCAAACTCTTCATCTCCATATCCAATAAAGATGCATGGAGTGGATTGAGGTCCAACTTCTTCTGCAATTCACTTAATACATGTGAAACTGCCTTACACCCAAATACTCTCAAGTGAGAATTTGAGGTATCTTTACCCATTCATATCTTCTCCGAAACTTCAAAATTCAGTGGAACAGAAGGTGGCCTATTTATTATATTGCAAGCTGTCAATACAACTTCACCCTAGAATGGCTTTAGGATTTTAGCCATGCTGAGCATGCACCAAAGTTTCTCAACAATGGTTCGATTCATCCATTCAGCTACACCATTGAGTTGTTAGGTTTGTGGGACAGACTTTTCATGTCTGAAGCCATGTTCTGTGCAATATGTATAGAACTCATGGGAATAATACTCGCCTCTATTATTTGACGGAAGACATTTCACCTGCTTGCCTGTTTGTCTTTCCACCATTTCATGAAAAGCTTTGAACCAGTCCAATACTTCATCCTTCGATCTGAGACAGCATGCCCATACCTATCCATAATAATAATGATTCAATTCCATACATGAAAGATTTATAATTCTTCCACTGTTCAATAAGAATCTAAATTTAATTCATTCTCTTTGTTTTAAATTACACAATTATCCTCCTATTGTCTATGTGCAACTCAAAACAAAATCATTTACGTGATTTTCATATCTTTTCTACAATTACATTCTCTTCTCAATTATATATATATATATATATATATATATATATATATATATATATATATATATATATATTGTAATGCCCCGATTCTCAGGTATTGTTCAATTATAGTTTCTTGGTTTTGGCCCTACTCAACGAGTCGGTTGCCCTACTCGTCGAGTAGCAGCGGGATTGGATCGCAACTTAAGTGACTGACTCGGCAAGTCCACTAGTGAGACTCGGCGAGTAGGAGCTGGCAAGTGAAACCCTAATTCCCGGGGTTTGTGTCCCTATTTAAAGGAGGCTTAGCCTCCCTTGGGTCTCTTTACAATCTTAGAGAGTCCCTGATTCGAGTGTGTATACTTTGTTGAGTGTGTGAAGCTTGATTTGAAGATTTTGAAGGAGAAGGCTTGAAGGAAGAGGAGGTTGGAGCAAGTAAGGTGGGGAAACCAGCACTATTTTCAGTTGTCATCTTCCAGAGGTATCCTAAATTACCATCTCTTCTATGAGTTTTCCTTTTTATGAAGTTCTAGGGTATTCTATGGACCTTAAGGGTTGATAAGTTGAACAATGAGTTTCATCTGAAGTTGTAACTTCAGATCTGAACCCTCTCTAAGCTCTAGAAACATAAAGTCTCAGAATTGATCATGTATGAGGTCCCTCTTGGGCATGAAGCCCCATTAAGAGCTTAGACTTGGCATTTAGAGCCTTAAATACAATGTATGTACGTCAATTTTGTGACTTTACGTGATAAGTATGCCATAGAAGCCTAGATCTATGAATTGGAGCCGCTGCATGGCTCATAATAAGTCTGTATGGAAAAAAGACCGAACGGACTCGGGGAGTGACAAGGATGACTTGGCAAGTCTGATGAAGAAAGCCATGAACTCGCCGAGTTAGATGAATAACTCGACGAGTCCGATGAAGATCGTCATGAAACTCGGCAAGTTGATGAACAACTCGGCGAGTTGGATGAACTTCCCTAAGGATATGCACATGTATGCACCCGTTGAGTTTCGCTTAGGAAACCCGACGAGTGGCTTTAGAGTTCAGTCGGAAAACGAGGGAAACTCAACGAGTCACTCGATGACTCGGTAAGTGCACCGGAAGCCAAGGAAACTCGGCGAGTAGCCGAGGGGACATGGCGAGTCAGGTCAACATGGACTGTTGACCTTGATTGTTGACTTTGACCATTAACCCAAGTTGATCTGTTGACTTTTGAGGACAGTTCTAGAAGGATCAGAAACTTATGTATGCAATTCGTGATAAATATAGGTGGTGGGATTCGTGACAGTAAACTGAAGGTTGGAACTAATTTCTATGAGTCGACGTTTCGAGGTGAGATATCCTCACTATACTAAGGGGTCTAAGGCACCAAGGCCGGCCCATGGGATTTGATATCCTAGTAGTTATTGTTATGTTGAGTTTGAGTTAGTGATGTATACCAGTTGATGTGCTAGTCGGGTAGATCTGTAGGACCGCCTGTGATACTGATTGATTACCTGTATGTGCATTTATCTGTTACATGTCGACATGTTATGTAGGGTGGGTTGAAGTTGTACTGCTCCGTGCGGTAGCCAACAAACCCGAGAGTATTCCAGATATGAGCTGAGGGCCCGGTAGGCATTCCAGACTCATACTGAGGTCTCGAGAGCATTCCAGATTTGAGCTGAGGGCCCGGTAGGCATTCCAGACTCGTACTGAGGGCTCGACGGCATTACAGATACGAGCTGAGGGCCCGGTAGGCATTCCAGACTCGTACTGAGGGCCTGGGGGTAGTCAAGCTTGTAAAGCTGGGGACCCAGTGTATGCTATTCTGTTTTGATTGATATGATATGCTAATGTTGATATTGCTATGTGGACTGTATGTGTATTGGTATTTTGGGGTGACTTACTAAGCTTTCGGGCTTACAGTTTCAATTTATGGTTTCAGGTACCTCAGGGGATCGCAGCAAGGCCAAGGCGTGATCGTACAGCTCCTCCTACTATGTTATGTTTCTGGGAAAAGACTCTGATAATCAATGTTTTGAAAACAAAGTTGTAATATTTTGATGAACTTGACATGTTTTTAAAAGTTTAAATTTGTTTGAAATTTCGGATATTATATATATATATATACACACACACACATATATATATATACATATATATATATATATATATATATATATATATATATATATATATATATATATATATGTAACCAATTTTTTCCAAACGATTCCGTATATCTATCATTGATGTTGTTCTATCGTTTTTCCTTTGTTTCTTCTTTCCTGTATCGTCTCCATTCACAAGTCAGACCTCGAATCCTCCAATTTTCTTAATCAACTGTATTTTATTATTGTTTTTATGTTGGGTTTGGAAAACTCTTTTATTCAACATGAAAATAGAATTACAATAAAAGGAGAAACTCTTACATTCAAATATTACAAAAAACCAACCATCTATTCTAACACTCTCACTCTAAGTGTTATGCTTGAACTCTCTGTGTTTGGGATGCATACGCGTGAATAATGAAGCCTTTATTTATAGTATTGGCAGCCACCATTTATCCAGAATTATTTAATGTGTTCATCATAGGGTATGAAGAAAATCTTTCCGTCCTAGGAGAAAAATGGTTTCATAAAAACTGGTGGACTTCTAATGGAGGCTAGAAGTCAACATTTTATACGTTTTCGTTTGTGCTTTCATCTTCGTGTGATAGACAATTACATAATATATTCACATTTGTGCTACTGTACTCCGTCTCTACTTCATTTATTGTACTTCAGCTCTACTTCATCTCTATTTGTATTTCATCTCTGTTTTTTTTTTCTTTTCATAAAGTATCAAGATTTCTCTTTACGTGTATATGTATAAATGTTTTGGTTTAGATTTACTATTGGGGATGTGCAATCAATATTTTTATAATTATGCATACCATATGCTTGTGTTTTTGCCTTTGTGGTATTGTTTTTTATTTGCCAACGTGATTTTTTTTGTTTACTCCATTTACCACTAGAGGTGGCAAAAATTGACACGACCCGAAGCTCGACCCGAAATGGACATGAAATAAATGGGTTTGGGTTAGAGATTTCGACACGTTTAATTAAATGAGTTGATACGACACGACACGAATATTAAATGAGTAATGTTAGGGTTGAGATTTTCAACTATAAAACGACACGAAAATAACCCGTTATATATATATATATATATATATATATATATATATATATATATATATATATATATATATATATATATATATATATATATATATAATTATAGATTGTAATGGGCTAAAAGAACATATTGGGCTGTAATTGTGTTCAAAGGGTATTGGGCTAATAAAAATGATTTTTTGACCTAATTAGCTAATGACCTAATTTCTTTCCTTCCACTCTTCTAGCCGCACACCAGTGACCACAAACACACTCCATACTCCACGAAATCACAATAATGCTCCCGATTCTCGTCTTTCTTTGCCTCTTACGTTGTTCGTTCGACCGTTCCTTGTGATTCACATCAACTACCAGTTTACTTCCTCCCACATAACAATTGTTCCTCGTTTATATCATTCTTGGGTTTTATTATTATGTGTTATGTTTTTTTTTCTTGCAGTTAAGTTAACCATGGATGAACCAATCAACTTGTCTGGTGATGAAATTGATGTCTCTGATGACAAAATGGGAGACTAGTCGGAAGAGGAGGTTGGTAGTGCACCACCAATTTCTAATCAGAATATGCATAAACCGAATCTGTCCGGTAACCTAATCAAATGAAAACATAAGCTTACTTCTCGTGTTTGGAAAGCCTTTGAAATACTTAAAGAGTCATATAGTAAGGGAAATATGTTGTGCAAATGCAAAAACCCTGGGACTACGTATATAGCTGAAAGTAGTCATGTGACAGGGAATCTACTTAGGCATAAAAGGGCTTGTGATTTGAAACACAAAAGTTATAAAGATGTTGGACAGCTTCTTATACAATCTAATTTGAAAGGGTATTTGGGTACTAGATCTCCTATTTTTAAAGTTGATGAATTTCGTGAGTTGGTTGTTGTTGCTATTTCTAGACATAATCTTCCCTTTCAATTTGTAGAATAGGAGGTATTAGGAGATGTTTTGCTTACTTATATCCAGAAGTTAAAACATTTTGCAGAAATACCATCAAAAAAGAAATATTCAACATGTATTCAATTGAGAAATCAATGCTTTGTGATTTGTTGCAACTTGTTCCTGGTAGAATAGCATTAACATTAGATTGTTGGACTTCTGTGACAACTGATGGGTATATTTCATTGATTACCCACTTTGTTGATCATAATTGGTGATTGCAAAAATGAATTTTAGCTTTTACTTCTATGCCTCATCCCCATAATTGTAGCACCTGGTTCTTGGTACGTATTCTGTTATTAAATCTTCATTTATTTTTGCATTTTTAGCCTTGGAATCGGCGAGTTGAAGGACTGAATCGCTGAGTAGAAGCAGGATGAGGCGCGAAGTTTAAGCTGCGGACTCGGCGAGTAGCCGCTATTTGGACAAAAACCCTAATCCAGGGGTTTGCACCCTATTTAAATGACCTTATGCAGCCTCCTTTCCCCTTTTATGCTCCCAAACACTTCTCATAGCAAACCCTAGCCGTTTTTGAGGAAATCCAAGGCTTTTGAGTGAGTCTTCTGAGTTTTGGCCTCAATGAAGAAGGAAGAGCTTAGGAGTATCAAGAGGAGACTGAAGGATTCGAGTTTGGTTCACCATTTGCAGTCTACAGAAGGTATAAAGTCCGAATCTTGCTCATTCATTTGTTAGATCCCTCTTTGGGGTGATTTAGGGCTTTTATAAGCCATTTTGGGTGGCCAACCATGTTTGCAAACATGGTTGGGGGTTTGAGCTTTTGGGACATGTCATTTTTGGAGTCACAAGGCAGATTTGGGATGCTTTTGCACTCAAGGAAGACCCCATGCAACAAAAGAACCATTTTAGAGCCTTTTAAGCTCAAAAGTTCCATGCATGCACGTAAAGTTTGTAACTTTACGTGCTAGATCGAGTTTGGGGGCATGGATCTATCCTTTGGTCAAGTGTTGTACATTTGGAATCGAAGTTTATAGGGGCGATGTGACCGACTCGACGAGTCCATTCCTGGACTCGGCGAGTCTAAGGGTTTTGGTCCCATATCAGTGAGGGTCAAAAGGACCAGATGAGTGTGGAAGGGTTTTAGGGAGTCCCGCGGGGTGACCCAACGTTCTGGACTAAGCAAAATTTTCTGGGAATTCATGGTACTCGGTGAGTGCATGAACGGACTCGACGAGTCCAAGGCAATCTTCATAGAACTCGGCGAGTCGAGGACAGAACGTGTTCATAGGATGAAGAGTAACTCGACGAGTTGTTCATAAAACTCGGCGAGTCAAGGTAGGACATGAGTATCAGTTGATGATAAACTCGATGAGTTGTTCATACAACTCGGCAAGTCAGATGAGGATTCAGTCGGTGTTCATTTAGAAGGAAAACTCGTCGAGTCATTGCCTAACTCGACGAGTAGAGACGGGTATGAGGTCTAATGGAAAGATAGGGACTCGGCGAGTTGGCGAGCCAACTCGGCGAGTCAAGTAAACTAGAAGTTGACTTTGACTTTGACTTGGTCAAGGGGTAAAATGGTCATATTACACTAAGAGTAGATGTGCGTTTCTGACTAAGTGTTTTGTGGGAATTATAGCCGGAGGATTTCCGGAGCAGCAGCGGCAACAGTCACATGATTCTCGCACAGTCAGCAGCTACGAGGTGAGTTACCTTCCAGTAGCGGTGGGTCCACGGCCACAATGCCAGCCCACCAGTAGGAGTTGTATGTTAGATGATTGTCTTTGTGATATTCATCTAGGTTGCTACTACTTGATGTGTTTATGTGCTAGCATGTTATGATATTATGTGATAGTAGTAGTAGTAGGGGTGAAATAGTCCCCAGTATCCAAGCGAAAGGACCAAAGGGGAGGCTGGCACCCAGATATGCCAGACAGTATCCGGTCGAGAGGACCGAAGGGGAGGCCAACACCCAGATATGCTAGGCAGTGTCCGGTCGAAAGGACCGAAGGGGTAGGTCGGGCACCCAGATATGCCTGACAGTATTTGTATGTTATGTGATTGTATGGTATGTGGTACGATGGGGGAACTCATTAAGCTTCGTGCTTACAGTTTACAGTTTTGTTTTCAGGTACCTCTTCTTCGAAGGGGAAGGAGCTGGCGCGGTAGCGGCACATCATACACGCACATTGTTTTCCGCACCACGAGTTATTCTGGGATTTGTACTCTGACATTATGGTTGTTTTTATGTTTTGGTTTTCGGACACAAAATATGTTTATGAAATGATAGGATCAAACGATGTTTATTCACAAATGTTTTCCAAAGTATTGATTTAAAAATGAAATTTTTGGACGTGAAAATTGGGTCGTTACAATAATAGTGCTTCCTTAGCTGAAAGAGCTTGTGGCTTGTTAAAACAATGGGGAATTGATAAGAAAATAGTTTCCATAACCTTAGATAATGCCTCTGCAAATGATTATATGGCTAATGCACTGAAGTTTGATTTGAATTTGATGTCTGATGGTGATTATTTTCATGTTTGTTGTTGTGCTCACATCCTTAATTTGATTATACAAGATGGCTTACAAGAATTAGATGGAGCTATTGTTAAGATGAGAGATACTGTTAAGTATTGCAAAGGTTCTCAAGCTCGGAAAAATCATTTTTGCGTTCTGTTCAATATGTTGGCCTCGAGTCCACAAGAGGGCTAAGGCAAGATGTTCCAACTCGTTGGAATTCTACGTATCACATGTTAGATAGTGCATTATATCACAAAAAAGCAATTCTTCATTTGGCAAAGACTTATGCAAACTATGTTCATTGCCCAAGCTTCGAAGAGTGGAGTAGGATTGAAAAAATTTGCAACCTTTTGCAAGTTTTCCATGATGTGACTTTAGCTTTTTCAGGTTCTAAGTATCCAACATCCAATATTTATTTTCCTAATGTTTTAAAGATAAGATTGCTTTTGAAAGAAGAGAAGGAAAATGGTGATACTTTTATAAAGAACATGGCTAAAAATATGCATTTGAAGTTTGACAAGTATTGGTGTGAGTTTAGTACTATTATGGGCATTGCCATTGTTTTTTTATCCTCGTTACAAGTTTCATTTTATTGAATGGGATTTCAAAAAGATATATAATTCATCTTTTGATGTTGAGTTGGATTTGTTTAAGAAAAAATTATTTTCCTTGTTTGATGCGTATGTGGTTGTTAGTGCTACAACCAAGAAAAATGAATGCTCATCTCATTCTGGTGTTGCCAATGATAAGTCAGACACATATATGACGGTAATAATTTACTCCTATCTTATTTTATGATTTTTTTTTTCTTTTTTTGGATTTGCCTAACTTTACACTTTTTGTTAGAATTTTGATGATTTCTTTAGTTGTGAATTTACTACTGGTGGTAAATCTAAGCTGCAATCTTACATAGAGGAGCCAAAATTACCTCGCACGGGTGATTTGAATGTGTTGGAGTATTGGAAACATCTTCAAGGACGGTATCCCATTGTTTCTCAAATGGCTAGAGATATTTTGGCCATCCCAATATCTACTGTTGCTTCTGAATCTGTTTTCAGTATTGGAGGAAGAGTTCTTGATGCCTATCGTAGTTCGTTGAAGGCAAATATTGCTGAAGCATTGGTTTGTCTTAGAGATTGGGTTTTTAGTGAAGGTAAAATCTGCATATATAAAATTCTGTATTTACAAAAAAAAACTACATCTAAACAGATATTAAGAGCAAATCTGTATTTTTTAAAGAGAAAAAAATATGCATTTACAAAAAAAAAAAAAAAAAAAAAAAAAAAAAAAAAAAAAAAAACTGCATTTAAAATTATGCATTTATAAATATTGCATTTACAAAAAACTGCATTTAATATTAAAGTAAGGCTAATATCATTTTTTGGTATTTGTAGGTTCAATGCAACCGGATATTGAACTGTTATGCAAACAAACTTTAACAATGAAGATTGGCTATGTGAATGAAGATGAAAGTGATATACCAAGTACTCCTTAGTATTCAAACTCAACAATTTGGTTTAGGTTAAAGATTTGAAGTTGAATTCTCGTATTATTTGTATTATTTTTTAATGTTGTGGATGTTTGATGTTTTGGAAACTTGCTATTATTTTGGGGGTAAACTTCTCTTAATATTTTGAATGTGTAATGCTTTAACTTGTGAACTTTAAGTTTTGATCTGCTGATTTGGTTGTTTACTTTCCTGATGTAAAATTTAAGAAATTTTATTATTTAAATGGGTAAAACGGGTTAAACGTGTAAAACAGGTTAAAGGGGTTACATGGGTCAAACAAGTTTCACGGGTTAAATAGGTTGTGTCGGGTTAGAGTGTTTTATACGTGTCGAGTTCAGGTCAGCAACTTTTGACCTGTTTAATAAACAGGTCATGTTCGTGTCGTGTATTTCCAACCTGTTTAAGTTTTGACACAACACGAACCCGGCACGACGCGACCCGTTTGCCACTTCTATTTACCACTAGTGTTTGTTTTCTTGGAGAAGATAAGATAAAAGCCTATAAATTACTAAAAGCCATAATTAATAAGTTACAAAAAACCATATTGTAAAGTTTAATAAGTTAATACATATAATAAGTTACAAAAAAACCATTAACGACTATTTACTTCATATTACAAAATTTACTTTCTAATTCCTTTGTGAAATTAGCAAACCAAATAGAAAATATATTTCATTCCATGTCAACCAAATGCATTTCAGCTTCTAATAAATTTATTTTCTAATTCCTTCAGATTCCAATTAATTCATTTGATCAGAGATTTCATTCCTTTTAAAAACATTCTACAAACCAAACACCTCCTAAATGATTGAAAATGTGATGATCGGGATGACTAAGACATTGACGCTAGATAGGCAAGCCAGTAGAATTGGAAGCTTCATTTAAAGGCATTGCGATGGGCTTGATGTCACCTGTGATATCACATCACAAAAGGTTTTACGACTCCAAAAATGTTTCACAGAAAAACTCAATTCATCAAATTCAATTAAAAATTTCTATTAACAACTAAACCAACGAGCATACATTAGTTTTTTAATATTTTTTGTGTGACAAGGGTGTGATTTAATGATAAGGTGTGATAATTTACGAAAGTGTGGTGTAACCGGTATGGCATTCAAGAATCTTTGATCCGTCCAAACTAATACCATCAGCTATTTGCCATGGCAGTCTCTTAGTCTTGTTAATTATAGGCCCAAAACCAAGTCCACAAGGGCTGGATAGACTGTTGCAAAGTAACCATGGCCTGCCCAATTCATCTACACAAATCGATATTTTATGTATCTGCTGTAAAGATACAAACTCATTTGCGTCCATAGTACATTGTCAATTTTTCTTTCTACAAATCTCTAAATTAAATAATGGCACAAAAGCTCCAGATTTTATCCGAAGCAAAATAGATGTGATATTTGAATATTGTATTTAAATTGTTGGATGAATATATTACAGATGATTTTGTTACAAAGTAGATCGCCCTCTTATTGAGATATTGGCAAATTTTGTTGCTATTGATCACTTGGTTACAAGTTGTTAGTTACAAGATGGTTGGATCTTTGGCACATAATTAACATTGAAAGTAAAGAGTGCCAGATGGGTTTTTTTGGAATCGGTTTCTTTGCAACTTGCAAGCTTCAAGTTCGTGATCACTGAATGTATGGAACTACAATGGAGTTTGTGAGTTGTTGGGGTTTTGAGTTTCATTTCACGATTTGATGTTAGTTTTGTTTTTAGCTTAAAGTTCATTCCCTCTAGGATAGTAGGTGTATCTCTTTATTTTACTTTCATTGTTGGAGAATTTTCATGTATTTCATGAAATTTATGTTAATTATTTGATGTTTTTGAAGAAGATAGTTCAAGGTAAAATGATTCGTTTTTATTACTTAGCACAATAATTCAGAAGTTTGAACTCTAAGTTTCAACCCTAAATTATTGACGTTCTTAAAATTAAAATTGTAAGAATTCAAATTCTAGCAAACAATCCCTAAGTTATCTTGGACTGAATGGCCAAAAAACACAAATGTAGCTATTGACATTTTGTAAAGTTATGTTGTTTTCTGAGGGCTAGCAGTTTGCTAGACTCCTTAAAAATACTTCATTAAACGAGACAAAACTTTCCAAATCAAACCCTTTATGCGCATTAATGTATTGTAAAATACCTATATTTATTTAGACTCATCTAAATAAAGATAAACATTTTTCCCAATAAAAAATCACGAGTTAAATAAATCATAGAAATACATCAAAATAGTAGGGACAATGCATATGGGTGGGTTCAGATGTTTGGAAATGGAAAGGGTAATACCTCCAAATTCATTAATTCTGACGAGTCAAACCTCTTCCATGTCAAACTTGTACCTTAGCTTAGATACCCAACACCCCTGTCCCCCGTTGACATTTTTACATAAAATATTCATATTTATTGCACCAAGTACATCATCACAAATCTACGAGCGTTCAGGTCATGTAAAACAACTTATGTTTCATTCGAATCTGAGCTTGTGTTATGTTAATTTGATAAAATGATACCTCTGTACGAACAAATTAATTAAATGCATGTAATAATACTAGTATATCAATAATATGATTAAAACATCCCCACGTATATCTTTGCGGACTTTTTGACATGAAATGTGACTTACGTTGACTATAATAATTCCACGTATTTTAATATATATTAATTGGAATAAATCCTCACGAAATAGTATACGCTATGCTTTAAGTTTAACGTACATGTAATGTAAAATACCCATATATAAAATATATTGAATATTGCAACTAAAGAATCTGATACTTATGCCTATGAAAACAATCATTCCTGAGGGATCGACTTAGCTATTGGAATAGATTCTATCTGTTGGAAATGAAGATTAAAACGGACGAATATTTTTATGTTTATCAACTACTGATATTTGCATGCACAAAACTAATAATTTGTTGTACCGAATTTGCTATGTCTTCAGCAGAAAACCTCGGTTCGCTAGCAACCTATACAAGTTGATTGATTATCAAAAATATTAGATACTTATTCGAACAGAAAAAAGAGGAAGAATTAACGCAAGTATGAATCAAGGAGAAGTATATATGGTGATACCTTGACATTGAATGAATAAAGCACAGTCTGTTCAATGGTGGTGATGTTGGTATGGAGGATATTGAACTGTAAATCTTCAAGTGCAGCAATGATTTTAATAAGCTGACCAGACCTTCTCCGACACAAAATCTTGATCATGGCGTCAAACCCTAAAAGTCGCACTTCGACATCAGCCAAACATGACTTGCTCTCCGCCATCTCCTCCTTGAGTCCACCGTCGAATTCAACCAGCTTCATTTGATCATCAGGCGGAGGGTAGAACACTCCCGGTGGACCTTGTTGAGCTTGCTGCAGGATTGGAAGAGATGACGAATCTCCGACGACTCTGGGAGTGTCGCCATAGAGTCTTCGTCGTTTTTGTGACTCCAGACATTGAAGAAGTTGTTCTAATTCTCTCACAAACTCGATTGCACCACCGATAATTGAAGCTTGATCACCCTACAACCATTGTTTTGCAGAGATTCAGTTTTAGAAAGGTAAAGATAAATAGATAAATTCATTATTCATACCCTTTGAACATAAGATCCTGGCATGAGAGACCGAAGAACACGTAAATGTTCGTTCATTTGTTTTCGTCTGTTTCTTTCGACTGCGATATGAGTCATTCTTTGGCTCTCAACTTCTTCACTCGTCTTTATAGTTCTGGGTCTTTTTCTCTTGTTCTTTCCATCACCGACTAGGGTTTTATGAGCATCTTCACCTATAAATTGAAGTCGAACAGACGTACCTTCAGAAACCCTACCTTCTTCATCTCTTTCTCCTCCATCAATCACTACTCGAGTCTCGTTTTCATCGTCTCCAAGAGGAGCAAGTAGACTCTGATGATCTTCTTGAATATTCCTCTCGTTTAAAACTGGGAATTTCAAGAAGTAAACTGGATCTATCCCATTTTCTTGATCTTCGTCATGATGATGGCTTGTTTTATTTTGGTTCAAAGCCAACTTGGGTCCAAGATCTGCAAACTGCATCACATCTGCAAAACTTAACTTATCCAACGAGTTTGAGCTACAAAAACCACCGGAATTAGGTAGTTGTTGTATTGGATTATTGATTAAGTAATCCACCATTTGGTTCCCATTCTCGTATGTGTTTTTAACCATGAACTGCTGATTGTGGTGCTGCTGATGCTGATGAAGATGATGATGGCCATGGTCGTGATCACCATTGAAGTCGACCCCAAGAAAACCTCCCTGCAAGAGTTCGAATTCGGTGTAAAACAACATGGTGATGAAAAAAGATGGATATTTATGGTTCATATGTTCATACCGAGTAGTTGGTATCATCTTTCTCCATGGGTATATATATACAAAACAAGAAAGACTTTGACCAATAATCGAAACCAAAAAGACAAAATCTTATGTAATTTGCATGATAATATGGGTCCAGAATTTAGTAAAATAGTAATCAATTAGTAAACGATGGAGGTAATGAAGTGGGGTTAGGCCAAGAACATATGGACAAAGAAGGGGAAGCTAGGCAGAGCTATATATGGTCTTAAATATGCATGAAGATCAAGATTGTGGCGAGGTTTATCTCTATGTAACGTGCCATAGTTGGTTTGCTAGGGATAGCTTTGACTTTATATGTATACATTGTACACGAATATTTTTTTAACATAAAGAAATAGAGAAATTAAAATTATTATTTTTATGTGAAAGAGGAGCCTTTGGATTGATTAATAAGCAGCTCACAAGATCACCTCTCAATTTTTACACCACCTTTTTAATTAATGTGAATCACAAGCACACAACGCTCTTTACCACCATCACCTTCTCTTCTCATGACACGCTTAATTCATTAAGACGCTCACCTTTTCAACATTTGAATTTTGAAATTTCAGTTTGACGTGAACTTATGTATTATCTAATAAATTGTTAAAATTATTTTATATTAATTAATAAATGGCAGAAAATAAGGTGTGTATTTAGAGCCCTCTACATCCTTGGGAACGTCGTAGTTCTCTAAACTCTCATTTACTAGAGAACGGCTTTTGCAACGAGCCAGGGGATGGTAGATGTAATAAAATTCGAAGATTTCTGTATATATAAACTTTATTTGTTTTTCATTTATGCAACTCATTGTTATATATATTAGGACAAATAAGCATGTGCTAAGCTGAGAAATATATATATCCACAAGCTTTTTTAATCATCATAAACAGCTGATTATTTTTTACATTAATTGTAAGAACTATAGGTCCATAATGGACGCAAATCATAGTCATTAATTCACGGGTTTTTAATATAGCTTTTTTTTAATATAGCTACTTAGGTCATTTACTTACGTTATTTCTCCCTTCATCCATGAACAATTAAATGGAATGTTGATTATGCAACCTATGTGCGTCCTACATGCATGACATTTACAAGAATTTTAGATGTAGGCAGACAAAAGGACTAAATCTGTAAAAGTAGAGGATGATATATCTTAGGGCTAATGATACATCTTAGGGCTATTAGCATAAAAGTCTATGTTTTTGCATAAATGTTTTCGATTTACACTTTAACTTAGGTATTATACTTCATTAAAAATGGATGTTTTTAACATTTTTTGTCATGTTTACCTGCGTAATATAGGCGCTGACATGGTGATTATTTAATTTATTATATATTTTAATGAATATATGTATATATTTTGATTCAAATGTATTTTAAATATATAAATATAATTTTAAAGCTAAAAGTATGTTTTTAAAAGCATAAATATACTTAAAAGGTATTTACGCATTTGAAAAACATACTTATACATTTAAGTACATATTTATATAGTTGAAAGCATGTGTATACCTTGAAAAGGATATTTAAACATTTATAATGTATTTATGTATCAAAAATTTATATTTATTAATATTTAATAGGTATAAATATATATTTATTTCGTATAAAAAATATCTTTTACATATGAAAATGAAAAAATCTATTAGTGTGTTTTATATTGTATAAAGTGCATATTTATACATGTGTTACACAAATCATTTTTGGTGTAGTTGCCAAAATATGTGATCACACTTTTCTTTTTTAAAAATTAACTAGGATCATCACTCATATCATTAAATGTTGCATATTTCGTCCTTTTTAACAAGAAATAACTAAATCATGCTTTCTTTTTTTATTTTTGTTTTTTTTAATATTTACTTATTATTTATAAATTAAATAAATTGAATTAATATGATTTTTTTGTGGGTGTCATCAGCTCCCACACTCCCCTTCATCATTTCCTTTTCCTTCCATATCGTTCACCTATAGGCACCACCAGTACCCATATATTTTGCACCACCCTCCACCGTCAACCATCTCATTCGTCTCGACCAAAATATAAAAAACTACAGCTTGAGTGAGAATATTTTTTTTTTATCTTTTTGTCCCCTAAATCTATTCGATTAGGTGTCTAAGCCCATAAATATATTTGGTATGTACTTGATTTGATATGTAGCATAATTCTTTTGGATTGCTTTCACTCATGCAACTTGATATGATGACTAGACGAGAGAGAGAGAGAGAGAGAGAGAGAGAGAGATAGAGATTAGGATTTATTATATAAATAATAAATTGGTACTTAGAATGATTTTATTAATATATTATAAGATTAATATATTATTTGTAAATCATATTATTAATTAATAATTAATCAGAAATTAATTTGATATTAATTTTAGGATTAAAGGAACTGATTAATAATAGAGGGGCTGGTTTTGCAAATAATTGATAGTTGCAAAGTTGGGCTGATAGACTCATATGTAAGGATTGGACGAATCTATAGGAGGCCCTATAGAATTCTTCTAAGGCTTCTATTATGGAGGCTCATTGACTGCTTAAGACATAAGCAAGGAAATTAGGGCTTCCACCTTAAAACCTTAATATCCCTAACTATATAAACTCACCAATGCTAAGGATTTCGTTCCTAAGCTTCTAAGAGTTTCCCTAGCCAATTTTTACCTCTCCCCTTCTTGATTCTTTGCATTGAGTATTTGTGACTCCATTAGAGGTGCAACAGTTGGGGCACTAAGCTTTCAAGAGTCAAGGACTTCAAGAATTGTTCTTGTTATTACAATATAACAAGTGAGGTAATCATCAAACCCTAATATATATGTGAATTTCGAAATTATATATACTAGATCTAAAGTTATTGCTTTGGTGTTCATATTTACATGTTCAATAGAGAAAAACTTATATCCAAAGTAATTAGGGTTGCATGTGCACATAGAAATGTTGTAATGCTCATAACCCATCAATGATATAAGAGCCTAGGATGTTTTTCAATTGAATTGGTGCAAGAGTGGACTGCTAAAAAAACAAGAAATCAATTTTTCTACTATCTGGCACTTGAACTCGACGAGTTCCACAAAGGACTCGAAGAATTGCTTAAACTCGACGAGTTCACTTGCTAACTCGACGAGTTGACTCGCCTGGTGCCATATTTTTCGTTTTTTGATCAGATTTTGATTTGGATTATTACCATGCCTAAATTCGATTTTTCTGATTGGTATGAGATATCCTTATCAAAATTTAAGATTTGGTTAAGTATGGATAATATATGATTATTTTGATTCAAAGATTTAACCTAGTAATTTTGAAAAAGTTTTAAATTATACCCTCTTGGTTTTATAGTTTAAATTTGAAATTAAGAGTTTTTTAATTTTTTAAAATGTAAATGGTTAAACCCAAGTATTTTGAAAAGTTTCAAAAATACACCTCATAGTTTTATAATTTTAAATTTGATTAAATAGCTTTAATTTTGAAATCTTAAATTTAGAACCTTGGTATTTTGAATCGTTTAAAAAATACACCATCGTGGATTTTATTAATAAGCTAAATTAAGTGTTTAATTAAAAGAGAGAATTAATAAATCCATAGTATGGTTTAAATTTAACTAAATTAAAAGTCTAATTTATTAAAGAATTAAACCACTTATAATTTTAATAGATTAAAATACACCCTTATACTATAAAATATTAGAATTTTAATTATATATGTATAAGTAAAGGTTAGTGTTATCGTTAGTAGGCCTTGTTTACGAAGCTAGTCTATAAAGGGTATTTAAGGAAGCAGCCTATAAAATGACCGCCATTGGGTATCCACTCTTACCCACCGTACTCTTGACTAGTAGAGGGTCATTAGCCGAATTGGTAGAATATGACATTCTCATTAATAAGGATAATGAAAATACAAAGTAACTAAACCTTTTATAAATTTCAAGTCTTAGTTACTTTAGGAAAAAACAAAGTTGATGCTAACCCATGAAATTGCACATTGCACCTTATTGGTCAGTTAGTGGAGCGTGTGCGGTTAACCGACACACTAATGTGGGCTAATGAAGGGTGTCAATGGGTAGCTCGAAAATTATCATAAATCAATGGAGTGTGTGTGGTTAACCGGCACATTGATTTGGTGATAAATGACATCGAGAGTACCAAGCTAATTTGCATGGTTATTCACACCTTGTTTGTGATCCTCCGTATCCCAGTTACAAACTTAAAGGGCATAATCGAGATTAAACATGCCTTTGAAAAGTTCAATGAATCTTAAAAGATCTAGGAGTTTCATTTAAAACTTAATTCTTAAAATTTTGTTTTCATGGTGGAATTGGCAAGTCATCATTTACCTACCTTCAAATAATTTGCAATTGGATTATGGCATCCCTCTTCAGAATTGTGAATTATTTTGCTGGGTCCTAACCTTAATATTTCATTTTGATTGTATATTAAGGATTGTATGAACTAACTTGAATTTCTCCCTTTTGTAGATGTCTAATTCAGACAACTATGGTTTTTCTCAATCCTTTGGAAAAGGATTTCCTTCTGAAGATGATCTTCCACGTGTCGATCAAGGTGAAAGATCAATCCCTTCTTCGTGCATTTATTGAACCATAAATCATACTTCTCTTCCTCCACCTCCTCCAGTAATTCTCCCTGACCCACGTTTTCGTCGATTTGAAAAGTTCAAGGTCACTTAAGCCCTATTGGCATGCAAACATAAAAATGGAAACTTTGTACGTGCACATGTTCTAAACATGAAGTTGCACCTTGATAGACTGGGAATGTTGGGTGCCGACTTCCCTGGGAAGTTGGTTATTGACTTGGTTCTTCAATCACTTCTCGAGTCGTATAGTCAATTCGTTAAGGACTACTATATGACAGACCACGACGTGACCCTTATTGATCTGATATATTTGCTAATTGCTATTGAATCAGCAATCATTTGGCGTACTGGTAAAGCAAAATTAATTGAAGGATCCACTTCCCAAATTTCCATGGGCATAGATGATAACAACGGTGATAGTCCAGAAATGATTTCTTCTCCTGAGTGAGAAAAATTGGCCATGGTCGAAAAGTTTGATCATAAGAGAAGGAAAATTTTGAGATGGTTCCATGTGTCATTCTAAAATGGTCCATATGTTTCTATTGCTAAGAGAAGGGGCATTGGATGCGAAGCTGTTGTATCTACCAGAAAGATCGTAAGGATAGTAAAGTCAAATTGTATGACTCTACTTCATGTAAATCCACTATCTAACTCTATTAAGTTGTTATTTATAGATTCTTAATACATGATGTGATAAGATTGCATTTTGATGTTTTGTAGGATCGAAGAAAAGGAAGGAAGCTTAAAGAAGAAGCAAGCTGAATTTGATCGTGAGACATGGATTTCAATCATGTGGTTTTATGATCGGATTTTTGAGCTACTGCTTGGGAGTTATGATAGATTGCCTAGGAATATTTAGAAACATAGTTTTCATATGTATTTGTGTTTCAAGGACAAGTTTTTCCGCATTTTATTAATAAAATAAAATTTTGACTTTATCTTATTTTTACGTATCCTTGTAATAGCATTTGTGAAAATTGGTGTTTATATTTCTTTTCTTAGTAATATTGAAAATGAATTTGAATCTTTGTTATATCGTTTGTGGTAGTGTTTTAATTTACTAAGTGAGGAAGGATTCTCATCACCCAAGTTTCAATTGGACAGAAACTTGAAATCATGCAATATTGAATTATGTGATGTATGAGAATCTTGATTTTTAGGAAATTGAGACTAATTCCTTGTTCACATATGTATGTGAGTCAAGTGAAAGACTAAAGGATCTAGTACATATTGATGTGCACTGGTCGGATCCACCACAAAGGATGATGAGTCTATTCGTCATAATTTACTAATGGTTCAGTATGATTATACTTACAAGATTAAGTATAATTCTAATACCTTGAAAAAGTTTCAATGTATAGCAGAATGAATAAAAGGAATCAAATTGGGAGAAAGATAAAAGCTTCTCCAAACTGAAAAGAAAGGAGAGTACTTTAGTATCGTGTTTTATGATCGTCTTAATGATTATGAAACCATGTCACAATTGATCCTCTAAGGACACCTTAGTGCATTTATATGACTAAGAAGACGAATCAGGTATTGTTGAGATGGGTAAATCAAAAGGATAAATCATACTTTGTTCCAAAATCATGTTTTAGAGTTATACTCTAGTTACTCCCGGTTGTACCTTGAGTAACATGTTCTAAGTAGGTTTATAACACCTCATAAAATGTGGAATAGAAATGTTTCTCGCTCTTGCACATTTGAAATTTGTAGTTATGATGTTTTGGCTAAGACAAAGACCAACTAAGACCAATTATATAAAGTGTTGTCTTGATAAGAATCTGCACAAACTCTAGAATATTTGTTTGTGGGAGTCTTAAGTTGTCTTGAATAGATTCAAGTGCTCATCAAGAATAAACCTTTTAGTAATCACTAGCACATGACTTGAGGTTGATAACCTATCGTGTTGACATATTTTTGTTTCTGTGCCCATTCCAGTTAAGTTGACTATGCATCTGAGTTCAATGAATTATCATTTGATTGCATGAGGCAAAACACCTTGATCAGTGAAAGTACATTGATCAGTATGGATGAGCTTCTCAATAACTTGGAAGCAATGGTAGGCCCTTGTGCTATCGGATGGCGAGAAATTACAAATAAGCAAGTTCAGTCCATATGAGTTTGAATTTGTCATAAACCTTATCTTATGATAATGGTTGGATTTGATGAATTCACATGGATAGGAACACATACACCATAAAATCTAAGTGGTAAGAGGTCTCTCTCAAATTTTAGTATGATGACGACATCCCTTTTCATAGTTAGAATTGTGAGAAATGAGAAATAGTTTGAACATTCAAGACTTACTGCTATTAGTGTTGAAAAGGTTTAAACACACACATAAGCTATCTACTAAAAGGTGCATAAGCTTGAGAAATTTAGGAAAAAGACTTATCAAAGCACCATGTATCAGAAATCTGAACATTGGTAAGAAAGTCAATATGTAATGATTTCTAGAAGTGCAACTGATTTCTATGTATATGTCAAAGCTAGTGGGAGAATAATCGTTATGCTAGAAAGAACATAATTGTTATGCTAGTGGGAGCATAAATATTATGTTAATTATTATGCTAGTGGGAGCATAATTATTACACTTAATGTTGCAAGTAGACAATGCTAATTATAGGAAACAAAAGTTACAAATTTGCAAAGTTGCAAGTTTGGATGTTGTTATGCTAAAGAAAGTTATAGGGAGAAGATACTCATACTTCATTTCAAATCTAAAAGGTTAGATTGAAATTTTAGAATTTAGTTATGGATATATATATATATATATATATATATATATATATATATATATATATATATATGTATATATATATATATATATATATATATGAATATCATGTTGAAATGATTCAATATAAGGAATAAATTCTATATATATAGAGATATTGTAGCAAGTAACTAATAAAGTATCATGTCTTTATGTAAGACATTATGTATCAAATCCATATGCTTGGTATATAGTATCGATCACATATGTTATAATATTAATCTTTTCTGATTTTCCAAATGCCTATGGCATTAAGAGGGGAAATGGACCAGAATTGGATATGGCTAAAGTTATTAAACAACTGTCATGGACAATCTAACGTTTACCAAGGATTGGTTGCTTAGGATAGTTGGAAGTATAGTGATGGATGAACCATATTGATATAATTCTGAATAGATAGGATTCTATTAAGAATGGATTGTCATATGGAAATTATGGAAATGTTTCCATAATGGGATTTGGATATTAAGAATCTATGTGTAAGGTTAGAAACTTTAATGCAAGAAGGATGTTCAAGGAATGCTCTTTGAATGTGAGACTTCATCTCCATGGAATTGTTCTGTAACAAACGCCAGTGGAATGTTTTGTAATGTCATTGGACAAGTCTCTATGATTTAGTGCCTTGACATTACAAAAGGAACATTGCATGAAAGTTTAGACTCTAACGGATTCTATTAGTGGCAAGAATTTTGTATTTGTACACCTATAATAAGGATTTGGAATTGTGAAATGAGCATCATTAGAATTGTTAGGGATGTCAAAAAGTACCGTGGGACCCCGTTCCGTTTGGGAGAATTTTTTTAAAAAAATCGGGGGCGGGGACGAGGGTAGGGGCAAGGTTAACCCCTGTTTTAATTTCGGGGGCAGGGGTGGGGGTAGGCAATCCCGTCCCGAAACCCCCATGGGGACCCCGTTAATAAATTACACATATATTTACATATATTAATTATGTAAATATAATAAACAATAACATGATTTTGATCTTCCAAAATTCATCAAAAAATATGTTTTTAAGTTTTTAGTATAATGTTTTTAAGATTCATAGCTTTTTTATTTTTAACATGTAAAATTCTGCTATAAATAATTATTTGTTACCTAAAAAATAGCTTTTTTTAGTCTAGATAACAACTTCTTTTAACAAAAAAAAAAAGGCAGCTCAAAATCAATCAGGGGCGGGGGCGGGAATAATAAAGGGGATTCGGGGGCGGGGCGGGGGTAGGAAGGCTAAACATTTTGGGGGCGGGGGCGGGAACGGGGGAACCGGGAAATTTCGGGGGCGGGGGCGGGGAATGCACTCTCCGTCCCGTTTGCCCCCGTTGACATCCCTAAGAATTGTGTTCAAATGATTTGTTTCACAATGGTGTGCATGCTTGGAGCATGGGATGGCTATTGTTTTAATTCAAGTATTGAGTTGATTAGAAGAAACAGTAAACAATGAATAAGTTCTAATTAATATGGTGATTAACTAATAATTGTTTTATTTATATTCAAAAGTTTGAGACCATATTGGATTAGGTTATTCTTGTGTTTCACTTCGCATGTTTTACTTCCTGGATAAGTAGGTTATTCAAATATACACAGTCGATCATACTTTGGATGTAAGTAATGAGGAAAGACAGTCATGAATCCAACTGTAGATTGTCAAAGTGCTTAGACATAGCAAATGTTTGTTGCAGTGTTCGTGAGTACTCCTAAAATAAGAGTTTGAGTATTGGATTAAACTCATGCTTATTTAAATCACTTCATGGATTTTATCACGAGTGATTGTGAGACGATAACATCTTATATTCTTGAAATGAAGACATATAGTTGTTGTTTACAAGTCAATTGTGCATTGATAATACGTAAACACATCAGTAACTTGATGTTATAAAATGTATTGTTGTGTGTGACTTGATGAGTAAATAGTACAAGCATATGAGTCAAAGTTTATCTCTTCATTTTACCCTTAATGGGATAAAAGCGATATATGTGGGACCCTCGATGATTTATTGATGACACCCTAAGCGCTTGGCCAAGCCTAGACTAAGTTGATGTGTTCAATTGTAATCTGACTCATTCGTCATAAATTGGAAGTCGGGAAACAAACCTTAGAGAGAGAGAATGATTATAATCCATGTCTGATGACCATACAATATCTTTTAGAATGGAGGAATATTTGATCACTTATCTAAAGGATGCGTTACTGATAAGATCAGAGTTCGACAACGGCTTTTTAAAGTTACGATTGCTAGTCAAATTCTGAAGTCATACTTGCAATAATAGTTATTAGACTTATCCAAGTGGGAGACTGTTGGATTAGGTGTCTAAGCCCATAACTATATTTGGTATATACTTGATTTGATATGGAGCATGATCCTTTTGGGTTCCCTTCACTCATACAACTTGATAGGATTACTAAAGGAGAGAGAGAGTAGGATTTATTATACGAATAATAAATTAGTACTAAGAATGATTTTATTAATATATTATAAGATTAATATATTATTTGGAAATTATATTATTAATTAGTAATTAATCAGATATTAATTTGATATTAATTTTGGGATTAAAGGAACTGATAAATAATGGAGGGACTGGTTTTGTAAATCATTTATAGTTGCAAAGTTCGGTTGATAGACTCCAATGCAAGGACTAGACAAAATCTATAGGAAGCCCTATAGAATTCGTCCAAGGCTTCTATTATGGAGGTCCATGGACTGCTTAAGGCCCATGCAAGGAAATTAGGGTTTCCACCTTAAAACCCTAATAGCCCCAACTATATAAACTCTCCAAGGCTAAGGATTTTGTCCCTAAGCTTCTAAGAGTTTTCCTAGCCAATTTTTACCTCTCTCCTTCTTCATTCTTTGCATTGAGTGTTTATGACTCCATTAGAGGTGCAACAGTTGGGGCACTAAGCTTTCAAGAGTCAAGGACTTCAAGAATTGTTCTTCTTATTACAATATAACAAGTGAGGTAATCATCAAACCTTAATATATATGTGAATTTCGAAATTGTATATACTAGATCTAGGGTTATTGCTTTGGTGTTCATATTTGGATGTTCAATAGAGAAAAACTTAGATCCAAAGCAATTAGGGTTGCATGTGCACATAGGAATGTTGTAATGCTCATAACCCATCAAAATCAACATCCAAAACATTTTTCATTCCATAATTTAGTAGATGTAAAATAGTTTGAGAAAGGAGTTGGATGGTTGTAATGTTATAAATTTAACCTAATGAAATGTCACTGAGACCACATATCTATTGAAACCACTATCGACTACCATCATCACCGGATCTATAGAAACCACCATCAACTAACATAAGAAAATGCTTCTCTCCATTAGAAAACCACGTCGTCGTTAGAGATATGGACCACTAGAAAGTAGCATATGCATTGTATCCCTCTCTTCAAGTTATTGTTTTCCCGCTCTTCACCAAATCAACATAACCACAACCTCAAATTTAAGCTTTTGAACAAATGTTTCGATAGTTAGCATTTCAGGAAGCGTTAGGGTTTCAGTAAAGATCTAGTGTGGTGATAATGGATCACAAGTGGTTTAAGCGCACAGGTGGTGATGGCGGCTCATAGGTAGTGATAGTTTAACAAAGTGTAGATCTGTAAGGTCACCTTCTTCGACAAGGCGATGGCTTCGGATATTGCTATAAGTGGCTTCAGACATCGATGGTTAGGATGTGAGTATGTATGAAGAAGTTGGATAGAGATGGTGAAAAATATTGAGAGAAGTTTTGTTCGAGGGTAGAGATGGTGTTGGTGGTCATTGACTAGTCAGCAAGTTGTAGATCTCATATTTCCCTTACATTGGGTTTGTTTATGTGTGTGTGTGTATGTTTATGTGTTTTATTTTTCTTTGTTCTCTCTGATCAATAAGACAGTGAAGTGGGTAGATAGAGTAAGGAATGTGAAAGGGGGGGGGGGGGGGTGTAGTGTAGTGGGCCTTTAATTTTCTAACTAAAATTATTAATAATAACATAAAATACATTTAAAAAATAAAAACAAAATGGTATTATGGTCGTTTAAGTTCTCGCATAGACTAAGTTCGCAACACATTCATCTTTTAGGAATGAAGTGTGCGAGCTTAAATCAAACAAGGGACGATCCAAGTTAATTTTGAAAATATGGAGTGAACGTGTCTTTTGACACATGCACAAGAGACTATTCGTGTAATTTAATCTACATATAAATATGTGTTTTATACAATATAAACCATACTAATAGGTATTTTCATATTTATATTATATTTTTATACGAAATAAATATATATTTGTACATATTAAATACATATATTTTTAATGTATAAATATGTTTATATATATATATATATATATATATATATATATATATATATATATTTATATATATATAATTTTAAAGCTATATATATGATTCCAAATGTATAAATGTGTATTTAAATGTTTAAATAAGTATCTAAATGAATAAATACCTTTAAAATATATTTATATCTTTGAAAACATATTTTTTTTATATTTAAAGATATTGTTATACATTCAAAAAAATATTTTAATAATATAGGAATATATTCATAATAACTAAGGAAGAATCCCCGCTTTATGGGGTTGGATACACAAAAGAAAACGACATGATTTTAAATGAAAGTATGTTGCTACTTCATGAAAATAGACATTTTACTTTATCTATACATCCAAGAATGAAGATGGATTTCTCCCATTTCATGAAAAATTTCCATTTCTCTTCTTGAGAAGATAAGACCAAGAAGTTAAGGATTTGCCTATAGACGACATTTTCCATAACTTAAACAATCCATAGAGCATTGCAATATGTATACGTTTTTGTTTACAAATACAAATTTGAAATCATCAGATCCTGAAAAAGTATAGACACTTTTGGACCAGAATTACTGTTTTTATTGTTGTTCTGCGTATTAAGTTTCAAAAATCCAAAGAAGGAATGCAAATATTCTTATTTAGACTTGCCTAATGTGGAGTTTCATAAGTTAGAAAGTGTTTCTGAATCTCCTTCCAATTTGTATTACACTCTGTTAACCCTAGAACTAATAACCTTCATATGTCAAACAATCGAAAGAAATTGAGAAAAAATATAAGACAATAAATTGTGGAATCTATACCAAAATAACTTTTTACAAAATGATTTGCGCATTTGAAAACCAATGATGAAAAAAAAATCATTTGAAAGCATACCCAAACCAAAACATACCTGATCATACCATCCATTCATTGTAACCTTAAAATCGTTAACCTTTAAGTTTTTTCTCCAGTTTGTTCAAGTGAATAGTTTTAGCATGAAACTCTCCATAATCTATGGTTCCACTACTGTCAATATCAGCCTGCAATTCCCACAACTTTCAACCTCGCAAAATAAAAAGGAAAAAGAAAAAGGGAAAGAAGAAAAAGAAGAAAACCTTACAACATCCATTAAGTCCTTTATCTCAAGCTCCATAAATTCAGCTCCAAACACATTTAAGTCCCTCTTTGAGTTCCTCAAATGTAAGTGTTCCATTGATGTGAAAAATAACTACGCACGAGTTTTTATCCTACTAATGTAACTAAATTTCTACCTAAGGCAGTGCACCTTATTGTAAATAGTATAGCACAAAAGACAAGTATCGAACACAAGGAACAGGATATTTAGCTAATTCATATCTACTATCTAACTAAATTATTAACAAATTTAGAAAAAGGGTTTCTATGGTTTTGCAATACTAGAAACTTAATTAACTAAGCTAAACTAACAATTAACTAAAGCAAATATCAAACTAAAGCAAGAAACAAAGGAAACGATTTAAACCAAGGTATTTGAGAGACTTTTGTTTAGCTTCAATTTGCTTGCTATTATGGTTGATTTATGGAAGTGCATTGGATTAAGATTGGTTATCAATTCCTAAGATAACCAAGTTAATATCTGCTAACATAATCGTTTAGCAAACAAGTTCATTCAAACGGCAATCAGGCACATTAACTAACAAGCTCACTAGTGTTTAGTTCAAGTTAAATTAGACTTATAATAAATTGATCAAATTTTATTAATTGATTCAATTCAATATATGATTGGTCATCATATATTAGCTCATACACTTATTCACCCACTTTTCTATCTAACCCTAGGTTTTAGTCAAAACTCTAGTCCTACAATTTTTGTAATCCACAAAGATAATAAGATTCAAGTTCAATTAAGAAAGATAGTCATGCAAACTTAATTAAACTCAGTAATAAATAAATTAAGTAGTTATCATAAGTACGGGAGGATCTTTAATAAGCTAAATCAACAAATAACCAATAAAACTTAATCCAACCATAAATCAAACCACAGATAGTCGAGAAAATCTACACCAAACGAAAGTCATATTAGCCCATGATTTCAGCAACTAAAATCAGAAAAACAAAATTCTTAAGCATAAACATGATTAAACTAGAATAGAAAATTGTAATGAATAGTTTTATTGCCTAAATGCTCCCAATTCGCAAACTATAATTGATTTCTTCATTCCAAGCTTTGATTCAGATCCTTGGCCTTCAAAAATCGTCAATAGTTCCCAACAAAACTTCCCAGTTTGGAGAAGAAAGACATCTATTTATAGTTTCCCAAAAAACAGACTACCAGACTGTTGGATTAGGTGTCTAAGCCTATAACTATAATTGGTATGTACATGAATTGATAGTAGCATTGTCCTTTTGAGTTGCCTTCAAACGTGCCAATTGGTTAGGATTATTGTTGGAGAGAGAAGAATGATTTATTAATTTATTTCTTGGTTAATAAATTAATTTATTAATGTATTATGGATATAATATATTAATTAGAAATCATATTGTTTAATTAATATTTGATCATAAATTAATTTGGAATTAATTTTGGGATTAAAGGAATTAACTGAAACTATAGGGACTAAAGGTGACAATGCTCAAAAGTTGAGCATTGAGCATTCTAGAACCTCCCTTAGAGGGATGGAATGAAATCTAGAGTGTCCTAGGGTTTCCTTGGGCTCTAAGGGTGCCTTGGAAGCCTTAGGGAGGAAGTTGAGGGATTAGGGTTAATATCTGGAATTAATATTTTTTGGGAATGTCAAGAATGCTCCCAAGAAAAATGTAATATTTTCATCCTCAAGCACATCGGGACTCACGAATCTAGGTAAAGTGAACCAAGGGAAGTCGGGGCGACCTCCGGGTTGGCTCCTCTGTGATCGGTTGGCCACTACCTACAAAATAACAAAAAAAAACAAACCAAGCAACAATATGCAAGATAAGTATTAAAAAACAAACAAATATAAGCCAAAAATTACCGACCATGACGAGTCGTCGTGGTTGATATACTGGTCAAGTAATTCTATGAAAATGCTGTAACATCCCATTTATTAAATAAAAAATGGATAAAATTAATATGAATTGTAGCCCTAAAATCCATAATAGTTAGTGGGGTGTGGGTTTCTGGGAGCCAAATGATATAAATTGGGTTTTCGGGGGGTTAAAGTGTAATGTCAGGATTTATTTTGTAAAGATTTTTAGTATTCAGGGGGTGTTTGGTAAGTATTGGACTTAATATGAAAGAATTTATGGAAGTAGGGGCTAATAGGTAAGTTTTGGACTTAGGTTGAAAAAGATTTATGGAGGAGGGGCCGAAATTGGAAAATGGAAAACAAGTTTGGTATGGGCATGGGTGTGGGTGTGGACTCGGTGGCTTTTTCTCCCATGTGATGATACACCATCAAACCCTAAACCTAGCAAGGACTTCAGCCACCATCGTCAAGAGCTTCCTTAGCCGCCACTTTTGTCACCAAGCCCATCCGCCGCTTGCTGCCTCGCCATTGATGAGTCACCACCGCAACCTACTTTCGGAGACGTTGTGTGCAACTGGAAGATCGCCAAGACCAATGGAAGAAAACTAAGAACGACGAAGCTCAGGCTATGAACGACGGGAAGGCCTCGGTAATGTTAAACTATGACTTATCTCTTCCGTCTTTCGTTCTTTTCGTTAGTTAGTCGTCGTGTATGACAGTTGTGGTCTCTAGTGGTCCTTGAACCTCCGTTTCTGCTTGTTTCAACAACAACAGCTTCCTAGTCGGTGGTTGAGAGCTTTAGTCTTGATTCGTTATCGTGTATTTGTTGCTGCCACGAGTTGAATGCGTAGGCATGCGTGTTTTGGCTAGAAATCCACCGCCACCACCATAAGGTGGTGGATGGCACCGTTTTCTGCTGCCACCAGCCACCGTGAAGGTGGCTATGTGTGTGAGCATGAATTTTATGGGTGTGAAGTGGTGTATGCAATTTTGGTCGAATCCACGATCACTACCATTGGAAATGGTGGCTGCCATCACCGACCATCACTTCCCGAGGTGGCAGTGGGTGGTGCCCGGCCTACTGGAACCCTAATGGACCTAAAAGCTTAATTTTTGGACTTGTTTGGCTTGTGTTTGGGTTAGAAACCCGAATTAGGGTTTAGAAAACACTTATTTTTGGTTTGTTGGTTTAGACCTATCGAGACCTGCGTAATGTGCCATTGGAATTGAAATTTGAATTATGCCCAATTACACTGTATGATTGACCTAGTAGATAGATGGACTTAAAGTATTAAGTCCTTAATAGGTTAAGTGTTTCTATTTAACCCTAATCGTCATTTCATGTGAAAACCCTAATTGTGTTGGGTTTTGAGTTGGGCCTTTCTGTTGAGCCTAGATGTTTGGACTCTTGATGGCCAACTATTAACAAGTATATGGACTAGAATATTTTTAATGGGCTTTAGGATAAAGCACATTGGACAGGCTTGGGCCCAATTGGCAAAATTAGGCCATAGATGGGCCATAACTGGGCCTTGATGATTATGACGTATTGGACCATTGGATTGCCAAGTGTTCGGACCAGAATAAATGGTTGGGTCTTAACGAAAGACCATGTGAGGAGTTTGGGCCCAAATTGAAAAATTAGGCCATATTTTGGGCTTTAGGTCGTTGTTTGACTTTTGGGCCTTCAGAGTATGAGTTAGGCCTTAGTCTTGGACCAAGCTATGTCGCGGGTAAATGGTCCTTTTACCCCAAGTGTGTATTTTATAGTTATACATTGGAAACCCAAATGGTTAAGTGGGTTTTGTTTTTATGTTGACGGCTTGGGGATCTATCAACCAACAGCCCGAGATTTATTTGCGGTACTTCAGCAGTGCGATCTAGTAGGAACGGGTCTAAGGCACCAATGTCGGCCCGTACAGTTTATATGTTCTTGGTAGTAACATGGAGTGTGGGCGAGGCCCGTATCTCTTTATTATCAAAGTATAGATATCATTCAGATTGTTGGATTGCTAAACTTGTTGTCTGTGGGATACTTGTATGTATTTGTTTATGTAAGTGAGTATGGGCAGGGCCCGTATCTCATCATTATTCGAGTGTGGGCGGGCCCATATCTCATCATTAGCTGAGTGTGGGTGGGGCTCGTATCTCATCATTATTCAAATGTGGGTGGGGCTCGTATCTCATCATTAGCCGAGTGTGGGTGGGGCCCATATGTCATCATTACTTGAGTGTGGTTATTGGTATAATAGTAGGTTGTGTACTAGTTGTCCGTGTGATACTTGTATGTGTTTGTTTATGTATGTGAGTGTGGGCGGGCCCGTATCTCCTAGTTAGCAGAGTGTGGGCGGGGGCCGTATCTCCAAGTTAGATGAGTGTGGGCGGGACCCGTATCTCTCAGTAGCATGATTATGTGTATGGTATGTGGTAGTTTGGGGGAGACTCACTAAGCTTCGTGCTTACAGTTTACAGTTTTAGTTTCAAGTACTTCGGTTTTCAAAAGAGGAGATCGGGATAACTGCAGTGCACACACCATTTGCTATAGCCTGGTGTGTTTTTACTCTGATATATTTGACAGATGTTTGTAATATTTCGAGATACATGACTTAAGGTTTTTATATGATGTTTGATATTACGGTTTTCTTAATGATTTATAATGAAACTTTTGGAATGTATTTTTGGGATGTTTCAAGTTGGTATCAGAGCCTTGGTTTAAGGGATTCAGGCACACTCTCAAGTGTGTTTGAACTCAAACTAAGGACTTGGTATGAAAATTTTCAAAATAAAATCATTTTTATAAAAATAATTTGAAAAGAGGAAAGAATTTTGAGAAGAGAAAAAGGGTGGGGTGCATGCAATCAGTTGAGCTCAAGTAAGTACTCCCAAATTACCCATACAAGTTTATGTTATGATATGTTATAAGAATTGCATGCTAGATTAGGGCTAAGGATCTAGGAAGGATGCCTTATGTGCCTGTTATATGTGTATCAGTTTTATGAACTGCATGCTAGTACAAATTAGTCAGTATGATGGTGTGACTAGTATATGCTTAATTATGTTTACTCAATGCTTGATTATTGCTTGCTTTGTTCTTTTAGGAGTTCTAGTTGCCTTTTTTACTAATTAGTAAACGAATATGCTAATTTACATATTGCGAGGACTAAATAATTTCAGAAGGTTAGGTCTAGCTCTATTTCGCAGCTCTTGTTTGAGTCCAACCGTTGTAGGGTAGGATCTTGAAGGGTTTTGAGCATTCTAACACTTCCTAAGTGTACATGCAACCCTAATAAACCTTGGATCTATTTTGTCTAAGATACATGCAAATAATTATTTTTCGAAGGCTTATATCCGAACTAGCATGGCATGGGGAACTTGAATCAAATAAAGCTAGTAGAAACACTTACCTTGTAGTTGTAGTTGATTCCTTGGAGTTTAAGAGCCTAGCACCAATAATGTGGATGCCTCAAATGAAAGTCACAAATCACCACAAACTTGGAACTTTGAGAGAATAGTCACACTTTTCTTGAAATCGGCCCTCACCTCAACATGTGTCAACTAGTCTGATTTCAAGAGCCAAAGCCTCCTTTATATAGTGTGGTGGATTAGGGTTACATCCATGTAAACCCTAATACCCATGTCTCTTCATTTCCATGAGATCCATGGGTTAAAGCTCCATGGAGTATCCATAGACTTCTCCATCCAAGCCTAGCCCATTCCAAATAAGCATAAGCCCACACTATATAAATATAGAAGCCCATATTTAATTAGTAATATCTTTGATCACTAAATTAATCCTAGATTAATTATAGATCACTACTAATTAAATAATATGATCTTATATTAATATATTAGAACTTATAATATATTAATAAATCATAACTTGTACTATTCTCAAATATTATCCATAAATTGTTCGGGTGAAGTGCAACCCAAATGGACCATGCCGGGTCGGGTCAAGTATATACCAAATATAGTTATGGACTTAGACACTATATCCAACAGTCTCCCATTTGGATAAGTCTAGTAACTATATTTGCAAGTATAACTTCAGGAACCGATCAACAATCGTAGCTCTTTAAACTCTGTTGAACTAGAACGCGCCATTTAGATAAGTGATCATATAATCCTCTGTTCTAGATATCAGCCGGACAAACACATGGAACATTGTCTTGCTTATTGTCCAGCATTTGTTTCCCGATTTCCGATTTGTTTGACATAGAACTCAACTGAACACATCAATTTAGTTCTGACCGGGCCCGGTACATAGGTCAAAACAAAATCATCGAGGGACCCAGATATCAGCTTCTAATCCAAGAAGGAACAGATAAACTTCGACTCATATGTTTGTTCTACCACTCATTGAATTACACACAAAATCACGTTTTATAACATCGAGTTACCAATGCGTTTACGTACAATCAATGCATAACCAACTCGTAAGTAACAAATCATATCTCTAGGTTTGAAGACTTATATGATATTACCGTCTCACGATCACTCGAGATAAAATTCCATGAAGTGATTCCAATGAGCGTGGGTTGAGTCCAATGCTCAGAACTTATGAGCACTCATGATTGTTGTAGCCATGTCCAACACCTTAGACCTCTGCAACCAATCATGACAGTCTTGATTCATACCTACTTCCGACATATGACCGACTGTGGAGGTTTGAATAATATGATATACCAAACATAATTATTCTGGAAGTCAAAACATGCAAAAGAAATATAGTAAAAGGTCGACAAGAGATAGCAACACTTTACTCATAAATAAAACACCTTTTATTCATCATCAAATGTCAATTACACTTTACAAATTTCTGGGTTATCTAACTACTAAAACTTATATCATCCTTCAGCCCTATGCTCCGAGCATGCTGGAGATGCTTAACCCTACTCAGTCCCTTCATGAGGGGATCTGCCGGGTTCTCATCCGATGATACCCTCTTCGCCATGAGGAGTCCTTCTTCAATTCGATGTTTGATAAAATGGTATTTTTCTATCGATGTGTCTGGATCTCCCGTGATCCCTTGGTTCCTTGGCTAAGGCAACCGCACTATTGTTGTCACAGAAAATCTCCATTGGCTCTTTTATAGCTGGTACAACTCTAAGGTCTCCGATGAAGTTCTTTAGCCATATCGCCTCCTTTGCTGCCTCGCTTGCTGCTATATACTCTGATTCACAAGTGGAATCAGCCACTGTCTCTTGCTTGGAACTCTTCCAAGAAATTGCTCCTCCGTTTAGGGTAAAGACCCAGCCTGACTAAGAGCGGAAATTATCCTTATCAGTCTGGAAGCTAGCATCACTATACCCTACAACTCTCAAGTCATCACTCCCACCGAAGGTAAGGACCCAGTCCTTAGTCCTTCGCAGGTACTTGAGGATATTCTTTACCGCAGTCCAGTGTTCCTTGCCAGGGTTCGCCTGATACCTGCTAACCATGCTCAAAGCAAAAGCTACATCAGGTCGAGTACACGTCATGGCATACATGATCGATCCTACAGCTGAAGCATAAGGAAATCGACTCATTTCTGCTATCTCAGCCTCACTACTAGGGCTTTGTGTCTTACTCAATCTGGCGTTACACTGAATGGGTAACTCACCTTTCTTGGAGTTATGCATATTGAATCTTTTCAACACTTAGTCCAAGTAGGTACTTTGGCTAAGTCCAATTAGCCTTTTACTCCTGTTTCTCAAAAATTTTATCCCTAGGATATAGGCAGCTTCACCAAGGTCCTTCATAGCGAAACACTTCCCAAGCCAGGACTTTACTTCCTGCAGGGTTGGGATGTCATTTCCTATGAGTAGTATGTCATCCACATACAGTACCAAAAAACTGACTATGCTCCCACTAGCCTTGATATAGACGCAAGATTCATCTTCACTCCTCGAAAAGCCAAATTCCTTGACTTTTTCATCAAAGCAAAGATTCCACCTGTGAGGTGCCTGTTTCAATCCATAAATGGATTTCTCGAGCTTACACACTCTATTAGGGTACTCGTTGCTGACAAAACCCTCTGGCTGACTCATGTAAACATCTTCAGCCAACTTTCCATTAAGGAAAGCGGTTTTGACATCCATTTTCCATATTTCATAATCATGAAATGCAGCTATGGCCAACAGAACCCGAATAGACTTAATCTTGGCTACTGGAGAAAAGGTCTCATCATAGTCCACTCCAGGAATTTGAGCGAAGCCCTTTGCAACCAGTCTAGCCTTATAAGTGTGTACATTACCATCCATGTCGGTCTTCTTCTTGAAGACCCATTTGCACCCTATAGTCTTACGACCAGGTACATTCTCAACCAAGTTCCAAACTTGATTGTCATACATGGATTGTATCTCGCTATCCATGGCCTCTTTCCATTTAGCAGCCTCAGGACCTGCCATGGCTTCCGTGTAGCTGTTAGGTTCATCCAGACCTACTAGTGTCTCATCACTAATAAGTGTCTCACCTTCCGCAGTAATATGGAAACCATAGTAATGCTCAGGTGCATTCCTAACTCTCGTGGAACGCCTCAGAGGTACAGGCTCATCAACTGGCTCAACAGGAGTTTCCTCCTCAAGTTGAGGGCTAGTGTTTGAAGTTCCTTCACCGCTTGATTCTTGAATTTCTTCAAGATCAATTTGCCTCCCACTGTCTCCTTGCCTTATAAATTCTCTCTCTCGAAAGACTCCTCTTCTTGCTACAAAGACCACATTGTCACTAGGTCTGTAGAAGAGGTAACCAAAGGATTGTTGTGGGTAGCCGATGAAAATACACCTCTCGCTTCGAGGTTCGAGCTTATCATGAGTCTCGCGTCTCACGAAAGCCTCACAACCCCAAATCTTGATGTGGTATAGCTTAGGTACTTTGCCAGTCCACATCTCGTGAGGAGTTTTGGCAACTTTCTTTGTAGGGACAAGATTAAGAATATGGGCGGCAGTCTCTAAGGCATACCCCCAGAATGAGATTGGTAGCGTAGCTCGACTCATCATGGAACGAACCATATCCAACAAGGTTCGATTACGCCTCTCAGCCACACCATTCAACTGTGGTGTCCTGGGAGGTGTCAATTGTGAGACAATCCCACATTCCCTAACATAGTCGAGGAACTCTGAACTAAGATACTCACCTCCTCGATCGGATCGAAGCATCTTAATGTTCCTGCCCAATTGATTCTCGACTTCCTGTTTAAATTCCTTAAACCTCTTGAAAGTCTCTGACTTATGCTTGATTAAGTAGACATATCCATATCTACTGTAATCATCAGTAAAAGTCAAATAATAACGATTAGCATCCCTTGTGGCATGTTTGAATGGTCCACACACATCCGTGTGTATAAGGTCCAACAAACCTTCACCCCTCTCACACGAGCCTGTGAAGGGTGACTTTGTCATTTTTCCAAGTAAGCATGATTCACAACTATCATCTGACTTTAGGTCAAACGACTCCAAGACTCCATCCTTTTAGAGTTGGCCTATGCGTTTTTTGCTTATATGTCCAAGACGACAATGCCATAATGATGCTTTATCCAAGTTATTATTATTAGTAGAATCAATACACAAAACATTATTTCCTAAGTTATCTACAACAGATACAGCTTCATACACACCATCACAAGGTAATGCTTTAAAATAAAAAACATTATTATAGAAAACATCTATAGAACCAACTTCATTATTAAATGAAAAGGTAAACCCTTGTTTGTACAAAGCATGAAAGGAAATAATATTTCTTGCCATTCCTGGCGAATAACAACATTTATTCAAATCTAAATTAAACCCACTACTTAGTGATAAAGTATAAACTCCAATATTGGTAACAGGTAAGCTTTCCTATTCCCCATGATCAAGTTTATTCTTCCTTGCTCCACATTCTCACTTCTTCTTAGTCCCTGCAAGTCACAACAAATATGAATACCACAACCGGTATCAAGGACCCAAGATTTAGAATGGGGTGAGTTATTAGAAATGATAGTGTAAGTACCTGCATGGTTGGGTTTGACTTTCCCATCCTTCACATCCTACTGGTACTTTGGGCAGTTCCGCTTCCAATGAGACTTTTCATGGCAATAGAAGCATTCAGCCTCTTTTGGGTCAGAAGAAGGAGTGACAAAACCTTTCTTGGTTCCACTTGAAGAAGAGCCATCAAGGGTCCGAGCCTTGGTACCCTTCGAGGACCTCTTTCTCTTCCTCCATCGACTTTTCCCAATTGCCAAAACCGGAGTTGAGTTTGGAGTAGGAGTGATAGCAACCGACTTCCCCTTAAGACCTGATTCTGTGGTCTTGAGAAGTCCCTGAAGTTTTCTGAGTGTGACCTCTTCCTTATTCATGTGATATGTCATGCGGAATTGATCATAGCACGATGGTAAGGAGTGCAAAATGATATCTATTGCAAGATCCTTAGGGAAGTTCACATTAAGCTTCAGCAAACGATCCACATACCTTTGCATTTTCTGCATGTGGCTCGTGACGGATTCCCCGTCCTTCATCATGGTTGTTATCATGGAGCAGATGATTTCATACCTCTCTTGTCTTGCACTTTGATGGTATCTTTCCATCAAATCTTGGTGCATTTCATAAGGGTAGAAATCCTCATAAGACTTTTGGAGTTCCGCTGTCATCGTGGCCATCATGATGCAAGCCACTTTCGTAGCATCCCTTTCATGTGCCCGAAATTCAGCGATCTCCTGAGGAGTTGCAGTGGTCTCATCAATCTCCTTAAGCTCCTTGTCAAGGACATATTCTTTGTCCTCGTAGCGGGTAATCATCCTGATGTTTCTGATCCACTCATTGAAGTTGGATCCATCAAAGGTGACTTTCCCACACAAGTTCATAAGGGTAAAGGAGCTATTAGGATTAGAGCCAGAAGCAGCATTGTTTGAAGACATCTAAAAAGAAGAGAACAAGATTAGTTTAGATATAAGAGTGTCCTTAATAAAACACCCAAATGTAATATTAAGGCTAGGATCCAATCACAATATAATATAACTTAGAAGAGGTATGCCGTAATCTAAGCTATACCATATTTGAAAGGTAGGTGAATGACGATTCACCAATTTCCACCACGAAAACCGAAATATTTAAGTATTAGGTTTTTGATTGGTTCTTAGAAATTCCTGGATTCTTTGAGATTCAATGAACTTTTCAAAGGCATGTTTCAATCTCGAGTGTGCCCTCCAAGTTTTGTGACTGGGATGCCGAGGATCACAAAACGAGGTGTGAAGTAACCATGCAAATCACTTGGTACCCTTTAAAGTTTATCACTCAATCAATGTGCCGGTAAACCACACACGCTCCATCGATACTATAATAAACCTTTAAGTCACCCTTTACCTACCTTGTTAAGTCCAAGTTAGTGTGCTGGTTAACCACACACGCTCCACCAACGACTTAAACAAAGTGTAAAGTGTAATTTCATGGATTAGCACCTTATTCACATTTTTCCTAAAGTAACTAAGATTGGGAATTTAATAAAACATTTAGTTACTTTATAATATTCATCATACTTTGAATGAGAATTTATAAGTCCTTGTCTTACCCGTTCGGCTAACGACCCTCCACCGGTCAAGCAAGCGGTGGGTGAGAGTGGACACCCATTAAGTCACCATTTTATAGGCAACAACCTTATACCCACCTTATAGACCGGCTTCGTGAATGAGGCGTACTAGCGGTAAGACGACTTTGTTCTTATACATATATATATATATATATATATATATATATATATATATATATATATATATAATTATTAAATCATAATAATATAAGTATAAGGGTTGAATTTTAACTTTTAAAATTCTAAGGGTTGGAACTAAAGTCTTAACTTGACTTTACTTGTTCCAAAACATGAGGGCAAGTTTTGTAAACTTTCAAAACTTTTCATATCTTGTAACTTATGAGTTTAATAGAGTAATAAAATGAAGACTCTTCACTTTTCTAACTCTTGTGTTCTTTTAATGGTTTTCAATCCAAGAGACTTTTGGTTTTCCATAACTTGAGGACAAGTTATGGACTCCATTAAATAACATTATGATTAAGAATTAATCTACCACATAGGTTACAAATAATTCCTATGATCATCTAAACATCATAAGAACAAGATCATGAACATGAACACTTTCATATATAAAAATCACACTTAATCTTTGTAATTTTGATAACTAGTTGTTGTAAATGAGTTAGAAAAGACATTACACCTTCTAAAACAAGTTTTCAAGTACCAAAACAGTTTAGGGTAATGTTTCTAATCCATTTCTAGCAACTAAAGTCGAAAAACTGCACTCTATCGACCCTACTCGTCGAGTGCATGAACCTACTCGGCAAGTAGGTTGAAGATACAAGTGGACTCGGCGAGTCCCCCCATGGACTCGGCGAGTCCATCAGTCAGACAGCAAGATTTCGACTTTTTCAAGCATATTGCAACATGTATCAAACAAACAAGCCTAGGCTCTGATACCACTGATGGGTTTTTAGCAATCTAACACTTCCTAAGTGTACATGCAACCCTAATAAACCTTGGATCTATGTTTATCTAAGATACATGCAAATAATTATTTTTCCAAGGCTTATATCCTAACTAGCATGGCATGGGGAACTTGAATCAAATAAAGCAAGTAGAAACACTTATCTTGTAGTTGTAGTTGATTCCTTGGAGTTTAAGAGCCTAGCACCAATAATGTGGATGCCTCAAATGAAAGTCACAAATCACCACAAACTTGGAACTTTGAGAAAATAGTCACACTTCTCTTGAAATCGGCCCTCACCTCAACATGTGTCAACTAGTCTGATTTCAAGAGCCAAAGCCTCCTTTATATAGTGTGGTGGATTAGGGTTACATCCATGTAAACCCTAATACCCATGTCTCTTCATTTCCATGAGATCCATGGGTTAAAGCTCCATGGAGTATCCATGGACTTCTCCATCCAAGCCTAGCCCATTCCAAATAAGCATAAGCCCACACTATATAAATATAGAAGCCCATATTTAATTAGTAATATCTTTGATCACTAAATTAATCCTAGATTAATTATAGATCACTACTAATTAAATAATATGATCTTATATTAATATATTAGAACTTATAATATATTAATAAATCATAACTTGTACTATTCTCAAATATTATCCATAAATTGTTCGGGTGAAGTGCAACCCAAATGGACCATGCCGGGTCGGGTCAAGTATATACCAAATATAGTTATGGACTTAGACACTATATCCAACAGATCTCTCATTTGAAGAATTATCTAGTCTTAGTGATATGTAATGGTATTTGCGAGCTATTTAGGGGGTATAGCAGGGACTTCTTATGCAGCTGATGGCGGAGAGTGGGATTGTGATTACCCTAGGGCAGTCCTAGGATGAGAGTAGCAGAGAGCAGTAGCAGTAGAAGGGACTTGGTGAGTCAAGGTAGTTCTTGAGGAAAGTACGGATAGATATGGAAGGCAGTATGGGCCCATACTACTGAAAGAAGAGGATCCATACTCGAATCAAGGAAGGCTGAGAGGAACCCAATAAACTTGTAGTGTGTGAGATCCCTTGAGTTATGATGAGTATTCTGATGATTGTGATGGTATATTTCCGAGTATGGTGACGATACGTGGTAGGCCAGATGGTAAATCTCGTGTCGTCAAGGGATTAGGCTCAGACTCTAGAGTCGGGCAGCTTGATGGTTAGATGAGGGAGTTCATTCCATATGAGTGTATGCACAGTATCACTTACTAGACTCCTATGATATTCGGTATGATCACGGAGGGCATTTTAGAGATTTATGATGAGAGGTTGAGTGCATTCTGCACTGAGATAGCAACCATGATAGGGACGTGTATGTTGATGAGTCGGGAATTCAGAGCTTATGAAGCTCCAAATTATCATGGGGCTAGGGACCCCATAGCTAGCAGCAGAGGGTTAGCAATGTCGTCAACACTTTTCGTACCAACCATTGCACAAGAGGGACAAGGTCTGATTTACTTCTTGTTTCCTGAAGGACAGGGGCGTGATTGATGGGAAGATATTGGTAGTGATTTGGGTGATGATGTGGTCAATCTTGTGCCATGGGATGACTTTTCGACCAGAGCGGTGTTTGCCCAAGCGATTGAGGCGCAACAGTTGACGCGAGAGTAGTGAGATCTCCGCTATACTACTGATATTGTGGCAAAGATCAATTCAAAGTCTCTGGAGAGAGCTTAGTTGGTACCACAGTATGCAGCAGATGAGGAAATAAAGAAGGCAAGGTATCATGACATACTGCATAATCATAGCAAGGAGATCATGAGTATCTCAGGGTGTGAGACCCTGAATGATATGACATCTAGAGTCTGAGAACAGGATATAGACTTGGAGCACATTGGAAAGAAGGAACCATATCAGTTGATTATATTGAAGGGTCTCGAGAAGAGACCCAAGATTCAGATCAGCTTTAGAGAGGCCAGCAGGGCCAGATTGAGTGCAGTACGTGCGAGAAACTGCACGGTAGAGTCTTTCGTTCCAAGGGTTTGAGTAAGTGTAACTTTGGGTTTATCCTCTATCTGTGTTTGAATTATATTCCCAAGAGATGTCATATGCCAACTGCATACCGAGAATTATTAGTGGGTAGCGAAATGTCATTTCCCTAATTGCGGGGTTGGGAGTGTACAATGTCATCTTAGTTTATGGTCGAGATCGGATCAGGGGTATTCTTTGGAGGTTCTGCAGTCAGGGTTCCGCAAGATGGTTATCCAACATCGACAGGATTTGGTTGTCTTAGTAACCGTTATTGATCGACTAGTAATGAAGCACTAGTTGGTAAGAGCTGGTTGTCATTGGATCGATCATTGGAAAATGAGAAGGATGGAGAATTTTCTAATTTTCATGTATTATGAAGACTTAGTTGAATCTAAGTGTGGGAGAATCGTCCAGGGATTCAGAAGCAGGAGCAGTTTTGAAACTGGGATAAGTTTCGCATCCTTGTCAGAAAGGAATAATAAAGTTTCATTCTTTTTGGTTTTGAGCGCACCACTTTGTAAAGGTTACACTTTTAGTCCTCCTTCTTTTGACTTTACTATCCTAATCTTAATAAATGTTTTTTTAAATGTCACTTTTGGCCTAATACTTATTATACTTTAACATATGTGGTTCTTTTTGTTTTGTTGTATTATGTATTGAATTTGTGGTGGATTTGTTCATCATTAGCTTTTAATCGATGAATTTAAAGGCCATATGCTTTAGTTTATTTTAAAAATAAAATTTAAAAAAACAACGCAGAACGAAACCCGAACATTTTTTACTAGTCTTTCTAATAAATGAAGGTTTTGTTTGTGATTTGTCACACTTTCATTCAATTTGCTGAATGTCATTTTGTGGTTATTTTGAATTTTTTTCCACATGTTATTTTATGAGTTTTTTTATTTTATTAAATTCTACATAACATTTTAATATAATAATGGTTATAAATATAGTAATAAATTGATATCAATTTAATTAATTAACTTATCTTTTAATTTCAAATTTCCTAAATTTAAAGCTTATTAGTTCTTTTATTTATTTAAATTATTTTTCTAATTTAAAAGATAAATAATATTTCTATTATAATAATTCATTATCTTTCTTATTTTTTGATAAATTCAAAGTTTTTAAATATTTTGATATTTCTATTTAGTTTTTTCCTTTTAAATTAACTCATATAATACATAGTCTCACAACTAGTTATTAACTTATATAATACATAGTCACATAATTAGTTATTATGAAAATAGCCATGTATATATAGGTTATATTACTCAATTTTCCTTAGACGATGCGGTATGGGTCAGAACGAGAAGCAACTGGGTGAGGTGGCACGCTTTAACGGTGTCGTGACGGGGGGAACACCGCCCCCTCTACTCATTTTTGCTCGTCGAGATTGAAGCTCGTTGGCATCGTGACTGGATGAAACGCAAAAAATTTAAACGTTTTCAAATGTTTAAATGGCAACGGTATAAAAAAATAAACTATTAAAAAAATCATTTACCCTATAAATACCTACTATTTAAAAAAAAATTCACACAATTTCTCTTCTCCTCTCTACATACTTTCAATTATCTTCAAAAAAAATATATGGACCCTTTCAACTCATCCGATGATTCAGATGACGATATTTTCTTTAGGATGATGTATCATTATTACACTACTGACCTGCTACAACCAGACCTAGCTCTGCTACTAACAAGACATGCGATGTTAAACATAAATCGCAAGGAAGGACACAAACATCTATATCGTGATTACTTTGCGGATAATTGTGTGTACGGGTCGAAGGACTTCAAAAGAAGATTTCGTTTGAGTAAGAATGTGTTCCTACGGATCGTCAACGCCTTGGAAAGCCGGTATCGCTTCTTTACTATACTTTTATTCAAAATAAATAAAAATCTAGTACATGTTTCTTTAATTTTAGAACATATGCAATATATTTTTAAACTATAGTTAATTTATGTTTAGGTATGAATTTTTCAATTAAGATATCATGCTAGAGGTAGACGAGGGTTTACAACGTTGCAGAAATGTGTTGCGGCCATTCATTTGATGACTATAGGGGAGTCACTCGACACCATGAACGACTATATGAGAATGTCCGAAAGAACCGCAATGGAGAGTTTGTATACATTGTCAAGGGGTGTTGTTGAAACATTTGGAGACGTGTATTTGCGGAAACCTTCGTTACATGATTTGCAAGAATTGTATGTGGCGCATGAAGAATGCCATGGGTTTCCCGGGATGATCGGAAGCATTGATTGCACACATTGGAAATGGAAAAATTGTCCGGTAGCATGGAAAGGGTAATACGCAAGTGGTCATCACGGATCACCTTCGTTGGTTTTAGAGGTTGTTGCTTCTCAAGATTTATGAATTTGGCATGATTTTTTGGGGTTGCGGGTTCCAACAACAACGTCAATGTTCTTGATCAGTCGCCAATATTCGACGATCTTTTGAATGGAAAGGCCCCGGATGCTCCTTTCACGGTGAATGGAAACGAATACAAATATGGATATTACCTTACAGATGAAATATATCCTCAGTATTCTACATTCGTGAAGGCATTCCGTCAGCCGGTTGAAGAGCGAGACAAATTTTTTAAGAGAAGACAAGAAGGAGCACGTAAGGATGTGAAACGTGCTTTTGGAGTGCTGAAGGGAAGTGGCATATAGTTGAACATGCAGAACGACCATTGGATTTAGAAACTCTACGATATATCATGTATGCATGCATCATAATGCATAACATGGTAGTAGAAGATAAATGGCAAAATATAGCACACTATATCTCAATGGAGCCCAAACATGTTCAGTTTTAACCAGGAACATCAGAGTATTTGCATTGAGTTGTTGACATTCAGAACACAAATAAACACAGACAACTTCGAGATGACTTGACGGATTATATCATCTATGGTAACAATAACGATAACGAATAGCATTGTATTTTTTTTTTTTTTTGGAATTTGGATGTTATATGTAGTTTAATTTCTATGTTAATTTTAATCTTTAAAGATTGTTTTTTATTGTATGTTATTTATAATTTTTAAACATTATGTTTTATTTATTACGTTATTGTAACAGCCCGGAATCTCAGGTATTGTTAAATTATCTTTTTGGGGGTGATTTAAGAGGGGACTCGGCGAGTTGGAGCCTAGACTCGCCGAGTAGGATCGCAGACTTGGTCGCGGGTCCGCGACTGGACTCGACGAGTCCAGATATGGACTCGGCGAGTCGACTCTGTTCAGCAGAAACCCTAACCGTTCGGTTTTGGATCGTATATAATGCTCTTATATGCCGTCATTGTCCGTTTTTAGTCGATTGAGAGGAACCCTAAACGGCTGTGGGCATCTAGAGCAAGATTGGAGGATATTAGGGCTTGAAGAAATTGTTGGGCAAGGAGGAGAAGGGTTTTGGCTAAAGGAACAGCAGGGGATTCGAGTTCTGCGGTTTGGAGACACAGAGAGGGCATATTCCAGGTAATATTTCGGATTCCTTTATGTTATTTTGATGTGTATTCGAATCTAGGGTTTATGAAACCCATTTAGTGATTAGATGGATTATTATGTTATTACCCAGACGTTTATACCTCAGTAATAAGGTGTTTAGAAGTCCAGAAAGTCCCATGATTGTATATCTCAGGACCATACGTAATTCAGGAAGCAGTTGATCGTCTGCATGGCATGGACTCGCCGAGTTGTTCTTCAGACTCGGCGAGTAGCTTGAAGATTTACTGGGACTCGCCGAGTTGTTCTTCAGACTCGGCGAGTGGAGTCGGGGTGGCCCCGCGATTCTTCTAGGAGTAGCTCGTCGGGTCGAGGAGGATACTCGACGAGTAGATAGGGAATCTCAGAGAGTTGGAGGACGTCTAGACTCGCCGAGTCGCCATGGCACTCGCCGAGTCCGGTCGAGTTGACCGTTGACCTAAGTCTGACTTCTTAGGGATAGTCATACTTAGAAGATATAAGTATTAATGAGATATGTGACGTTATAGGGAGGTTGTAGCTCGTCGGTTGTGCACGAGTCATTTCGGGAATTGCTAGCGTTCGGCTTTTACGAGGTGAGTCTTCTCACTATACTGTACCCGGAAGGGTTTGACTGTATGACAGGAAGGTCAGATATGATATGTGATATGTATGATATATGTGATAAGTTATTTGTTATCTGTGAGCTATGTATGTTATGTGGGCCGGAAGGCAATATGTTATGGGCCGGAAGGCGATTATGTTATGGGCCGGAAGGCGTTGTGTTGAGGACCGGAAGGTCAGGGCCTGGAAAGGCGTATGTGTGTAAGTGTATATTGGGGAACTCACTAAGCATTTATGCTTACAGTTGTTGTGTATGTATTTCAGGTACTAGCGAGGACCGTGGGAAGGCGCCGGCGTGATCGATACACACTGAAGGCTGCTTTTATGATCTTGGGGTTTTGATTAGTTGTATTTGACAGAACACTTAAATTATTTATGCCTTGTTTTGAATGGAAATACTTTATTTTTAAAATGAAAAGTTTGTTTGAAAATTTGCGTTGTAACAATTGGTATCAGAGCCTTGGTTTGAGGGATTCGGGTGCACCTTCGGGAGTAACTGAACTCAAACCGAGGATTTGAGGAAAAACTTTTAAATAAAGGCATAAAGTTTTGTAAATGGTTTTGTGGTAAGCAAGAAAGAAGCAGTGTGTACGATCAGTCAGCGCCCGAACGGTAAAGATCCCCAAAATACCTTACAATATTATATGATATGAATTGTTATGCATGCTAGAAGACTAGGTATTCATGATAAGACTAGAGTGGCCTGATTTGTGATGCCTTAGTTTAGGGAAGTTTGCCGATATGAGATGCTTGCTAGTATGCGGGTAGATAATGCATATCAGAAGTAGAGTACTCACTATCTGGGGTTTGGGGAGGAAGACTTGGGATGAATGCTGATGCGGTGTGGTCGGTAGTATTGGGCCCGTACTACCGAAGACACCGGGTCAGTGGGAGACCCAAGTAAGAATCCCTGGATATCGAGGACTGAGTAGGGTTGCGTATCGAGTACAATTATACTCGGTGGAGTCTCTGATAGTTTTATGTTGTATTTCAGAGACATCATGGTTAGACCACGCCACGGAGCGAGTACGAGCGGTGTGAGTGACGAGGATATTCGTCAGATGATTCACGAGGAGGTGGCGGCAGCGATCCGGGCTGAGATCCCGGAGATGTTTGGGTCTATTAAGACCACCCTGATGGAGACATTCGATGAGCGGTACGCCGCGTTGACTGAGGCTGCAACCGCTGCAGCCACCGCAGCTGTGGCCGCTGCTAGGCCACAGGGAGGTGACTCGTTGCTGTTCCGAGAGTTCAGCAACACGAAGCCACCGGAGTTCGATGGGACGCAGGATCCGATTGCTGCGATGAGGTGGATCGCGGACATAGAGGGGTGCTTCTACACGTGTTCATGCCCGGAGCACCTGAGGGTACGGTTCGCTTTGAACCAGCTCCGTCTGGGAGCGAAGGACTGGTGGAAGTTCGTGACAGCGAACTTCACTATGGCAGAGATTACAGCGGTGACATGGGAGGGGTTTACTACCATGTTCAGGGATGAGTACGTTCCCCCGGTGGAACGGGAACGATTGGTTCAGGAATTCTTAACCCTCAAGCAGGGTACTGATTCGGTGGCGGCGATCACGTGGAAGTTTCATGAGAGGGCGATGTTTTGCCCCGAGTTGGTGGCCACAGAGCAGGCTCGGATGAGCCGGTACTTGGGTGTTCTGAGGAGGGAGATCCGGGAGTTTGTGTCAAACTCCACTCATCATACTTTTACGGAGCTTCAGGCGAATGCCAGGAAGCGTGAGATCGAGTTGGAGACTCAGGCCAGGGAGGAGGCCAAGTCTCAGCAGGCAGACCGGCGGCCGGCTCAGTCTCAGCCGGCAGCCAAGCGGATCAAGTCCGCCGATTCGAGGACGGGAAGTTCGAAGAGCCGCACTTGCGGAAAGTGCGGCAAGGGTCACGATGGGGCGTGTCGAGCCGGTGCTTGCTACAAGTGCGGCAAGGAGGGGCACATTGCTAGGGAGTGCCCCGAGGGGTTTATGGTTTGCTTTCATTGCAACCAGACCGGCCATCGAAAGGCCGAGTGTCCGCAGCTTCGTCAGGGATCTGCACCTATTGCTAGGACTACTGAGACTCGACCGGTGAAGGTCGAGGCCCCGAGGGCTCGTGGGAGAGCCTTTCAGCTGACTGCGGAAGAGGTCCGCGCTGCGCCCGATGTCGTGGCAGGTATGTTGTAATTCATGTATTTATTTTAATGTCGAGATGTTATGCTTATGTTATTGTATGCGTAGGTGCTTTCCTTGTGAACTCTGTGCCTGCCTTAGTGTTATTTGACTCGGGTGCGAGTAGGTCCTTTGTGTCCTTAGCCTTTAGTCAGCATATCATCGTTAGTCGTGAGATGTTGAGTCGACCTTTGAGAGTTTCTATAGCTGACGAGAAAGTGATTTGTGCTACGGAGGTTCTTCGGGGATGTGTACTAGAGATTTTCGGGGTTGAATTCCCGATTGACCTGATTCCTATTGCGATGGGTGATGTCTGTGTCATCGTGGGCATGGACTGGTTGAGCCGATTCGGCGCTGTCATCGACTGTGAGCGTCAGTTGGTGACTATACGAGACCCTAGCGGGGGAGTTCTTTCGGTGTACGGCGAGGGTACCCGTTCGGGATCAGCTTTTTGTTCGGCCGCTAGGGCGAGGCAGTGTCTACAGCAGGGCTGTAAGGGTTTTGTGGCGTTTGTGATGGATACGCGGAAGGTTTCCGAGAGACCGAAGTCAGTTGAGGAGGTCCCTGTGGTGCGTGAGTTTCCAGATGTTTTCCCCGAGGAGCTGCCGGGAGTACCTCCTGTGAGGCAAGTAGAGTTTGGTATCGATCTGGTTCCGGGGGCCGCGCCTATTGCTAAGGTGCCTTATCGTCTTGCACCTCCAGAGATGCAAGAGTTGTCCTCGCAGCTCCAGGAGTTGCTGGGGAAGGGATTCATTCGGCCGAGCAGCTCGCCGTGGGGAGCACCTATTCTGTTCGTCAAGAAGAAGGATGGTTCACACCGGATGTGCATTGATTACCGGGAGTTGAACAAGTTGACGATCAAGAACCGTTACCCGTTGCCGAGGATCGATGATTTATTCGATCAGTTGCAGGGAGCATCTTGGTTTTCCAAGATCGATCTGAGGTCAGGGTACCATCAGGTGAGAGTGCGGGACGAGGATGTCCAGAAGACAGCGTTTAGAACGCGATATGGGCATTATGAGTTTGTGGTGATGCCTTTCGGGCTCACCAATGCCCCGGCTGTGTTCATGGATCTCATGAACAGGGTATGCAGGCCGATGTTGGATCGGTCAGTGATTGTATTTATCGACGACATTCTGGTATATTCGAGATCTAGAGAGCAGCATGAGGAGCATTTGAGGGAGGTCCTTGAGGTATTGAGGTCGGAGAAGCTTTATGCAAAGTTCTCCAAATGTGACTTCTGGTTGCGGGAGGTCCAATTTCTAGGACATGTTGTTAATCAGAAGGGGATATTGGTCGATCCGGCCAAGGTTGAGGCGGTGATGAGTTGGGAGGTGCCGAAGTCACCCTCTGAGATCAGGAGCTTCCTCGGGTTGGCAGGGTATTATCGGAGATTCATTAAGGATTTCTCCAAGATCGCAGTGCCGCTCACCAGATTGACCCGGAAGGGTGTTGCATTCTCATGGGGGCCCGAGCAGCAGACCTCCTTTGAGACACTTCGCCAGAGGTTGTGCGAAGCCCCGGTATTAGCTCTCCCAGAAGGGATGGAGGGTTTTGTGGTGTATTGCGACGCATCGATTTCGGGACTGGGTGCAGTGTTGATGCAGAGGGGTCATGTGATAGCGTATGCGTCGAGGCAGCTGAAGCCTCATGAGGCGAGATATCCCACGCATGATTTAGAGTTGGGGGCAGTAGTGTTCGCTCTCAAGATTTGGCGTCACTACCTGTATGGGGTTCGATGTACGATATATACGGACCATAAGAGCTTGAAGTATTTGATGGATCAGCCCAACCTAAATATGCGTCAGAGGAGGTGGTTGGATGTGGTCAAGGATTATGATTGTGAGATCCTGTACCACCCAGGTAAGGCTAATGTGGTAGCCAACGCGTTGAGCCGCAGGGCGAAGAGCACTCCATTGCGAGATGTATGCTTGAGACTGACTGTGATGACTCCAGTATTGGATGCTATTCGTGGGGCGCAGGCCGAAGCTGTGCGACCAGAAATGCAGAAGAAAGAGCGGGTCGTGGGATTAATTTCAGAGTTCGTTAAGGATGGGCGAGGGCTTATGACATTTCAGGGTCGGATTTGGGTACCGTTTGTGGGCGGTACGCGCATTACTTTGATGGAAGAGGCTCATAGATCGAAATTCTCGATCCATCCCGGTGCTACGAAGATGTATTTGGACCTGAGGAAAGAGTATTGGTGGCCCTGTATGAAGAGGGATGTTGCATGGTTCGTCGAGAGGTGCTTGACCTGCCGTAGGGTTAAGGATGAGCACCAGAAACCGCATGGCAAGTTACAGCCATTGGAGATCCCCGAGTGGAAGTGGGAGCAGATCACTATGGATTTCATCACCAAATTGCCGAGAACTGTCAAGGGAGTTGATGCAATTTGGGTGATTGTGGATAGGTTGACGAAGAGTGCACACTTCCTTGCCATCAGCGAGAGTTCTTCAGCGGAGAAGTTGGCAGAGATATATGTGAAAGAAGTGGTAGCTCGGCATGGGGTGCCGATCTCGATTGTGTCAGACCGTGATGTGCGTTTCACTTCTAGGTTCTGGAAGAAATTTCATGAGGAACTGGGTACTAAATTGCATTTTAGTACCGCATACCATCCCCAGACAGACGGTCAGAGCGAGCGGACGATTCAGACGCTGGAGGACATGCTTCGGGCGTGTGTGTTAGACTTCGGGGGTAGCTGGGATGCATATTTACCCTTAGCAGAGTTTTCCTACAACAACAACCATCATTCGAGCATTGGTATGCCACCTTTTGAGCTGTTGTATGGTAGGAGGTGTCGGACCCCTATTTGTTGGGGAGAAGTGGGACAGAGAGTGATGGGCAGCACCGAGATCGTGCTTCAGACGACAGAGCAGATTCAACAAGTTAGACAGAGGTTATTGACCGCCCAGAGCCGACAGAAGAGTTATGCAGACAGGCGCCGATCCGAGCTTGAGTTTCAAGTCGGCGACTTCGTTCTCCTGAAGGTCTCTCCTTGGAAAGGAGTGATTCGATTCAGGAAAAGGGGCAAATTGGGGCCCCGGTATATTGGGCCATTTCGTGTGATTGCAAGGATAGGCCGGGTAGCCTATCGGTTGGAGTTGCCAGCAGAGTTGGGACAGATCCACGACACTTTTCATGTGTCGCAATTGAGGAAGTGCATAGCCGATGAGTCGGCAGTGGTTCCATTGGAGGATGTTCAGGTGGATGCGAGCCTGAATTACGCGGAGAGACCAGTGGCTATCAGGGATCGGAAGATCAAGGTTCTGAGGAACAAGGAGGTACCTCTGGTGTTGGTTCAATGGCAACACCGTAAGGGATCGGAAATGACTTGGGAGCCGGAACGTGAGATGCGGGAGCAGCATCCAGAACTATTTTTAGAACGAGACTTCGAGGGCGAAGTCTAATCCTAGCAGGGGAGAGTTGTAACAGCCCGGAATCTCAGGTATTGTTAAATTATCTTTTTGGGGGTGATTTAAGAGGGGACTCGGCGAGTTGGAGCCTAGACTCGCGGAGTAGGATCGCAGACTTGGTCGCGGGTCCGCGACTGGACTCGACGAGTCCAGATATGGACTCGGCAAGTCGACGCTGTTCAGCAGAAACCCTAACCGTTCAGTTTTGGATCGTATATAATGCTCTTATATGCCGTCATTGTCCGTTTTTAGTCGATTGAGAGGAACCCTAAACGGCTGTGGGCATCTAGAGCAAGATTGGAGGATATTAGGGCTTGAAGAAATTGTTGGGCAAGGAGGAGAAGGGTTTTGGCTAAAGGAACAGCAGGGGATTCGAGTTCTGCGGTTTGGAGACATAGACAGGGCATATTCCAGGTAATATTTCGGATTCCTTTATGTTATTTTGATGTGTATTCGAATCTAGGGTTTATGAAACCCATTTAGTGATTAGATGGATTATTATGTTATTACCCAGACGTTTATACCTCAGTAATAAGGTGTTTAGAAGTCCAGAAAGTCCCATGATTGTATATCTCAGGACCATACGTAATTCAGGAAGCAGTTGATCGTCTGCATGGCATGGACTCGCCGAGTTGTTCTTCAGACTCGGCGAGTAGCTTGAAGATTTACTGGGACTCGCCGAGTTGTTCTTCAGACTCGGCGAGTGGAGTCGGGGTGGCCCCGCGATTCTTCTAGGAGTAGCTCGTCGGGTCGAGGAGGATACTCGACGAGTAGATAGGGAATCTCAGAGAGTTGGAGGACGTCTAGACTCGCCGAGTCGCCATGGCACTCGCCGAGTCCGGTCGAGTTGACCATTGACCTAAGTCTGACTTCTTAGGGATAGTCATACTTAGAAGATATAAGTATTAATGAGATATGTGACGTTATAGGGAGGTTGTAGCTCGTCGGTTGTGCACGAGTCATTTCGGGAATTGCTAGCGTTCGGCTTTTACGAGGTGAGTCTTCTCACTATACTGTACCCGGAAGGGTTTGACTGTATGACAGGAAGGTCAGATATGATATGTGATATGTATGATATATGTGATAAGTTATTTGTTATCTGTGAGCTATGTATGTTATGTGGGCCGGAAGGCAATATGTTATGGGCCGGAAGGCGATTATGTTATGGGCCGGAAGGCGTTGTGTTGAGGACCGGAAGGTCAGGGCCTGGAAAGGCGTATGTGTGTAAGTGTATATTGGGGAACTCACTAAGCATTTATGCTTACAGTTGTTGTGTATGTATTTCAGGTACTAGCGAGGACCGTGGGAAGGCGCCGGCGTGATCGATACACACTGAAGGCTGCTTTTATGATCTTGGGGTTTTGATTAGTTGTATTTGATAGAACACTTAAATTATTTATGCCTTGTTTTGAATGGAAATACTTTATTTTTAAAATGAAAAGTTTGTTTGAAAATTTGCGTTGTAACAGTTATATTGAAAAAATATTTTTCTAAATTTAAAATAATAATAATAATAATAAATTATAAAATGGATAAAAGTTGGTGTTATAATAAGATGCAACATGGTGACCATTTTTCCACTTAGTGTTATAACACCATTGGTGATGCGACATATGAGGTGGCACCAAAATGGTGTTATGACTAGTTGTCCACACCTTATGCTCTTATTTATGTGACTTTTAAAGGTTGATAGCCGACTTCCTAGGCAAGAATGGGTTTAACGTGATTACACTTATAGATACTTCATACCTGACAAAGTTCATCCCATTCAAAAGAAATATAGAAAATTCTATAAAAAAATGAATCATGAATCTTTTTCTTTTTTCTAATTAATTCAACCACCTTCAGCACCAGGGTCTGTGGCACCATGGCGATGGATGATGAGCCTCAACAACCTCAATGCATAAGGTTGGAGGAAATGGTACCATCGAAACCGCACTCCCTCCACCGCCATATAAACGTCACCTCATTTTTTACTACACAAGTGTTGCTTATTGCCATACCAAGGAGTGGTGTCATACTTTTATTTTCTTTTATTATTTTTTTTAGCTATTTTAATTAAAATTTCTTTTTTAATAAAAAACATAATTTTTCATTGCTTGAAAATTAAAAAAAAAATTTACATTGAAAATTCAAAAAACATTACATTGCATTACACAAATAAATAGATAAATAAATAAATAAAATAAATAAAAACAGACACATAACATTAAAATAATCCTAAAAACTTAAAAAACACAAATAAACACTACTTGAAAAATTGAAATAGACTACGGGTAAATAGAATACGGTCATTAATACATCCATATTAGATATGGGTGGACAAAATTAAAACCAACTTAAATGTTTAATTCAATAAAATATTGAAATATTGGGCCTGACATTACGAACCTGCCGGAGACGCAAAAAAGTTTATTTCTCATCCGTGTTTATTTATTTTTAGAATAAAATCTTATTACACCCAATATTTAGCCTTAAATTAAAACAGCTCCATACGTACGCCCTGTCACCGCCATCGCCACCGCCACCGACGCCGATACTCCCACCACCACCACTAACTGTTGCCGCCATCAGTAAGTTTTGATTTTACGTTCAAGGTGTTGCACTGATGCTTAATCCTTGATTGAATAAAGGAATTTAAATTTGAAACTCGGTGGTGAAATTTCTCCCGCCATTGGAGACTTGAGGAATACACATTTGTGTATGTGTTTCGCATCAGTAGATGAATGTAATGAACAAAGGTTTCATAGCAGAAACGTCAACAGTAGATAAAGGTAATGAACGAAGCGAGGGTTTAGAAAAAGAGTCTCAAGATTCTCTCTTAAACTTCTTTCTATGTCTGCCTTCGCTCTCCGTAGAAAATTCAGAAGAGCCGCCACATATCTCAAGCACACGGTACCATCTCTCTCTCTCCCTCTCTCTCACATGGTTAAAGATACTGAATCTTTTGGGGGAACTGCTTGTTTCTTGGTTTTCTGCATTTGTGTGCATGCCTACAACATGTTCGCGGAAATGTTTAACAGGTTGTGGTGAACACATGGCAGACCATTGAAAGAAGAATACACGTCGACTCTACTCTTTGTGATGGTACTCCGGGGACCGCTTTCTTGCTCTTGAAATTTTTTCCAGTGACTGGCAACAAGAATGATCTGAACACCTCTTCTTGCATTATTTCAGTTTTAGACTTTGTTATTGGTCATGATGTTGCAGGCATGCTTTTCACCTCTATTTGATGCAAGTTCCTTTCTGATCCTTTACATAGTAATGTTTGTATACTTTTGTAGTGTCATGGTAAGGATTCTATTTATTTTACATTTTTACCTTTTTTTCATATGCTTAATTTCCTGTCAACTTAAACTTTTTTGTCTAATGATATGACAGGTACAACTAATGCTTGTGCTTGCTCCAACTGCATGCATATTATCCGAAATTGCTCTTTCTGAAGGCTTTGATGTTTTCGCAAGATCAAATAAATTCTATGTATCTAGTTTATTTGAAAATACCCAAAATGAAGTAAGTATTTGCAATCACACACACACACACATGCACATCTTTAGTCCTCAAAATTATTTTATTGACTTTTTTGTTGACTTTGACCACTAAGGTTGGGGATAGAGTATTCAGCTCTTTAAATTGTGCTCACTTCTCATCCACGTGAAGGTCTTCATGTTTTTGATGATTTCAGAGAGGCTTACACATGGTTAAGCCATAACACTGAAGTAGATGATAAAGTAAGTAACTCACTGTATTCAATCAGCATTTATATAAGGTCTTAACCATGCTTAGGACTTAGGACTTAACTCACTCATTCACACACATACAAACACACACACTTGATGTTACCAAACAACAACAATGGCTAACAAGACAGTTATAGTTGATAATAACACATGGAACAACACACATTGCTACTGTTGGTACTGCCATGTCATCACCCGAAAAAGCTGATTGAGAATTTTTCAACTGTTTGGATGTCTAGTTTTTTTTTTAAATAATAATAAAGAATTGAAAATAAGAAATTAATTATTTGAAGTTTTCATCGTTGTCAGGTGTCGTGGGATACTCTAGTGATGATATAAAAAAGTTCCTATGGATGGGTGTGTATAGGAGGAGGCATCTTCCCACATATCAAGGAGCCTGATTATCTTGTATGTTTAAGTACTTAAAGTACTGTACTTTCATTTTTGTAATTAGTTATAGCATTGTACTTTCAAATAGTTTCTAATTAGGGCATTGTACTTTTAAAATATGGAAAATAAATTACTTCTATTTGATGTTTGTTTATCTATTCTAATAAATTACTTCTATTTCATTGTTATTTCTTATCAGGTCAATACCAAATTGGTTCACAGACGACTCCAACCATGCTAAACCCCCTTATGTACAAACTATCATATTTCAAGTAATCAGTAATCGACTACTTTTTTCTTGTTTTGTTTAACAATATAAGTAAGTCTGATTTTATTTATTTATTTATGTAGATTTGTGGAGACTGATGGTGGTAGAGGATATGATAAAGTTAGGAAAAGTGTAATAGGAAAAAAGCATTTCAAATTGACTCATTTTATTCCTGCATTTGAATATATTTTTCATCTGCCTAATGGATGCCTCTGTTAACAATATGTACTTCCATTGGTTTAGTTATATATACATATAATACGGTTCTAAATGGGTGTATTATATGTGGGAGGAGATTATATATGGAATATAATACGGTTCTGAATAATTGTATTATATGTGGTACAGCCGTATTATATGTGGTAATATATATGGTATGGAGAGAGATAGAGTACGGTTAAAGAACCGTACTCTATTATGTGATCAAATCTAATACACCCCCTTTAGAATTCCCTCATTTTCCCGTATTCTATACCCAAAACAACCGTACTCTATTTCATGTATTCTAGTAGTGAAAATAACTAAACCAAAATATACATAAAGTCATCCGAGATTGGTAATTTTTTTTTAAAAAAGTTAAGAGAGAAAGGTTTGTATTGTGTGAGAAAAAATGAAGTGTTTGTATATATATAGGAAAGAAAGACAAAAATGAATAAAAAAATTATTGCAAAGACCATTCAACGGTCAAAAACCTCAACAACCAATCACGATTCTTTGTAGTCTCTAGCAGTAGTGCGGCCTAAACTGCACGAAACCGCAGTCTAGGGGCGTTGTGCGCAACTGAGGTGGCACAAACTGTAGCCCCAAATCGTAGCCACACCCTCTAGTCTAATGCGTCCTGTACATGAATATGATATTGGCTTCAAGCTAAATGCCAATTAAAAAACCAATACAAAAACTGTCCTTTTTTTTTTTTTTTTTTGGTATAGTGGTATATATATGTTTTTCTTTATGTAATTCCTGTTAGATGAAATGAGATAAAGATTTCTTTCATCCACCATTAATTCGTACCCGTCAACGTCATTTTCATAGAAAATAAAAGTAATAGGCGAGTCTGGGTGTACGGTGAATCTTTAAACTATGTAACCATCATATCTCACCTTTTAGAGTCGAAGGACATGCTAATCATGTGACGATGTTTAGATTTTGGTCATTGGTTATGGGTTTTTAGTAAGCAATTTCACCAACCCAATATGAATTCAAACTCATTAGGATTAGGAATTGTATTCTAATTTCAATCACGCGAGAGATATGTGATTTGTCATTGGCTTCCGCTAATGATCATATTTGTTTTCCATGATTGTTTTCTGTTATAAATTTATAAAAATAATCTAATTTGCAACAATTTCCCTTTATTTTACAAATTTTCATTTTCATTTGTTAAAGTGGGGTCCACCGGTCCACTCATCAACCTCTCATTCCCATTCCCCTTCCACATGAACCAGACGCCGTCGACCTTAGTGCTGTGAAACTCTTCAACCCTTACCTTAACCCCAATAATTAGGCAACAAATAATTCCTTGATCAACCATCGCCTTCTTTAATTCTCCAAAGCAAAAGATTTTAAAAACCAATTAATACGACGAATGACAATAAACACCCCATCCATTTCCATGTGATTGTTAACTAGAAGCCCACCTTCAAATTCCAAAAAGCCCACTGGTAATCCGAACAATCTAAGGATAAACTCCAAAACAGAAAGATCGGATGGTTATCCAACACTAGCCATCTAATGATCAGAACACACTAACTCACCAAAATTATATAATAATAATAATCAGCTTCAAGAATCTAGACAACACTATCTCGCTTAAAATAGACAAATAGGTTAAAGAAAGATTGAAGTATGGTTTAATGGCAGTTCGCGCGCCATTAAATGTTGAAGGTAAATTACACCCTTGGTTTTTAGTGCAAGTGCCCAAAAACATGTTTTGTCTGTATTTTTAAAAATTAATTTGAACCGTCTCTCATTTATTTGAATGTTACAAACTTCAACCCTTTTAAGATAAAAAGTCTAATTTGCCCTTACTATTTTCTTTTTCTTTTATTCTTTAATCATTTTTAAACTTATAAAAAAAATCTCCACCAAACCACCCTCCCCTTGCCTTTTCTTAATAATCAACAGAAAGCTCCTTACCTCCGATCAATACCCTCAGGTGATTCATTGGTGACTTTTCCACCTCCATCCCATTCTCGTTCCAGACTCACCTTACCACCTCTGCTTCACCATCGATTCTCTTTCTGAGTTGACTTAAAATCGGTCTAACAAACACCTGTCACACACATCATGTATAACCTCCTAAAACCGTCCGTCAAACTCCAATTGTGGTGGGGACACATGACGGAAGCAGAGATTATAGGTGGTGGTGTTCAATCTGAGACCCCCAAAGTAAAATCCATCATGAAACAGGCGGCAGCTCGAAAACTTAGGCGGAAACCATCTTCAATTTGAGGTACAAGGTGGTGCAACCGACAGTGATTCAGGTGATGAAAAACCCTAGATTGTTTGATGATGACAAGCATTTCAAAACCATGGCCATATTTCATCGGATCAGTTTCTCATTTGGAACTGAAGTTGAACCCACCTCTTTCTTTCCTGTTTCTTTTAGATACAGATCGAGAATGGAACACCCCTTTATAATTCGAACATTGATTTTTCCAGTGAAGTGAAGAAGACAACGAATTGGAGGTTAGGGTATATAAAATCGATGAACAGGGGAGTCTCAATTTCATTTTTTAATTCTTTGTGTGATCACTGATTTGCATAAGGTGCTGGCTTGGTGGCGGTGTGATGATTAAGGTGGTGGTTGGTGGTGGGTTATGTAAAGTGTTGATGGTGGCTGTTGGTGAATTGATATAAAGGTGATTATGGTGGTAATGAATTCCAAGTAAGATGGCTTTAGTGATGCCGGTGGCTGTGTAATTTTTTTTTTTTATTGATGATGGTTAATTCTGGTAAAATTAAGTGGTCGATGGTTTTGGGCAATGGTGATGGTTCGACGATAGTGATTTTGTCAACGAATTTTGGGTAGGGGGGGGGGGGGGGGGGGGGGGGGGGGGGGGAGATGGTTTAGAAGGGAAGATAGTATAAGGTGGGTTGGGCGAGGTTTTTTATTTGAGTAAATTACACGAATGGTCCCTATGGTTTAGGATAATTTGCGCGTTTGGTCCCTAACTCATTTTTTAACTCGGAAGGTCCCTATTGTTTGTTTTTGTTACGCACTTGGTCCCTGTCTTACCTAAAAAAAGACTATTTTGCCCATGATTTTTTTAATTTATTTAAAAAAACACACCCCCAATCCCAGCCTCCTCACCTTACCTTACTTACCCCACAATTTTTCCTATTTAAATAATAGTCTTTTTAGTTAAGACAATGACCAAGTGCGTAACAAAAACAAATAATAGGGACCAAGCGCGTAAAAAAACAAATAGTAGGGACCTTCCGAGTTAAAAAAATAAGTTATGGACCAAATGCACAAATTACCCCAAACCTTAGGGACCATTCGTGTAATTTACTCTTTTTATTTTATTTTGTATATTATAAATAATTGTAATAAAAATAAAATAAATTAAAAAAATAAAAAGGGTAAAATAGTCATTTCATTTCTTGTAAGTGATTAAACGTGCAAATAAAAACCAACGAGGGATGACATGTGGAACTTTTATCCAAACCAGAGACTATCCGAGTTACTTTTTGAAAATAGGGACTAAACACGCTTTTTGTCACGAGGGACTAATTTACCCTAAATGTTGATGATTACCATGTGAAATATCATAAAAGCCCTTAAGTTTTAAAGAAATGTTCGGTTTTACCCTATTCGTAAAAAAATTTATTTATGCCCTTTTAGTGGGTTACCCGGTTACCAACAGTTTCACCTACACATGACTTGAAAACTAAAGGATAAAAACCAATATTTTTTAAAAACTTAAGAATTTTTATGACACTAGTCCAAAAATATATAAAAATGTTTTTATACTTATTTAACGTATAAAGACACACACACACATACACACACACACACACACACACATATATATATATATATATATATATATATATATATATATATATATATATATATATACACACACACACACACATGTTTAAATACGTATAAAAATATTTTTACATATTTTTGGGCTAATATCATAAAAGGCTTAAGTTTTCAAAAAATATTTGTTTTTACCCTCAAATTTTGAAGACATGTATAGGTGATTTATTGGCAACCGGATAACCTGTTAAAACGGAAAAATGAAAATGTGTACCCAAATTTTCGGCTTTAGTGAACCCAAAAGACATCAAATAGTAAAACTGAATATTTCTTAAAAACTTAAAGTGTTTTATGACATTAGTCTTACAACTTTGTCGTATATTTCGTAACAAAATTAATAAATAGAAACATAACAAAATTCATGATTCGTATATTTCTTTTGTTGTATGGTGAGCAGCACTATCAAAGTGGCAAAACGATTTGATGAACGTTATTCATTTGATCCTTTACATATGTGGATATCATTTTTAAATTAATTTGGTCCATCTTGTTTGTAAGCCCAGCACTACCACCATCGGGAAGGAATGTTCAACCTAAAAATTGAACGAAGATTGACAAGAAATTCGTGAACTAGATAAAGATACTAAATACAAATTCATTTCAATACATATTATACCCAAAAGAACAAAGTATCCAATTACAATTCCAACAAATACAAATGTAAAACACTATTAGTATAAAAAGGAAAATCTGTATAAAAACAAATCCATATATTTTAGCTATACTGACAACATCTTATGTTATTTATTATTATTATTATTATTATTATTATTATTATTATTATTATTATTTTGCGGTTTAACCACTAGAACCGAGAAATGTTTGCAATTGGTCTCCTTCTCCAAGTAACCCCTTCCTCAGTCGGTTACCATTTATAATGTCTCTCGTTCATTATGGAGAGGGTAATTTTTTTTTTTTTTTTTTTTTTTTTTTTTTTTTTTTTTTTTTTTACAGATAGCTTCGCACAATCAATTGGGAGTTTTACTGAGTAGGTTTTCTTACGGGGAAGGGAAATTGCGATCTAACAATGATGAGGTCAAACGTTGACAAAGAACGAAGTGAGTATGTTAACAAAGACCAAGAAGAGGAACTCGATATGATGTATATCGATGTCAAAGAAGAAGACGATATCAAGAACATAACAACCCTAAAATGTACTAACATGTTCCTTAACACTCTTTGTGGCGACTCTAACACATATATTCTTAGGTGGGAAGGCAGTTGTGTAAGGTACAAAGTTTTTAAACAAAAAATTTCATTTTCATAATAACAAAACCGTCAACCAAACGTGTTCATAAAACCATAAAGAAAAATCACAGTATGTCAATTAATCATCCCAATACAACAAGGTCAAATAAGGCGAAAATCGTGGTGTGTGTGATGCGATCATCCCGAGCTCTTCCTCTTCTATTCGGAAGTACTTGAAACATAAACTGAAAACCGTAAGCACGAAGCTTAGTGAGTTCTCCATACTACCACATACCACACAAAAAATGGGCCTTGCCCTATAATCATCGGGCCCCACCCCGCATCGGGCCTCCCCCGACATCGAGCCCCGCCCTGAACATATCTGTTAGTAACATGAAATGGGCCCCATCCAATCATACTTGTCAGGCCCCACCCGATATACATATAGACACATAAAATACATGCAACAATCACTAAGATAAATAACATACAATACACTCATCAGGCCCCGCCTGACATCGGGACCCTGCCACATACCATACATGCAAGATTCACACAGACAACTAGCATCCAAATCATAATAAATGTGTGGCTGGCATTGGTGTCTTCCACCCGCCAAAGATAGTAAGAGACTCACCTTAATCAGAAGATAGAAAATCTCACGCCCAAGTCTAATGCACAATGGCTCCTCACACTGAACATAATCAATACCAACCCAAGTTACTATCTAAGGTTGAGTGCATAAATCATAAGGACTAAAAATGGCCCAAACCCAAACTAGGCCCACTAATGGCCCATGCCCAACTAGAGAACCCCGAGGCCTAATATAGGCCCAAAAGTTACAAAATGGCGCAAAGTCAACGGTCCAAGCTCCAACAGCTGACCCTCACGTCATGACCAGCTCATGGTCACATCGTAAGTATCAACTTGACCTAGTCCCAAATTAGCGCATCAACTAAGCCCATAAACTCGCCCAATATCGATTCCAATCATCGTTACGACCCCTAGTCACGTCGTGACCTAATCTGGGTAAAACATTTAAGATGGCATGCATTCTCACAATGTGACAGGCTTATTCCTCACGTCGTGAGCGCTGCCTTGGCCAACTTTAAGCATTATGCTCATATTCCTTTCATCCACTACTTGGGAATTTCTAGAGGGTCTTCCCTCACCCAAAGGATGATAAAAATCATAGCTTTTTAGTCATGCATGTCAAATGCATGACTCATACACTCACTTGGTTTAAAGAGGGAAAATGGGACCAAGACTCATGCTTGGAGTCTAAAACTACTCCAAAACTTAGATCCAAAGATTATAATACATAAGATGTCTCAATGATCCATAAAGTTGTCAACTTTATAGATTCCATGCATGCAATCCCACACAACCATGCAAGAAGGATCTTAAAATCTAGATCTAGCATGTAAGAGGTAAAAAGGCCAGAGCTTTATGACTTACAGTGGTCTAAAAGCTTTGTAAGAAGGTGAGGTAGAAGCTGGATTGCCAAGAGAATGCTCCACAAAAGTCTTCTTCCACTTCAATGAGCCAAAAACCACCAAATACATGCTTTAATGTCAACGAAAATGGCTAAGGACCTCAAGTAGGTCGAGATTAGGGTTTTCGTCATTAGGTAATTCTCACGTTGTGAGTATTCAAAGTCTCACATCATGAGACTTAAAAACACGGGTCAACTAGTCAATGGTCACTCACGACGTGACCACCATGTCTCACGTCATGACCTTCTTCCAAAGCTAAAATTCAATAAATTAAGTACCTCCATGATCCGGGTGTTATAAGTTGAAGACGAATATTGTTCTGACATTGAAATTTAAATGGATCAATTCTCCAGATGATGAAGATGGACTTGGTGTTGAATTTTACACTCATGAGCCCTCTATCAAATGGAAAAGGATGAAACCTCATCTTGGTGAAAGGTATAAATCTCTTGCCCAATTTAAGCTTTGTGTTGGGAACTATGAAATTGGCCACGGATACAATCTGAGATTCGTCAAGTCTAATAGTGTAAGAGTGGTTGTTATATGTGGAAATAAAGGGGACAAGAAACTTTGTCCTTAAATAATCTAGTCCACTTGGATGAGTACATAGAGATCTTTACAGATTAAGGATATTGTTGATAAGAATAAGTGTGCTATTAACTTCAATAATGCTTCCCTAATGACCTAAACATGGATTGCAACGAAATTCTTGAAAGAGTTTAGCAGGAAACCTAATCTGAATTGTAAATATATACAAGCAATAATAGAAAGCAGATTCCGTTGTGAAGTGTTTTGGACAAGATGCAATAGAGATAGGTTTTCACACCCAACCGTCGGCAGAAACGTTGAGGTTTCGACGTAAACATTGGATCGTAGTTCACAACATATATTGAAGAATACAAACATTACAATCTTCCATAAATCTGGTACGAAGAATTACATTGTCGTCCATCTAGCATACGATAAAAAACTAGAACAAGTTCTACAAATGTAAGTCAAAATGAAACAAGAAGGCCTAACAGACCGGCCAACCAAAGAAAATTTTTATCCCATGACACATACATGGTGTGTCTTCTAGCTCCTACGATCCTGAAGATACATACATTTGAAAACAATACATCAACAATACTGTTGGTGATCTCTATTGGTTTTGACTCTATATGTTTTTATAATCAAAAGTGTGTTTAGACTCATGAATTAGAAAAGTATAAAATCCAACATGTTAACCCCTGTAAAATACATACAAGTAAAAAGAGTTCTATTCATAGCTTTGAATCCAAGTGTTTTTATAATCAAGAGTCTTTTTAGACTGATGGATTATAAAAACATAATGTGCAACATGTTCTACCTTTGTAAACCTATACAAGTAAATTAGTTTTGTTTATCTACATAACTTGTTAACCTAAGTTATAATTCGATAAAATGTCGTGTCTTGTTATAGATTTATTTGTTCAATTAAATCCATATTTTACACTTAACCATTTGAATAAATCATCCTATCTTAGTCTTGCTGTAACACCCGGGTCCAGGTATGGTATTATTTTCATATATATATATATATATATATATATATATATATATATATATATATATATATACACACACATACACACACACAGACACACACACACACACACACACATATATATATATATATATATATATATATATATATATGGCAACCTACTTTGGAGACCACGATGCGGTAGAGCCTCACCACGACATGGCGTGAAATTTTGGGACCACATTATTTAATGAATCACCATGACGTGGTGATTGTGCCACAATGTGGAGGTGGTTATTGGGGGGGAAACCCTAAAGTTTAAGGGATGAGCCCTATTTAAATATCATTAGCCCCTTTTTGGTCCCTTCCCATTAGCCTCTATCTCTCAAAAAATCATTCCTTGCAAACCCTAGCTCCATTTGGTGATTTTTAGCCTTAAAAGTGTGAGTTTTTTGTACTTGTGAAGAATGAAGGTGGTGGGAGACCTCATAGAAGTCAAAGTCAAAGAAGATCCAGGAGTTCACCTTTCTCTAGCATCTCAAGTAGGTAAAAATTCATCATCTTGATGTGTTTTTGAGTAGATCTATGGATATTTCCCTTTATTTCTCTAGATCTTGCTACCTAAGGTAGTTGGACTTCATAAAGCTTGCAACTTTATGAGTCCCCATGCCATTTGGAGCATTTGGCTCTTTGGATCTAGTCTAGATTTGAGTTTTAAGGTTATGCATGGAATCTTGGAATTTTTTTCCCTATTTTGATCTAATAAAAATTTAAGACATGCATTGGACATCCATGTCTGAAAAGCATCAAATTTTATGGTGTGATTGGAGTTAGAGACCCTCTCGTAGATTTTAGTCAAGTCAACCCATGGAATGGACGAGTATTAATGAAGTCATGGAGTGTTTTGGATCTTAAAAGTCAAGATCTATACATTTTAGAGGGTTCTATTGGATAAAGTTGGAAACTTTATCCATTTAGACCCTATTTTGGACCAGATCTGAGTTGGAGACCTATTGGAATCGAATGAAGTGGCTGAATGCATTAAGCTGCTAAAAATTCTGAAACCACGACGTGGTGGCGGGTTGTTTCGCGACTGTTTTGTCCTATCCGGCACCACGACGTGGTACATGGGTACCACAAGGTGGAGATCAGGCTGAGTTGACTTCTATTGACCTTTGACCATGGTTAACCAAGTTTGACTTTAAGGGTATCTTGGTACTTCGGGATTTTGATGAATTTAGTCCCATGGTGGTTGCAGGCAATTGAGTTCGGAGCTGTGAGTTGAGATTTGATCTTACCAGTTCAACATTTCGTGAGAGGTGAGTCTCCTCACCATACCAATGGGTCGAAGGCACCAAGGCTGATCCATTTTGTGATATGTGCTACACTAGTTGATGTAGTGATATATAGTACACTAGTTGGTTATATGTTACGTGGTATGTTAGTTGTTTTGTGATATTGGCATGAAAGACCTCGGGTGGTTCCTGAGGCACTTGGGTGTAAGCCCGTGGACGGTTTCCATGGCATCCTAATCAAAGACCTCGGGGGGTTCCTGAGGCACTTGGGTGTAAGACCTTGGCGGGTTTCCATGGAATTCTAAGCAAAGACCTCAAGGGGGGGGGGGGGGGTTCTCGAGGCATTGGGCTAAGACCATGTGGGGGTTCCCATGGCACCCGAAGTAAGACCCTGGAGGGTTTCCAGAGCATCCTTATATGTTTGTATGCATGGCTTATGTAGCTTATATGATTGACATGGATTTTATGATTATATGGATTATGTGGGGTTTACTCTGGGGAACTCACTAAGCATTAGCTTACAGTTTGTTGGTTGTTTCAGGTACTTCAAGACCTAAGGGTAAGGGCCCGGGGTGATGCAGTGACATGCACTCTCTGGCATTTTATTTGGAGACACTCTAATTTAATGAATAACTTATGTAATGTTATGGACTTTGAAAACAATTGTGATTGGAATTTTATAATTTATGGAAATGAATTTCTTAATTAAAAGTGAAAAGTTTTATTGAGATTTTGGGCTGTTACATTTGCACTCTCTAGAATAGGTTTTCGCGTTTTAATCTGAGTTTATAAACGATACTATTGACATTCCGAAATATGTAGAGCACAAAGGTTGGAGGTGCCTTGATCATCACTAAAGCATCATCGAAGCCGTGTGGTAATAAAGGGAATAACAATGACGCCAGTTTGTCTCGTTAGACGAAGTTCTAGCTAGAAACCATAACCGGGGTTATCAACTCGTATAGATCTACACTATCCATAATATATTTACACTAATAAGTTCTACATTATAGATCAATGTCACTCGCATAAATTTATACCAACAAGTTCTTCCCCGATTAACGGTTGTTGCACAAGGGGTTTGTACTAAGCTTATGTTCTTAGTGGATGAAGGATTTCTAACATAGTAATTCTCATACTTATCGAGTCTAAGATTTCGTGCACATGTTTTAGTCTCAAACTCCTACGATGGTTTTATTGACTAACTAATTCATGACACTCAAGAAGGAATATCAAGCTTTAAACTTAAGCTATTATGATTTCAAAATTTAGAGTTTTTAAGCTTTATGATGAATTTCAATCAAAATTTTGGGCAGCAAATGACTGCGTTTTGATTAAATCCATATTTTTACTACTATGAAATCACCCAAATCACATAGTTTGAAAACATAAATATACTATCAGAATAGTATTTCAATCAATGTGAAACCATTCAAATCATATAGTTCGGAAACACAAATATACAAACAAAGCTGTATTTCAAGTAGTGTGAAATCACCCAAATCATATAGTTCAAAAACACAAATATACAAACAAAGCAGTAATTCAAGCAGTGTGAAATCACCCAAATCACGTAGTTCGAAAACACAAATATACAAACAAAGCAGTATTTCAAGTTGTATGAACTAATTTGATGTATAAACTTTATATATACTAAAACCTATTTTTATATAAAACCCCTAATAAAACATTTTTAGGCCATTCTTTTTATAAAACCTATTTTTATATAAAATTATAAGTTTTTTTATATAAAAACATGTTTTCACCATTTTGTACAAATCTTTTATAAAAATACATATAGCATATATTTTTATAAAATATTCATGTATTTATGCTCTAGACCATATTTCATCTAAGTTCATATTCCATATAAGACTTAAATAAGCATTCTAATTTGTCATTATATGTCTAACATTTAATTTAAAACACTTATATGTTTAAAACATATAAATAACCCGAAATGACCCAAACAACATTTCAAGAACTTAATCATATAATCGTAGCATGAAATAAACACAAATAGCATCAAGCTTTCATAAAAATAAGACATGTATGTATTTCCCCCCAAAATTATTAAAAAGATAAAAATGGAACCATAATGTTGCATGATTTTGTATTTGGTTCGGTTTTGTGAAGCTTGTCGTGAGAAAACATTATTTACTCCTTGAGTTTAAAACAAACCCTCGAGATTGTTTTTTAATTAACATAACAAATGGAGGGTTTTTTAGTAACTTAATTAATCAAAAGTGACTAGTTTTTACCAATCTATACAAAATGGGGGTTGTTTGGGTATTACTTAACAATCGTAGGGGCTGAATCGATTAAGTGGTTAAAACAAAATGGATTTGGGGGTTTTGTTCCTCATATGATCAAGAAATATGAGGAATGAACATAAGCAACAAAACGAAAACTGGTTCAGGGGGTATCTCTTGATTCTTTGATCGATCATTGGGTGAAAACGAAGGTTAAAACAAGTACAACTTATGTTGTCGGTAATGTTTGCAGTGATGGGCTGCTTCGGCAACCTCTTAGATACTCTCTTATGGTCTGATCAGTAGAATATGAAAGGGAAAGAGTGAATGGTAGCAACACAACAATAGATGGCTGTTGGAGATCGACATGAAGAAAGAGGAAAACGAGGGTTACTGCCCCTTTGGTCTCGCCAAAATAGCAACCACCTCTGGTGGTTCTTGACAGGAAACGAAGAAAAAGAAAGGGAGAGAAGGAGAAGATCATCTCACCAATGTCAAGGGGTGTTTGTGGCTACCTTGATTAAAAAAAAGAAAAAGAAGAGGTTGTTGCCTCTTGTGGTTCACCGGGAAAGCATCCCTCCTTCGGTGGAGTTCCTTGGAAGCAATACAAGAAGAAAAGAAGATGTAGATGGTGAATGTTTGGGTGAATTATGAGGTTGCAATATTATCAATGAAACTATTAATTATTGTTGTAATTTAAGACCCATAATGTGTGTACCTTTGAGTTAGAAGTACAAGCAAGAGTCTAGAGTTTAATCTTGTATGTATTTACAATAACCGAGTGTAGATTAAGAGAGAAGAGATTGGTCAAAAGTTGGATATTTACTCAATTAAACATGTTTTATTGTACTAGAAATAATGTGGTAAAGAAATGCCACTTTCTAGCATTCTTGATTTGCATGCCGTCGACCCCAATATTAATTAACTTTTTCGAGGGTGGAGAATGATAGTCTCGGGTTCAAGGATTCCAAAAATTCAGGTGGAGCCTATATTCAATACATAGAACTTCAGGAAAATCCATTTAATGTTTCGCAATTAATTGGATCTAATTTGTCAGTATTCCCAACTTTATTGAATTTACGGCTTAAAAATATTTTTATTATGAAGTCAAATATTAGACCTATATCTGAGTCCAAAAACATTCTCGGAATTCCCATATGAGGTGTGCAAGTACCTGAACGGGTCAATTCAGTTTTCATTTGTTAAGAAAATAAGTATTGTATTGATTTGTTTTCTTAAAATGGACGTAACTTCTGCATACGACATTCAATTTTGATGTTCTTTATATCCACAAAGTCTTGAGAGTATAATCTATCCAATTTGATCATAAATTGTTCCAAAGTATACTCAATCCAAAAAGTTATATTTGACGTCACCAACAATATTATTTTTTGGTGGTTTTTAATTTGACCCTTAATGATAGACGATTTGTTGAGAAGTTTGAGATGTTCTGAAAGTGATTAAGAGTATAATATATTTAATTATATTATAAACGTAAAATTATGCACAATTAGTCTTTAATACATAGCGGTTCGCTGTGCTTTGACCGCCTAACACCGACCCATTTTGACCAATTGTTACATTCTCCCCATGTTAAAGAATTTCATCCCAAAATTCAGCTTGTAGTCGAGGTATCTTCAAAAAATTGGGTATATTGTCATTCTGCTTGATCTCATACATGACCTTATGTAGTTTTCTTGTGCATGCGAGTCAAATATATTTCAAGTTTGAATTCTCGATCAATCAAATGATTATATCTAATCCCATAACCATACATGGGAGAAGGAATATGACATAGTCAACTTTCTAAGATAATCCAATCCTGTAAATACTACTACCATATTTAACTAACAAGTATGAATACTAATAGGGTTTCCTAGCTCACATCATTGGGAGAGATGACGGGAGTGTCATCGAATAGACACTTCTTGCGTTTTAACACCCAACATGTGTTATATATATCGTTTAGGTTTCAGGCAGTTTGAGTTGATACGCATTAGGACCAATTCCTACCAGAAATTTCAAAGGTCCATCGTGTCATAGGTTTACTTAGCTTGATATCTTAATTGTATTATTCCTCTAGAAAGAAAGTGTTTATCATTGATGTGCGTGTTTAGTCATAAATTGTTCTTGGGTTCATACAATTTTTTTTGTAATCTCAAAACTAACTTCTGGATCGATAGTCATACTTATTATTTATTCATTATTTAACAAATTGGGGATCAAGACTTTCGTCCGTACAAAGCCTCGGGCGGTGTAACTTTTATGCTAGTGTGATAGTTGTTGTAGAAAGAATCAATCAACAATAACTGAGTATTCCACGTACTTCCAAAGTCTATTACTCAGGCTTCGAGCTTATTATTCAAAGTTTGGATAATTTTGCTGATTAGGAATGAAAATTTGTGTTTGCACCTAGCCATCTCCCTAAGAAATTCTATAGGGATAATAAACATCATGAGGTGAATCTACTATATTCATCCGAGAGCATATAAATCGACATCTCGTGTAGTTTTGATGGTTTCTTGAGATAAGTCTTGATAAACTTTTCCATCTTACTCATTTTCTTTGTTTGACATGAAGTAGGCGGACCTAACCACTACTCAAATAGTATTGAGGGTACTATGTGTCTTGGGTAGGGGTGGAATTGGTACGCAACCGATTCTCTATTCCCTAGACAGTGTATCTGTTCGATTAGGTGTTTAAGCCCATAACTATATTTGGTATGAACTTGATTTGATAGTAGCATGGTCCTTTTGGGTTGCCTTCACTTTAGCAACTTGATAGGATGATTTTGGAGAGAGAGGTAAATAAATGATTTATTAATATATTATGAGAATAATATATTAATTAGAAATCATATTATTTAATTAGTATTTGATCAGAAATTAATTTGGAATTAATTTTGGGATCAAAGGAACTGATTAAAAGAACGGGGGTTGTTTTGTAAATCACTGACAGTTGTAAAACTAGGCAACTGGACTCCATTGGAATGGAGCGGTCGAATTTCTATAGGGAGGCCCTATAGAATTTGTCCAAGGCCTTCTAGTGGGAGGTCCATGGGTTGCTTAAGCCCTAAGCAGGAAATTAGGGTTTCCTCCAGAAACCCTAGCAACCCACCACCTATTTAAGGACCCCTTTACACATGGTTTTTTGGCCAATGCTTCCTTGAAGATACCCAAGCCGAAATTCTTAGTGTCTTCTCTTCTCTCCTTCTCATGTTCTTACAGAGGTGCAACATTTGGGGCACTAAAGCTTTCAAGAGTAATGATCAATCTAGGAATTCTTGTTATTGCTATATAACAAACAAGGTAATCTTTTTAACCCTTTTGATATATGAATTTCGAATTGTATATGTTGGATCTAGGGTTATTGCTTTGGAATTTCTTTTGCATGTTCAATTAGTGAAAAACTTAGATCCAAAGCAATTAGGGTTGCATGAACAGATAGGATGGTGTAATGCTCAAAACCCATCAGTGGTATCAGAGACTAGGATATTTTTCAATTGAATTTGATGCTTTTGTGAATTTTCCAAAGCTGAAGCAAACAGAATTCGCATTATGCCTGCTAAACTTGACGAGTTTATTAAGGAACTCAATGAGTTGGAGCAACACGACAAGTTTATATCCTGAATCGGCGAGTTGACTCGTCAGATGCCTGATTTTTTGATTTTTAGATCTTGTTTGATTTAGGATAATTACCATAATTTGTTTTTAATACCTAAAATTGAATTTTCTAAATGATAATCTAATTTCCTTATCAAATAAAATTGATTTGGTCAAATTTTGAGATAATGACAAAATTATATGATTAATTTAATTATTTAAAATTTGATCTATTAATTTTGAAAAGTTTCAAATTACACCCTTTAGTTTTGGAATTTAAAATTTAATTAAAAGTTTAATCTTGAAATATTAAATTCTAAAACCCTAGTATTTTAAAAGTTTAAAATACACCCTTATCTTATTATAATATTAAATGTTTAATATATATATATATATATATATATATATATATATATATATATATATATATATAAGAAAAGGTTAGTCTTACCGTTAGTATGTCTTATTCACAAAGCCGATCTATAAGGGGGTATAAGGAAACTGCGTATAAAATGGCGATTGAATGGGTGTCCACTCTCACCTACCACTTAATTGATTGGTCGAGGGTCGTTAGCCGAACGGGTATGATAGGACATTAATCTTCATTAATAAGTATAATGATAAATATAAAGTAACTAAATGTTTTATAAATTCTCAATCTTAGTTATTTTAGGAAAATGTGAATTTGATGCTAATCCATGAAATTGCACATTGCACTTTGTCAAGTTGTTAGTGGAGTGTGTGTGGTTAACTGACACGCTAACTTGGACTAACAAAGAGTGGAAATCGGTAGGTCGTAAATTATCATTGATCAATGGAGCATGTGTAGATAAATGGCACATTGATTTGGTTGTAAATGGCATCGAGAGTACCAAGCTAATTTGCATGGTTATTTACACCTTGTTTTTGATCCTTGGTATCCCAGTCACAAACTTGAAGGGCATAATCAAGATTAAACATGCCATTGAATAGTTCAATGAGTTTCAAAGAATCTAGGAATTTCATTTCATTTAAAACCATATTCTTTTTAATTTCGTTTTTCATGGTGGAATTGGTAAATCATTATTTACCTACCTTCAAATAATTTACAATTTGATTACAACATTCCTCTTCCGAATTATGAATTAGTGTATGGGTTCCTAGCCTTAATATTTCTTTTTGGGTGTTATATTAAGGATTCCTTATATAATCAAAACTTGTCCTTCTTCTTTTGCAGATGTGAACTTCCAACAACGCTTTCAGGTCCTCCAACAACTCTACTAACTCTTTCTTGCACTCGAAAATTTGCGTGAGGATCACATTCGATGGTTCCAATTTCAATGATTGGATCCGAAACATCCGAATGGACTTGCCTTACGAGGACAAAGAATCGTCGTCGACAAAGAGTTGAATGAGATAGACGAAACCAAAGCAACTCCTGAAGAAATAGATGAGTATAGGGCTCACTACAAGGATGCTACTAAAGTGTCTTGCATTATGGTAGCTACTATGACTACTGAGCTAGAGCGGTTCTACGAGGACTATTGGCCTTACGAGATGTGCAAGGACTTGATGGAGAAGTACCATCAAAGAGCATGTCAATAGAGGTACGAAATAGTCAGGTCATTCATCACTACCAAGACGCGGTATGGAGAGTCCATCATGACCCACCTGTAAAGGATGCAGCGCTATGTGGATCGTCTCTTGAAATTGAATGTGAGCTTTGATGAAGAGTTGGATATTAAAATAGTCCTACACTCTTTGCCTCCTAGCTATGATCAGTTCAAAATGACTTATCATATGAGCAATGAGGAAGTCTCATTGAGAAAACTTCAAGGCATGCTAAGAACTACTAAAAGTGGATTGAAAGGGAAAATTATCGAATCCACTCTTACTCCTGCTGCTGCTCTAATCCTGGCTATTGGAGAAGGAAAGGGGGAAAAAGAGGAAAACTCCCTCTAAGCAAAGCTGGAAAGGAAAGTCTCGTGATGGGTCCTCCCTTATTGGATCCAAAGCAAAATCCGGTTCTATTCCCCCTGCCTCTGATCCAAAGATTGCAATCTATTTCTACTGCTTAGACAAGGTGCATTGGAAGAGAAGCTGTCCTAAGTACCTGCAGGACACCAAGGATGGCAAGATGAAGCCTTACTCGACAGGTATTTACACTATTTTGTTTAAAAATTCATCTCATTCTAATTCTTGGGTCCTTGATACAGGATTTTGTTTTCACATTTGATCTAACTTGCAGGGACTAAGAGAAAGTAGAGATGTGGAGCTTGGGAAGATGAACCTGATAATGAGCAATAGATGATCGTCACATGTTACCAAGATTGGCGTTTATTCATTGAAGCTTAGTAGTGGATTATGTTTAGACTTGAATAATTAATGCTACTCGTCAGAAATGATGAGGAATATTATTTCTTTTCATGGTTTGTATAGAAAAGGCTTTAGATATTCATATAATAATGAAATTGGTTGTTATTGTAATGGTGTTTTTTATTTTGAAGCATTGTCTTGTGATGGTGTATATGAAACTGTGATGGTTGTAGTAAATTTAGGAAATAGTGTTTTGCACATTGATTTGTCTAATGGTTTAGACAAAGCATGCTTGTGGCATTGTCATCTTGGACATGTCAACAAGAAGCACATGGCCCAACTCCAAAAGGATGGAGTTTTTGAATCATTTGAACTTAGGTCGGATGATACATGTGAGCCTTGTTTGCTTGGAAAGATGACTAAATTAACTTTCACTGGTACTTGTGAAAGAGGTGAAGAATTGTTGGATCTCATACACACCGATGTGTATGGGCCCTTTAGATCCACCACAAGGGATGCAAATCGATTTTATGTGAATTTTACCGATGATTATAGCAGATATAGATATATCTATTTAATCAAGCATAAGCCAGAAACCTTTGAAAAGTTCAAGGAGTTTAAACATGAGAATCAAATGGACAGGAAGATTAAGATGCTCAGATCCGGTAGGGTGGTGAGTATCTTAGTATCGAGTTCCACGACTACCTCAAGGAATGTGGAATTGTTTCACAACTGACACCTCCTAGGACACCACAACTTAATGGTGTGGCTGAGAGGAATAATCGAACCTTGTTAGACATGGTTCGTTCCATGATGAGTTGAGGTTCGCTTTCGATATCGTTCTGGGGGGTATGCCTTGGAGACTGCCGCCCACATTCTTAATTTAGTCTCGACAAAGAAGATTGCCAAAACACCTCACGAGATGTGGATAGGGAAGGTTCCCTCGTTGGCACATATCAAGGTTTGGGGTTGTAGAGCTTTCGTTAGACAATAAACTCACGACAAGCTTGAACCTTGAAGTGAGTAGTGTATTTTAATTGGCTACCCATAGAAGTCCTTTGGATACTTGTTTTACAGACCTAGTGAGAACGTGGTCTTTGTAGCACGAAGGGGAGTTTTCCGCGAGAGGGAAATTATATGCAAAGAGGACAGTGGGAGTATAATTGATCCCGAAGAAATGCAAGAGTTAAGCGATGAAGGAATCTCTAACACCGGCGCTCAACCCGAGGAAGAAATTCCTATTGAACCAAATGACGAGTCATTACCTTTTAGGAATTCCACTCGAGTTAGCACTCTGCCTGTGTTGTATGGTTTCTATATAGCTGCATAGTACACTGATAAATTTGGATGAACCTGCTAACTACAAGGAAGCCATGACGGGCCCTGAGTCTACTAAATGGAAAGAGGCAATGGACAACGAGATTCAGTCCATGTATGACAATCAAGTTTGGAACATGGTTGACAATGTACCAGGTCGAAAGACAATTGGGTGCAAATGGATCTTCAAGAAGAAGACCTATATGGATGGAAAGGTACACACGTTCAAGGCACGACTGGTTGCAAAGGGCTTTACTCAAACCACTTTCCTTAATGGGAAGCTGGCTGAAGATGTTTACATGTGTCAACCAGAATGTTTTGTGGATGCTAAATACCCTAATAGAGTGTGTAAGCTTGAGAAATCAATCTATGGATTGAAACAAGCTTCTCACAAATGGAATCTTTGCTTTAATGAGAAGGTCAAAGAGTTTGGCTTCTCTAGGAGTGAGGACGAGTCTTGTGTATATGTCAAAGCCAGTGGGAGTATAGTTAGCTTTCTAGTACTGTATGTTGATTACATATTGCTCATAGGAAACGAAATTCCAACCTTGCAGGAAGTTAATGTTGGATTAGTGTCTAAGCTCATAACTATAATTGGTATGTACTTGACCCAATTTGGCATGGTCCATTTGGGTTTTATGGCATCGGAACAATTGGATAAACAAAATGATAAAAAGGATACTTTTGATTTATATTAATATATTATAAGTTCTAATATATTAATATGAAATCACATTATTTAATTAGTATTGATCAAGAATTAATTTAAGATGAGAATGAACTATTTAAGTATGGACTCTTATATATATAGATGGGCGAAGTTCATTTAGTTTGGACTAAGCTTTGATGGATAGTCGATGGAGTGTTTAACCCATGGATCCTATGGAAATGAAAGGTCATGGGTATTAGGGTTTACATGAATGTAAAACTAATACTCCACAATATATAAAGATGTCTATGGTTCATAAAATGTGGGCTAAGCACTAGTGTTTATAGTACACAAGAGGGAAAAACCAATTTGGTGCAGGTATCCTTACTCTCAAGTTGTTTTGGTGTTGTGTGAACCATTTGAGGTGCAACACTTAGGGCACTAGGCTCTTAAAAGTTCAAGACTTCAAGCTCCATCAAAAGGTATGTCATTCTACTAGATTCTTGTAGTGTAATTGCTTCATATTATGCTAATTAGGATGAAACCTTGGAATATTGAATATTCGAATGTATAATAGAGAAAACATAAATCCAAGGTTTATAGGGTTGCATGTACACCATATGAGTGTTAGAATGCTAAAAATCCATCAGTGGTATCAGAGCTTAGACTTGTTTTTAATTATACTTTATGCAAATTGCTGAAAAATGCTGGAAAAATCGATTTGCTGTTGTTCTGGATGGTGGACTCGCCGAGTCCACTGATAGACTCGCCGAGACCGTGCATAAAATCATCCAACTCGTCGATTTTGTTCATACACTCGATGAGTTGGACCTCCAGACAACATGTTTTCGAGGTTTTTGGCTGGAATTGGACTAGGAACATTACCATAACCTGTTTTTGAACTTGTAAAGTTGTTTTTGATGTGGTAATGTTCAAGCTAATCCAATTTCATAGATAATTGTCAATATATTCATGTTTTGTATTAGTTGAATGGTTAGGCTAATTTCATAAAAATTGTTTGATTTGAATTATCTTATTATTATGAGTTGATTTAGATTAATAGAAAAGTTATGTGATAATATGTTTTCAATACAAATTGATATAAAAGTTGTTCATAATATGTGTTTTTGTAACTTTTCCTCAAGTTATATGAAAAGTCACATTTATGATTATTAAAACTCATAAGATTTCCATAAGTTATGAAAATGAAGAGTATCATTTTTAAATGTTTTAAAGTCTTCCATAACTTGTCCTTAACTTATGGAACTTGAAGAGTTTTTTTATTAAAACTACTTTAACCTCATAAGTTATGGAATCGAATAGTTTTTGAATTGTTCAAAACTTGCCCTCAAGTTTTGTAATTTGTATAGTTTTCCCTCATGAATACTTTAATTCCAAGTTAAACCCTTAGAATTTTAAAAGTTAAAATTTAACCCTTCTACAATTATTAATTGTTAATAATTATATATATGTATAAGAACAAAGTCAGTCTTACCGTTAGTAGGACTCATTCACGAAGCCAGTCTATAAGGGGGGGTATAAGGTTACTGCCTATAAAATGGCAGTTTAATGGGTGTCCACTCTCACCCACCGTTCCTTTGACTGGTGGAGGTTCGTTAGCCGAACGGGTTTGACAGAACTCTAATTCTCCCTTCATTATAAGTATAATGATATATATAAAGTAACTAAACCTTTTATAAATTCCTAATCTTAGTTACTTTAGGAAAATATGAATTTGGTGCTAACCCATTAAATTACACCTTCCACTCTGCTTAAGTAGTTAGTGGAGCGTGTGTGGTTAATCGACACACTAACTTGGATTTGACAAGGTTGGCAAAGGGTGGCTTAAGATTTATTATAGAATCGGTGGAGCGCATGTGGTGAACTGGCACATCGATTAGGTGATAAAGTTTAAGAGTACCAAGTATATTTGCATGGTTGTTCACACCTTGTTTGTGATCCTCAGTATCCCATTCACAAACTTGAGAGGGCATAATCGAGATTGAAACATGCCATTGAAAATTTCAATTAATCTCAATAGATCTAGGAGTTTCAAATCCAATTAAAACCTAATAAATAATTTCGTTTTTCATGGTGGAAATTAGTGAATCGTCATTCGCCTAGCTTTAAATACTTTATAGCTTGGATTATGGCATCCCTCTTCCAAGTCATAAAATATTGTGTTGGGTCCTAGCCTTAATATTTCATGTTGGGTGTTCTATTAAGGACTTCATTCAACTAACTTGAATTTCTCCCATTATAGATGTCTGGTTCAGACAAGTATGATCTTCCCAAATCTCTTGGAACAATCATTCCTAATGAAGATGATGTTCCGTGGTTGGATAATGGAAATCATACTTCTCTTCCTCCACCTCCTCCAATTATTCTCCTTATCCCACAAGTTATTGAATAGTTCAAGTCACTCAAGTCCTATTGGCAAGAAAAGTCTATGTGTGCTCACATATTAGATATGAAGTCACATATTGACAAGCTGAGAGAGTTGGGTGTCAAAGTCTTGAGGAATTTGGTTGTTGACTAGGTTCTTCAATCACTTTCTATCTCACATAGTGAGTTCATTAAGGACTACTATGTAACAGACTATTGTTGGGTTTTCCGCAATCTAACACTTCCTAAGTGTGCATGCAACCCTAATAAACCTTGGATCTATGTTTTCTTCTAAAATACATGCAAATAATAACTTCCAAGGTTTCTTCCTAGCTAGCATAGCATAAGGATTATGAATCATAAAACTACTAGTAGAAATACATACCTTTTGATGGTGGTTGATTGCTTGAAGTTTGAGAGCCAAGCACCAATAGTGTTAATGCCTCAAATGGAATTACAAATCACCACAAACGCTTGGAAAACTTTGAGAGAGTAGTATACTTTCTTATGAAATCAGCCACCACTAAGTCTCACACAACTAGTGTCACATTTCTTGCATCATATGCTTCTTTATATAGTGTGCATGGTTAGGGTGAAACCCTAATAACCCATGTCTTTTCCTTTCCAAGGATCCATGGGTTAAAAGCTCCATGGATCATCCATGGACTTCCATATTAGCTTAGCCCTTTAACAAATGAGTATTATCCCACACTATATAAAATATAATAGCCCATAATTTAATCAGTCTTCTTTTTAATCTCTAAATTAATTCATAATTAATTTAAGACTAAAACTAATTAAATAACATGACTTCATATTAATATATTATAACTTATAATATATTAATAAATCGTAAGTATACAATTCTCATAAAATTATCCATAAATCGTTTGGGTGAAGTGCAACCCAAATGGACCATGCCGGGTCGGGTCAAGTATGTACCAAATAAGTTATGGATTTAGACACCTTATCCAACAGACTCCCACTTGGATAAGTCTAATAACTATATTTGCGTATGTTACTTCAGGAACCAACCAGCAATCGTAGCTCTCGAAAACTCTGTTGAACTATGAAGCGCCATTTTAGATAAGTGATCATATAATCCTCTGTTCTCATGATATCAGCCGGACAAATACATGGAACAACGTCGTACTTATTGTCCAACAGTTTGTTTCCCAATTTCTGATTTGTTTGACAAAGAACTTAATCGAACACATCAATTTAGTTCTGACCGGCCGGTACATAGGTCACAACAAAATCATCGAGGGGCCCAAATATCGCTTCTATTTCTAGAAGGAACATATAAACTTCGACTCATATGCTTGTTCTACTACTTGTTGAATTGTACACAAAGGCACGTTTTATAATATCAAGTTACTGATGCGTTTACGTGCAATCAATGCACAACCAACTCATAGGTAACAACTCATATCTCTAGGTTTGAAGATTTATATGATATTACCGTCTCACGATCACTCGAGATAAATTTCATGAAGTGATACAAGTGAGCGTGGGTTTATTCCAATACTCATAACTTATGAGCACTCATGAATGTTGTAGCAACCATTGCTATGACTAAACCCATTTAGCCATCTACAAACTCGATTCATGACAGTCTTGATTCATACCTACTTCCAACATATGAACGACTGTGGAGTGTTTAAATAACTTAGTCATTCGGAAAGAGTAACCTAGCTATTTTGGAAGTCAAAACATGCAAAGTGAAACACAATAATAATCGAATCCAATATGGTCTCAGAACCCTTTTGAATATAAATAGAACCACCTTTTATTTATCACCATATTGATTACACATTATTCATTGTATAATGTTTCAAACAATCAACTTAAGACTTGAATAAATACAACAGTCGTCCCATGCTCCTAGCATGTACACTTTGTTTTTCTAAACAATAGTTATGCCATACTCCAAGTATGCACACTATGTTTGTCTATGATCCTTACATTGTGATGTAGATCAATTGAACATGATTCCGTTGATACTCATTTCACAATCCCAAATCCTTATTGTAAATGTGAGAATCCCCGATTCCTATCATTTACCAAAAAATCTGTTAGAGGTTAAACTTTTATGCAATGTTCCTCTTGTAATGATCATGCACAAGGCCACCAAAACCTTGTCATCAGTCATTACAGAGTATTCCAAAGAAGGTTAACTTCTATGGAACGGAAGTCTCATATTCAAAGTACATTGCTTTGAACATCCTTCTTGCATTAAGGTTTTCTAATCTTACACAGATTGAATCACTTCCACCTATGGATACATTTCCATAGTCCCATTTTGACTATCACTTCCGAACAAGAGTTACTACTTTTCAGAATATGTCAATATGGTCCTTTCCGACAACTTACATCATACTTCCAACTTTCCTTGAGCAACCAATCTTTGGCGAACCTCATATTGTCCTCGACAATTGCTTAATCACTTTAGTCATATCCAGTTCTAGACTTTTCCCTTCTCAATGCCTTAAGCATTTGGAAAATTTAGAAAACATGAATATTATAGCACATGCAATCGATCCTATATCCGAAGCATATGGGACACGATTCATGATGATTGACATAAAGACATGATACTAGACAAGTCTTTTGCTACAATATTTTTTATTTGCCATGTTTTCAAAATTTAACTATGAAGAGGGATGCCGTAATCATAATCGAATTTTGAAAACGCAATATATATAGAATTTCTTCAAGTTGAACCATTCCAACATAAAATTCATATATATATATATATATATATATATATATATATATATATATATATATATATATATATATATATATTCTTGACTAAAGATGATAAAAATCTCAATCTATGCTTTAGAATTGAAACGAAGTATAATTTCCTCTCCCTTAATTATAGCAAAACAACTTTTCAACCCCTGCAACTTCACGAATTGAAACTTTGTTTTATATAATTAACATTGCTAACTTGCAACACTAAACGTAATAATCATGCTCCCACTAACATGATGATTATCAGCATAACACTTATGCTCCCACTAGCTCTGACATTTTTCCATAAATCTGCTGGACTTCTGAAATTTAGATTCATACACCCTTTCTTAGATAGCTCACATGTGTGTTTAAACAATTTTCCGAACTATGAAAAGGGATACCGTAATCATAGTCTTAATTGTTTAGACGGTTGCCATTTCTCACAAGTCCATGTTAGTGTGCCGGTGAACCACACGCGCTCCACTAACGACTTTTGAAAATGCAAATAACACAATTGATATCTACGTAAAATCTACTTAGTGAAAGCGTTTCCTCACCATCATTTTCATGAATCGGAGAGAAACCTTATGACACTTAGATTTTATAGTGTATGAGATCCTATCCATGTGAATTTGTCAAAACCATAATCACAAGATAAGGTTAGTGACAAATTCAGCCTTACATGGATTAAACTTGTTCAGTCTTAGTTTCTTGTCACCTTGGTAGCACAAGGCCCACCAATGCTTCCAAGTTGAACTCTGATAACTTACATGCAAATTCAACTTATTTGAAGTAGGTACTGCGACTTGTCTGATATATTGGGTCATATGGGATTTCCCCGTTTTCTCCCCAATCGAGATATCCTCTTATGTCAACACGATAGGTTGCAAACCTTAAGTCGTGTGCTAGTGATAAATTACAGGTTTTACTCTTGATTAAATCTTGAAACTCTTTCAGGATCTTTAAGGCTCCCACTGTCCCCTTGACATATAAGTTTCCCCAGTCAAGAACCATTCCTTGACAAAACAAATATTCAAGGGACAGTGCGGATTCTTATCAAGACTAACACTTCACACAATTGGTCTTAGTTGGTCTTTGTCTCATCCAAGACATCACAACTTACCAATCTCAAATGTACAAGAGTAGAAAACATTTTACTCTTACATTTGACTAGTGTTAATAAATCTTCCTTTATGTCACTCAAAGTTACAATCTTGGAGTATGACTCTAGGAATTGTTTTGGAACGAAGTATGACTCATCTTCTTGATTTTAACCAATCCAACAATTCATGACCTCTCTTCTTAGCCATAACAATGCACTAAGACGTCCTTAGAGTATGAATTTGTGATATGGTTTCATAATCATTAAAATGATCATGAAATACGATACTAAAGTACTCTCCCATCCTTTCAGATTTGAGAAACTTTTGCCTAATTTGACTCTTCTCATTTGTTTTGTCATACATTATAACCTTTCCAATGTTACAGAATTATACTTAACCTCATAAGTGTAATCATATTTACTAATCTTTAGTAAATCATGACAAATCAATCTTTGTGGTGGACCTTGATCAGCGCACACCCAGTGTACCTAATTCCTTAGTCCTTCAATTGACTCACATATACATGTGATCAAAGAATTAGTCTTAATTTTCAAAGATGAAAATTCTCATTCATCATACAATACAACTTGTATGATTCCAAGTTTCTGTCCAATTGAAACTTGGGTGATGAAAAAGTTTCTTCATTCGGTAAATTCAGACACTACCACAAATGAAGGAATCAAATCCACTTTCCAATGTTGCTATTACTGGAAACATATAAGCAACAATTTTCCACAGATGCCATTGTAAGGATATTTTTAAAATAAATAAAATTAAAACCCTTTTTTTTCTTTTATTTTAAAACTTTGTGGAAAAACTTATCCTTACAATCCACATGAAAACCTTGTTGTTATCTATTCATAAGCAATATATTATAACTATTAAGCAACAACTCAAAATTCTGATTACCGAACCATGTGATCGAAACCCACCTTCGCAATCACAATCAACATATACTTACTTTAAGCTTCCTATCTTTTCTTTGATTCTTAAAAACATCAACATGTGACCCATTCACATTATGTAATAAAAATCTCCAAATAGAAACTTAATAGAGTTAGTCAGTGGACTTTAACTGAAGTAGAGTCAAACTTTTTGACTTGATCAATCTTATGATCTTTCAGGTAAAGATGGCAGCTTCGCAATCAGTGTCCCTCCCTTTGGCAATAAAACATATGGACCCTTTGGTAATGGCACATGAGACTCTCTTTACCATTTGGTCAACCGAGTTGACTATGGCCAATCCCTTTCCATTAGGAAGAGAAATCTTTTTTCTAGATATCCAATGCTACCATTGTCAATGTCCATTTAAGACTTGGGAAGTTGTTCTTTTAATCAAAATTGCTTTACTGGTGTTCCAAATCATTGCTGATTCCACAACACCAAGCAAATAGATAACATCATTAAGGTCATGTCATATTCTGTCTCATAGTAGTCCCAAAGAGACTCACTATGTTACTAAAAAAGTGATTGAACATCCAACTTTCACGAGACTTTGACACCCAACTCTCCCGGCTTGTCAATATGTGACTTTATCTCCAAGATGTGAGCACACATAGACTATGCTTGCCAATAGGGATTGAGTGACTTTAAACTTTTCAAGAACTTGTGGGTGAGGGAGAATAATTGGAGGAGGTGGAGGAAGTGAAGCATGATGTTGAGGGACACCATCTTCAAGAGATTTGGGAAGATCATAGTTGTCTGAACCAGACATCTATAATGGGAGAAAATCAAGTTAGTTGATTCAAAGTCCTTAATATAACACCCAAAATGAAATATTAAGGCTAGGACCCAACACAATATTTTATAATTTGGAAGAGGGATGCCGTAATCCAAACTATAAAATATTTGAAGGTAGCCGAATGACGATTCACCAATTTCCACCATGAAAAACGAAATAATTTATTAGGTTTTAATTGGATTTGAAATTCCTAGATCTTTTGAGATTCATTGAACTTTTCAATGGCATGTTTAAATCTCGAGTGTGCCCTCTTAAATTTTGTGACTGGGATGCCGAGGATCACAAAACAAGGTGTGAATAACCATACCAATTCACTTGGTACCCTTAATATTATCACCCAATCAATGTGCCGGTTAACCACACACGCTCCATTGATCTATGACAAACATTAAGTCACCCTTCGTGATCCTTACTAGTCCAAGTTAGTGTGCCGGTTAACCACACATGCTCCACCAACGACTTGGTAACATACAAAGTGTGAATTCCATGGGCTAGCACCAAATTCACATTTTTCCTAAAGTAACTAAGATTGGGAAATAAATAAAACATTTAGTTACTTTATAATAATCATTATACTTTTAATTAGAATTTAAAGTCATTGTCCTACTTGTTCGGCTAACGACCCTCCACCAGTAAAGCAAGCGGTGGGTGAGAGTGGACACCCATTAAGTTGCCATTTTATAGGCAACAACCTTATACCCACCTTATAGACCGACTTTGTGAATGAGGCCTAGTAACGGTAAAATGACTTGTTCTTATACATATATATATATATATATATATATATATATATATATATATATAATAATTAACCATTAATGTTATAAATAGTATAAGTGTTGAATTTTAACTTTTAAAACTCTAGGATGTGGAATTAAAGTTTGTGTGAGACTTTACAAGTTCCAAAACTTGAGGGAAAGTTTTAAACAATTCATAAACTTTTGGATATTCATAACTTATGAGTTTTAATTAAGTGTTTAAAACTTTTAATGAAGAGTCTCTTGGAAATCCATAACTTGAGGACAAGTTATGAAGTCCATAAAAGCATTTATTAGAAAAACTCTTCAAAAGCGTAACTTATGACTTCTTAAAAAACATTTAAAAGAAAAAACTTTTGGAATTCCATAACTTGAGGACAAATTATGAATTCCATTAAAACACATTAAGATCAAGAATTAACTAACAAACTATTTGCAAATAATTCCTATGATCTAACAAAACTCATATGAACATGAACATCCACATCAACAATTTCAAGAATCATATGAACACATATAAACTTGAAATTTTGATTATAACTTTGAAATTGGTCCACCATCATCATTACCACATCAAAAACAGGTTTTATGAGTCCAAAACAGTTTAAGGTAATGATTCTAGACCAATTCCAGCACCAAAACTCGAAGATATGCTGTCTGGGGGTCCAACTCGTCGAGTGCATGAACCAACTCGCCGAGTTGGATGAATTTTGTCTTGGACGCGTCGAGTCCCTTCATGGACTCGGCGAGTCTGCTGTGCAGACAGCACATAAACTTCGATTTTCAGCAATTTGCATCATGTATTAAAGAAAACAAGCCTAGGCTCTGATACCACTGTTGGGTTTTGAGCAATCTAACACTTCCTAAGTGTGCATGCAACCCTAATAAACCTTGGATCTATGTTTTCTTCTAAAATACATGCAAATAATAACTTCCAAGGTTTCTTCCTAACTAGCATAACATAAGGATTATGAATCATAAAACTACTAGTAGAAATACATACCTTTTGATGGTGGTTGATTACTTGGAGTTTGAGAGCCAAGCACCAATAGTGTGAATGCATCAAATGGAATCACAAATCACCACAAATGCTTGGAAAACTTTGAGAGAGTAGTATACTTTCTTATGAAATCGGCCACCACTAAGTCTCACATAACTAGTGTCACATTTCTTGCATCATATGCTTCTTTATATAGTGTGCATGGTTAGGGTGAAACCCTAATAACCCATGTCTTTTCCTTTCCAAGGATCCATGGGTTAAAAGCTCCATGGATCATCCATGGACTTCCATATTAGCTTAGCCCATTAACAAATGAGTATTAGCCCACACTATATAAAATATAATAGCCCATAATTTAATGAGTCTTCTTTTTAATCTCTAAATTAATTCATAACTAATTTAAGACTAAAACTAATTAAATAACATGACTTCATATTAATATATTATAACTTATAATATATTAATAAATCGTAAGTATATAATTCTCATAAAATTATCCATAAATCGTTTGGGTGAAGTGCAACCCAAATGGACCATGCCGGGTCGGGTCAAGTATGTACCAAATAAGTTATGGACTTAGACACCTTATCCAACAACTATGACATGACCCTTAATGATATTACCTATTTGCTTGATGCTGCTGAATCAACAATGATTTGGAGCACTGGTAAAGCAAATTTGATTATAAGATCAACTTCCCAAATTTCCATGGACATTGACAATGGTAACATTGGATATCCAGAAAGCTTTCTCTTCAGAATGGAAAGGGATCGGCCATAGTCAACTCGGTTGACCAAATGGTAAAGACAAATGCTAAGTCTGAGATAGACCCATGTACCATTACCAAAGAGTCCATATGGTTCTATTACCAAAGGAAGGGGCATTGGTTGCGAAGCTGCCCTATTTACCTGAAACATCATGAGGATGGTAAAGTCAAAAAGTTTGACTCTGTTTCAGGTAAGTCCACTATCAAACTCTGGTAAGTTCCTGATTGATGATTCTTAATACAAAATGTGACTTAGTTACATTTTGATCTTTGGCAGGATCAAGCAAAGGGAAGGAAGCTTAAAAGAAGTGTATGATGAATCTGATCGCGAAGATAGATTTCAATCGCATGGTTCGAAGATTGGATTCTAGAGCTACTACTTAGGAGTTATGATAGATTGCTAGTAAATATGTATTAGCATAGTTTTCATTTAAAGTTGCATTGTAAGGAGAAAAAAATTTCGGCATTTAATAAATAAATAAATTTTTGTTTATTTTATTATATCTCCTTGCAATGCCATTTATAAAAAATTGATGTTCGTATGTTTCTAGAAATATTGGAAATATGAATTTGATTATTTCTTTTGTGGTAGTTTCTAAATTTACCAAATAAGAAAAGATTCTCATCACCCAAGTTTTAGTTGGATAGAAACTTGGAATCATGCATGTTGTATTGTATGATGAATTAGAACTTTCAGCTTTGGAAAATTAAGACTAATTCCTTGCTCACATGTATATGTGAGTCAAGTGAAGGACTAAGGGATCGAGTACACATTCTTGTGCACTGGTCATGTCCACCACAAAAGATTGATAAGACTATTCGTCATGATTTACTAAAGTTTAGTAAATATGGTTATACTTACAAGTTTAAGTATGATTCTGAAACATTGGAAAAGTTTCGATGTATGGCAGAATGAATAACAAGAATCAAATTAGGCAGAAAGATAAAAGTTTCTCAAATCAGAAAAGATGGGAGAGTACTTTTCTATCATGTTTTATGATCATCTTAATCATTGTAAGATCATATTACAATTCATCCTCTAAGGATAACTTAGTGCATTCTTATGGCTAAGAAGAGGAGCCATGAAGTGTTGAAGTGGTTAATCAAGAAGATGAGTCATACTTCGTTCCAAAACAAGTCTTAGAGTCATACTCCAAGATTGTAACTTGAATGACACATCCTAAAGAAGGTTATTAACACTTGTCAAATGTAAGAGTGAAATGTGTTCTACTCTTGTACATTTGAAATTGGTAAGCTGTGATATTTTGGATAAAACAATGACCAACTAAGGCCAGTTGTGTGAAGTGTTTGTCTTGATAAGGAATCCACACTATCTCTTGAATATTTTTCTATCAAGGAATGGCTCTTGGCAAGAGAGGCTTATACGACTTGAAGTTTATAACCTATCATGTTGACATATTCCTATTTCTGTGCGCATTCTAGTTAAAGTTGGCTTTGCATATTAGTTCTGCGAGTTCATAATTGGTTGCATAACAACTTGGAAGCAATGGCAGGGCCTTGTGCTGCTGGGTGGCAAGAAGTTAAGACTGTACAAGTTCTGTTCATATGAGTTTAAATTTGTCACTAACCTTGTCTTGTGATTATGGTTTTGACAAATTCACATGGATAGGAACACATACACCATAAAATCTATGTGTAATAAGGTTTCTCTCCGATTCATGAAAATGATGGTGAGGAAACGCTTTCACTAAATAGATTTTAAGTAGATAGCAATTGTTATATTTGCACTCTTAAAGTCATTAGTGGAGCGTGTGTGGTTAATAGGCACACTAACATAGACTTGTGAAAAATGGAAAAGGTCTAAACAATTGAGACTATAACTACGACATCCCTCTTCATAAATCTAAAAATTGTTTAGACACACATGTGAGCTATCTAAGGAAAGGTGTATGATCTTGATAAAGTTTTATCAAAGCATCTCGTATAAAAAATATGAACTTTGGTAAGAAAGTCATAAAGTATTGATTTCTAGAAGTCCAACTGATTTCTGGGTACATGTCACAGGTAATGGGAGCATAAGTGTGATGCTAATAATCATCATGTTAGTGGAAGCATGATAATTATAATAAGTGTTGCAAGTTAGCAATATTAGTTATAGAAAAAAAAAGTTTCAATTGGGAAAAAGTTGCTTTGCTATAATTAAGGGAGATGAAATTATACTTTATTTCAAGTCTAAAAGCTTAGATCATGATATTTTAATCAAATTTAGTCAAGTATATATATGAATGTTATGTTGGAATGGTTCAACATAAGGAAATTCTATATATGGGAACATTATTTGTGCTCTAAAATTCGATTGTGATTATGGCATCCCTTTTCATAATCTGAATTATGAGAACATGGCAAATAGAAATAGAAATATTATAGCAAAAGACTGGTCTAGTATCATGTCTTTATGTGAGACATCATGAATCATGTCCAATATGCTTCAGATATAGGATCGATTGCATGTGTTATAATATTCATCTGTTCTAAATATTTCCAAATGCCTAGGGCATTAAGAAGGAAAAAGTACTAGAACTGGATAGGACTAATTTGATTAAGCAATTGTCGAGGATAATCTAAGGTTCACCAAAGATTGGTTGCTCATGGAAAGTTGGAAGTATGGTGTAAATTTGTGGAGAGGACCATATTGACATATTCTGAAAATAGGCAACTCTTGTTCAGAAGTGGTAGTCAAAATAGGAATATGGAAATGTTCCCATAGGTGGAAGTTATTCATTAAATCTGTGTAAGATTAGCAAAATTAATGCAAGAAGGATGTTCAAAGCAATGTACTTTGAATTTGAGACTTCGTTTCCATGGAATGATCTCCACTGGAGTACTTTGTCATGTCTGTTTCCAAGTCTTTGTGACTTTCTGCATAGTCATTACAAAAGGATCAATGCATAAAAGTTTAGAATCTAACAGATTTCGGTAAGTGGTAGGAATTTGGAATTCTTACATTTATGATAAGGATTTGGGATTGTGAAATGAGAATCATTGGAATTATGTTCAATTGATCTATTCCACAGAGTAAGGATTATAGAAAACCATAGCGTGCATACTTGGCATGTGGCATAACTATAGTTTGGATAAACTTAGTGTGAATGCTTAGACTTAGTGTGAATACTTGGCATGTGGCATAACTATAGTTTGGATAAACTTAGTGTGAATCACTACATGGATTTTCTCACGAGTGATCATAAGACGATAATATCTTATATTCTTCAAACCTAGAGATATGAGTTTTTGACTATGAGTTGGTTATACATTGATTGTACGAAAACGCATTGGTAACTCGATGTTATAAAACGTACCTTTGTGTATGATTCAAAAAGTAGTAGAACAAGCATATGAGTCGAAGTTTCTCCATTCCTTTTACTCTTGAAGGGATAAAAGCGATATATGTGTTCCCTCGATGATTTAGTAATGACACCCCTAAGTGGTTATCCAAGCCTGGACTGATTTGATTTGTTCAATTAGTCGGTTGTCAGTAATCAAAAAACAGGAAACAACAAGTTCATAGAGAGAATGATTATAATCCATGTCTCAGTCCATATGATATCTAGAATGGAGGAATATATGATCCCTTATCTAATGGAGAAGTCATTCACTAGGTCAGATTACGACAGCGACTTTAAGAGCTATGATTGCTAGCCGGGTTTTGGAGTCATACGCAATAATAGTTTTAGAATTATCCAAGTGGGAGACTGTTGGATTAGTGTCTAAGCCCATAACTATAATTGGTATGTACTTGACCCGATTTGGCATGGTCCATTTGGGTTGCATGGCATCAGAACAATTGGATAGACAAAATGAGAAAAAGGATACTTATGATTTATATTAATATATTATAAGTTCTAATATATTAATATGAAATCACATTATTTAATTAGTATTGATCAAGAATTAATTTAGTGATCAAAAGGAACTAATTAAGTATGGACTCTTATATATATAGGATGGGCCAAGTTCATTTAGGTTGGGCTAAACTTTCATGGATAGTCCATGGAGTGCTTAACCCATGGATCCTATGGAAATGAAAGGTCATGGGTATTAGGGTTTACATGAATGTAAACCTAATCCTCCACGATATATAAAGAGGTCTATGGTTCATAAAATGTGGGCTAAGCACTAGTGTATATAGTACACAAGAGGGAAAAACTGATTTGGTGCAAGTATCCTTACTCTCAAGTTATTCCAAGGGTTCTTGGTGTTGTGTGAACCATTTGAGGTGCAACACTTGGGGCACTAGGCTCTTAAAGGTTTAGGACTTCAAGCTTCATCAAATGGTATGTCATTCTACTAGATTCTTGTAGTATAGTTGCTTCATATTATGCTAGTTAGGATGAAACCTTAGAATATTGAATATTTGCATGTATAATAGAGAAAAGATAGATCCAGGGTTTATAGGGTTGAATGTACACCATATGAGTGTTAAAATGCTCAAAACCCATCAGTTAAGTCCTGGCTTGGAAAGTGTTTTGCTATGAAGGATATAGGAGAGGCTGCCTATATTCTAGGAATAAGGATTTTGAGAAATAGGAGTAAATGACTAATTGGACTTAGTCAGAGTACTTACTTGGATAAAGTGTTAAAGCATTTTAGCATGGAGAATTCCAAGAAGCGAGAGTTGCCTATCCATATCAATACCAAGCTAAGTAGGACTCAGAGTCCAAGTACCGATTCCGAGATAGCATAAATGAGTTGAGTTCCATATGCTTTTGCAGTTGGCTCGATCATGTATGATATGACTTGTACTCGCCCTGATGTGGCTTTTGCTTTGAGCATGGTAAGTCGATATCAAGGGAACCCAGGTAAAGCTCACTAGACAACCATAAAAAACATTCTTAAGCATCTGCGAAGAACTAAGGATTGGGTCCTTGTTCTTGGAGGCAGGGATGACTTTAGAGTTACTGGTTATAGTGATGCCAGTTTTCAGACAGACCGAGACAACTTCCATTCTCAGTTTGGTTGGGTGTTTATACTCAATGTAGGAGCAGTAACTTGCAAAGCTCCAAGCAGGAGACTGTAGGTGATTCAACATGTGAGTCAGAGTATATAGCCGCAAGCAGAGCGTCAAAGGAGGCTATACGGTTGAAAAACTTCATTGGAGACCTTAGAGTTGTGCCAACCATAAATGAGCCCATGGAGATTTTCTACGATAATGAAGGAACGGTTTCCATAACCAAGGAACCAAGGGATCATGGAAGACCCAGACATATCGACAGGAAATATCACTTCATCAGACATCGGATAAGACTCCTCGTCGCCAAGAGGGTATTATCAGAAGAGAATCCTATGGATCCCCTCACAAAGGGTCTGAGTAGGGTTAAGCTTGTTCAGCATGCAAGGAGCATTGGTCTAAAGGAAGATATTAGTTTTAGTGATTAGCTAGATATTTTTAGAAACTTGTAATAGATAAATGTAATTAACATTTGGTGATTATATAATGGATATTTATATATAAGTATTTTTTACTATCTTTTGTCAATTGTTTATTTTGTGTTTCAACTTTGCATGTTTTACTTCCAGAATAATTAGATTATTAAAATTATCCACAGTCGATCATACATTAGGAGTAAGCAGTGAATTAAGACTGTCATGAATTGGCTTGTAGATTATCAAAGTGTTTAGACATAGTAATAGTTGCTAGAACGTTCATGAGTACTCCTGAAATGGGTATTTGAGTATTGGATTAAACTCACGCTCATTTGAATTACTTCATGGAATTTATCATGAGTAATTGTGAGACGATAAGATCATATAGTCTTTAAACCGATATGTATGAGTTGTTGTTTACGAGTGGGTTGTGTATTGATAATACGTAAACGCATCAGTAACTTGATGTTATAAAACACATTGTTGTGTATGATTTGATGAGTAAGTAGTACAAGCATATAAGTCAAAGTTTATCTGTTCCTTTTATCTCAAGGTGGAAAAACGAGATCTTGTGCCCCTCGTTGATTTTGTGTTGACTTATGTGCAAGGACCGGTCTGGACTAAATTGATGTGTTCAATTAAGTTCCTTGTCATACAAACCAGAAATCGGGAAACATCTGAAAAAGAAGAAAGACAAGTTTTTGATTAGATAGGAAATCCTTAACATAACAACCAAATGAAATATTAAGGCTAGGACCCAACACAATGATTCACAATTCAAAAAAGGGATGTCGTAATCCAATTGTAAATTATTTGAAGGTAGGTAAAATCCGATTTACCAATTCCACCACAAAAACGAAATTTAAATAAATTAGGTTTTATTAAATGAAATTCCTAGATCGTTTGAGATTCATTGAACTATTCAATAGCATGTTTGATCTTGATTATGCCCTTAAGTTCGTGACTGGGTTACCGAGGATCACAAACAAGGTGTGAATAACCATGCAAATTAGCTTGGTACTCTTGGTGTCATTTACCATGTAATCAATGTGTCGGTTAACTACACACGCTCCATTGATCAATGATAATTTATGAACTACCCATTACCACCCTTTGTTAGTCTAAGTTAGTGTACCGGTTAACCACACACGCTCCACTAACAACTTGGCAAAGTACAATGTGCAATTTCATGGATTAGCATCAAATTCATATTTTCCTAAAGTAACTAAGAGTGGGAATTAATAAAAACATTTAGTTACTATATATTTATCATTATACTTATTAATGAGAGAATTAATGTCCTATCCTACTCGTTCGACTAACGACCCTCAACCAATCAAGGAAGCGGTGGGTGAGAGTGGACACCCATTCAACCGCCATTTTATTGGCAGTTTCCTTATACCCACCTTATAGATCGGCGTCATAAATGTGGCCTACTAACAGTATGGCTGACTCATCTCATATATATATATATATATATATATATATATATATATATATATATATATATATATATTAAACTTTTAATATTATAATAGTATAAGGGTGTAGTTTAATCTTTTAAAATACTAGGGTCTTAGAACTTAATATTTCAAAATTAAACTCTTAATTAAATTATAAATTCAAAAACTAAAAGGTGTAATTTGAAACTTGTCATAAATTACTAGTTCAAATTTTTAAATAACTAAATTAATCAAATAATTTTATCACTATCTTAAAATTTGACCAAATTCATCTTATTTGATAAAGAAATCATATTACCATTTAGAAAATTCAATTTAAGGTGATAAAAATGAATTATGGTAATTATCCTAATCCAAACAAGATTTGAAAATCTAAAAAAAAAAAGCCAACAGACGAGTCAACTCGTCGAGTCAGGGCATGGACTCGTCAAGTTCATCATAGAACTCGTCGAGTTTATCATACAAATTGCAAATTCTTTTTTTTTTCTTTCGTTTTGGATAGATCACTATTGAATCAAATATAACAGAAAAACATCTTAGGCTTTGATACCACTGGTGGTTTTGAGCATAACAACATCTTATGTGATCATGCAACCCAAATTGATTTGGATCTATGTTTTTCACAAGTTATACATGCAAATAGAAATTCCAAAGCAATAACCCTAATACTAGCATACAATTTCGAAATCTATATGAAAACTAGGGTTAGAAGATTACCTTGCTTGCTATCTAGTAATAACGAGAATTCCTTGGATGATCTTGACTCTTGAAATCTTTAGTTCCTGAAGTGTTAGACCTCCAATGGAGTCACAAGCACCAATAGAAAAGGATGAATGAGAAAGGAGGTGAGGCTATTTAATTTTTGGCTAGGGTTTCTTTTAGAATCATAGATCCGAAAATGCCAAACCTGGGGTTCCTTATATAGCTGAGGCTGCTAGGGTTTCCAGATAGAAACCCTAATTTGCTGCTTAAGGATTAAGCAGCCGATGGACCTCCTACATAGAAGCCTAGGACGAAAGTCTAACTATCATTGATTTGCAAAACCAGTCCCCGTTCTTTTAATCAGTTCCTTTAATCCCAAAATTAATATCAAATCAATTTCTAATTAAATACTAATTAAATAATATGATTTCTAATTAATATATTATTTTTATCATATATTAATAAATCATTTATTAACCTCTTTCTCCAAAAGTCATCCTGTTAAGTTGCTATGGTGATGCTGTAACAACACAAATTTTCAAACAAAATTTTCATTTAAAATAAAGTGATTTTACTCAACCAATAGCATTTATTCCATGTTTCATATCAAATACATATATAAAATCCCCAAGATCTCAAATAGCAGCAGTGTGTATGCATCATGCCGGCGCCTTCCCACGGTCCTCGCTAGTACCTGAAACACATACAAACAACTTGTAAGCATAAATGCTTAGTGAGTTCCCCAGTATACGACTTACACATATACGCCTTTCCAGGCCCTGACCTTCCGGTCCACGATACATTGCCTTCCGGCCCGTAACATAATCGCCTTCCGGCCCATAACATATTGCCTTCCGGCCCGTAACATATTGCCTTCCGGCCCATAACATATTGCCTTCCGGCCCATAACATTTACGACACATAATACATTTAATATAGCACACATAACACATATATCATACATCATACCTGACCTTTCTGTCACATAACATATCGCCTTCCGGCCCGTATAACATACATATCATGCATAGCAACTACCTTTCTATTTATAGCATAAATAACACATATCATATTCGACCATCCGGTCTCACAGTCAAACCCTTCCGGGTGTAGTATAGTGAGAAGACTCACCTCGTGGTAATGAAAACTATCAACTCTTGAAACCACTCGCACTCGATCCGCCGATCTGCAGACTCCCTATAATACCATATACCCTTATTAATACTCTTATCATCCAAGACAACTGACCCTAAGAAATTACATGCAGGTCAACTCTGGTCAACGGTCAACTTGACCGGACTCGTCGAGTGCAAAGGCGACTCGACGAGTCTAGACGTCCTCCCCAACTTTCCCTGTTGTTCCCTTTCTACTCGTCGAGTATCCCCCTTGACTCGACGAGATCCACGTGGAAGAATCGCGGGGCCACCCCGACTCCACTCACCGAGTCTGAAGAACAACTCGGCGAGTCCCAGTGAATCTTCAAGCTACTCGCCGAGTCTGATCATTGGACTCGGCGAGTCAATGCCATGCAGACGAGCAACTGCTTCCTGAAATACGTATGGTCCCGAGATATACAATCATGGGACTTTCTGGACTTCTAAACATCTTATTACTGGGGTATAAACGTCTGGGTAATAACATAATAACCCATCTAATCACTAAATGGGTTTCATAAACCCTAGATTCGTATACACATCAAAATAACAGAAATGGTCCGAGTATTACCTGAAAACGCACTCTCTGTGTCCCCAAACCTCAGGACTCGATCCTCCTTGATATTCCTTTGGCCAAACTCTTCTTCTTCTTGCCTAACAAATTCCTCCAAGTTCCAATAGCTTTCTCTCCTGCTCTAGACGTCCACAACGATTAGGGTTCTTCTCAATCGGCCAAAAGACGGACAATGACGGCCTAAGAGGCGTTATATACGATCCAAAACCAAACGGCTAGGGTTTCTGCTGAACAGCGTCGACTCGCCGAGTCCATATCTGGACTCGTCGAGTCCAGTCGCGAACCCGCGACCAAGTCTGCGGTCCTACTCGGCGAGTCTGGCTCCAACTCGTCGAGTCCCTTCCTAAAATGCCCCCAAAAATAGTTTTAAAGCAATACCTGAAATTCCGGGCTGTTACAACTCTCCCCCACTAGAACTAGACTTCGCCCTCGAAGTCTCACTCTGCGAATAACTCCGGATGTTGCTCCCGCATCTCACGTTCCGGCTCCCAAGTCATCTCCAATCCCTTCCGGTGTTGCCACTGAACCAACACCAGAGGTACCTCCTTGTTTCGCAGAACCTTGATCTTCCGATCCCTGATAGCTACTGGTCTCTCTGCGTAATTCAGACTCGCATCCACCTGAATATCCTCTAACGGAACCACTGCCGATTCATCGGCTATACACTTCCTCAACTGTGATACGTGAAAGGTATTGTGAATCTGTCCCAACTCTGCTGGCAACTCTAGCCGATAAGCTACCCGACCTACTCTTGCAATTACCCGAAATGGAGCTATGAACCGGGGTCCCAACTTGCCCCTCTTTCTGAACCGGATCACTCCTTTCCAAGGAGAAACCTTCAGGAGAACGAAGTCGCCAACCTGGAATTCAAGCTCGGACCGGCGTCTGTCCGCATAACTCTTATGTCGGCTCTGGGCGGTCAATAACCTCTGCCTAACCTGTTGAATCTGCTCTGTCGTTTGGAGTACGATCTCTGTACTACCCATCACTCTCTGTCCCACCTCTCCCCAGCAAATGGGAGTCCGACACCTCCTACCATACAACAACTCAAAAGGTGGCATACCAATGCTCGAATGATGGCTGTTGTTGTAGGAAAACTCAGCCAAGGGTAAATGCGCATCCCAGCTACCCCCGAAGTCTAACACACACGCTCTAAGCATGTCTTCCAATGTCTGAATCGTCCGCTCGCTCTGACCGTCTGTCTGGGGATGGTATACGGTACTAAAATGTAGTTTAGTACCCAGCTCCTCATGGAATTTCTTCCAGAACCTGGAAGTGAAACGTACATCACGGTCTGAAACAATCGAGATCGGCACTCCATGCCGAGATATTACCTCTCTCACGTATAACTCTGCCAACTTCTCCGCTGATGAACTCTCGCTAATGGCAAGGAAGTGTGCACTCTTCGTCAATCTATCCACAATCACCCAAATTGCATCGACTCCCCTGGCAGTTCTCGGCAATTTGGTGATGAAATCCATAGTAATCTGTTCCCACTTCCACTCGGGAATCTCCAAGGGCTGCAACTTACCATGCGGTCTCTGGTGCTCGGCCTTAACCCTACGGCATGTCAAACACCTCTCAACGAACCATGCGACGTCTCTCTTCATACAAGGCCACCAATATTCCTTCCTCAAGTCCAAATACATCTTCGTAGCACTGGGATGGATCGAGAATTTCGATCTATGAGCCTCCTCCATCAAAGTAGTACGCGTACCGCCCACGAATGGTACCCAAATCCGACCTTGAAACGTCAGAAGTCCTCGTCCATCCTTAACGAACTCTGAAATTAACCCAACGACCCGCTCTTTCTTCTGCATCTCGGATCTCACAACCTCGGCCTGCGCCCCACGAATAGCATCCAATACCGGAGTCATCACCGTCAGTCTCAGACATACATCTCACAATGGAGTGCTCTCCGCCCTACGACTCAATGCATCGGCTACCACATTAGCCTTGCCTGGGTGGTATAGGATCTCACAGTCATAACCCTTAACCACATCCAACCATCTCCTCTGACGCATATTTAGGTTGGGTTGATCCATCAAATACTTCAAACTCTTATGGTCCGTGTATATAGTACAACGAACCCCATACAGGTAGTGACGCCAAATCTTGAGAGCGAACACTACTGCCCCCAACTCCAAGTCATGCGTGGGATATCTCGCCTCGTGAGGCTTTAATTGCCTCGATGCATAAGCTATTACATGGCCCCTCTGCATCAACACTGCACCCAGTCCCGAAATCGATGCGTCGCAATATACAACAAAATCTTCCATCCCTTCCGGGAGGGCTAATACCGGGGCTTCGCACAGTCTCTGGCATAGTGTCTCGAAGGAAGTCTGTTGCTCGGGTCCCCATGAGAATGTAACACCCTTCCGGTTCAATCTGGTGAGCGGTACTGCGATCTTGGAGAAGTCCCTAATAAACCTCCGATAGTACCCCGCCAACCCAAGGAAACTCCTGATCTCGGAAGGTGACTTCGGTGCTTCCCAACTCATCACTGCTTCCACCTTGGCCGGATCGACCAATATCCCTGACTGATTAACAACATGTCCAAGAAATTGGACCTCCCGCAACCAGAAGTCACATTTGGAGAATTTTGCATATAGCTTCTCCGACCTCAGTACCTCAAGGACCTCTCTCAAATGTCCCTCATGCTGCTCTCTAGTTCGCGAATACACTAGGATGTCGTCGATAAATACAATCACAGACCGATCCAGCATCGGCCTGCATACCCTGTTCATGAGGTCCATGAACACTGCCGGGGCATTGGTGAGCCCGAAAGGCATCACCACAAACTCATAATGCCCATACCGCGTCCTGAATGCTGTCTTCTAAACGTCCTCATCCCGTACTCTTACCTGATGGTACCCTGATCTCAAATCGATCTTGGAAAACCAAGATGCCCCTTGCAACTGATCGAATAGATCATCGATCCTCGGTAACGGATAGCGGTTCTTGACCGTCACCTTGTTCAACTCCCGGTAATCAATACACATCCGGTGTGAACCATCCTTCTTCTTGACGAATAGAATCGGTGCTCCCCACGGCGAGCTACTCGGCCGAATAAATCCCTTCCCCAGCAACTCCTGGAGTTGCGAGGACAACTCTTGCATCTCTGGAGGTGCAAGACGATAAGGCACCTTCGCAATAGGCGCAGCCCCCGGAATCAGATCGATACCAAACTCCACTTGCCTCGCAGGAGGTACTCTCGGCAACCCCTCGGGAAAAACATCTGGAAACTCACGCACCACTGGAACCTCCTCCACTGTCCTCGGTCTCTCAGAAGCCTCCCACGTATCCATCACATACGCCACAAAACCTTTACATCCCTGCTGTAGGCATTGCCTCGCCCTAGCGGCCGAACAAAAAGCTGATCCTGAACGGGTACCCTCGCCGTATACCGTAAGAACCCCCCCACTAGGGTCTCGTATAGTCACCAGCTGGCGCTCACAGTCGATGACAGCGCTGAATCGGCTCAACCAGTCCATGCCCACGATGACACAGACATCCCCCATCGCAATAGGAATTAGGTCAATCGGAAACGCAACCCCGAAAATCTCTAGTACGCATCCCCGAAGAACCTCCGTGGCACAAACCACCCTCTCGACCGCTATAGAAACGCTCAGAGGCCGACTTAACGGCTCACGACTAATGCTGATATGCTGACTAAAAGCTAAAGATACAAAGGATCTACTCGCACCCGAATCAAATAACACTAGAGCAGGCATAGAGTTCACAAGAAAAGTACCTACACATACATTAACATAAGCATAACATTTCGACTTTAAAGTAAATACGTGAATTACAGCATACCTGCCACAACATCGGGCGCAGCGCGGACCTCCTCCGCAGTCAGCTGAAAGGCTCTCCCGCGAGCCCTCGGGGCCTCGACCTTCACCGGTCGGGTCTCAGTAGTCCTGGTAGTCGGTGTAGATCCCTGACGAAGCTGCGGGCACTCGGCCTTCCGATGGCCTGTCTGGTTGCAGTGAAAGCAAACCATAAACCCCTTAGGGCAATCCCTGGCAATGTGTCCCTCCTTACCACACTTGTAACAACCACCAGCTCGACACGCCCCCTCGTGACTCTTGCCGCACTTTCCGCAAGTGCGGCCCTTCGGACCTCCCATCCTCGAATCAGCGGACTTGATCCGCTTGGCTGCCGGCTGAGACTGAGCCGGCCGCCGATCCACCTGCCGAGACTCGGCCTCCTCCCTGGCCTGGGTCTCCAACTCGATCTCGCGCTTCCTGGCATTCGCCTGAAGCTCAGTGAAAGTACGATAGGTGGAGTTTGACACAAACTCCCGGATATCCCTCCTCAAAACGCCTAAATACCGGCTCATCCGTGACTGCTCCGAAGACACCAGCTCTGGGCAGAACATCGACCTCTCGTGAAACTTCCGTGTAACCACCGCAACGGAATCAGTACCCTGCTTAAGGGTCAAGAACTCCTGAATCAACCGTTCCCTCTCCACTGGGGGAACATACTCGTCCCTGAACATCTCAGTAAACCTCTCCCATGTCACCGCTATAATCTCCGCCAGAGTGAAGTTCGCCGTCACGAACTTCCACCAATCCTTCGCTCCCAGACGGAGCTGGTTCAAGGCGAACCGTACACTCAGATGCTCCGGGCATGAGCAAGTGTAGAAGCATCCCTCAATGTCGGCGATCCACCTCATCGCAGCAATCGGGTACTGCGTCCCATCGAACTCAGGGGGTTTCGTGTTGCTGAATTCCCGGAACAACAACGAATCGCCCCCTTGCGGCCTGGCAGCGGCCACAGCTGCGGTAGCGGCAGCGGCTGCAGCATCAGTCAGTGCGGCGTACCGCTCCTCGAACGTCTCCATCAATGTGGTCTTAATAGACCCAAACATCTTCGGGATCTCGGCCCGGATCGCTGCAGCTACCTCCTCCTGGATCATCTGACGAATATCCTCGTCACTCACGGTGCTCGAACTCGCCCCATGACGTGTGGTAACCATGATGTCTCTGAAATACAACATAAAATTATCGGAGACTCCATCAAGTACTATTGTACTCGATAACGCAACCCTACTCAGTCTCCGATATCCAGGGATTCTTACTTGGGTCTTCCACCGACCCGGTGCCTTCGGTAGTACGGGCCCAATACTACCGACCACACCGTATCAGTATTCGTCCCAAATCTTCCTCCCCAAACCCCGAATAATGAGTACTCTACTTCTAGTATGCACTATCTACTTGCACGCTACCGAATATCTCATATAAGTAATCTCCCTAGACTAAGGCATCACAAAACAGGCCATTCTAGTCCTATCATGTATACCTAGTCTTCTAGCATGCATAACAATTCATAATTCAGTGCATAACATAACATTGTAAGGTATTCTGGGGATCTTTACCGTTCGGGCGCTGGCTGATCGTACACACTGCTCCGTTCTTGTTTACCACTTTACCATTTATAAAAATTTATGTCTTTATTATTTTTAAAAGAATTTTCCTCAAATCCTCGGTTTGAGTTCAGTTACACCCGAAGGTACACCCGAATCCCTCAAACCAAGGCTCTGATACCAATTGTAACAACGCAAATTTTCAAACAAATTTTTCATTTAAAATAAAGTGATTTTACTCAACCAATAGCATTTATTCCATGTTTCATATCAAATACATATATAAAATCCCCAAGATCTCAAATAGCAGCAGTGTGTATGCATCATGCCGGCGTCTTCCCACGGTCCTCGCTAGTACCTGAAACACATACAAACAACTTGTAAGCATAAATGCTTAGTGAGTTCCCCAGTATACGACTTACACATATACGCCTTTCCAGGCCCTGACCTTCCGGTCCACGATACATTGCCTTCCGGCCCGTAACATAATCGCCTTCCGGCCCATAACATATTGCCTTCCGGCCCGTAACATATTGCCTTCCGGCCCATAACATATTGCCTTCCGGCCCATAACATTTACGACACATAATACATTTAATCTAACACACATAGCACATATATCATACATCATACCTGACCTTTCTGTCACATAACATATCGCCTTCCGGCCCGTATAACATACATATCATGCATAGCAACTACCTTTCTATTTATAGCATAAATAACACATATCATATTCGACCTTCCGGTCTCACAGTCAAACCCTTCCGGGTGTAGTATAGTGAGAAGACTCACCTCGTGGTAATGAAAACTATCAACTCTTGAAACCACTCGCACTCGATCCGCCGATCTGCAGACTCCCTATAATACCATATACCCTTATTAATACTCTTATCATCCAAGACAACTGACCCTAAGAAATTACATGCAGGTCAACTCTGGTCAACGGTCAACTTGACCGGACTCGTCGAGTGCAAAGGCGACTCGACGAGTCTAGACGTCCTCCCCAACTTTCCCTGTTGTTCCCTTTCTACTCGTCGAGTATCCCCCTTGACTCGACGAGATCCACGTGGAAGAATCGCGGGGCCACCCCGACTCCACTCGCCGAGTCTGAAGAACAACTCGGCGAGTCCCAGTGAATCTTCAAGCTACTCGCCGAGTCTGATCATTGGACTCGGCGAGTCAATGCCATGCAGACGAGCAACTGCTTCCTGAAATACGTATGGTCCCGAGATATACAATCATGGGACTTTCTGGACTTCTAAACATCTTATTACTGGGGTATAAACGTCTGGGTAATAACATAATAACCCATCTAATCACTAAATGGGTTTCATAAACCCTAGATTCGTATACACATCAAAATAACAGAAATGGTCCGAGTATTACCTGAAAACGCACTCTCTGTGTCCCCAAAACTCAGGACTCGATCCTCCTTGATATTCCTTTGGCCAAACTCTTCTTCTTCTTGCCTAACAAATTCCTCCAAGTTCCAATAGCTTTCTCTCCTGCTCTAGACGTCCACAACGATTAGGGTTCTTCTCAATCGGCCAAAAGACGGACAATGACGGCCTAAGAGGCGTTATATACGATCCAAAACCAAACGGCTAGGGTTTCTGCTGGACAGCGTCGACTCGCCGAGTCCATATCTGGACTCGTCGAGTCCAGTCGCGAACCCGCGACCAAGTCTGCGGTCCTACTCGGCGAGTCTGGCTCCAACTCGCCGAGTCCCTTCCTAAAATGCCCCCAAAAATAGTTTTAAAGCAATACCTGAAATTCCGGGCTGTTACAGATGCCAACCTGTGACATCCCCACTTTCACGGCCAGAAAAGACCGATATGTTTATGCTTTGTTTTCTAAAATCAGAGTAATCATTTGATTAAAAGTGTTGCATAATTTGTTCACAAAACAAAATATGATAAGAATTTATCAAAGCATTTCTTTTTTTAAAATGTATTTTCATTAAATAACAAAATCTCGGGATGTCATGTTCCGTTACAGACCAAAAGCCTAAACAGTATAAAATAGACCTTACAATAGTTATTTATAACTACTGTTCTATAATCCAAAATTACTCGTCAAATCCACCAACTTATACTCTTGTTGCATTCTCTGTAATGCAAAGAAAACCTAGTGGATCAGGCTTGGGAGCCTGGTGAGCATATAGGGTTGTCAACCTGCAGTAAGATATTATATTATATTTAATCATCAGACAATCAACCCAAATTACCCATCCCCATTATCTCATTTTGTTTCTTAAAGCTTTACCCTAAGATTCAATTATCCTTCATTCATTCATTCCTAAGGATTGACCTAAGGGATTGGCACAAAGTCCATTTGCTAGCACGGTTTATACAACAGGCACTACGTCACATAGTCACCAGGGTTTATACAATAGGGACTACGTCTCATAGTCACTAGGGTTTACACAATAGGCAGTACGTCTCATAGTTACCAGGGTTTATAAAATAGGCACTACGTCTGATAGTCACCAGGGTTTACACAATAGGCACTACGTCTCATAGTCACCAGGGTTTACACAATAGGCATTACGTCTCATAGTCATCATGTATTTCATCTACCCTTGTTCCACCCAACATATTTGTAGATGTAAAATACATATACGGTTTAAATCATTAAAAACCTGTATAAAATATCCATTCCACACCCATCTCAAATAAATAAACAATATATAACACATAACACGTATTTCATAGCAAAAACTTCATATTTATGTGTTAGAAGAAAGTAACTACCCACTCACTTGATAAGACAATTATCGGACAACACCTCGTGTCTTAAAACAATCGTTTCTAATGAAAACAGGATGTTTTCTCCAAAATCGGGCTTTTTGCTGGCAGAGTTTCGGCTTGGAAACTTTACTTCTCGGGATCTTTGGGGCTTCAGGACTTGCTTCGGTTCTCGGGATGATACCGAGGCTTCTGGGGTATAAATTGCATGCAAAACGAGGCAATAAGGAGTGAGAGAGAAGAAATGAGCAACAAATCCCGGAGACCTTGCATTCTATTTATAGGGGAGGCTGACCCTGCGAACGCAGGGCGTTCCCTCTATGTACGCGGGGCGTTCCTCTGAACGCGGTGCGTAGGAGCGGGTTCCAGTCCTATCCGATAAGACTTCCGAGTCAGCAGCGATGTAGCTGATCCGAGGCCTCGCAATGAACGCGGGGTGTTCCTCTTCTGAACGCGGGGCGTTCCTGCTTTGGGGTGCGTGCCTTGAACTTCAGAAATTCTTAACTTTCGCATACGATCTCTGTTTTCGATGTTCTTTATATCCACGCGTAGGTGAGATTATGCTCTACAACTCTTGTTTAGACTCCGTTGGTAAAATTTCACTTATTTTTATTATATTATTTTTAGTAGGCTAGAATAGGAAAACTCCGTTAGAAATTCAGAACTTCTTCATCTGAACTCCGTTTTCATCTGTTTTTATTCGGTTGCACTAATATTGACAAGATCTTCGATCCTCGTTTAGTTTGTTTCGGCTAGAAACCACTCGATCTCATACTCGAACTTTGGGCTGCATATCGCTAAGTTGAAACTTCAAAAAATCATAACTTCCTCATACGAAGTCAGATTTATACGTTCTTTGTATGCATGATCTCGGTTTAACGTGTTCTACGACCTCCATTTAGATCACTAAGGCTAAATATCACTATATCGTAAATTCACTATTTACGTCACGTAGTTTCGTACCGGTTTTGTCACGAAATCATCAACGAAAATAGGACTTGTATAATGATTTCATACGTTAACTTTTCATCCTAGGTAATAATTGTAACTTCTATGTTTCTTCAAATGAGTATCTAACTCTTGGACTTCTTGACCGCAGGCGATGCTCAATCTTGCACCTGATCTTCGTACAATGTTGGACTTTCAATTGTAAACAAAGAGTTACAAAATAAATCCTTCTTGAGGACTCCTTCTTCTTCTTAGAATAAGTACTCTCCTTTATCTATTGTAACAGACCGATGGGTCACGCTCTAATGACCTTTCATCGGATGAGGCAACGCCTAGACTCAAGTCTCTGAGAGTCATATTCTAGAATGGAATATACCTTCCTTCATATTCTAATGTGATATAATCACATTTTATCATGTAGCATCTCTAGGTACGAATTCCACTAACAACGAGCGCGATGCTATTAATCACATTGATTTCAATCTTCTGTCTTGAGTCAGATGTTACATCGAACTTGGTTCTCTGAACCACGTAACAAACTCATCATAGTCGGACTCCATTTGATATGACCACTAGGTTTGGAAAAACAATCATCTCATTAGTCATTACTGAAACAATGGTAACGACATACTTTAATAAAACGAGACCAATCACTAGCTTCTTAGTAACCTCGTAACTTTCCCTGATCCAAGCTTGAGTCTTGTGCTTCCACTAGTATAGATCTCTACTACTATTCACACCTACTCATACTGGTCCTAAGTATTGTCTCGTAGTCCCCAAGTCCTAAGATCACAAAACAATTTAACACATACGAATGTGTTCAATTAATCATACAAATTTTCCTACACTCTACTAGGACTTCATCCATGCGCATCTTCACTCATTAATTCTACTCCAACTCAGTTGGTGATGGAAATTCCAGACGATGGGACAACTTCAAGAATTATACCAACCGTTCCATCATCCAACTAATCGAAGGTGTACTTTAGACGTACCATACTCCTTTAAACATACCGTTATTTTATCAGACATTTTGTAAAGGCAAGATACCACTTTTAAGATATCTTCCGATAGATGTCATTCACTATCATAAGCCTTTCATTTCCACCATTTACTCAATTCTCTACGAGTCTTCACCATAACGTTTTGTACACCCAAGCAGACGTTCGATGTACCGGGCGAGAATTTAAGATAAGAAAGCTTTATTTACGATAGACGTTTAAATCTTTTTATCACTCCGAAACGTTTACATGCTACTTCTAATACCGTAGTCGTACGCTTAGAATCCTAAACACATAAGGTTTCCAGACCCGTTCGGCAACAGACGATAGATCCGAACAAAAAAATCATATATGACAAACATATAACATTTAGCACATAAAAGCATTTTAGACAACTTTCCTAAAATATACTAGTGTCCGTGTCTTAAAATATGGTAGACACTCATCTCAAAATCATCGGTTACCATTCTAAGTTTAAATCTAGAGATCCTACAAATTCCTAGTTCGCTTAAACTAATGCTCTGATACCAACTGTGACATCCCCATTTTCACGACCAGAAAAGACCGATCTGTTTATGCTTTGTTTTCTAGAATCAGAGTAATCATTTGATTAAAAGTGTTGCATAATTTGTTCACAAAACAAAATATGATAAGAATTTATCAAAGCATTTCTTTTAAAGAAATGTATTTTCATTAAATAACAAAATCTCGGGATGTCATGTTCCGTTACAGACCAAAAGCCTAAACAGTATAAAATAGACCTTACAATAGTTATTTATAACTACTGTTCTATAATCCAAAATTACTCGTCAAATCCACCAACTTATACTCTTGTTGCATTCTCTGTAATGCAAAGAAAACCGAGTGGATCAGGCTTGGGAGCCTGGTGAGCATATAGGGTTGTCAACCTGCAGTAAGATATTATATTATATTTAATCATCAGACAATCAACCCAAATTACCCATCCCCATTATCTCATTTTGTTTCTTAAAGCTTTACCCTAAGATTCAATTATCCTTCATTCATTCATTCCTAAGGATTGACCTAAGGGATTGGCACAAAGTCCATTTGCTAGCACGGTTTATACAACAGGCACTACGTCACATAGTCACCAGGGTTTATACAATAGGGACTACGTCTCATAGTCACTAGGGTTTACACAATAGGCAGTACGTCTCATAGTTACCAGGGTTTATAAAATAGGCACTACGTCTGATAGTCACCAGGGTTTACACAATAGGCACTACTTCTCATATTCACCAGGGTATACACAATAGGCACTACGTCTCATAGTCGCCAGGGTTTACACAATAGGCACTACGTCTCATAGTCACCTGTTTTTACACAATAGGCACTACGTCACATAGTCACTAGGGTTTACACAGTAAGCACTACGTCTCATAGCCACCAGGGTTTACACAATAGACACTAGGTCACATAGTCACTAGGGTTTACACAATAGGCACTACGTCACATAGTCACCAGGTATTTCATCTACCCATGTTCTACCCAACATAATTGTAGATATAAAATACATATATGGTTTAAATCTTTAAAAACCTGTATAAAAAATCCATTCCACACCCATCTCAAATAAATAAACAATATAAAACACATAACACGTATTTCATAGCAAATACTTCATATTTATGTGTTAGAAGAAAGTAACTACACTCACTTGATAAGACGATTATCAGACAAGACCTCGTCTCTTAAAACAATCGTTTCTGATGAAACCGAGATGTTTTCTCCAAAATCGAGCTTCTCGCGGGCAGAGTTTCGGCTTGGAAACTTTAGTTCTCGGGATCTTCGGGGCTTCAGGACTTGCTTCGGGTCTCGGGATGATAACGGGGATTCGGGGGTATAAATTGCATGCAAAACGAGGCAATAAGGAGTGAGAGGGAAGACATGAGCAACAAATCCCGGAGACCTTGCATTCTATTTATAGGGGGAGGCTAACCCTCCGAACACGGGGAGTTTGCTCTATGTACGCGGGGCGTTCCTCTGAACGCAGTGCGTAGGAGCGGGTTCTGGTCCTATCCGATAAGACTTCCGAGTCAGCATCGACGTGGCTGATCCGAGGCCTCGCAATGACCCCGGGGCTTCCTCTTCCAAACGCGGGGCGTTCCTGCTTTGGGGTGTGTGCCTCAAACTTCATAAATTCATAACTTTTTCATACGATATCCGTTTTCGACGTTCTTTATATCTACGCGTAGGTGAGATTATGCTCTATAACTCTCATTTAGACTCCGTCGGCAAATTTTCAATTTATTTTTATTATATTATTTTTAGTAGGCCGAACAGGAAAACTCCGTTAGAAATTCATAACTTCTTCATTTGAACTCCGTTTTCATCTGTCTGTCTTCCGTTGCACTACTATCGACGAGATCTTTGATTCTTGTTTAGATTGTTTTGGCTAGAAGCCACTGGATCTAATATTCGATCTTTGTGTTGCATACCACTAAGTCGAAACTTTGAAAAATCATAACTTCCTCATACGAAGTCAGATTTAGACATTCTTTTTATGCACGCTCTAGGTTTAACGTGTTCTACGACTTTCATTTAGATCACTAAGGTTAAATATCGCTCTATCGTAAATTCACTATTTACGTCACACAGTTTCGTTATAAGTTCTGTCACGAAACATCGACAGGTCATAACTTCTTCGTTATAACTCAGATTTCAACGTTCTTTATATGCACAAAAACCTTGTGACATATACTAGAACTTGGTTTAGATTAATCCTTCTAAATAATCTTCCATCAAAAAGTCATTTTTGATGCTTATCGTCACTAAATTGACTAGCCTGGATCTACGAGCGTTACACAACCCAAAAGGACCATGCTAATATCAAATCAAGTACATACCAATTATAGTTATGTGCTTAGACACCTAATCCACCAGTCTTCACTTACTCCTCCACATTTGATCAAATACTTAATAAGTTTTCTTGTAGTTCGTTTAATGGTTCTTGCATCTATGATGGAGTTAACTGATAAATAGGATTTTCTATTGGTGTTACACTCGACACCAAGTTATTTTGAAACTCGACTTGCTAAACTGGGGTATATTAGGTAGACCTTAAGGTAGTACATCAAGATAGGTTGCATACTCGTGAGATACCCTTGGTCTTCATTCTCTCTATTCTAAGACAAGTCTCAAACAAGCATATTGCTTCATGTGTAGTTACTTCTAAGTCTTTGCTTAAGAGATGAATTCAGGGTTTTGATCTTTCCCGATATTGTAAGGAATCAGGGTTTGTATAATGTTTTCATAGTATAATAATTTAATTTGACACAGAAGACATCAATTGATATAAGAATGTTAAAATTTCCAAAGGTCATAGACGTACAATTAACATAAATTATGTGTTTGTTATGTGTTCAACACAATTTATTAAAATTCCACAAGTAGCTTTTGGACAGTTCACTAGTCATCCCTACTCTACGGGTTTCCTCCTATCTATTGGATTTGTGAATTTAGCATACGTTTAATGCTAAAGGTTCATAAAATTGCTATACATATCTTAATTGTATGTACTTCTACACACGAGTGGTTGAATGAGAAACATACCAGTCACTGCGGTTAGTTCCTGGATTTCATTTAATGTTCCAATCATGATTGCTATGGCTCGAGCTTCACTTCCTGGATTATTAACTTTAGGCACTTCCTCTTAAAATTCTCGTGTTCACCACATCCATAACATGTCTTTCTCCTAATAGTGCCTATTCCAGTACTTTCTCCAACATTTGTACTCTAGTTCATTGTTGTAGGTGTTGGATTTAAGTAAAAGTTGGCAATGTGCCCCTTTTTGTTGCACCAGTTGAAGGAGTAGCATTCACCTATGTGCGGGCGGTTGCACTAGTTGTAGAAAGATTGCTTACTAGCATATTGTTTTCGAGGAGGGATTGATGTATCATAAATTTTGTTGGTGTTTCATTTGTTTCGAGTGGTTTGGCTTAACATTCCCCTGGGATTCTCATTGTAATTCCTTTTGTTATCCACAACTCTCTTAGTATCCTCTTTTTGTTCATGAACACTTGTTGAACCCATTGGTTGGTTAGAGTAATGGCCAATCTCTTGGCATGGTTGTAAGTGTTGAGTTTGATAGATGTAACCATATTTTGAATTGGCAGTGTTGGAACTTTTATAAACCTATCGAAATTCTTCTCCTTTGGAGTTATGAAACTTAGATATAGCATTGCAAGATCATCGATCAGGATGTATACGCTAAAATTTTCATTTCTTTCATGCTTAAGGTCCATAGTTCTTGTTTTAATTGATGTATTTCATCCCTGGGGCAGTATTATCCTATAAGCATTAGCTTCAGTTCTTCTAGGTTGTTGCATAAGATAAATCAATGCCAATAGCTATCGTATAATCGTTCCACCAGGAAAGATATGTATTCATGAATGTGCATGTAGCAAACTTAATGTGACAATTTTTTGCTCAAAACACTTATGTGGAATATTGATTTCTTCTATTTGATTCATATAGTTAACCTTCTAACTCCTTCATTGCCATAGAAGGACCTGGGTTGGTAGTTCAATAATTCTTCATAAGTGCATACCCTTAGAACGTCATTATTACTTCCACAGATGATGTTTCCATTTCTACCTTGTTCAAAGGTGTTGTTCCTGTTGAATTCAAAAGTGGAAAAGTTGTTAGCCACATGTTTCTCGATGATTAACGTGATGGTATTTATGTCAATTGACGGTTTCAATGGTAAATAACCACCTTTTGATCTCTTGTGACACATCGCTTCGTCCTAGTACAATTGATTTACAGAGAAAATAATATGTGTAAAGGTATAATTGTAATTATAAGTGATAACAATACAATTGTGTCAAACGTTCTACATTGACATGAGGTTCATCCGAGAATAGCTTTACTATGAGTATTATGTGTATTTATTACCAAAAAGGGTGGTATCTACATGAAATATGAGTAAAAGGGAAATTGTTGAGTATTTTGATCAATTGTGCAAATTCACAAGAAATTGTTGTAGATAAAGTTTGAACACTACTCGATGTTTTGGTCATATCTCAAGATTTGGGGCTCCTCTTTTAGTCAAATTAAAATGTTTTGGAAGATAGAAAAAATTTCCAATAAGATTTCATGTTTCACGTTTATGCTGATTCTGCTATTTTTGCCTTCAAAAGGCTACTGAAGATGAAGGGAAAGTGCAGGCACCCTACTTTTGAACTTGGATGGTTCCACTCTAAGTTGGACGGTTCACAAGAAAAAGAAGTAGGTTTATTGAATACTTAAGATGTAGTTCATAATGTTTCATGAATATGCGCATTTCTTAAGGTATTCCTGAGTTTCTACTAGTAACATATGTAGAGAATCATGGTCATGTATTAGAAATGATTGATGTTTATGAGGTTTTGAGTCTTACGTGGATTTGAAATAAATATTGATCAATTATTTATGAGGCGTTTACCAAAAACTTTGAGGGTTCTAAATTGTTTCCCTTTGTATTCTGGAACTGTGATATTCCTTGAGTTTCCTACAATGCCCAAGCACTTTAGTATATCAAACACCATATCTAAGTTCAGTTGTGCATTGGTCTAACCATAGTTAAACATAGGTGACCCGTCTATGCTTAGTTGTGGTTCGACCCATGTACAATAAAACTTAGTTAAGGCATTTAACCTAAAACCTTGTATTATACTCTTTTTGAGGGTTCAAGCTTTCTACATGTTTGGATTGTAGCTACATGTGTTCTCATGAGACTGAGTTTATGCATAACTCTATATCTTGTGTATTTTATGTTCACAAGTATTATTATTTATTATTTGTTACATTAGGTCTATCTAATAAGGCTCCGATCAGTCAGGATAGTCAGATGGCAAGACCATCTTGACATATAGCCGTTCTGAAATCCAACAATTCAAGCGACACATCTATATGTCGACATGTTATGGTTGGGTTGAGGTGGTCCTGCTTTGTGTTATAGGCCAAGATACTTATGTGGTCCAGTGTATTGTAGGCCTTGCGAGGTAGTCTAATCATACTGTAGGCCCATGGTAGTGGTCTAGCTACTGTAGACCTTGTGAGGTGGTCCAGTAGACTATAGGCTCGGTGGCGCGGTCTAGGCATCCTGTAGGCTTTGTGAGGCGGTCCAGGAAAACTGTAGGATTGGTGTGCATGCATTGTAAGTGTATTATTGTGTGGGGCATTTTCGGAGAACTCGCTAAGCTTTGTCATACAGTTAAGTATTTAAGTATTTTCAGGTACTTCAGATGATTGGAGCAAGATGATGGCGTGATCGTACACATCCTCCTACTAATTTATGTCTTCAGAGATTATTTTGATACTCTGTTACCTATGAATTTTTTTGAAATCAATGTTTATTTATCTTATTGATTTATTAAAATGTATTTTAAAAGAAATAAAATTTTTTCTTATGGATTTTGGAATGTTTCAAGTTGGTATCAGAGCCCTGGTTTGAGAGAATTGGATGAACACTTGTGTGATTCCAGACTCAAACTATGGATCTACAAAATATTTTTCATAAATAATTTTTAATTAACTAAAGGAGAGGATGCGATGTCTACAAACAACCAGAGCTCAAGGAAAAGTTATTCCCCAAGATACCCACACTTGTTTTATGTGTATTGGTGACATGTTAGAAATGCATGCTAGTTTATAGGCTAGGCGTCTGTAGGAATTACATGATAGAATTTTCCTGATTTATGATTCATGATAGCCTAGGGGATTTCTTGATATGCTATATGAAACTGACATTATTACTGCAGTTGTTTAGTATATGCATCATGGCTGTATATAACTAAGAATTTGTATCATGAGAATGTTAGATATAGCCTTATTTCCTGTGCGGCAATTCCTTGTTTAGTTGTGGGCTTAGGGTATAATCATTTATTCGACTGTCTGTTGAATCCAACATTATGAATGATTAATATACACTAGATAAGGTTAGTGGAGCTTTCATGATTTGGGTTTGGATTTTTAGAAAACCAATAATAGTAAGGAATTGATCACTACTGTTGAGAGAGTAAATATAGGAAATGTGTGTATCCTAGTTACTTGGGACCAATGGCTACGAAATTCATGACAATCCTCTATGACAAATATGGGTAGGTGTGGAAGGTAGTATGGGCTCGTACTACTGGATGCACAGGACCCATGCGCGTATCAAGGAATTCATGAGTTCTAGGGGAATGAATGATTGAGTAGTGATGTGTTAGAATGAAGTGATTTTTTGATGTGTTTTGATTTATTTTTTAGTATGGTGACCACGAGAGGTTCAGGATCAGGTGTTGATGGCTCGAAGGGGCCAATGTTGAGTAAATATGAGATGCGTGAGATGATCACTACTCAGGTAACTATGCAAGTTAGGGAGGCGATCCCAAAGATGGTTGGATTTCTAGAGACCGCCATGATTGAGTTATTTGACGAGTTTTATGTTTCCGTCACTAAGGTTGTTGCTACTATAACCACTACAGCTATTGCAGCTACAAAACTTTAGGGAAGAGGATCAATTAAGTACCGGGACTTCAGCAACACCAAACCCCTAGAGTTTGACGAGGTCAAGGATCCAATCATCGGTATAAGATAGATATCTTATGTGGAGGGTTTTTTCTTTACTTGTTCATTTCTGGAGAACCAGAAGGTCAAGTTTTCACTGAACCTTCTACAATTGAGAGTGAAGTAATGGTGGAAGTTGGTGACTAGTGCTTATTCCCATGCAGAGAAGGGTGTTGTGACATGAGAGCAGTTCTCATAGATGTTCCGAGAAGAGTATGTCCTACTTGTAGAGAGATAGGTCAGCCCAAGAGTCGGTGACATAGATCACCAAGATGTTCATACAGGAGCCCTTTTCTGCCTGGAGTATGTTTCTTCTAAGCAAATTTCGGTGCCATGTTACTTGAGCATGCTCAAGACGGAGATTCGCTGAGTTTGTGTAGACGCAATAGTATCGGACCCTGACTGAGTTACAGTAATTTACATGGAGGAGAGAGATTGAGATCGAGAAACAAGCAAAGGAGAAAAGGCAGACCCCAGTTTAGACTAAGCCAACAACAAAGCGGTTCAAGTCCGATGTTTCATGATCTGGATGCCAGAGGGGCCGCACTTTTGACAAGTGCGGGAAGGTGCATGGTGGGGTAGTGTAACACCTACATATATTGCCTAGTCAAATAAGCGATAAAATGATATTTTGACAATATATTATTTTGGATAAGTAATCTTAATCAAAGTTATAGTATATGTGACAAGGATTCCATTTATATAAAGAACACCCAATCTGACTTCGTCAGAGGAAGTTAAGGTTTTTCTAGTATTTTAGTTTAGCAGTATACGACCTAGAAATCGAAATTAAAATCGGTCGAGTGTTAGGAAAAAACAACCTAAACAACAGTTGAAGATCTTGTCAATACATATTCATCGATAGAAAGACAATCGCGAACGGATATCATATGAAAGAGTTATGAATTTTTAACGAACTTTAGCAGTCTAAGACTGTTAAAAATATAACTTTAAAAATAAATTAAAAATTAATCGACGAAGTCTCAATGAAAGTTGTAGATCTCTTCGATAGCTACGTGTAGATATAAAACCCGTCAAAAACGGAGTGTCAGTGCCTGCAATGATAGAGTGTGTCGCGCACACTGACACTCCACCCAGAATTCGAGACATGGCACCATGCAGAAAGCGAAACGTCATCACTTCTGACCAAATGCGCGGCACGCAGGACCAGGTGCGCGGCGTGTAGTCCAAATTCAGCTATAAATAGGAATCAAATTTCAGATCATTCTCACACTTCTCAAACGTTTCGCTCTCAATTTCTCATAATTTTAAGCCCCTTATCCCTTAATTTTTTAGCTGGCGAAGCCATATGGTGTCTGATAGTAGGCGATTAGAAGCTCTCGAGTCAGAGTTCTACCCACTTAATTCCCATTTTTTTATTAGTGTACTCTTTAAGTTAAGCTACACTTATTTTATTTAAGTGTAACTTTTAATTATAGTCATAGTCGTTATTATGAACCTATAATTAAGATTTATCAGTTAATCCAAGTCATTATATAGATTGATTTGCTTACGAGGGTGATGTCTAGGCTAGATTTAGTGAGGTGTTAAAAGTAGGATTTCCAAACAGTATACTCTATATACCAAATGGACCCTACCTATGATATGATCCTACCTGGTTGTTCCTTACTTAATAAATCTTGATGTAGAAATTGGGATTAGTGAGCAGTCTAGACTATCATTAGTTGCCAGGAATATTAGACTAAAACTAAGTGACATTTGTATCTAGGTCACATCAAAAGAAAAGTCAAGGAGTTTAACGGAGTGCTGCTGAATTCTCCAGGCATGCACTCTAATTTGGTGTGTGCAAGGTAATTTTGAAACTTATATATGGATACAATTAATCTATTTGCTTAAATGCTATGTTCAATTCTTTTATTGTGTTTAATATATTTGTATGATATGACATGACTGTTACTTGATCTAATCATATATTATACTTAATAATATAGTTGGGTAGTAAAGGGTTGTGCGTAATAATAAGGGGGAGTTTGTGATAGGGTTGTGTGAATTATTGGTTGTAATAGGTTAGTGAAAGATGTGTGAAATAATAATATCTACATGTCATACTTATCCTAGTACTATTGTACTAACATGCTTATCTAAGTACTTTTGTATTGTCGTGCCTGCCATGCTTATCCAAGTACTATTGTACTGTCGTGCTTATCTATGCATTATTGAACTTCCGTTCCTGTCGTGCTTATCCAAGTACTATTGTACTACCATGCTTATCCAAGTGCTTTTGTATTATCATGCTTACCCAAAATGTTATCATGTTGCCGATAAAGATCCATTAGGAAATATCTCTCGAGATCACCATACTAGAATTAGAAAGTGAGGATAACGGAAATGAGTTAATTGGGTTATTCGAATGTTTAAGAATATATCATTATCGATTATAATATTGTGGGTTCAAAACCCTATGTGCGCACCAGGTTTCCCAACCTGACCCACTCAGTTTCTTTGTATCACAGATAGCGATATGAAAGTACTGATAGATAATGTAATTATCCCTTTAAAAATTCAAGGAGATGTAGAGCTTTAGTATATTGAGATTTCATAAGTCTCCGTTTATGCTTATGTTTCTTGTATCAGTTATAATATCCCAAGTTTTTTAAATATAAAATCTTTTGAAATTCCTTGAATTTGATGTTATATCCTGTCAAGGATATTTTAGGACCAATTCCACAATAACAAATGTTTTGAATAAGCATTAACAAAAAGTATTAAAAAAAGGCCATCATAATGGGGATGCCACAGGTATGTCGTTCGTCGATGGGGTGCCACAAATGTGACACAAAGGGCTACTATGCGAGGGATTGTCGTCAGTAGCAGTACGCCCCGCCGCCAAGAATGCGAATTTGTTATCGTTATGATCAGGTTAGCCATGTGAAGACCAACTGTCTTTTGCCTGCTGCTAGTGTAACGCCCACGTTTCTGGCTAAGCATTATTATAATGATGTAATAGTTAGGGTCAACAATTGTAACATATTTTGAAGTAATGAGAAAGAATTATTTGAGTATTATGTGATTTATGTGCAACATATGTGCTTATAACGATATAATAAAATAATAATAAAAATATGCGTCAAAAATAGAATGAAAATTTGACCCGGTATCTTTAAATAAAGTTGAAGTAGTCATGACAAGGATTTTGGAGGTATAATGAACGCTGAAATCCGACTTATAACGAAGAAGTTATGACCCGTCAAAGTTTCGCGACTAAATCGGCACGACACAGCATATCCTAAAAAGTGAGTTTATGATAAACTATTTTGTAGCCTTAGAAATCTAAACGAAATTTGTAGTATATGTTAAACTGAGAACGTGCAGATAGAGAATGTCAAAATCTGACTTCGTTAGATGAATTTATGATTTTTCTAAGATTCAACGTAGCAGTACACACCCCAGAAATCGAATTTTAGACCCACCGATTTTTAGCTGACACAATCTAAACGAGAATTGAAGATCTCGTTAATAGGAACTCAACGTTATAAAGACAGTCGAAAACGGACGTCGGATGACAAAGTTATGAATTTTTAACGAACTTCAACTGTCTAAGCCTATTAAAATACAACTTTAAAAATAAAGTCAAAATTAGCCGACGGAGTTTAAACGAAATTTGTAGATCATGTCGCTACCTACCTTCTTCCAAATGGCATAATTAGGAGATTGATTCCTCAATCTTCAAAGAAAACTGACTCCTCCTACTCCTTCTTCTCCTTTAGGATAGGATTGTCTTTTATTTACACTATTTCAACAAAGAATGTGTAAAATGGATATGATATAAGGGAAGGATTGACCTGTTGGTTGACTTCTTAATTGAGAAAAGACTGGAATGAAACTGGCAATGCTCTCTTCGGTTTTCATCCTGTTGGCAATCCTATCTTCGGTCCTGCGACTTCTGAATGACAGAATTAGAGGGTCCCTTTCAGACATGCAGATTGAGGTTGGTAGGATATAGGCGCCGGGCTCTTTCGATGGCACTGAAATGCCTGTTATCGTACTTTTTCGTATATAGTTTTGGATATAAATAACGTCAAAAATGAAGTTCGTATGCAAAAGTTACAGATTTTAGAAGATAATTAATTCTTGGACTAAACCAACGAGTGACACGTGACACGATCTGAGCCACTACTTCTTCTCCATGGCTTGGGACAAGATTGGGACACTTGGCTAGAGTACGCCCAGCGTAGCTCGGAGTACGCCCAACGTACTCTTCGCATACGCAACTTTCACAGCCTAAATTTAAGGCATTTTTCACTTTTTTTTCTCACACCTTTCTAACCCATTCTCTATCAAACACCCCTTAACCTTGTAAGAGTTTCCCTAGAACCTCCTAAATGTTAGTAGCGAGTCCCAGAGTACCAGAAGGGATCAAGAAGAAGAGCTTGCGGTTTAGATGTTTTGCCCACACAGAGCCCAGTTTTTTACTAAACCCCCATGTAAGTGAGTTATGCTTAGCATAATTTAAGTATAACTTATGTTTAAGTTTATTATTGTTATTATGAACCAATAAACAAGATTTTTTATTGATTAAATGTCTTTGTACAGATTGATCTACTTATAGCAGAGGTGTTTAGAAGGGTCACGTTGGCATGGTTGTTGGATTTCAGAAAGGTTATACGCCGACATGGTCATCCCTCCCAACTGTCCTACCTAGCTAATCCTTACTTGATAGATCATGAAAGTAGAGTTTGAGTTAATGATGAATCTAGACTAGCGGTTAGTTGCAATAAGTAATAGACTAACAATTAGTGATAATGATACTAGTTTTCGTCAAAGGAAAAGACAATTGTTAGAAGCGAAGTGTTGCCCGAATTTGAGTCGTCACTTTAACAAGTGAGTGCATAGTTACTTTCATCTTACACATAGATATGAAGTATTTAATATAAATTACTTGCTATATATGTCTACTATCTTTGTTCTTGATATCTATGCTAGATGAACAATTTATACATGTTTTACTCTATTTAAACTGTATATGTATTTTATACCTATAATTATGTTGGGTAAATATGGGTAGATGATATATATATATATATATATATATATATATATATATATATATATATATATATGATGAAAGATGACATAAATGATAAGAGGCCTTGATGTTTTAGCTGATCCAGTCATCTAGCAGAGTACAGATGATGACCACAGACTATTCTAGACAGTCCATTGGAACGTTGGGAGGCTCGCAACCTGTAGGTATTTTGAACTACGTGTTCACCATGTGTACTCCATCCTCCTCATGGTTTAATTAGGGACATATATTGTTGAGGAATCCCCTAAGAATTATTTTCTATCCCGAAGATAATCATTAGGCTAGGTCCCTTAAATTAGATGCTTTAGGGACAAATTGTGAGGACAACAGGAATGTGTAATCGGGTTAAATGATTGATGAAATTAAAGAACTTAAATATTGTGGGTTGAAAAACCTATGTGCTCACTAGGCTTTCAAGCCTGGCCCAATGAATTATTGTATTATAGGTAGTGGCACAAGAGCACCAGTGTGATAAACTGATGAGAGAATTATGGATTATAAGCCAGTAGAATAATAGATGTTGTATGGCCTATGTTATTTCCGTTTATGCTTATGTACTGTGTTGATGATGATATCCCAACATTTTTAATATAATTAAAATATATTTCTTCGGAAATGCTTTGATAATGTCTTTATCATATTTTTGGGAGCAAATTCCACAATATTATTCTTCAAAAGGATACTCTAATTTTTAAATATTGCATAAAAAATCAGTCTTTTTTGGCCGTGAAATTTGGGATGCCACAGTTAGGCTTGTGTAGGCACCAACACCTACTACCCTTCGTATCACATAAGGATTCCATAAGAGGGCTTAGGCCCCGAAGGCCAGGGGTCATGTGTTTTAGCTTATTTTAGAGGAGGCCATGGTGGCATCTAACATAATTATTGGTACATTCTTAGTGAATTCCTTGCATGTTCTTGTGCTTTTTGACTCGAGTTCTAGTCGGTCTTTTGTATCTCAGTCTTTAAGTAGGGATTTCGATATGACCCTAGGAGAGTTGGAATTTCTATTGTGAGTTTCCATCGTTAAAGAACATAAGCTTTGTCCTTCAAGCGTTTTGCGTGACTATATTTTTGAGATATTCGAGGTGCCACTATCCGATTGACTTGATTCCCATCCATATGGGAGATGGTGTGCGTTATCATACAGAAGGATTGGTTGTGCAGATTTGGATCCATGCTTGATTTCGAGAGGCAGCTTGTGGTGGTTCGAACCCCAATTGGGGAAGAACTAACCATTTATGGTGAGGATACCATGATTGGTTCAACTTTTTGTACGACCACTTTGGCTAGGTAGTATCTTCAACATGGGTGTTTGGGTTATCTCATAAATGCAGTTGACACTCAAATTGAAGGGAAGGATTTGGTTTTAGATGTGCCCTTAGTTAGGGAGTTTCCATATGTCTTCCCAAAGGAGTTACTAGGTGTGCCTCTTATGAGGCCAGTGGAGTTTAGGATTGATCTTATCCCTGGTGTGGCCCCGATTGCTAAGGCTTCGTATCGCCTCGCACCACTAGAGATGTAGGAGTTGTCCTCTCAGATCCAGGAGCTGTTAGGAAAGCAGTTTATCCGACCGAGCAGTTCACGCAGGGATCAACGATTATATTTGTGAAAGCTGCATAGATTATCGGGAGTTGAATAAGTTGACAGTAAGGAACCGTTACCCACTTCATAGGATTGATGATCTTTTTAATCAGTTACATGGTGCATCTTGGTTTTTCAAGATTGATTTATGGTCGGGATACCACCAGATGAGGGTCAGAGAGGAAGATATGTAGAAAACAACTTTTCATACTCAATATAGGCACTATGAGTTTGTGGTGATGTCGTTTGTGCTCACCAATGCACCTGCAACATTTATCAATTTGATGAATGGAGTATGCAAGCCGATGCTTGATTGGTCATTGTTTTCATTAATGATATTATGGTCTATTACAAGACCAGGGAGAAGTATGAGGAGCATTTCTGATAGTTACTTTGAGTGTTGAGGAAGGAGAGACTGTATGCCAAGTTCTCTAACTATGAGTTTTGTTTATGAGAGGTCCAGTTCCTGGGACACGTTGTTAATCAGAACGTGATTTTGGTCAATCCGGCCAAGATTGAGGCATTTGAGATCAGGATTTTTCTTGGGTTGGCAGGTTACTATCGTAGGTTTATCAAGGATTTCTCCAATATTTCTACTCCTCTTATTCGGTTGACGAATAAGAGTGTGGATTTCTATTAGGAGCCTAAGCAGCATGCTGCATTCTCTGAGGCAGGGATTATATGTTGTGGACTTTGTGGTGTTTTGTGATGCTTCGATCATTGAGTAGGAGTGGTGCTCATGCAGCTGAAGCCTCATGAGGTTAGGTATCCGCACACAAATTGGAATTAGGGGAAGTGGTGTTTGCCCTTATTATTTAGTGACACTATCTTTGTGGGGTCTATATTAACATCTACACGGATCACAAGAGCCTGAGATATCTTATGGATTAAACGAATCAGAATATGAGGAAACGTAGATAGCTTGACGTAGTCAAGGGTTAAGATTGCTAGATTATTTATCATCATGGGAAGACCAATATGGTCACCAACGCTTAAAGCTGCAATGCGGCTTGTGCCCCTATACGAGGATTATGTTTGAGGATGACCATCGTATCACCACTTTTGGACTTGATTGGAGAGGCTCAGGCCGAGGGAATCAGGACAAAGAATTTGAAGAATGAGAAGATCAGGGGGGCAGATTGGCAAATTTGTCACCGATAGTTGGGGGCTTATGACCCAGTGTGGGTGGGTTTGGGTCCCAGATTCTGGTGGGGTCCAAAAGACATTGTTAGAGGAGGTGCATAAGTCCAGGTTCTCGATTGAACCTAGAACCACAAAGATGAACCAAGAATTGAGACTTATCTATTAGCGACCCTGCATGAAGAGAGAGAGAGAGAGAGAGAGAGAGAGAGAGAGATACCTTCGTACGTGGATAGATGTTTGACATGTTGGATGTTCAAGGCAGAGCAGCTGAGACCGCAGGAAAAGTTTCAGCCCTTGGAGGTTCGCATATGGAAATAGGATTAGATTACCATTAACTTCATCACCAAGTTGTCGAGGTCATCAAAGGGATTTGATGTCATTTAGGTTGTTGTTGATCACCTGACCAAGAGTGCCCATTTTCTTGCCATTCGGGAGAGTTATTCAACCGAGAAACTAGATGTCTAGGTGTGCGAGATCTTTTCTCACAACGGTGTACTAGTTTCCATTATATATGATCAAAATGTTTGATTCAATTTTTGGTTTTGGCAGAGGTTTCATGAGGATTTAGGTACAAGATTTCATTTTAGTACTTCTTATCACCCTATGACTGATGGTTAGAGTGAGCAGACTATCCAGATGATCGAGGATATGTTGAGGGCTTGTGTCATTGATTTTGGTCAAAGTTGGTGCTTCAACCCCCTTTTAGCTGAGTTTTCATAAAACAAAAGCTATCATTCCAGTATTGGTGCACCTCCATATGAGTTTCTATATGGGTGGAAGTTCTGTACTACAATTTTTTTTTTGCGGAGAGGTTGGCCATATGGTCTTGGGGAGGATTGAGGTAGTACTTTACACGACAGAGCTTATCCATTAGATCAGACAGATGTTACATATATCATAGAGCCAACAAAAGAGTTACGTTGATAGGCGGCGGTATGAGTTGGAGTTTCAGGTTGGGGACGTGATTCTAATGAAAGTATCATACTGGAAGGGTGTTATATGCTTTAGGAAGAGTGGTAATTTGGACCCTCGATTTATCAAACCTTTTCGAGTGGTGATCAGGGTAGGTAAGGTAGCCTACCGGTTGCATCTGCCTAAGGAGCTTAGTCATACTAATATCAATTTCGATGTCTATTAGCTTTGGAAGTGCTTGGGTGATGATACAATGATGGTTTCATTAGACGACATTCAATTCGATGAGCACCTGAATTATATGGAGAGCTTGGTCGCTCTTATGGATAGAAAGATGAAGGCATTGTGCAACAATGTGATGACCTAAATCAAGGTTCTTTGGCAGCATCAAAAGGGTTCCGAGCGGAATTGGGAGCCATAGTCCAAGATGCGTGAGCACTGCCCAGGCCTATTTGTGCTAAGGATTTCAAGCACAAATTCTAATTCAAGTGGGGGAGAGTTGTAACAACCGATTCTTGCAGATATCAGTCTGTTGTTAAAAGTTTTAATTTGAAGAATGTCTTCCCTATGGTGAGCGTATGATAGTCCCCTACGTTGAGCATAGGTGGGAAATTGGATGCGGTGACATAATGACCTACGCCCAGCGTAAGAAAAGCTACGCCAAGTGTAGGTGTGCTGAGAAAAAACCTTTACCATAATGGTTAAGATCCCTATTTGAAGGCTCTAACTCATTGAGACCCTCTCCATACTCAACCTCCACCCTCTTAAGTAGCCACTTCGAAACCCTAGCCATCTTGTGATAGTTTTGAGATCTTAGAGTGTTTTGTACGTATCTTTGAAGGAATAAATTCATTTGGGAAACACTTGGGAGCTCTAAGATTTGTATATCTAAAATTTGCATCCCATAATCCTCCTCCAAAAGGTATAAAGTTTCTATCTTGATGGTGTTTCATGTTGGATCTAGTTACTCTTGAGATGTCTATGTATTTGTCCCCATAACCTTGGTCTATATGATTATTAGCTACTTCAAACCATTTGAGAACCATTCCCAAACATTTTTGGGATTATAAACTTATAGAAATGAGTGCTTAGTCACTCTCATCCACCCATGCATGAGTTCGTGAGCACCATATAGTTTTATGGACTTAGGGTTGTGTTTTGTGCTCTTTGTAACCATGAAAATGAATAAATTCAGAGACTTTGTCCATTAAGACGTCCTTTTAGTGTAGATCTGAAAGTTTGGGGAGATAACATTATGTTTTAAGAACTTAGTGAAAATATTGGACATCGGGTGACTACACTGAGTGTAACACTCTGTATGTTGAGTGTAGTGATGTAGTTGCCCGTTATTTCTTCCTTGAGTAGCATGCTACACTGAGCGTAGGTAAAATGAAGGTTGTCCGTTGACTTGTCATGAAGTTTGACTTTAGGACAATTAGTAGATGTTGGGTTGTAGTTTAATAATTTGGTATTTGATTGTTGTATAGGTGACCTGTAGTACTATTGTTGGATTTGCAAGAGATGTGTTGTTGTCTGCTAGTCTGTGAGGTGAGTTTTTTTACTATAATTTGTATCGTAGTATGTATCATTGTGTGTAGGATGTTTTTATACTGTAGTGATCTATGTATCCTTGTCGATAGGATGTTGGTCTGCTGTAGTGATCTGTTAATTGGTAGATCTACCTATATTGTTGTTCATTGTCTATTTAATTGTTTATGTATATATATATATATATCGACATGTTATGGTTGGGTTCAGGTGGTCCTACTGTGTGCTGTAGGCCAAGATAGTTGGTCAATTCAGTGTATTGTAGGCCTTGCGAGGCAGTGCAGTCAGACTTTATGCCCAAGGGCATGTTCTAGCTACTATAGGCCTTGAGAGACGGTCCAGTAGACTGTAGGCTCGATAGAGCGGTCCAGGCATCATGTAGGCCTTGTGACATGGTCTAGGTAGACTGTAGGCTCAGGTGTGAATGGATTGTATGTGTATTGTTGTGTGGGGTATTTTGGGGAACTCACTAAGCTTTGACTTATAGTTGTGGATTTAAATGTATTCGTGTACTTCAGATGATCGGGATTATGAAAATGAGTGATCGTACACATTGTCTTGATGATTTAAGACTTAAGAGATTATTTATACTTTGATTCCTATGAATTTGTTTTGAAAACACTATTTATTTATCTTATGGAATTTATTAAAATTTTATTTAAAACAAATTAAAAAATTGTTATGGTTTTTGGGATGTTTCACTCTCCGCCACCAACCACCCTCACTCCGGTACCAAAGGCTACCTTCACTACCACCACAGAGTAGGATGCGTTTAATCCCTGTCAAGATATCAGGCATGTCCGACTACACCTTCCAATTCACTACTCTCAAATAAAGGCACTTATGTCTTTTTTCTATATTATTTTCACTTATCCGTCATCACCCAGTTTATCCATAATTCTAGCGGGAGAAAACAACAGTATGTCTATGTGTGTGAGTGAGATAGACCGTATCTATGATCCAATGAAGGGGGATACTGGTGGAAAGATGAAAATCAAGTACAAGCTGAAGTGGGTGAATTTGGATCGCTGGAATTGGTGATTACCTTTCTGATATTGGGATTCCTAACTATGAAAACTGGGATTTTTCTAGAGAGATTTTTGTTGGCGAGATCTAATTCTGTAAAGAGAAGAGTGGTGATAACTTCGGGAATCATTCCAGTGAGACTGTTGTTAGTAAGGACGGTTCTTTGAAGTGATTTCAAAGTAGAAAACTTGGGGGTAAATTGAACCTATGAGCTCCATTCTTTGGAAGTTAACAATGACGATGTTGTTGGATTAGATGTCTACGCCCATAACTATTATTGATATGTATTCGAACCGAGAGTAGCATGGTCCATTTGTGTTGCACTTCACCGGAAAAATTTGTACGGATAGTCTTTCGAGAATAGTATGTCGATGGTTTATTAATATATTATGCCTTGTAATATATTAATATGAAATCATCTTATTTAATTAGTATTGATCAAGAATTAATTTAGTGATCAAAAGGAACTAATTAAATATGGACTCTTATATATATATATATATATATATATATATATATATATATATATATATATATATATATATGCAATGGGCCAAGTTCATTTAGGATGGGCTAAGCTTGCATGGATAGTCCATGGAGTTTTTAAACCATGGATCCTATTGAAATGAAAGGTCATGGGTATTAGGGTTTATATGAATGTAACCCTAATCCTCCATACTATATAAAGAGGTCTTTGGCACATGAAATGGAACTAGTATGTGAGTATACAAGAGTGGGCCGATTTCTAGTGTGGTTACTATTCTCTCAAGCTTTCCAAAGTGTTTTTGATGAATTCTGATTCCACTTGAGGCATCCACATTATTTGTGCTAGGCTCTTGAATCTCAGAAGAATCAACCACAAGTAAAAGGTATGTCATTCTACTAGATTCTTGTATTGTATATACTTCATATTATGCTAGTTAGGATGAAACCTTGGAATATTGAATATTTGCATGTATAATAGAGAAAACATAGATCCAAGGTTTATAAGGTTGTATGTACACGATATGAGTGTTAGAATGCTCAAAATCTATCAGTGGTATCAGATCCTAGGCCTTTTTTCATTATACTTGATGCAAACTGCTGAAAAAGCTGGAAAAATCGAATTTTTTGTTGTCTGGACAGGGGACTCGATGAGTCAATTGAGGGACTTGACGAGTCCATGTGCAAATTCATCCAACTCCTTGAGTTGGTTCATGCACTCGACGAGTTGGACCCCCTGACAGCATATATTCGAGGTTTTTATTTGGAATTGGACTAGGAACATTACCTTAAGCTATTTTTGAACTTGTAAACCTATTTTTGATGTGGTAATGTTCATGCTAATCCAATTTCAAAGATAATTGTCAATAGATTCTTGTTTTGTATTAGTTTAATCCTTAGTCTAATTTCATGAAATTGTTTGATTTTAATTATTTTGTTCTTATGAGTCAGTTTAGATTAATAGAAAAATTATGTGATAATTTGTTTTTGATCCAAACTGATCTAAATGTTGTTCATAATATGTATTTTTGTAACTTGTCCTCAAGTTATATAAAAAGTCACATTTATAATTTTTAAAACTCGTAAAATTTCCATAAGTTATAAAAAAATGAAGAGTCACATTTTTACATGTTTTAAAGTCTTCCATAACTTGTCCTCATGTTATGGAACTTGAAGAGTTTTTCCATTAAAACTACTTTAAACTCATAAGTTATGGAATTGAAAAGGTTTTTGAATTGTTCAAAACTTGCCCTCAAGTTTTGGAATTTGTAAAGATTCCCATCATGAATACTTTAATTCCAAGTTAAACCCTTAGAATTTTAAAAGTTAAAATTCAACCAATGTTAATAGTTAATAGTTATATATATATATATATATATATATATATATATATATATATGTGTGTGTGTGTGTGTGTGTGTGTAAGAACAAAGTCAGTCTTACCGTTAGTAGACCTCATTCACGAAGCTAGTCTATAAGGGGGTATAAGGTTACTGCCTGTAAAATGAGAATTTTATGGGTGTCCACTCTCACCCACCGCTTCCTTGACAGGTGGAGGGTAGATAGCCGAACGGGTTTGACTGGACTCTGATTCTCCCTTCATTAAAAAGTATAATGATAAATACTAAGTAACTAAACACTTATAAATTCCCAATCTTAGTTACTTAAGAAAATGTAAATTTAGTGCTAACCCGCGAAATGACACTTTGCATCTTGCTTAAGTTGTTAGTGGAGCGCGTGTAGTTAACCGACACACTAACTTGGATTTAACAAGGTTGGAAAAGGGTGGCTTAAGGTTTATCATAGAGCGGTGGAGCACGTGTGGTTAACCGGCACATCGATTAGGTGATAAAAATTACGAGTACCAAGTATATTTGCATGATTATTCACACCTTGTTTGTGATCCTCAGCATCCCAGTCACAAACTTGAGAGGGCACAATCGAGATTTAAACATCCGATTGAAAAGTTCAATGAATCTAAAAAGATCTAGGAGTTTCAAACCAATGAAAACCTAATTCCTATTTTGTTTTTCATGGTGGAAATTGGTGAATCGTCATTCGCCTACCTTCAAATATTTTGTAGCTTGGATTACGACATCCCTCTTCCATGTTATAAAATATTGTGTTGGGTCCTAGCCTTAATATTTTATATTGGGTGTTCTACTAAGGACTTAAATCAACTAACTTGAATTTCAGTCGTTGTAGATGTTTGGTTCAGACAACTATGATCTTCCCAAATCTCTTGGAACAAGATTTCCTAATGAAGATGATGTCCCACGATTGGATCATGGAAATCATACTTCTTTTCCTCCACCTCCTCCAATTATTCTCCCTGACCCACAGGCTCAAAGACTTACAAAATTCAAGGTCACTCAAGCCCTACATGCAATGAAACATGAAGAAGCACAGTCTATGTGTGCTCACATCTTGGAGACGAAGTCACATATTGACAAGCCGGGAGAGTTAGGTGTCAAAGTCTTGAGGAAGTTGGTTGTTGACTAGGTTCTTCAATCACTTTCTAAGTCACATAGTGAGTTCCTTTAGGACTACTATATGACAGACCATGACATGACCCTTAATGATCTCACATATTTCCTTGATGCTGCTGAATCAGAAATGATTTGTATCACTGGTAAAGCAATTTGATTGGAATATCGACTTCCCAAACTTCCATGGACATTGACAATAGTAATATTGGAAATCCAGAAAAGTTTTCTCTTCCCAATGGAAAGGGATCGACCATAGTCAACTCGGTTGACGAAATGGTAAAGAGAAAGGCTAAGTCTGAGATAGTCCCATGTACCATTCCAAAAGGGTCCATATGTTTCTATTGCCAAAGGAAGGGGAATTGGTTGTGAAGTTGTCCTATTTACCAGAAATATCATGAGGATGGTAAAGTCAAAAGCTTTACTCTACTTCAGATAACGTCCACTATCTGACTCTATTAAGTTCCTATTTGGAGATGCTTATACATGATGTGACTAGGTCACATATTGATGTTTTAAGAATCAAAGAAAAGAGGAAGATTAAAGGAAGAAAATGTTGATTCTAATCGCGAAGATGGATTTCGATCGCATGGTTCAGTGATCAGGATTTTGAGCTGCTGCTTAAGAGTTATGCTATTTTGCTTAAGAATAGATAACAACAAGTTTTCATACGCATTTTCATTGTAAGGATAAGTTTTCCGCAAGTTTTTGAAAATAAAAGAAAAAAATTTATTTTATTTATTTTAAAAATCCTTACAATGGCATTTGTGAAAAAATTGTTGTTTATATGATTCCATTGATAGCAATATTGGAAAATGGATTTGATTCTTTCGTTTCTGTTAGTGTCATAATTTACCAAATAAGGAAAGATTCTCATCAACCAAGATTTAGATAGACAGAAACTTAGAATCATGCAACTTGTATTGTATGATGAATGAGAATTTTCATCTTTGGAAAGTTAAGACTAATTCCTTGTTCACATGTATATGTGAGTCAAGTGAAGGACTAAAGGGATCAAGTACACATTCTTGTGCACTGGTCAAGTCGACCACAAAGATCGATAAGACTATTCGTCATGATTTACTAAAGTTTAGTAAGTATGGTTATACTTACAAGTTTAAGTATAATTCTGAAACATTGGAAAAGTTTCGATGTATGGCAGAACGAATGAGAAGTATCAAATTAGGCAGAAAGATAAAAGTTTCTCAAATCTAAAAAGATGGGAGAGTACTTTAGTATCATGCTTTGTGATCATCTTAATGATTAAGAAACCATATCACAATTGGTCCTCTAAGTACATCTTATTGCATTCATATAGCTAAGAAGAGGAATCATGAATTGTTAAAATGGTTAAATCAAGAAGATGAGTCATACTTCGTTCCAAAATAAATCTTAGAGTCATACTTCAAGATTTTAACTTGAGTGACACATCTTAAAGAAGGTTTATAACACTTGTCAAATGTAAGAGTAAAATGTTTTCTACTCTTGTACATTTGAAATTGATAAGTTGTGATGTTTTGGTTAAAACAAAGACCAACTAAGGCCAATTGTGTGAAGTGTTTTTCTTGATAAGAATCCGCACTATCTCTTGAATATTTGTTTGTCAAAGAATGGTTCTTGGCAAGATAGTCTTATATGTCAAGAGGACAATAGGAGTCTTAAAGATCCTGAAAGAGTTTCAACAACTAATCAAGAATAAAACATGTAGTTTATCACTAGCACACGACTTGAGGTTTATAACCTATCGTGTTGACATATTCTTATTTCTATGCCCATTCCAGTTAGAGTTGACTATGCATCTGAGTTCTACAAGTTCTCAATTGATTGCATAACAACTTGGAAGCAATGGTAGGCGCTTGTGCTGCCAGGTGGCAAGAATTTAAGATTGCACAAGTTCAGTCCATATGAGTTTGGATTTGTCACTAACTTTGTCTTGTGATTATGGTTTTGACAAATTCACATGGATAGGAACACATACACCATAAAATCTAAGTGTCATAAGGTTTCTCTCCAAATCATGAAAATGATGGTGAAGAAACGCTTTAACTAAGTAGATTTTAAGTAGATAGCAATTGTGATATTTGCATTCTCAAATTTGTTTGTAACATCCCAAAAATACGAGCCAAAAATTTCATTTTTTTAAAACATATTCTTAGCGAACCTTCAAAATAAAATGTTCACTGATCATATCATTTCATAAAAGTTATCGCATGTCTTGAAAAACATTTCATAAAACCATAATAAAGTCAGAGTACAAATTCCCAGGAAGGTCTCATAGTGCGGAATACAAGGCATGTGTGTGATGGGCCGTTATCGCGCCAACTCCTTCCCCTTCGAAGAAGAGGTACCTGAAATCAAAGCTGAAAACTATAAGCACGAAGCTTAGTGAGTTCCCCCAACATGCGACATACCATACAATCACATAACATACAAATATTGTCAGGCATATCTGGGTGCCCAACCTACCCCTTCGGTCCTCTTGACCGGATACTGACCAATATATCTGGGAGCTTGGCTCCCCTTCGGTCCTCTCGACCGGACAGTGACTAGCATATCTGGGTGCTGGTCTCCCCTTCGGTCCTCTCGACCGGATACTGACCAGTATGTCTGGGAGCTTGCCTCCCCTTCGGTCCTCTCGATCGGATACTAGGGACTATTTCACCCCCTACCACTACCACATAACACATATATCTCAAACTATCTAGCATGGCTGGGCATAACCGCCCCTTCGGCCCTATCGACCGGTGTTCTGGGGGACTATCTCCCCACTACTGTCACTAGCACATAGCATTATATCATACTAGCACAATAACATATCACATGTAGTAGCAACCTAGATGAATATCACAGAGACAAACATCTATCATAGAACCCTACTGGTGGGCCGACATTGTGGCCATAGACCCACCACTACTGGAAGGTAACTCACCTCATAGTAGCTGCTGATCTGCGTGGGAACTGACTGTCTCCTGCTGCTGCTGCCCCGGAAATCCTCCGACTATAATCCCCACAAAACACTCAGTCAAATGCTGCTAATCGACCTTAGGATAAAATCACCATTTACCCCTAACTAAGCCAAGAGTCAAAGTCAAAGTCAACTTCCAGTTGACCCGACTCGCCGAGTTGGCCTGCCAACTTACCGAGTCCCTATCCCTTTGTCTGACCATTGTCCCGACTCTACTCGTCGAGTTCGGCATTGACTCGACGAGTTTTCCTTCTAAACTAGAGTCCAAACATCCTTCATCCTACTCGCCGAGTTGTATGAACAACTCGTCAAGTTCGTCTTCATCCGAAGAATACTGTACGCTGGAACTCGTCGAGTTGTATGAACAACTCGCCGAGTCTATTCTTAAGGCAAGAAGATTGCCTTGGACTCGCCGAGTCAGGTCATTCACTCGCCGAGTTTCTTCATGGGTGAGTCTGGATTCCGACTCACTAAGTCACACCCCATGACTCACTACTCCACTCCGCAAACATGAAAAGGGGAAAAATCGGGGACTCACGACTCGACTCGCCGAGTCAGAAAAATCGGGGACTCACGACTCGACTCGCCGAGTCAGATGAACGACTCGCTGAGTTTGCCACATGCAAATACTATATACGTGATTCTGCTTGAATCCAGCTCATACCATACATAGATCTGGGTTTCTAGGGCCTGGTTAACACGTAAAGTTTCCAACTTTACGTGTAAATAAACACCAATGAAGGTTTTAGGGCTCAAAATGCACTAAAAGAGTAAATCTAGGGCTTTCATGCAATATGGCTCCATAAAGGTAGTAGATCCAAGCTCATGGAGCTCAATCATGCCTAGATCTAGAGGCTAAACAACTTATTACAAACCCTAATACACAAACAAGCTCGGGGAAAGGCTCAAGAAGGACTTTCAAGGAGCTAAAATGGACAATAAGCATGAAATCAGAGGGAAACTGAGCTATACATCAAGGAAATCACTGAGATAACACAAGGATGCCTGACCTCCTTCTCTTCTTGATCTACTCTCCTTCCCTTTCCAAATCTTCAAGAAAACACACCAAAATGCTTCAAACTCACAAGGAACAAGGCTTGAACGAAGTAGAGAGCTCTGAGGGTGAAAGGGGCGAGCTTGCGGGCGGATAAGAGGGTTTAAATAGGGTGCAAACCCTTGGAATTTAGGGTTTCATCAAACAGCTGGGACTCGCCGAGTCCAGAATGTGGACTCGCCGAGTCGCCCACTTAAACATGCTCCCAAACCCGTCTCCACTCGGCGAGTCGGGCCTACAATTCGCCGAGTCCAAGGCTAAAAATATAAAGTACATAGATAAATTTTACATAATAGGAACCAGGTGCTAGAAATCTCCCCCACTTATTTTAGACTTCGTCCTCAAAGTCTGCTGCTCGATCCTGAAACAGCTCGGGGTAATGCTCCATCATTTCTTCCACCAGCTCCCAAGTCCATTCTGAACCCTTTCGGTGCTGCCATTGCACCTTTACTAATTTCACCCTCTTGTTCCTCAGATCCTTCGACTTCCTGTTGAGGATTGCGACTGGGCGCTCAATGTAATTCAGGCTGTCATCAACCTGTATATCCTCTAGCGGCACCACCACTGAATCATCCACTAGGCACTTCCGCAGCTGGAAGACATGGAAGGTGTTGTGGATCTGACTGAACTCGGTTGGCAGATCCAGCCTATATGCCACCTTGCGCACCCGGGCTACAACCCTGAACGGACCAATGAATCTTGGTCCCAACTTGCCCCGCTTCTGAATCGAATGATGCCTTTCCAAGGCGACACTTTCAGGAGAACCATATCCCGACCTGGAACTCCAGGTCTGATCGACGCTTGTCGGCGTAACATTTCTGCCGACTCTGCGCAGTCTGAAGCCTGCTAGATTTTCTCGGTCGTCTTGAGCACCACCTCGGTGCTCCCCATGACCCTCTGGCCAACTTCACCCAAACATATCGGGGTCCTACACCTCCGTCCGTATAACATCTCGAATGGGGGATAGTCAATACTCGCGTGGTAGCTGTTGTTGTACGAGAACTCAGCCAAGGGAAAATAGGTATCCCAGCTACCACCGAAATCTAGCACGCATGCCCGCAACATATCCTCGAAAATCTGGATGGTCCACTCGCTTTGAACATCCGTCTGCAGGTGAAAGGAGGTGCTAAAATGCAGAGGAGTGCCCAACTCATCATGAAACTTCTTCCAAAACCTGGAAGTGAACCGCACATCTCGGTCTGATATCACTGACACTGTCACCCCGTGTCGCGCCACTATCTCCCTGATATAGATATCGGTCAACTTTTTGGCCGAGATACTATCTTGGATTAGAATGAAATGGGCGCTCTTGGTCAATCGATCCACGATGACCCAAATCAAATCTACCCCTCGCGCAATCCTGGGAAGCTTTGTGATAAAATCCATCATAATATCTTCCCATTTCCACAACGGGATGTCTAACAGCTGCATCTAGTCGTGCGTTCTCTGATGCTCGGCCTTGACCTTCCTGCAGGTCAAACACCGCTCGACGTACCATGCCACATCCCACTTCATGCAAGGCCACCAATAGCCTAGACGAAGATCCCTATACATCTTCGTCGCCCCTGGATGAATAGAGAATCGAGATTTGTGCGCCTCCTCCATCAAGATCTGGCGCACGCCTCCGAGATACGGCACCCACACCCTACGGTGTAGCGTCAATAATCCTTGGCTATGATAATCAAAGGAGGTGACTTGACCCACTATTCGCTCACTCTTCCGATGTTCCTCCTTCATAGCCTCCTGCTGAGCTTCCTGAATCTGCTCTAACAGTGGAGTCACCACCGTCACACATCCCTGATTGGTGTCGCCTTACAGCTAAGCGCATCGGCCACCACGTTGGCCTTCCCCGGGTGGTAAAGGATCTCGCAATAATAATCCTTCACCACGTCCAACCACCGATGCTGCCTCATGTTCAGATTCGGCTGATCCATGAGGTACCTCAAACTCTTGTGGTCCGTGTAAATGGTACATCGAACCCCGTTGAGGTAATGCCGCCAAATCTTGAGGGCAAAGACCACCGCCCCCAACTCTAAATCATGCGTCGGGTAGTTCGCCTCGTGAGGCTTCAGCTGCCTCGAGGCATAAGCAATGACATGACCCCTATGCATCAATACCGTGCCTAAGCCCGAGATGGACGCCTCACAATATACCACAAAATCCTCTACGCCCTCGGGCAGGTCTAAGATTGGTGCCTCGCACAATCTCTGTCGCAGAATCTCGAACGCTGCCTGCTGCTCAGGCCCCCATCGAAAGACCAAGGCCTTCCTAGTCAACCGTGTCAGGGGTACGGCTATCCTGGAGAGATCCTGAATGAATCTCCGATAGTAGCCTGCTAATCATAAGAAACTCCGAATCTCGGATGGAGACTTCGGAACCTCCCATCTCATCACGGCCTCCACCTTGGCCGGGTCTACTGAAATCCTATTCTAGTTGACGAGGTGCCCAAGAAACTGCACCTCGCGCAACCAAAACTCACATTTGGAGAACTTGGCGTACAAGCTCTCCCTCCTCAAGGTCTCCAAAACCCCTCTCAGATGCTCCTCGTGCTCCTCCTGCGTCTTGGAATAAACCAAGATGTCGTCAATGAAAACTATCACAGATCGATCCAGCATCAGTCTACACATGCGGTTCATGAGGTTCATGAACGCGGCAGGAGCATTGGTGAGCCCAAACGGCATCACCACGAACTCATAATGGCCATAACGCGTCCAAAATGTGGTCTTCTATACATCCTCCTCTCTGACCTTCATCTGATGATAACCTGAATGCAAATCGATCTTGGAGAACCAAGATGTTCCATGTAACTGATCAAAGAGGTCATCAATCCTCGGGAGTGGGTAACAGTTCTTACCGTCACCTTATTCAGCTCCCGATAATCTATACACATCCAATGCGACCCGTCCTTCTTCTTCACAAACAGGATCGGGGCTCCCCAGGGTGAACTGATCGGTCGAATAAATCCCTTATCCAGTAGCTCCAGCAGCTGCGTAGACAACTCCTGCATATCGGGAGGAGCGAATCGATACGGTGCCTTGGCTATCGGAGCCACACCAGGAACTAGGTCGATCCTGAACTCTACCTGACGCTCCGTAGGTATTCCAGGAAGCTCCTCCGGGAACACATCAGTGTAGTCTCGTACCACTGGAACGTCGCTCACCGTCGCCTTACCCGCATCCCAGGTATCCATAACGTACGCGACATATCCCGCGCAACCCTGCTGAAGGTAGCACCTAGCTCTCGCTGCTGAACATGCTGTGGGTCTAGGCTGTGGCCTCTCGCCGTGGATCACCAACTCTCCCCCACTTGAGGTCCTGACCCGCACTAACTGTTGTGCACAATCTATCACCGCCCCATTAGAGCTCAACCAATCCATGCCTATAATCACCTTGTTCCCCCGCAAAGGGATGGGAACCAAATCCACCACATAGCACTCCTCAAATAACCTTAGGACACAATCCCTGAATATTGCCGACGCTCGCACCGATCGATCATCGGAAATCTCTACCTCTAAAGGGCAATCCAACATGCCCGAAGACTCCGTAAACCTCTTGCTAAGCGCAAGGGAAACAAATGATCGGGTGGCACCCGAGTCAAACAACACCTGAACAGGAATACCGTTCACATGGAACGATCCTAACGCATATACACAGAGCACATATCAATATCATAACATAATAAAAATAAGATAGAGGGAAAGAATCATACCCGTCACCACATCGGGTGTGGCGCGAGCCTCCTCTGTAGTCAGCTGAAACGCCCGACTCCTCACCGCCGGAGCCTCTGCCTTGCCCTGCCGGCCATCTGTAATCTACATGGTAGTTGGAGCTGGCACCTTAACCGGGGTTGATGCTGTCAACTGGGGGCAATTGGCCTTCCTGTGGCCCCTCTGGTTGAAGTGGAAACACAATAACTCCGATGTCTGAATCACAGGTGCAGGGGCAGTACAATCCCTGCTGAAGTGCTCTTACTTGCCGCACTTGTAGCAGCTTGATGATCCCAACTTGTACGCTCCCTCGTGCGCCTTGCCGCATTTCCTGCAGCGACCCCGCCCCTATTGGCCTTTCGGCAGCGCATCTGATCCCTTGGGCTTCTTCCCCGAAGCCCCCATAACATGCCCCTCCTCCGCCTTCCTCTTCCGAATGTGCTCCAGATCTATCTCCCTCTCCCTTGCCCTGGAAATAATAGAGTCCAGGGTAGGGCAAGCTGAAAAACTGACATGCTCCCAAATATCAGCTCGTAGCATGTCATGATAGCGGGTCCTCCTTATATCCTCGTCACCCGCGTACTGGGGCACCATCAACGCCCTCTCCCAGAACTTGGCGGTGATCTCCGCCACAGTCTCCATCGTCTGTCTCATATCTAGGAACTCCCTGGCCAACTGCTGAAGCTCGACAGCCGGCGCAAACTCTGCCCTAAACCTGGTCATGAAGTCCGACCAGGTCATAGCCTCGGCAGCCGAGGCTCCCAACGAGTCACCAACGGACTCCCACCAATCCCTAGCTCGATCTCTCAAGCATCCTGATGCATATCTCACCTTCGACGCCTCACGGCAGAAGCTACTCAACTGTGCAGACTCAATGTCTGCAATCCATCGTCTGGCAGTTATGGGGTCCTTCGCCCCATGAAAATCCGGCGCACCACTGCCCCGGAAGTCCTTGAAAGACAGTGTGCGACATCCTGACTGGCCAGATGCCATGTCGCTTCTGAATGCCCGAAGGCGATCCTCCATCATCTCCAATATCCCTTCCTTGATCGACCCGAAGATAATGGGGGTCGACTCAAGGATGCCTCTGGGGATCTCTGACGCGATGAACTCGCGCAACCCCTCATCTACTGGCTCGGAACCTAATCCCGAACCCGATCCCTCTCCTGTACTGCCAACTGCTGGCCTCGAGCGTAGCACCACCATTCTGAAATACACAAATAATAACTGTTAGCGATACTGATACCTCTGTATGGATCACACCTACTACAAGTTCCCTGGTCTTATCTTGGCCTTACTTGGTTCGGGTACGGATCCTCTGATTTCAGTAGTACGGGCCCATACTACCTTCCACATCTATCCGTACATTCTCCAAGGACTTCCTTGACTCCACCAGGTCCATTTCACTACTGCTGATCACTGTTATACTCATCCTAGGCTTGCTCCAGGAAAATCTCTAACTCCACCCTACCCGGTCTTCAGCTGCTGAAGGTCTCTTTGTAATGCCAATTAGTCATTACCTGAATACCATCACATGTGGTGAGGCTCAGATAATCCTCCGAGTAATAGACTCGGCTCTACAACGGTTAGACTCAAACAAGAGCTGCGCGATATGGCCAAATGCAGCACTCTAAGATTATTCAACCTTGATCACATGTGACGTTATGTATTCACCCAATGTCTAACTCCCATCACTAAGAGCCCCACGAAGCACAAAGAAAGCAGCATTCAGACAAAAGGGAACAATCTCAAGCAAATCCATCCTCATAGAGAGAAGTTGAACTAGCATACAATGCTAAAATCATACTATCAAGCATAACCTAAACAGGCTATCCTACTACTGTCTACTCAATACTAGCATGCAGTTTTTCATACACTGAATCACATAAAGCAGGCACATAAGGGATCATTCCTAGATCCTTAGTCATATTCTAGCATGCTGTTCTACTGAAACTGATAAACATAACATAAGCTTGTATGGGTACTTTGGGGAATACTTACTTCAGCTCGGCCGGTCGCGCACATCACACACTTTGTTCTTTCTTAAAACCCTTTACATAGCCTTTTAGAAAACATTTTCTTTTTCAAAATCTTTTAATCCCTCGATTTGAGTTCAAACACCCCCGAAGGTGTGTCTAAATCCCTCAAACCAGGGCTCTGATACCAACTTGTAACATCCCAATAATACGAGCCAAAAATTTCATTTTCTTAAAAACATATTCTTAGCGAACCTTCAAAATAAAATGTTCACTGATCATATCATTTCATAAAAGTTATCGCATGTCTTGAAAAACATTTCATAAAACCATAATAAAGTCAGAGTACAAATTCCCAGGAAGGTCTCATAGTGCGGAATACAAGGCGTGTGTGTGATGGGCCGCTACCGCGCCAACTCCTTCCCCTACGAAGAAGAGGTACCTGGAATCAAAATTGAAAACTGTAAGCACGAAGCTTAGTGAGTTCCCCCAACATACCACATACCATACAATCACATAACATACAAATATTGTCAGGCATATCTGGGTGCCCGACCTACCCCTTCGGTCTTCTCGACCGGATACTGACCAGTATATCCGGGAGCTTGCCTCCCCTTTGGTCATCTCGACTAGACACTGACTAGCATATCTGGGTGCTGGTATCCCCTTGGATCCTCTCGACCGGATACTGACCAGTATGTCTGGGAGCTTGCCTCCCCTTCGGTCATCTCGACCGGATACTGGGGACTATTTCACCCCTACCACTACCACATAACACATATATCTCAAACTATCTAGCATGGCTGGGCATAACCGCCCCTTCGGCCCAATTGACCGGTGTTCTGGGGGACTATCTCCCCTACTGTCACTAGCACATAGCATCATATCATACGAGCACAATAACATGTCACAGGTAGTAGCAACCTAGATGAATATCACAGAGACAAACATCTATCATACAACCCTACTGGTGGGCCGGCATTGTGGCCGTAGACCCACCGCTGCTGGAAGGTAACTCACCTCAAAGTAGCTGCTGATCTGTGTGGGAACTGACTGTCTCCTGCTGCTGCTGCCCCGGAAATCCTCCGGCTATAATCCCCACAAAACACTCAGTCAAATGCTGCTAATCGACCTTAGGATAAAATCACCATTTACCCCTAACTAAGCCAAGAGTCAAAGTCAAAGTCAACTTCCAGTTGACCCGACTCACCGAGTTGGCCTGCCAACTCGCCGAGTCCCTATCCCTTTGTCTGACCATTGTCTCGACTCTACTCATCGAGTTTGGCATTGACTCGACGAGTTTTCCTTCTAAACTGGAGTCCAAACATCCTTCATCCTACTCGCCGAGTTGTATGAACAACTCATCCAGTTCGTCTTCATCCGAAGAACACTCTATGCTGGGACTCGCTGAGTTGTATGAACAACTCGCCGAGTCTGTTCTTGAGGCAAGAAGATTGCCTTGGACTCGCCGAGTCAGGGCATTGACTTGCCGAGTTTCTTCATGGGTGAGTCTGGATTCCGACTCACTGAGTCACACCCCATGACTCACTACTCCACTCCGCAAACATGAAAAGGGGAAAACTCGGGGACTCGTGACTTGACTCGCCGAGTCAAATGAACGACTCGCCGAGTCTGCCACATGCAAATACTATATACGCGATTCTGCTTGAATCCAGCTCATACCATACATAGATCTGGGTTTCTAGGGCCTGGTTAACACGTAAAGTTTCCAACTTTACGTGTAAATAAACACCAATGAAGGTTTTAGGGCTCAAAATGCACTAAAAGAGTAGATCTAGGGCTTTCATGCAATATGGCTCCATAAAGGCAGTAGATCCAAGCTCCTGGAGCTCAATCATGCCTAGATCTAGAGGCTAAACAACTTATTACAAACCCTAATACACTAACAAGCTCGGGGAAAGACTCAAGAAGGACTTTCATGGAGCTATAAGGGACAATAAGCATGAAAACAGAGGGAAACTGAGTTATACCTCAAGGAAATCATTGAGATAACACAAGGATGCCTGGCCTCCTTCTTCTCTTCTTGATCTACTCTCCTTTCCTATCCAAATCTTCAAGAAAACACACCAAAATGCTTCAAACTCACAAGGAACAAGGCTTGAACGAAGTAGAGAGCTCTGAGGGTGAAGGAGGCGAGCTTGGGGGCGGATAAGAGGGTTTAAATAGGGTGAAAACCCTTGGAATTTAGGGTTTCATCAGACAGCTGGGACTCGCCGAGTCCATAATGTGGACTCGCCGAGTCGCCAACTTAAACGTGCTCCCCTACCCGTCTCCACTCGGCGAGTCGGGCCTACAACTCGCCGAGTCCACGGCTAAAAATATAAAATACTTAGATAAATTTTACGTACTAGGAACCAGGTGCTACATTGTTAGTGGAGCGTGTGTGGGTAACCGACACACTAACATGGACTTGTGAGAAATAGAAAAGGTCTAAACAATTGAGACTATGATTACGGCATCCCTTTTCATAGTTCTAAAAACTATTTAAACACACATATGAGCTATCTAAGAAATGGTGTATGATTTTGATAAACTTTTATCAAATCATCTCGTATCAGAAATTTGAACTTTGGTAGGAAAGTCAATAAAGTATTGATTTCTAGAAGTCCAGCTGATTTCTGAGTACATGTCAAAGCTAGTGGGAGCATAAGTGTTATGCTAATAATTATCATGTTAGTGTGAGCATCATAATTATGATAAGTATTGTAAGTTAACAATATTAATTATAGAAAACAAAATTTTCAATTGGGAAAAGTTGTTTTGCTATAATTTAGGGAGAGGAAATTATACTACATTTCAATTTGTAAAAGCTTAGATTGAGATTTTAATCATCTTTAGTCAAGGATATATATATATATATATATATATATATATATATATATATATATATATATATATATATATATATATGAATTTTAGGTTGGAATAGTTCAACATAAGGAAATTTTATATATATTGCATTCTCAAAATCGATTATGATTACGTCATCCCTCTTCATAGTCGAATTATGAAAACATGGCAAATAAAATAAAAAATATTGTAGCAAAAGACGGGTCTAGGATCATGTCTTTATGTGAGACATCATGAATTGTGTTCCATATGCTGAGATATAGGATCAATTACATGTGCTATAATATTTATCCTTTCTAAATTTTCGAATTGCGTAGGGCATTAAGAGGGGAGAAGGTCTAGAATTGGATATGACTAAAATGATTAAGCAATTGTTGAGGACAATCTGAGGTTTACCAAAGATTGGTTGCTCATGGACAATTGGAAGTATGGTGTAAATTTTTAGAAAGGACGATATTGACGTATTTTGAAAAAGAGGCAACTCTTATTCAAGAGTGATAGTCAAAATGGGAATATGGAAATGTCTCCATAGGTGGAAGATATTCAATCTGTGTAAGATTAGAAAAACTTAATGCAAGAAGGATGTTCAAAGGAATGTACTTTGAATTTGAGACTTCATTTCCATGGAATTGATCTCCATTGGAGTACTTTGTAATGTCTGTTGCCAAGTCTTTGTGACTTTGTGCATAGTCATTACAAGAGGATCAATGCATAAAAGTTTAGAATCTAATAGATTTCGGTAAATGGCAGGAATTTAGAATTCGTACATTTACGATAAGGATTTGGGATTGTGAGATGAGAATCATTATAATTGTGTTCAATTGATCTATTCCCCAAAGTAAGGGTCATAGACAAACATAATGTGCATACTTGGTGTATGGCATAACTATTGTTTGGAAAAACATAGTGTGGATACTTGGAGCATGGCATGACTATTGTTTCAGATTCGAGTATAAATTTGATTATTCGAAACATTATACAATGAATAATGAGTAATCAATATGGTGTTTAAATAAAAGTTGTTTTATTTACTCTCAAAGGTGCTTGGGGCCATATAGGATTAGTATTATTCTTGTGTTTCACTTTGCACGTTTTAACTTCCCGAATAACTAAGTTATTCAAATTCTCCACATTCAGTCATATGTTGGAAATAGATATGAATCAAGACTGTCATGAAGTTGGTTTGTAGATGTCTAAGGTGTTGTACATAGCAAGACTTGCTACAACATTCATGAGTGCTCCTGGAATGAGATTCGATTATTGGATTAAACCCACGCTCATTTGAATCACTTCATGGATTTTATAATGAGTGATCATGAGACGATAATATCTTCTATTCTTCAAATCTAGAGATATGACTTGTTGACTATGAGTTAATTATACATTGATTGCACGAAAACGCATCAGTAACTTGATGTTATAAAACATGCCTTTGTGTATGATTCAAAAAGTGGTTAGTACAAGCATATGAGTCAAACTTTATCCATTCATTTTACCCTTGGAGGATAAAAACGATATTTGTGGGCCCCTCGATGATTTAGTGATGACACCCCTAAGTGCTTTGCCAAGCCTAGACTGATTTGATTTGTTCAATTAGTCAGTTGTCATAAATCAGAAATCAGGAAACAACAAATGGACAGAGAGAATGATTATAATCCATGTCTAAGTCCATATGATATCTAGAATGAAGGAATATATGATCCATTGTCTAATGGACAAGTCATTTGACTAGGTCAAAGTTCGGTAGCGACTTTAAGAGCTACAATTGCTAGTCGGGGTCTTAGAGTCATATGTAATAATAGTTTTAGACTTATCCCAGTGGGAGACTATTGGATTAGATGTCTAAGCCCATAACTATTATTGATATGTATTCGACCCAAGAGTAGCATGGTCCATTTGGGTTGCACTTTACCGAAACAATTTGTATGGATAGTCTTTTGAGAATAGTATGCCTATAGTTTATTAATATATTATGAGTTGTAATATATTAATATGAAAGCATATTATTTAATTATTATCGATAGAGAATTAATTTAGTGATCAAAAGGAACTAATTAAATATGGAGTCTTATATATATATGGAATGGGTCAAGTTCATTTAGAATGGGCTAAGCTTGCATGGATAGTCCATGGAGTTTTTAACCCATGGATCCTATGGAAATGAAAGGTCATGGGTATTAGGGTTAACATGAATGTAACCCTAATCCTCCATACTATATATAGAGGTCTTTAGCACATGAAATGACACTAGTGTGTGAGTATACAAGAGTGGGCTGATTTCTAGTGTGGTTACTATTCTCTCAAGCTTTTCAAGGTGTTTTTGGTGATTTGTGATTCCACTTGAGGCATCCACATTATTGGTGCTAGGCTCTTGAAGCTCAGAGGAAACAACCACAAGTAAAAGGTATGTCATTCTACTAGATTCTTGTATTGTATATACTTCATATTATGCTAGTTAGGATGAAACCTTGGAATATTGAATATTTGCAGGTATAATAGAGAAAGCGTAGATCCAAGGTTTATAAGGTTGCATGTACACCATAGGAGTGTTAGAATGCTCAAAACCTATCAGATGTTGCCATTGTTGCCGTAATCCGTAACCAATTTGCACGTGGATCGTTCCCTTTCCAAAACAATAGATTAACTTGAGGATCATAATCGTAAATAAAAATTATTCGCATCCTTCGCTATATGTACTTTGAAGAATTCAAGATGGTTAAAGACATAAGAACATGACTTGTGAATGAATTTTCCAAAAGATTCAAGACCCCCAGTCCTTTCAAACTAGGCAATGGACTGGAATGCAACCAAATCTCTTTCAAAAATGTCATGTTTTCTATAACATCAATCTTTCTATTAACTTTCTACCTGTTAACCCATAAAGATTCAGTTTATGAGCCTAAAAACGGCAAGTGGTTTTAAGAGGTGGTAAAAGAAAGAATATAACATCTATGGGTAGTGTTTGTTTATATATATATATATATATATATATATATATATATATATATATATATATATATATATATGGCTAGGTTATAATGTGGATGTACAACTATTGTGTGGACGTGTGGACAATGCTATTCTATAATAATTACTAAAAGAATATGTTGTTTAGTAATGTGAATACATTCAACCTCACCCAATTATCATCGGTTTCATGCATTCTCACTAATTCTTATTCATTTTTGCTCTCAAGCATAGTTTTTCACTCAATTTCATTCTTACAGAATACAACCTAATAAACATTCTGACAATATTCCGATAGAATGAGAATAATAATAATAATAAGTTTATAATAACCTTATAGACGATTTAATTAGTGAAAATGTGTGCTAAGTATAATAGTTATGTAAGATTGAACGTATTCACACTATCAAACAATATATATTATTTGTCAATCTCACAGAATAACATTGTCCACACATCCGTACAATAGATGTCAATCCACATTATATATATATATATATATATATATATATATATATATATATATATATATATATATATATATATATATAGAGAGAGAGAGAGTTAGGTTCAAATGTTTTTAGCAAATAGTGTGTGACTAAATGCACCAATGAGAATTCAAGAATAATAAATCATTAAATAAATTAAAAAAGGGTATAATGGTAAACTTCCTATATCTAATTATGGTAAAAAATAATTCAATGAATATCTCCTTAATTAGTTTAACCCTACAAAGCCCACATCCCTAACCTTAAAGAGTACGGCGGCTTCCTTAAATCGTCAATATCTCAGTTCCTCCTTTCCACCAGAAATCATCGATACCTTAATTCCTCCTTTCCATCAGAAATCGATTCTTTCACAGCCGCATGTTCGTCGGCCTATTATCATCGGAAAGAGACTAGAAGTGAGGGTTCGGTGGTGCTGGTGGATCGCTAGCGTAGGCGATGGAAGGAGGCCGGCAGCGCAGGGTTGCTCCCCTCGGCTCCATTCTTCTTCTAGTCCGATTGTCTTGAAACACAAGGGTGGTTGCAAATTGGGAGTTGTAAGGCGACAGTAAGTCATATGGGGTGGTGGCAATCGGCAGGTGGGTGGAATCGGTGATGGAGGAAACTGTTCAACAATGATTCAATCAATAGGTAAAGGCTCCTTCTTTTCTATTTGTTCTTGTTTGATTTGGCAGAATTACATAGGTGTTCGTTTGATTAAGAATCGATGGATGTTTGTAGAAATGCCTCAAAGAGAATTTGGCAGCTTTGTTGTAGAAATGGCCTGAAAGAAATTTTGATTTCTATGTTGCATGCCAGGTGTTTGTAGAAATGCCTCAAAGAGTATTTCTTTTATTTTCTTCATTAAACCTTTTGATATGTTTTTTTTGTTGTTTTATTAACTCCTTATGTGTTAATTACCTGAGTAACATCAATCTTTGCTATTGGTATTTGATTTTTTTAATCAATTTAGGGTGAAGATTTGATTAAGGGTTTATAAGAGATTTTCATAAATTTGAGACATTTTAGAACTTAAACATTGTATGAATGAGAAAACTCTTCTTAAAAGCATTTGTAATCACCTGATTAAATAAGCAATATGTGGAAAATATCAAAATCTAACCTTCTAATATTTAAAAATTATTAAACTTAACATGTTCCACTGTTCACAATTTTATAATCTTGATTTAGTAGCAAATTTTATGTAATCTATCAGAATATATTCTATGTATTCTTCTAGAATATATAAAATGCTAGGAATTGCAAGTAACATTATAGTAATTCTGATAGAATGCATTTATACATTCTATGCTTTAGAATGTATATATAGAGAGAGAAATACGATTGCAAATGTAAAATCACATGCTTTTAATTCTTTATAGTGCCATGTAAAGTTATAACTAGCAGATTTTATTCTATGTATTCTGCGAGATTGTATTCTATGTATTATGCAAGATTATGTTCTGTATATTCTATCGGAATGAATTATATGTATTCTCCCAGAATGTATAAATTAATAGGAATTGCAAGCAACATGTTTTTAACCATTATTAGTTTTTGTTGCATTTGTGATAGGAATGGTCGGAAGAATGGCTTGAAGAACTGATAAGAATGACTTGAAGAATGAGCCAAAGATTGATGACACTCACAGTTTAAGAATGTTCTTATTTTTTATGAATTACACTTGTATTTATTCATTAACTATATATTCAAGAATGCTGATTTTTTATGATATTCTTTTAGAATATGTATAAATATATTACAATGTAGAAGGCTATTAGTATGTAAGAATATGTATGAATTTGTATTTAAGTTCGAATGTATATGAAAATATTAAAATGTTGTTATTTTTCAACTAGGAGTTCAAGAATTCTGTTATTCTTCGTTAATATTCTACTAGAATTAAACTCTGAAAAAACATCATTCAAACAAAAATTCATTCTGACGGAATAAAATCGGTTATGTTTACAAATTATGTTTAGAATTAATTAAAATTAATTTAAAAAATTCAGATTTTAAAATTAGAAGTGTTAATGATCCCTGAAAATCCGAAAATTACCTTTTTTAAAATATGTTAATTGACCAAAATACTTTTTTTCTGAAATTTGTGTGATTATATGGTACATACTACGCTATTATAATATCATAGACCCTCAGATCATAATCATTGATTTTATTCATCCGGTTCAGATCTGTGCATTCTGGCACACAATAGTTAGTAAAAACAAAATAACATAAGCCTATATATATATATATATATATATATATATATATATATATATATATATATATATATATATATAGATAGATAGATAGATAGATATATAGATGCAGTAAGAAATTTTTTTTGGTAGGAAGGTAAGAAGTTTTTTTTTCTACATATTTTTTTGACGAACAAAAGAAATGAATCACTAGATGATTTATTTGTAAGATGATTCACAAGAAAAAATTCTCAAAAAAACATATTTATGATTCATTTTGAAGTAAATTAAGAAAAAATTCACTTTTGTGACAATTTTAGTGAATAACAATAAAATCGTTGTATAAATGAATCATCGAAATGTTTTTTTGAGAATTTTTTCTTGTGAATTATCTTACAAATGAATCATCTAATGATTCATTTTGTTTGTTCGCAAAAAAAATATGTAGAAAAAAACTTCTTACCTTCCTACCAAAAATTTCCTTCTTATTTGATCTTGACTATATATATATATATATATATATATATATATATATATATATATATATATATATATATATATATATATATATATATATATATATATATATATATATATATATATATATATAGAGAGAGAGAGAGAGAGAGAAAAAAAAAGGACTAGCAATCCAAAAGTTTAGTGATTTTGACATTTTCCTTTAAAAATGCATAGCATATAGACAATTTTTGGAGTTTTATCTTTTTAATATCTTAACAAAAAGAGTGAACATTTTTTTTTACTTTGTAGTCGTAACGAAATATGAATTATCAAATATTTTAATTTTGTTGATTTTTGTTTATGTTTTTATATTTTTTGTTAGAGTTACAACAAAAACTTGATTTTTAATTTACACGGGTATCCATCGGATTCCTTATATCCAACATATATATTTTTTATCTAAGTCCGTCTGGGATTAAGCAGGGCGGGCAGGGACGGGGACGGGTGTGGAAATCAGAGTTGGGGTGACGGGACGGGTTTCGCAGCCTCCGTCAATATCCGTTCCCATTTGCATCCTTACCCTCAACATGTGACTAAGGGCCGTATTTACATCAATTCATAATACTACTAGGCTATAGGATTTTGTTCATAAGTTTTGATATCTTTTAATAGAGTTTGTTTACATTTAAAAATATAATTTAATGCTCACCGAGCCTCTAACAGTCAACCACAATCAAAAGTAGAATTTAAATATATGGATACAACACTAGCCTTAAATAACAAAAGAAATTTTAAGTAAATATTATCTATATATATTCAACCAAATTAAAACTTAGATCTATAAACATTTTTGCCTTAGGCACAACGATTGTTAGAATCAATTCACCACAATTTAAGAATGGAGCGAGCATCGCTTTTGGTCCTTTGGTTTTTTATTTCTGGTAACAACTTGTTTTATACATACCGAAGTCCTTTGATATATGCTATGAAACACCACCCACAGATGAATTTGTATGCAAGCAACTTCAGGAGAAAAAACTCCTTCGTGTTTTAGTCACTTTTACGGGTTTGTGATGTACATCTATATATATAAAATATGAATTAATGTTTTCAGAAACCTTTTTACAGGATTGATCATGAACTACACCGTGTTTTCACAAGATACATATCCACGTTGTCATACTGTCAAAGACTGCTTATCATATTGTCGACGCAGACTTGGGATTCCCTTTTGCGTTCGCCATCATTGTTTCTGCCTAAGGATCAGTGAAGAGAAAGCCGCACTAGCACCATCACCAATTGCTAAAGCCTTCAAGACAAATGGTTTTACTTTTCAACAAGAGAAAGACAAACCTTAATTAATATGGAGTAATTAATATTAACGCTTACAAAGTTACAATTGTGTATTTTGGTTCTTGTTTTATCAACTCATGCATAAATGAAGTAATGTTATATTCTCTATGTGGCATATATCGATGTTCTATTTGTAAGTTGCGTGACATATATTTGTAATGATTTTCTTGAATGAATAGGAGTATATTATAAATTGAAAAATTAAATATAAAACAGTTAAAAGAAATACACTATAAATAATGAGATACTTTATATTAACAACATTGTATGCATACATGAAAATTTTATTTGATCATATGCGTTTTGTAGATGTGGCAGTTAGGGTTGGGTTCGAGTTTAACCTATATTAATTTGGTTGTTAATTTCAACCCAACTCAACCTGTTTATTTAAATGAGTATATATATTTCCAACCCAACTCAACCTTTCAGATAAATAAGTTGTCATTAGGTTGACCCGTTTATGTAATTTTCCAACCCAACTTATTAAATAAAATGGTTAAATTTGGGTTGATCCATCTAAAATAAAAATAAATAAATAAATTAACTAAAGATTACATCATTTAAATTAGTTATATACTTAAATAAAATTTCAAAGTATGACAAAAGTACAATTACAATTCATATACACAAAGAAATTGTTCAAATAACATTAAATATATATAATTTCTAAGTGATTTTTTAGAATGGTTACTGTTGTCGGTGTCAAGAAAAAAGTTAGGAATTAGGATTCCATTTTTTTAAACATAAATAATAATACAAACATTATAGTTTATAAACTAATACTTAGATTAATATATGATAATATTTAAATAACTTTTAAATAGAATATAAATTAAAGTTAAATGAGTTGCTGGGTTAAAACCGGGTTTATAATTTTTATCGGACCCAACCTATTTAATTAAATGGGTTAAACATTTTGATTCATTTAACATAAATGGGTTGAAAATCTTAACTCAATCTGCTAATTTTTAGGGGTTTGGGTTGGGTTGGTGGATTTGATCAATTTTTGCGAGCTCTAGCATTTTGCATGATTTCCATTTGAGTAAACTAAATGTTCCACAAGTAAACTAACTTTAGTAGTAAAACTTAGAAAATCCATCTCACAATCTAACGTGAAGTATATTTTTCTACAAAGGAAGGTTAGGTGTTGTTTGTTTTTGAAAATGTAAAATGTATGCAGTCTACGAATCAAATTTGCTGAACATCCAAACGTCTGCGATCTGCAACAAAAAAAAAATTGTTGGTTTTTTAAAGTCTTCAAACTATTAAAATAACTTAAATATAACGAAACTAATTTTTTTCAACTTAAAAAGATTTTTAATACTAAAATTCAAATAAGTATAGTTTTACAACACTGGAATAAAATTTATACAACCACAGTAATATTTTAAACAAAAAACATTTATTCATATTTTGCATTAATTGCTCGGCAATTGCATCTCGTAAATAAGTTATATATATGCGGTCCGCACTACCATATATTTAGATGGTCCGCTTGATCGTAGCATTAAATCTTTAGTATAACCAACTTTACAATTTAGATAAATGGCATGCTTGATCTTACCTTTAGATCCTAATACTTAGATGATACAAATGTGTTTGGTCACCCTTAGTTATAATGAGAATAAAAATAATACTAGGAATGTTTTTAAAATGAGATTTTTTTTCTATACAATAATTTTCAAAAAACAAAAAAAAACTAAATAATCTAATATGTGTGATTAAAAGTCGCCGAATTCCGTTTTGGTAAATAACTGTTTTTTTTTTTTTTTTTCTGTAACGTCTCAAAAATACTAGTAAAAAGTTTCATCTTTAAACTACGAAAACCATACAATCATTTCTTCAAAAGCCAACTAAGTATAATGTGTTTCTCAAACATCAGATTAAATAAAGATAGATAATGCGGAAATAAACTCAAAGGGATACAGTGCGATCAACACAAGACCTTCTCGTTTGAACCAGAAGTACCTTGAATATTTAAACACAAAATTGTGAACACAAAGCTTAGTGAGTTTCCCAAAATATTACATACTATACATATGATGGGTCTGTTCCAACCCGAAGTGAACTCTATGGGCAAAATCATACTTTGACAATGACGTCATGCCATGGGCCAAATCATGGTCTTTCATTGCAATCCTGATGACCAAATCTCGATCTTACATACAAGTGCTAGGGGCCAGATCCTGGTCTTTCATACAAATTCCAGGGGCCAAAATATACATGATATGGAATGGATTTCACAAGGCAACGAATACAGAGCTACTTTGCATGATGAGATTGCAAATCAATTATTTTCAAATGCTTCAAATTAAATTTGTAGGATTTTTTTGGGTTTAGTATGATTTCGTGGATTTTAAAATATTTATGTTGGATTTGGATTTATGTTTAATTTGGATTCTATGTGATATTTAGATTTATGTTTAATGTCATAAAAACCCTCAATTTTTCAGGATTTTTTGGTTTTACCCACAGTTGGATTTTATGTCCGTTTTTACCATCACATTTTCCAAAAAATGTTTGGTTTTACCCTTTTACCGGTGATAACAAGTTTTCAAGGTTACCGTTATATTAACTTCGCAAAAATCCCTTAAATTTACAGTTTTTTACGTTTTTACCCTTAAGTTTATAATTTTTTTTACACTTTTACCCTAAGAATTTTTATTTTCATAATATACGTATTCACACAAAAAAATTGTGTTTATATACGAAAAAAAATGTTTAATTAAATATTGTATTTATATTTCTTTAATATTATATATAAACACGTTTATCATTAAACAAGTTTTGTTATTGATATTTATATTTTTAAATACATAAAAGTATGTATTTTTACTTCTAAAAACATATTAATTTGTTTTTTTATTACATTTTAAACAGTTTATCCAGGGAAAAAAGACATATATATATATATATATATATATATATATATATATATATATATATATATATATATATATATATATATATATACACACACATAAAGATATAACATTTAAAAAATGTAAATATAATATTTAATTAAACTGTTTTTCGTATATAAATAAGATTTTTCTGCATTAATACGTATAATATGAAAATAAATATTTAGGGTAAAAGTACAAAAAACTTATAAAATTAAGGGTAAAAACATTAAAAAACTGGAAACTTAAGGGTTTTTTTTGTGAAGATAATATACTGGTAACTTAAAAACCCTATTATCGTCGGTAAAAAGGTAAACCGAACATTTTTTTTTTTTAAATGTAAGGGTAAAAACCGACATAAAATTCAACTTTGGGCATAATTGACAAAATTCTAAAAACTTGAAGATTTTTATGACATTAACTCTGCTATCATTACTAGTACACTTAATATTAAAATGTTAAAAAATATAATAAACATTATTTGTTCTTGTAAATATCACTATATATATGCTTAAAAATATACAATTATCCTCTGCTAAGATATATATTTCTATTTATAGAAATTTTAATTGTCAAGACTTCTTCAATTTTGTATCGAAACTTTATGTCATTATTCAGCAAAGATAAATGAATAGTCAAGAGTTAAAATTAAAATTAGAATTTACTACAAAAATGCACATACGTAAGTTTATAATAGAATAATAACATTGTAATGAATATATGACTAATCGAAAATTAATATTTATATTAGAATTATTTCAACAATACACATATACAAAATTCATTACAGAATAATAACATAAATATAATGTTTTTACATTCTCACAATATTTACTGTTTTTATTTGAACTTATTTCTCTGTCTACATATATATATATATATATATATATATATATATATATATATATATATATATATATATATATATATATATATATATATATATATATTCGATGCGGTTCGGGTTTTTGCAGTTTTTGCAAGACTAGAAACCGCACCGCATCGAACATTTTCGGTTTTTGCAAAACTAAAAACCGCACCGTCGGTTTTCATTTCGGTTTCGGTTTTTTCGGTTTGCGGTTCGGTTTTTACTCACCCTTGCATTCGCTAAATCTAGTGGCTGAATCATTGCGAACTTTTTTTTTGAAAAAAAAATTAAAGACAATATTTTCTCATGCAACTGATAATATCAAATTCTAGACCAAGTACATGCAACTTAGCCTATATATCAAAAGGATCAAACCCACAGTCCAAGATATGAAAAGAACAAATGATTTTAACCCACACTGAACTATGAATGTCTTTTGGATGATTGACTTCGCTTTTTTTAGATATAAGACATGAGTTTTTTTTTTTATAAATGCAAAATACATGCATATATATTGTTATAAAGTAATTTAGATAGTTGACGTTGGTTGTTATTATTTCATCAAAATGCATTTGTCTATATTTTTCTTGGCCTTTTATTTGAAGTATTTTTTTTAACATCTTAGGATTAGATTAAGTTGTTAAAAGATTACTTGATATCTCAATTATTAATAATTAAAAAATCTCAATGTTCAAGGTTTAAGCAAAACATATTTATTTTATTAAATTTATTTTCAGATGCCATATAAAAAAAAAATTATATATTTTTGGGTAATACCCGAATTACCAAAACCCGACCCACTACCCGAATTACTAAAACCCGAATTACCCGAATTAAATTTGGTTTGGGCAATGGGTAATTTTTTTTATCATGAACAACCCGAATTACCTGAAACCCGAAAAATTTACTTGACCAACACCCTTACAACCTATAAGTATTGTGTGAAGATATGATCAAGTATGATTCACTCACTTGATAAGGGCATTATATTAATTTCATTAATTAAATGAATTATTATAAAAACTAAATCTTTATAACATTAGTAACTTAATCAATTTACAATGCACACTTTTAGGGATTAGTCACCAATCACCAGCTATACCTCTGTCTTTCTCGCTAACATACACTACGATCATCCAAACTCCATCTCATCCCCATCTATTACCTCTTCACCCCGTCTATACGATTTCATCTCTCAATCCAATATGCATCAAGGTTATAGTGGTTTCATTGAGGTGCCTGGTATGGATTCATATCTAACAGTAGAAATTGATGAGAACTATTGATCGAACTCACGTAAAAACAATGTCTAGCAACCATACCAATGATTTTGGGGCCAAATCAATTTTCTTCAATCCTTTGAATGAGCGTATTCTTAAATAAAGATATCAAGGTAATCTTTGTTATGCTGATTTCCATAATATTTGTATCAAGGAGAATCAATAATCTTACTCATATATAGTTTTAATAAATTTTGACAACATCTATTTTAGGTATAGCTCTTTAAGTTATGCTTTGATTGTTGTACTAATATATATATATATATATATATATATATATATATATATATATATATATACCCTTCTGGATTTATGTATAGCCTCTTTATAGTATCAGAGCTAACTCTACTCAAGCAAGTTTTCGATCCTTCTTCCTCTCGTAACCCTAACTCAATCGTCTTCATGGGAACCCTGATATTATTCAACTTATAGCCATTAACCATTTTCAAATCAGACTCATAGCTATAAACTTTTCATTGTAACACAAATAAGTTAAAATGGATCTTAATTGTCTTGCCCTAAATGTCTTCATCAATGGTTCCAACCAAGGTTGTAGAACTCGTTACTCGGTACCTGTTTGGTCGACTACTGAGTAGCAAGTACTCGGGGAGTACTTGGATGATTTAGAAATTTGTGTAGAAATATTTTTAGGGAAATTATATATGTCAAAATCATAAGATAAAAACATAAGTTGATTTAAATATATAATAAAATTGGATACATGTGAATACACAAAAAATGAAAAACACATAATGGTCTCACTTTGTGAATAATTACTGAAAATTTAAGATATATATGTAGTAATAATCACATGTGTGTGTGTTAAATAATAAATCATTAAGTATATTATACATATTAATCACCGAGTTGACCGAATTTCACAACACTACTCAGTTCGTAAGGGGCCGATCGGGGAGTACTCGAGATTATGTAGCTCGCCTCAGCAAGGGGGGAGTAGCGAGTACTCGGAGGAGTAATCGGCCAATTCGGCGATTTTTACAACACTGGTTCCAACACACCTCCATTAAAAACCATCTCTGAAAAAGACACCACCAAGTCAAATACTAATTATACAATCTAGTATCGTCAAGACTAGATCAAATTTAGTGTCATACTCGGAAGTTGTTTTAATGTCATTCAACCAATTCTCACCTCATACTCACCTGCAAAAGATGTTGGATTATGTGTCTATGCTCATAATTATAATTGGGATAAACTTGAATTGATAGCAACACAGTCCTTTTAGGTTACCCTCAAATCTAGCAATTGGGACAAGATGATTTTTGGAGAAAGATGTTGATTTATTATTTGATTAATAAATTGAAATAAATAATTTGTTAATATATTATGAGAGTAATAGGGGATAATATATGGTTTCTAGATATCTCATGTGGATAAATATGGAGCTGGATAAATTCCAATTTGAAATAGTGTTATTATATATTCAGATTAGGGTTATCCAGGACTTCCTAGTACCATTATATAAAGGACCATATCCCTTTATATTTCAGCCACTGATACTCTTAATGAGATAGCCAAAAAATTTCATTCATCTCTCCTCTCTACATAATCTTCCTCTTGCTAGCTTGTGGTGCTTGCTTTCAAAGGTTCTACAAGTCGAGGATAATTATTATTTACTATAATAACAATAAGATATGTAATCCTAAACCTTTTCTTGTGTTTTTCGAAAATTACCTAGGGTTTCTAGAGTTCTTATTTTAACGTTCTTAGTTATAGGTTCAACAGTGAAAAACATAGATCTTTTTTAAGGTTGCATGCACACTCAAGAGTTTTAAGTTTGTTTTGTTATGCCTAAAACCCGTCAGTGGTATCAGATAATTTGTTGTGTTTCCAATTGAATTTGCTACAAATGTTCAAATTTGATCAAATTAGGTTTTATGGAAATTAAACCCTAAAAGGCTTAAAATTTTTAAATTAGGGTTAGGGTTTTGAAACCCTTACCTTCCTCCGCAAGTTTCGAAATTAGGGTTAGGGTTTTGAATCCCTAACCTTCCTCCCCAAGCAAATTTTGGAAATTAATAGGTTATAAGGTTTTTTTTTTCAAATTTTGGTAATTATCATTTTATTTGCCTAAAAAGAGATAGCTAAAACTGGAATAAGTCATATACCCTATATTTCGAAAATTTAGAGGGTAATGATTAGGATTAAATTATTTGATTAATTTAATTAGATAAACTTTATTTGATTTAATATATTTAATTAATAGATAAATATTAAATCATTTGGTGTATATTTAAATTTAAATTAGTTATTACTTTTTTAAATTTAATTATAAACCTAGTATTTTGAAAAGTTTAAATACACTTTATACTATATGTAAAATTAAATGTTTAATTATTAATATATATATATATATATATATATATATATATATATATATATATATATATATATATATATATATATATATATATATGTATAAGAATAAGTCAGTCAAACTGCTAGTACGCCTCATTTGTGAAGCTAGTCTATAAGGGGTTATAAGGAAACTTCCTATAAAATGGTAGTTGAATGGGTGTCCACTCTCACCCATTGCTTCTTTGATTAGTGGAGGGTCATTAGCTGAATGGTTTTGATAGGAAAATTAATTCCCATTAAAAGTATAATGATATTAAAAAGTAGTAGAACCTTTTTATTAAAATCCCAAATCTAGTTACTTAAGGAAAAATGTGAATTTCTATGCTAATCCATAAAATTGCATATTACATTTTATAAGTCGTTAGTGAAGCGTGTGTGGTTAACCAACACACTAATAAGATCTAATAAAGAGTTGTAATGGGCATCTTACCAAATATTATTGTTGATGGAGCGTGTGTGGTTTACTAGCACATCAATTTAGATGATAAATGATAATAAGGTTTCCAAGCACATTTGCATGGTTATTCACATCTTGTTTGCGATCCTCGGTATCCCAGTCACAAATAAAAGAGCATAATATGAGAATAAACATGTCATTGAAGAGTTTCAATGAATCTCAAAAGATTTAGGAATTTCATCAAAACTTAATTTCATTTTAAAATTTCGTTTTCTATTAGTGGAATTGGTAAATTGTCATTTATCTACCTTTATTAAATTTACAATTTGATTACGACATCGCATTTCTAAGTTGTGAATTATGTAGTTGGATCATAGTTTTAATATTTCATTTCTGGGTTACTATATTAAGGATTATTCTTATCTAACTAAAACTACCTTCCTTTTTATAGATGTCTACTCTAAATGAAGCTTTATGTTCCTTCTCCTCCAATCAAAACTTATCGTTGTTGAACATTTGCTCAAAGGTGAGATTGGATGACACCAATTACAATGACTATATGCAACATCAAAACGGTCCTTCGTTTCAAGAACAAGGAATATGTCCATGACAAAGAACTAACTGAGATTGACAAAGAGAAGGCTACTCCTGAAGAATTAGCTGCCTACAAGAGGCACTGTAATGATGCAAAAAAAGTTTCTTGCATCATGGTTGCCATGATGACCCCTGAATTGTAGAGATTCTAAGAGGATTATTGGTCGTACGAGATGAACAAGGACCTTATAGAGAGGTACCATAAGCGAGCTGATCAAGAAAAATCTGAGGTGGTAAAGTACCTCATGGCATGCAGAATGAAAGAGGGAGAATCTGTTTGTGGCCACATGCAGAGAATGCAACGTTACATGGAGCGCCTTGTTAGGCTTAATGTGTACTTTGATGAGGAGTTGGCTGTTGACATAGTCTTTAACTCCTTACCAAATTGTTATGATCAGTTCATCTTGACCTATCATTTGAATAACAGTGAGACTACCTTGGCTCAATTACACAACCTTCTGTAGACAGCTGAAGCAGGTATGAAGGGAAAAAGTACTCCCTACACTCTTGCTAGTGTTCCTGTTCTAGCCATTGGTCAAGGAAATGGTAAAATGAGGAAAGGTCTTCCCAAGCAAAACTTGAAAGGAAAGTCTCATACAAGGTCACCTAGTAGTGGCCCTAAAGAAAAGTTCAGTTGTGATCACCCACCCTCTTCTGATTCCAAAGAGGCGATATGCTTTTACTACAGCAACAAGGGGCATTGGAAACGAAGGTACCCGAATTATTTGCAACATATCAAAGATGGAAAAGTGAAGACGACGTCTGCATGTATATACACTATTTTATCTAATAACTCGTCATCTTCTCGTTCTTGGGTCCTTGTTACAGAATGTGGATTTCACATTTGTTATGATTTGTAGTGGCCAAGAAGAAGTGAGGAGGTGGAGCGCGTTAGAATCAACTTGATCATGTAGAATAAGCGAACTTCACCTATTACGCATAAAACCCATTAAAAGAAGCCTATGATCATCCAAGAACAAGTTATGCAAGCCAATCTCATTCTAGAATTATATCTCTCAAGTCCAATCTTGCAAAGAATCCCAAAGCAAATCGCCCTATTGCATATTTTCTCAATGACATGAGAATGATTACTTATGAACTTGTAATTGCACGAAGCCCCATCGACGAGGAAGATCTTCTGGTTCACATACTAAACCAACTTATAGATGAATATGGAACGATCACAATTACCATAAAATCAGAGAACAATCAATCTCATTCTCTGAACTCTTTGTGTAACGCTCTAAAAATTCCAACCAATTTTAACTCTTCAAAAACAACCCAATTTCATAAAGTTATTACGAAAAGGTTTTCAATACATTTATTATCAGAGTATTTCCCAGAACCACATCAAAAACACATAAAAACATGAGGAGTGGTACGATCATGCCTTTGCCTTGCCATGGTCTCCTGAAGTACCTAAAACATTTAAACCACAATTGCAAGCCCGAAAGCTTAGTGAGATACCCCCAAAATACCAACCACATATACCATACACATAACATGCCATATCGCAACAGAACACAGAACAGCCATGCACTTCGGGTCTACTGTGTGACTGGTCTGCCACAACGGGCCTACAGTCCACCTGGTCCACCCTCCGAGTCTAACCATATACCTCGAGTCTACAGTGTGATTGCTCTGCCCCCACCGCGCCTTCAATCCACCTGGTCGACTCTCTGAGTCTACAGTATGACTGGTCCGCCCGCACCGGGCCTTTAGTCGGCTTGGTCCACTCTTTGAGCCTCGGCACGTCTGGTCCGCCCTCTTGGGGCCTATAGCCTATCCGGACCACTCGCTGGGCTTTCGTGATAATCGGTCCGCCCTGGGTATGTTGACCTACAACACAAAGCTGGACTCGCCTCAACGCAACCCCAGCCAAACAACCATGTGCACATAAACATATAATCATATAACAATTCACAACAAATCAACCAATCTAGCAGTTCACATACGTAGCACATCCCTACCAGGATTCTGACCTAACCGGTCACTAACATAGCATCATCCTATAAACCAGGATACCGACCCTAACCAGGTCTTTAACATATACCATCCTAACTACCAGGATGCAA